>NC_056731.1:503185447-503926599 GCF_019279795.1 Protopterus annectens | reverse complement strand
TCAGGCATGTGCAGATAGGTAAGAACACAAGTGCAGGCAAATAGATATGCCCGCAGCAAGACAGCATTTACATGGAGTATGAACACTGCATTGAGGTGACACACATATATGGTGATGATATCCAATGCATAATGGGTGTGACATGTGTGACACAAACACGTCAGTCATGCCAGTGTCATGATGTTTTGCAAAGATAACTGTGCAGATGTAGCAGATGTCATGATGTCATAGAAATGTATGTGCAGCAGTATCTCTGTACATCTCTGAAACTGTGACCTGTCACCATCATTATGTCTTACAGATAATGCCCCATACATGCCTCCCAGCATACACCCGCCAGGAGGATGATGTCCTCATTCCACAGCTCCATGACAACTATGACTTGTTGTTCAGCCATGTGCCACAGCATGCCCAGCAGCAGGATGACCTGTGGCAGGATCTACGCAGGAGGGTGAATGATGTGGGTGGCCATAACCGCACCTACCAGCAGGTGCTCAGACACTGCACGGACCTGATACGACATTCAAAACAGCATGCCACTGCAATTGCCAGGGAACAAGGTGGAGCAGGTGGTGGGCCACCAACCCAGCCCCCACTCACACACACCGAGGAGCTACTGGCCAATCTGGGGACACCCAGGGAACAGCATCCAGAAACACTAGCTGGCATCGTGGAGGTGGGTGTCTCCCAACCAATGAGCCTGGAGTTGCCTGGTCAGTCAGTACTGCACATATGGCTATTATATCCCATGTAGTTGCATGTGTCACTGTACATTATGTAAAGTAACAACATATGCAAGGTATGTGGACACACATGCTGCATACTACAGTATGCTTCGTTGTGTATGCACACATGTGCATACTATATGCTATTACACAGGTGAATGTGTTCACATGCACAGTGCAACCTGTGGCTGTCATACAGTCATGGATAATGTTCATACTGGTGTGTCACCCCTATACAGGTACCTCTGGCGTGCCGCACAGACATGGGTCCATTGCAGGTGAGACTGTCATCAGTATCAGGCATGTTACAGTGTAGATCTATTTGCCATGTGGCCAGTTAACACTTGCACACCTGATGTTTGTTCCAGTCATGATATGCAGGTCGCACCACCCTTCTTTCACACATGCCACCCATGTGCAATATATACAAACGTAATGATACACCGACTTGAAACCATAGTACTTGTCATTGCAACATGTGTGGTCAGCTGTGCATACAACGGTGGAGGTGTTCTACAATGGAGGCATATGTAGTATGCATTGGAACAACACATGTGGTACGCACACAGTACCACACAGTGAGCTGTGATATGGGCAGCCCACAGGTGTCACCATTGTGTCATATGCCCCTGCATTGGGTGCACACATTGTGATGTGCCACCTGACATGTCCCAGACATGTAGTGTTCTGTCTGCAATATTGTCACACTATCACATGACCTATACCCCACATACCAAACATACAAACCATTGTCTGCATAGCCCTGTGGATTGTGACATATCTGACATCTATGGGTGTATGCCATATGGGACAACACAGACATGTGGAAAAGATGCCCATCACACACAATTGGCCAACACATGTGCACACATGGCCATGGGGGGTGGCCAGAGACATGTAACCACACAGTACTTGGGATGTGTATACACCCTGTTGCACATTGTCCACACATGGTGCAATTATAGCCTTAGTTGACCGATTATACAGTTGATGTGGTACACTGGACAACCTAAAAGCCTGTGCACAGCTACTGGAGGTGTCACTGAAGTCTACCATATACAATCTGTTGAACATCACGACTGTGTTGCAGTTATGGCTATGCAATGTGTACATATTATGCATTCTACAGCAACATAGATGCCTCATGTTGCCATGCAATGGCACAGTGTCTGTACTTCACACTGTATAGCAATGTAGATGGCTCACACTGCCCTCCCATGCTCATGCACATTTGCTAAACATGCATTCTATCTGTAGGGCATACACACAACACTGCAATGTGAAGCCCATTATGATGCTGTACATGTGTCAGGACACCATTGTGTCAAGGTCACGTCAGCCATGTGTACTGTTATCCTGTTCTGAGCCACATGGTGTATCACGGGGATGCATGCATACTACCATGATTATGTGAACTGCATGGCTACTGGTATGACACCTGCTTGCTGTAGTGTGCACCCCAGGGAGGTATGCTTACTAACACTATTAATGTCTGAGCTGCATGCCCTCTGCTGTATCGCAGGCATGCTGCATGCCATCTGAAAAATCACATGCATGGTGTGTCTGTGTGTGTCTGTGTTTGTGTGTGTGTGTCTGTGTTTGTGTGTGTGTGTGTCTGTGTATGTCTGTGTGCGTGTGTCTGTGTGTGTCTGTGTCTATTGTACTTTACAGTATTTCTTTGCATTCACAGGTGATGTAGGTGCATTACCCTCCTGCGGTCTATCTGATGTTAGTGTCCCCACAGATACTAGCGGTGATGAACACATGCATGAGGTACAGGCAGGGTTGTCAGGGGCTGAATCTATGCCAATGGTTACCATCCCAGCTATGCCCCCCTCTTCCCCGCACACAGTTCAACTACCAACACATACCGCATCACCAGTGGCCATAGAGGAAGGACAGTCAGCGTCTGTTAGCGTGGAACAGGAACGTGTGGTGGCTACAGAAGGTGTGTCTACACACCATGGTGTCAGTGTAATGACTGCAGATGTGCCACACAGGCATGTGGCCGGTGCTGCTCGTAGGAGGACCTCCGGCAGACATGCACCTGCAGGACAGAGTGCAGCAGCTGGTATCACCAGACGCATGTTCCAGACTGTAATGGCGGCACAGGCACGTGCTGAATGGCAGAACAGAGAAGGGCAGAGGCTGCAGAGGGCTGCTATCCATACCCTATGTGACAACATCCAGGCATTGGCAAATGCTCAACAGCAGATTGCTAATGTTCTGGATAGGCGATTAGG
Source organism: Protopterus annectens (assembly GCF_019279795.1). Lineage (NCBI taxonomy): Eukaryota > Metazoa > Chordata > Ceratodontiformes > Protopteridae > Protopterus > Protopterus annectens. The sequence continues at coordinate 503,923,631 of NC_056731.1, read as the reverse complement.
TGAAATGGTCAGAATCCTTGACCGAGGCATAGCAATCCGTGAGCGGGAGCTGTCTGTGCTGGAACACCTGGTAGGAGTGAGGTGTAGGCCACGTGGACATAGGCCAGCAACACCACCTAGTGTAGGTCGACGTGAGCGTGCCACCTCACATGCCCGCTCCCATAGTGCCGGTAGCAGTAGCAGTGCAGCTGGTGCTGCGCTGTCAACACCAGGACACAGCAGGCCACGTGGACGTGGCCCTGGAAGGTCTCAGCAGGGACACGGTTCGGCGGACATGTGTCGTCGGACAGTAGCCATTCTATACCTCCACCTGGTAGTGCCCGTGCAACCCCAGGCAGGCACAGGTCACGTGGCCGTGGACGGACACAGTGAGCTGTACAACCTGCTCTGTACAATCTGGGGCTGTCAATTATACCCTGTGTAGGCCTCACAAATGGCAGAACTGTGTACACACATACACACACACAGCAAACACAACTGTACGGCTCCACAACATCCACATGCATTCTGCACAGACATGTCCAGTCAACTCACCGGCCCTTACACACACACATGATGTTATCCATTGGTGCAGCCTATGCCCCTGGCAAACATATCACCCTGTGCATATGATGAAGCCTGTGCCGCATCCCTGTCATCCACACCATCGGTGCAGGGTTATGCACAAATATTCTGATGCACAGGGTGAACAGCATAGTGAGAGGTGTATGTAATATTACCTGTGTATGCATAGTGAGGGATGTGTATGTTGCAGTGTTGTGTGTGAATACTGAGAGAAGTGTATGTGACATAGGTTGTGTACTGTTGACATGCACCAGTCATACCATGTAGTGCAGGTGCAGCATGCATTGTGATGTGCTCACGGTATGTGTCTCGGTTACATCTGTAGCACCATGTTGGTTGTGATACCCTGGTTCCCTCCTATGGTGTACTTGCATGTGCCTACAGGTAGCAGTGTTTGCAGTCCCCCACGTGTAACTGTGGATTACTCACAGGCACGTCTGGCAATATCAGCATGCTACATGTACCCTCAACCTGACTGTTGGACACACCAACATGACACAGATGTCCGCACATATACTGCACCTGACGCATGTGGTCAGTGCCACAGGCTACACTGGACAGAGACGTGACATACATAGCAGGACACATTACAGGTATGGTGACATGGTGCAGGGGTTGTACACAGCGGCCTGGCCAATGATGATGTGAGGTGTCACTTGGTAGCTGGAGGCCACACTGTGCAGCAGTAGGACCCTGTAACAGTACGGGAACATGGCCGCATTCACGGGGTGTACACCACTATAACACACACCCCGTAGTGTGCAGGTGGGGACCCTTGCCTGTGTGGTCATCACCCTCACAGTACTATGCACCCACACAACGTGTCACAGAGAAGGGACATGCACAGGTAGCCAGTATGGCTGGGACCTATGGCATCAACAGGGTTGTGCAATGCATCACCATTACGGGTTAGTCACCACGTGGGATTAGTGATCATTTCCCACTGTATATCAGCATATACCCTCACACCAAGCATCAGACATACATACAGACACACACACACACTGTGGTGACCACACATGCATATACGGACAGCCGACGTGTGTGATGCACCTCGCCGGCCGACATCATGCTTCCCACACTGATGTATGTACAGATCTCTACAATGGTGTACAGGGATCTGTAGCAACTGGGACATATTCCCCGTGATATGTGGCATCCCTGGTCACACATTCGGACACACATGGCAGTGCTGGGAATGATACACCTGCCATATGATGACACATTTGATAGACATGCAGCGGTATTGATTGCATTATGTGTACCAACGCTATATCTGGCAAATGTGCTGCTATATGCACACGGGAGGTTGTAGGCGTTACAGGTGCCATGTGACATATAGTTGTTAACACCTGACCGCTGTGTATGCATTATGTCAGCACCATCATGTAACAGCGACATAGCGTACGGTTTGCACATGGCCTGATAGGATGGTGTGTGACACAGCTGTGAGCCACCCCCTGCACACATACATCTAGACAGGTGGTTCATCACGTTATGTACACACATCCCTCCATATGTGCTGTTTGTATGTCACCGTATACAGGTGTCAATGATGGGTCTGCATTGCGTTTGCATGTCGTAGGTAGGTGCAACTATGTTACAGACATCGGCCACTGCACATGCATGGTTGCTGCATGCACAGTACAGATATCACATGTGTCTCCTGTTGCCATGTTTGTATGCATTGCTATTGCTGGACATGTGTGTTGACATACATAACACATGGACTGCGGTATGATATCATGGGTGTCACAGGCGACCAGTACAAGGGTATGTGTCCCAGTCAACACTGCTACCCCCTGTAGTGTGAGCATTCAACAGACATGGGCCCACCTTCCATTCGCGTGTGTAGCATTGATTAGGCCAGTGTTATGCACGAGGTACATCAAAGGCTATGTATGTATGTGTTGTGTGTGTAGTCCATGCACACATCCACACAATCACATGTATGACATACCCAGACGTGTGTTCATTGGTGTACAGCAACAGTCAGGTGTCACAGCTGTGTAAGGGCCATGGTATGTCTTGAGCCGACCTGTTCATGTATACTGGTATCATTGCAATGCATAACACCTGTTGGATCCCTGTTGGTACATGTGTACTCTGCACAGCTGGTGTACACCACTGTACAGCCCAGTGGTCATGTGTCACATGGTGTTGTGGGACCGTAAGGCTGTGTAGTGCTGCACCGACGACATGGTGCTGACTTGACAGCTACAGTGTACACTGCAGTGTGTACCCTGCACCTGTGACAGCTGTGATGGCAGCTGTGTGTGTACAGGTCACTGCATGTGTGACCGCCCTGTGCGTGAGGACAGTTATACCTTACTGTGCCCTTCTGTGTGTACACTCCATCTGCATGCAAGATGGCCCTTTGCAACAGCTAAGTGTGTGAGCATGCCCAGTATGCCATTGTGTAGATGGACACACAGTACATTCCACACTGCGCCCTTCCATGATTAGACTCCGTGTGCATGCAAGTTGGCCCTTTGCAACTGCTAAGTGTGTGAGCATGCCCAGTATGCCGTTGTGTAGATGGACACACAGTACATTCCACGCTGCGCCCTTCCGTGATTAGACTCCGTGTGCATGCAAGTTGGCGCTTTGCAACTGCTAAGTGTGTGAGCATGCCCAGTACGCCGTTGTGTAGATGGACACACAGTACATTCCACACTGTGCCCTTCCATGATTAGACTCCTTGTACATGCAAGTTGGCCCTTTGCAACTGCTAAGTGTGTGAGCATGCCCAGTGCGCCGTTGTGTAGATGGACACACAGTACATTCCACACTGCGCCCTTCCGTGATTAGAGTCCGTGTGCATGCAAGATATCCCTTTGCAACTGCTAAGTGTGTGAGCATACCCAGTACGCCGTTGTGTAGATGGACACACAGTACATTCCACACTGCGCCCATCCGTGATTAGACTCCGTGTGCATGCAAGTTGACCCTTTGCGACTGCTAAGTGTGTGAGCATGCCCAGTACGCCGTTATGTAGATGGACACACAGTACATTCCACACTGCGCTCTTCCGTGATTAGACTCCGTGTGCATGCAAGATGGCCCTTTGCAACTGCTAAGTGTGTGAGCATGCCCACTACGCCATTGTGTAGATGGACACACAGTACATTCCACACTGCGCCCTTCCGTGATTAGACTCCGTGTGCATGCAAGATGGTCCTTTGCAACTGCTAAGTGTGTGAGCATGCCCAGTACGCCATTGTGTAGATGGACACACAGTACATTCCACACTGCACCCTTCTGTGATTAGACTCCATGTGCATGCAAGTTGGCCCTTTGCAACTGCACCCTTCTGTGATTAGACTCCATGTGCATGCAAGTTGGCCCTTTGCAACTGCTAAGTGTGTGAGCATGCTCAGTACGCCATTGTGTAGATGGACACACAGTACATTTCACACTGTGCCCTTCCATGATTAGACTCCGTGTGCATGCAAGATGGCCCTTTGCAACTGCTAAGTGTGTGAGCATGCCCAGTACACCGTTGTGTAGATGGACACACAGTACATTCCAAACAGACGTGTGATACTAAGCATGTGGGCATGGCCATTGACATCCTGTATAGCCATGGTGGTCATCCAGGCAACAGATGTCCAATTTCAATGTCAAGATGGATGCCTACATTGAACACACTGGTTGCTCTCTTGAAGGGTGTACTGTCTGTGGCGCATCCCGTATCTATTTAGTGTTGTAGTGCTCCATAGATATTTAGTTGGCCTGATGACAGCACTGCCGTGTTTGTGTACATCTACCTTGGGACAGTAATATGCTTTCAGACTGCTCACTCTCTAAACATTCCCTATCGGCATCTTTGCCTTTAGGGATGATGTCACCCACCTAGAAGTATGCCTCTGGGAGTGCTGTGTTCAGTAATCTCAGTAGCGCGTTCTGTAAATGCGTACTGCTGTAGTGTGTTAAAGTAGTTAGGTGTGTGTTCAACTCCCAGCCCTTCCAGGTGTGTGTGTGTGTGTGTGTGTGTGTGTGTGTGTGTGTGTGTGTGTGTGTGTGTGTGTGTGTGTGTGTGTGTGTGTGTGTGTGTGTGTGTGTGTGTGTGTCTATATATATATATATATATATATATATATATATATATATGTATATATATATATATATATATATATATATATATATATCTTTGTAATATGTATGTGGATATTAGCACTATTGAATGTGCTGCATTGTCTGTACATGTTCACCTTGGATGTATCTGAATGTGCTATGGCTCTGTGATAGTGCACATACTGTGTGCTGTAGTGATCCTGGGTTATAGTTGTGTAGTGACCAGTTATTTTGTTGCTGGGTATTACCAGGGACATTGAAAACAATGATAGTACAGCACCTTTAAACTGTCATGTGCACATCTCAGCAGCAGTCAGCAGTGGTTATTACTTTGGAGGATGACTATGGCTCATATACCTATGTATTACATGGCAATACTATGCAAATCAGGTTAACATTACTGCCACCCGTTTATCCACAGGTTGTGATACAGATCCCATGTATGTGTGTATGTGTATACATTGCCAGGTGCAGGACTGGACTATGGTTGAATGTATGGAGGGGTGTCCATGGCCAGGAATGGCGATCTGTACAGCCTGGCAGGTACAGTCTGTGACTGTCCCACAACCTCCAGTATATGGCTGACACATGCTGAAACAGTGTACATGCAGAGACACACATAAAACAAACAGCTAGGGATAACACATACACACACACACATTGCATCAACATTGGGCCATGCAAAACCTGTTGTCCCTCACACACACACAAATGCATACATTTGATTGGCTGGTTCACTGACAGGCTCTGGAAAAGAAACTACACACCCTGTGCATATGATGACACCTGTGCCACCTCTTGTAATGTGTAACATTGATGCAGGTACAGACTAACATGGTGCTGATGCACAGGGTGGCTTCATATCACTGTAATAATGTTACAATGTTGTTAACACAAAGTGTGATTTCCTTCTAGGTGTATGTAAGCAGGCATGATACATTCCAGCTATGATCATCAATGTAGTATAGTGTACAGCACTGTTAATTCTGAAGATGTATTATCCATCCATGTGCCATTTGACTGATGTGTGTAGTATTGGCAGCATGTGTTACAGAGTGTGCAGTATGTGTGATGTGTGTAGTACAGATTTACATGTATCTATATGTGAACATGGTGAAGGTGCACTGTCTGCATCTACATGTATAGTGGACACATTGGAATGGTGACATGCCCTGTATTTCACACTGTTAAAACATCATACTTTCTATTGGTGGCCAGTATGCATTATACTACACATATTGTTGTACTTGTCTACACATGTGTGATTGCTATGGTTTTACACTGTGCTGTGGGTGATACTGTTACTATCTGTCATAGTTTTGCATTATGGTAGTAGACACGACCTCAACAGTCTGAATGACCAATTGTTATATGATATCTTCTCAACTGACCCACACATGTAGGACACACAGTAGCATGTGGATCCTACATGTACTATACTATACCAGTTCGCACTGGTATTGACCGCCACACATTGCTGAGACCATTACTGTTTGACATGTAGCCATGTTAGTTACAAGCAAAGACAATAGGGATATTCCTGTCCACATCTGGGAATTCATACTGTGGCCTAGAAAGCATTCTGCACATGACACAGTTAGTCTACACAAGGGTATCATACAGACAGATACGTGTTATCCAACCAATGCTGTACACCTATAAGGCTAAACAGAGTCAGTTATCCACATTTACTACACATACTTTACCAACAGTAACACATAGGTATTACACCCCAATATTTATAATGGGTAACAATGTGTACATATAGATATGTGCTATGTCATTTGTCATTTGATATTTGCATTTACAATGGTATTGTGAAGTACATCATTGTATCACATATGCAGAGAGTTCTGCATGCATATCCTCCAAGGTGGTTGTACAACTATGATGAATGTCCATTATTGACATACTTTGCTGTGTTTGAACTGTTCTGCAGTATTACACATACATGAACAGTCACTCACACTATGTATATAAACTGTTATGTGTGTGTGTGTGTGTGTGTGTGTGTGTGTGTGTGAGACACAGATGACCTAGGCCACAGACAATTCTGATACATGTAGTTGACAAGTGCGGTAATGCTCCACCAGATGTGTCCAGGCACCAGAACTGTGACTTGAGCGAAACAAACACATGCTAGAGTAAGGTTTCTGTATGTGTGTGTGCCTCATTATGGCATTCCTGTTCATGTGTGTGTGCATTTCTGATGTTTGTCATTAGCCACAGTTGAACTGCACATCCGGCATCCCCCACTAGGTGACCATGAGGGTTGTCCCCATTGCCAAATGTTTTGTACAGCTGCGTCAGATGCCACATATCGGAAGCATTGCAGCTTCCAGGGCATCCAGCACACACATTCATTATTACGGGCTGGCCATCACACACAAACCGTCACTTCATGGAGGGGAAGCCCTTGTGGATGATGTAAGCCCTACCACACTCACTGGCTGGTGCTTTGATGCATATGTGCATGCAGTGTATTGCACACAGTACTTAGGGTATTCCACTATTGTGTGGAAACGACACATATTGCTGCCCAATACCTTACGGGAATTTGGGATATATACATTATCACTAACATGTGCTGACATGGCATTCATGAACTAGTGCAGTACCCTGGATGCTGATGTTTGTAAAATCCACATCATATCATCAGTTGATCTCTGGAAGGTACCTGTTGCTGGTATCCTTAGGGCAACACATGCCTTGGTTTCCACTGGGATAGATTTCCCTCTATTGGTTCTGTGTGTGAGACATGGCCTGCACAGATCCACAATCTTCTGCAGAAGGTCTCTGTCCACTCTATAGTGCTCTACTATCTCCAGCTCATGTAGCCCCTGGTAGGTTACCCTGTGCCTGCACACTCCTCTCCGTCTACTCACTGTGTGATGCTGAGCAGCATTTACATTGGCACAACCCTCCACATGTTGCATATGTTGACGTATAATAGCAATGGCAGCCCCTAACATTATGTTGTCTCAGTTAAGCTTTTACAGTTTGCACTTCTCTTAGTATACTACAGTGTTGCAGTGTGTCTGAGAAAAACATGGTGGACTACTGTTTGTAGAGTTGTACGTGCTGTGCTGTGCTGGACTACTGTACTGGCTGTATAATATACTTAGTCTGATTGTTTTCACCTGCTAGCTGTGGTAGTTCTCCTTAGTTAACTTACTGCTATTTGTTTACCTTCCTTTTTACTGTTTGTGTCCACAGTGTGTGGCGCCGTGCATAGGAGCACCGTGAAGTGCATATCCGCTTCCACGTGTGCACACAGGCTTATACATGCGTACAAACACTTACACTGGCTTACACAACATTACACGGGCTTCAACAATCTTACAGTAGCTTACTCGTTCTTCAAGTCGCGCACACGGGCTGACACACATGCACACATGCTTACTCGGGCTTACAGGCTTGCACGGGCGCAAACACACTTCACCAGGCTTGCAAGGAACTTCAGTGATATCCATGGCATACACCATCAGTTTACTGACTTTACCTAAGATAAATCATAACACGCCTCTTCCACTGATGAGTCACTGACAGCAGACATGTGACACACTGCTCCAATAAGATTACAGTGTTTTATACATACACACTCATGATGTCACCTATCTTCTACGCTGATAGTCCCCTTAACCTACTCTTACACTGTAGAGGCTTGGCCCATATGGCATGACAAATTGTGCTTCACTATCCTCAGCCTCAATTGCATAGGATTGCCTACTAATGCTTGGTTACATCTCTGAGTGTGCGCTTCCACACATAGCAACCACTACTCAGTAGCCATGTTGTTTTCAGCTTGCCATTCACCTGCATAACGCAATAACTTTTAACTGACATTACAATTTGTATGTATATTTTACATATTTGTCTTGTTTTGTATGCACAGTGCGTACTCGCGCCACTGCGCTACGCTTAAACACCGGAGATCGGGGGAGGACAACTAGAGTTTTATTAATTTCCAATGGGAATACATGCCACTGGCCTTATATTTGGCCATTGGCATGCTTCTTCAACTAAACCATCCTTTATTTGCAGATGACATTGCTCCGTTTAGCTACTTGCAGAACGTTACTCGGTTAACATCCGTGTACATTTCTGCACATACCTCTACTCTTGCACGGACAGCTTACTGTTTCATGTATCGCATATTTTACATCATTTGCATAGCTTTCACCTGCAAATGGGGTAATTTGCATATCCTAACAATGTCCGTGCAATGTTCGTTTGAGGGGCTGTGTTACACGCCCCTACAGGATATTGCTAAATAGCTCAGCGGACATCTTGCCTTGCTCTACTCTTACTCTACTCGTACACTGACCAAAGCTTCATGAATCCTGGCCTAAGCTTTGATGTGTGCTAATATGTCTATTTGTGGAGTAAGCATGGCTGTAGGTATGTTTTGACCTGCTACGTCTGTCATTTCTACAGAGCACCTCCCACTTTCATCATTTGTAGAGGTGACAGCCCTTTAGGAACTATATGTACAGCTGTGACATTTGACAAGTCCACACATACCTGCGGTCAATACTAAACTGACTACTTCAGCACCTTTCATACCTTCCGATTTGTCTTGTAGTGGTATAGTCGATGATACTGTTTCCTATAACATGTATCTGTTTCTGATACAAGATATGTAATTTTATTACACCACTACACACAATATATGGAGAAATCACAGGCCAGATGCCATTACATTCCTTTTGTAGGACACACCCGCCCAGAGTGTTGTTTTCCTCACAAAAACCAACAGGTGCTGATCAAAACATATTCTATCATCTACCTTATGTGTTCGCCGGTATTTGCGCTTTCCGTCAGTGGCAGAACTCACATGCGTGTGTGGGAGACTGAACACTGTATTGGGGACACTGCATAGCACCCTGAGGGACACATTTATGTTGTTTCTATTAACCTTCCACATTGACTATCACAGGGCATTAGTATTCATCCAGATTTGTCGAGGTACATGCTTTTGACTTATACATGTTTTGTCATTTGTCTTCACGTCTTTCTTCACACCTGTCCACCTAATCGCACTAGTTCTGTACATTTATTTAGGTCAGGGTTACCTTCATACCTCTCAACTGTACACATTTTGGGTAAATGTCCCGAACTTAGACGTCTGATTTTGTTCCTTTTTTAATAATATTGTGCCTTTCTGGTAATGTAGTGGGAAGTCATTTGGGACTGTGGGGTTAGACAATAATGACAGACATTCGTTGTTTACAATTAATAACCCTCAAAACATTCATACTATTGAGTGAGCCATTATTCTATCAACGTTCTGACTTTGTAAGAGGAATATTTGAGATATTCCCTATTTGTACTTATTTTAAAATGCCTTTGTCCAGATGTCTTATTCTGATTGAGAGGTATGGTTACCATCTTATTCGTACGCATGTACGTCCATGATAATCGCTTACACGACACTAATATAACTCCCTACGTCTTCCCCCAATAGTTTACTAATTAATAGATGGGTTCTTCATTTTAGGAAGTTAGAGGCGTCTGCTATACCCATATAGGTATATTAATCACTCCCATGGGGTGGACCTCATAAATCTGTGCCAACCAACACCTAGGCACCTAGGCCCATTATTGCATACCCATGATTCCCAGACCTGACACCCCTCCACAGTAGTCATAACACATATTTAATGTGAGCGATAGTAAAGTATGATGACACTTCTAAGCACCATCCACTCTCCGCATGTCGGTACATATGTCTTACATTCTGTCAACCCATGTGTTATTACACTTGCACAAGCTACTGTTGCATGTACAGCTATATTGTAGTTGCGGATGACACTTCTTTGCAGCAATCATTACAGGACAGTGCGTTTATAGATTCACTATTTTTGGAGTCCTGCAAAGGACACCTATATCCATGTTTAAAGAGTAGGACTTACAGATCTGGCACACTGATACTTTCCGGGCAGTAGTTTTGAGAGCAGCAGTGTATTTACCTTAATTGCATGTCTGTTATGTGTATCCATACTAGCTATGGTGTAACCTATTTATGTACATGTGTTATATCTACGAGGACATTTGTTTATATGATTGTTAGGTATATATCAATTGATGTTGTATGTGTTTGAGTGTATGTGTATATATATATATATATATATATATATATATATATATATATATATATACATTTATATATATATATATATATATATATATATATATATATATATATATATGTCTGTACATTCTTTATTTCATATATTTATTTAGTTTAAGTCTGTGGATATATATAATCTATACACAAATGTATATATCCATATATAGACATTACGTGTAGAAACTAGCATTCATTTGCTATACTGCGAGCGGATTACACACGCACAGGAGCACTTGCATTTACTTATTGTGGGTTACGCGCAGGCGCACATGCATATTCTTATTGTGGGTTACATATGTTTACTAAGTATTTGTGTTTATGTGGGCTTTATTACTTTTGACAGTACCAGTAAAATATCTGTAATCCGGTTAACGGACATATGCGAAACACACGTTCACCTTTACATATTTAAATGTCTGTACAGCACAGACGCATTCATTACACTTTAACATTATATGTGCTGTAGTCGTAGTTGAACCGGGACTGCATTCACGTTGGCCGGATGCTGTAACCACTATACGTTTGGTGTTCTGACTCATTTATATGCATACCCATAGTACATAGCTACATTAACATATGCCTCACTGCTTCACTTATGACACAGGCATCCATTCTCCTGCTGGGAAAAATGCAGTACTACATATTACACATTCCCTATTCCCTACTGCTCTGGACCCAAGCTGCATATTTCATCACTGCAGGGATATTCAGAACCCCAAGGATTATAGTCCTGACACATACAAGTCTTTCATTGTCAGGGTGTTCATGTGGTGATCTGGGTTTAGGCTTGTCCGCCTGGTGAACGGAACTGACCTGACCGTGTTCAAATGTCAGACAAAGCACACGGACAGAGTTTGGCCATTTTAAACATTTTATCTGTGTTTACAGACACAGGTGTTTGGGCACCTGTCAGCGGCTTATAATGTTGGCAATACATAATATGGGTGGGGGTAGTTACAATACATAATCCACGGTGTTGGTGTTCCCATTCACATTATTTTACCTGTGTTTACAGACGCAGGTGTTTGGGCACCTGTCAGCAGCTTATAATGTTGGCAATACATAATATGGGTGGGGGTGGTTACAATACATTATCCACGGTGAGTGGTGTTCACATTCAAATTTGACCATTTCCTGTATTCATTCATACGAGGATTATTATTTTGGACATGAATTAGCTATGAATTAACTACAGGTATGCAGTAGTACAGTAAACATATGTGAAGGTTTGTTACAGTAAGAATGTACGGACCTCTGTAATACTCGGGGACTACCCCACATCCTTCACAACATTTCATGCTAATGTACATACTATTATTCTGTGAACTTTTCAAGTTTGTGAGAGCAGTACTTACATCTATCCCTATTTGTCCACCTGTCATTTTAGGCTTTGTCCAGATTTTGTTGCTGTAATAGGTTGAGTGATGGTGTCGGTATGTGATTGGGTTGAATATATACTGTCGATAATTCAGTGGGGAGTAGGGTTACCACCTCTTCCTCTTTGCGAGGGGAAGTCCCACTTTGGACAGTTGTGTCCTGCGATGACACCTAAGACATGGCAAGTGTCCTGTGATTTTAAGACACAGGTATATTTCTTATTTTCTTTAATAGTTGTTTCATACAGGTATTTTGTATCTGAAACACATAACTATTATTTGAGTTAGCATAAGCTATTCACATGCTATGACATAAGCTTTTATCTTGGCAAACAAGTGTAATTCTGTCCTTTGCACTGGCCGGGGGTATGTTTTATCCTGCAAATTCTCACATTTCTACAAGGGATGTCCCACCTTGGGCATCTGAACAGGTGGCAACCCTAGTGGGGAGACCTGCACGGTGGACAGCTGTTCCATCCTGCGTAGTATGTTTTGCATGTCTGTGTAGACACTGAACAGTACCGTGACTACACATACATGTTTTGTCCAGATGTGTACAGTACTGGACACCGTGGCGTGTAAACAACTCTGGGGTTTCAACAGGTTACTTATCCCATGCGGGATGTACACACATTTTGCCGAAGCATGAACATGCGGGAATTTGGATTTACGTAACTGTGATGGGATGTTTACAAACGTGGGATACATATTTGCAATCCTGACACTGCCTAGAATGATACTTCCTACTATATATGGGGAATACTCGCTATGTGTAGGTGTACGGCTGCGCAAGGCTGGTAGCTGGATTTGGTGGACATTCGGACATGGGTGCGGGTTATGTGCTATACAGGGGTTGTTGCGTATTGCATTTGCATGCATGGGTTCTGCTTTTGGATATCCCGGTTCCGCATATAGCATCCTATGTGTATGTGCCGGTTACGTTCCTGTTCATGTGTATAGCACATTTTAATATACATATGTTTGTGTGTGCTTGGTATACAATTTGGACTGTCAGGTTTCTTTACGGTTGTTATATAGCCACAACTGCCCAGCTGTGTACTATCACTACCACTGTGGGACTGCTGGTGACCATGCCCATGGGGCTAGACATGTGTATTGGCAGCGCGCTGACATGATGCGCTTCACTTCCACTGGGTATAACTACTGACAGTGCAGTACATTACGGACACACGATTTTAAATATCATTTGTTCCATGGACGGAAACTCATATTGTGTTGCGTGCATTTCTGTTTGGTTCTCCATTTTGTGTGGCCGGGAACTGTCTTGCATGCTTTGCATACGTTTTATTATCCACGGACACTGATAGGTGCGATTACTATTGCAGGCAGGCTATAATATTCAGCAGTTTAGGTTGCTCATCGCCAGCAGACATTGACACGCCTCTGGGCGCAGCTTAGTAACGCCCCATGCACTCGCGCACGTGTCCTATGCACGTGGATGTGGTGGCAGCGCACCTTCATTAATATGCATATGGCACTACTACACCATTTATATGCCGCACGGCCGGCGCAGGCCTTACACCAGCCTTGCGCCGAGCTTCATGAATCTGGGGGACTGTTTACTGCTGTTTATGTGCATATGCTCATTTCTGAATCACAGTGTGAATAGACAAGAGGTGTAAAGTAGTGTTCAAGAAATTGTTTATAAACGGTTTTCTGTAAAATTTTGGCATAGTGACTTACATTTGAAATGGGATGTGTCACTCATCCCTAACACAGATGACAAGCAGGCGGGGTATTTCGTTTAGATGCTGTAATACGTAGAAATACATCTGGATGGATAGCAGCATCATAAAATATAAACAAACTGGTTAACAGACAGACTTTACATACATACATGCTTACATCTTTACAGCTTACTACAAAATGGCAATCAGGCTCCCACGTGCTCAGTATTTATACACTTGTGCAAGCCTTTGGATCGCTTCTTAAAAGTACAACACACACATTGATCTACAGGATGAAAGTGACTTACCTCTTTATATGATAGAGTAATGAGTGCTTGCTGTATGTTTTATCATTAGAGGGACAACACTAAATGCAAAAGAGAGCGGTGACATCAAAAGACAGGTGGGATAAAGTTCTCTGTATGAATAAACATATTCACCCTGTAATTGGATGGAAAGGACAGTGGTGATATCCAAAGGTATGTGGGGTGAATTTTTTGGCATTAGTAAACACGGCCACTCTGTAACTGGGTAGTACTTAATATCAGAGTTGGGGTCTTCAGCATCTCAACTCAGGGTGCTGCTGGCAACAACTCAGGTTATTGTATAAGATCTTTTCAACTTCAAAAGACACATTTGAAATGCTTGGCTTGGTTTTCTTTACAGCAGATGGCAATGTTGCAACAATCTTGAAGTTCACATTTTACAGTGTTTTCTTTCATTTAAAAACACAAGTCTGTATTTTACATTTATTTATATAATTGATAGAATTATGTATCAAATTCTATTTCACTAGGCTGGCAGCTTTCACCCATCCTCCTCCAATCTTCTCAGAAGGCATCACCAGGAAGTTATTCAACTTTGAGAGGTCCAAAATGGGTCTCCAAGGACCATCTTATCTTGGAAGCAGCTACATCCTGGAATAAAATCCCCTTCCTTGCTGACTTAAAGGGACAGGCTGAATGGTGCCCTGGAGAGAAAGCTGAGTTAGCAGATTAGGAAACTGATGCAGTTGATCTGAGGAAGGTTGGGGAATTCCCTGAAAGGGGGGAAGAGACTTCCAAGTTATGAAATGGATATCACCCAAGAATCTTGAGTGACCTCCTTCCAGGCTGAAAAGTAAAGAGAAAGCCGGAGAGACAGAGGAGTATGACTTGGAAATTGGAGCTGGATGTCACAGAGAGTCTTTATTTTTATTTTATTTTACATTTGTTGACCGGGATAGTCTGACTGGATGCATGTCCATTTTCAGCAGAGGCCCAGGGAGAAAAGCTCCAAGGGTAAGCAGATACAGCATTACATAATTCCAGCATTACATATTACAAACAGACTATTTACAGAGATTACATAAGTAAGCAAGTTAAACAAGTTCCACAGGTTAGAGTTAATCCTGAGCGCAAGTCAGGATTAAATTAAATTACACAGTAAGATGGTTAACAGATTTTTACACATTCTAGAGAGAGTTAGCCAGGCTTGATACAGTGACATAGCCAGTTATGTTAGTTAGGGTAATCTGCTGGCAGGTTTTCCTTAGTTGACCCGAACCCCAGAGTCCCGGGTCCTGTGTTGGTTGCTGTCTTCTCTTCCATGATGTCAGGTCGCCAGGGGTACAAAACATGCAGCCAACGCCATTTTCTTTAGTTTTTCTAGCCCCTGATGTCAGGTGCCCCCAAAAAGGTAGCAATATTGTCTTGTCTGGATTTAAAGGGCTGCTGAGGAGGTGGAGCAGAAGTCACAATTTTAGGCTGAGGGGGGCCTCCTAGCAGATTTATGTGCCCTAGAATCAGAGGGAGCAGAAGAAGAAGACCTATTGGGTTTCCTAATAAAAGGTGTTTTAGCAGGGAAGTTCCTATGAAATTTTGGAACTGGAGAAACTAGCAGGTGCTTTAAATCCTGGAGCTCTTTACCTTTTTCCTTCTGAGTTTTAAAAAGTTCTGCAGTAGCCTTACCAAAAAGAGCAGAATTGTCCATGTAGCATCAAGCAATTCTGCCTTGATGTCATCGGGGAGAGCCTGTAGATGCAGCCAAGAGCATCTCCTAAGAACAGAAGCAGAAGCTGCAGCTCTGGAGGAAGCTTCCACAGCATTACAGCTGCATTTAATGGAATGCATAGTGACCTGTGAAGATGCAGTCAAAAGACAGCGAGACAGAGAGATACGGACTTAGCTTCTGAGTCAGAAAGCTCGGGAGCAGAGAAGTTTGGGAGATCAAAGCTAGAGAATACCTAGACATGTGAGTATGGTAATTAATGACTCTGACTGACAAGGTGGAGATGTGTAAAACGTTTTACCTAACCTTTTGCTTTCTTTGCCTGAGGAAAGCAATTTTGTGGAAAGAACAACATGAGAGGATTTATCTGAGGTGATAGAAACCACAGCAGGATCAGCTGAAGGACACTTAAAAAGAAATTTGCAATCCTCAGGGACCTTATAAAAATGGTCAGGTCTTTTAGGAGCTGGTGCCTATGAATTTGGGAAGAATTCCACTTAAAGAATTCCCTCATCTTATTAACTGTCTTTCCAAAATAGTTCTTCCATTGGTTAATCTCCCACACTGGACTCTTCCTCTGCAGAAGCATATTCCAAGGCAGAAGGAATCTGAGTGGAGTAAGCTAAAGAATCTTCATCCGAAGAAGACCCTTTGAAATCGGAGTCCTGGGCTAGAAGTGTAGAAAAAGACTCCTGGGAACCTGATGGCAGTACAGGGGAAGAGGAAAAGGCAGGGCCAGAAATAGGAGAAGCCGAAGTCGTAGGCCTGAGGGCCATCAAGGCCTTAATATGACCTTGTGAGAAAACTTCCCAGTCTGACTTAGGAGTTTAGATACTGTGGAATACTTAGTTTTTTGATTCTTTTTAGCGGGTTTTTCTAGGGCAGCAGGAAGGGCAGACATAATCCTAATGCCCAAAGTTCTTTTTGCAAGGGAACTGGACCAGTTCCAGAGTCCTTTAAAATAAGTAGCCATGGTTCCCCCAAATCGTCTGAATGGGACTTCTGCATAGCCTCCGATGCGCTTTGATCCCCACTCCTAATGGCTTACATTGTGGTTTCCGCTAGAGAGACAGATCCTACCTCTGACCTTACCACCGAGTTTTCATCAACCTCAAGGGGGTACATCAGAGAAAGAAGGTGCAGCCGAAGAGGATTTGGGCCTAGCTTTGCCTGCTTTCCTCTTCAAGGATAGCTCAGAGGAACTTGCAGAACCCTCCATCGATTCCTTAGCCTAATGCTTAAGCCGTTCATTTTCTAGATATAGGTTTAAGGTAGACAAAAACTACGTAAAGACTTAGGAATGAAGACCTGACAGAACAGGACCGATATTGGTGGGTAGGCCCTAAGCAAAATAAGCAGACCTTGTAACTATCCTTATGTGGAATTTGCCTTCCACACCTATACTTGCCCTTTCTGGATGACATGAATAATAACAAAATGCAGAAGCAGTGAAATAAATGCCCAAAGGGGTACTTATCTGAAGCCGAAGAATGCAGTTTCCAACAGCAGACTGAATGTACAAGTCAACCTTTCTGAATGGCGATGAAAAAGTTCTGAGGATTGTACATGTAGACGTCCCTTTTATGGCCAACATTCTGAGTTTATCTCTCTAAAATGTGTCACTTTTTAATGACTTGATGCCCCACGTACAGGCAGTAGCTTGAAGCTTTTGTATATTAGCTGGACGTCGGGTCGAGTAGCAACACTGACTAGAAGGACATCATCCACTTCCAAGCTGCACCCTGTTAGTGAATCTACATTGAGTACATTGAGTACAGCAATTCTTAGTTCATGTTTGACAGTTTAATTAATTTTAGATCCAGAAAGAAAAGTGTGCACTCATGCGACCTCAAACAAACTAAGAACCAATAAAAAGATCCATGCAATCCGGAGTTCTCAACCAGTAAATTCAATACCAGAAGAAGTTAAAGCAAGTTTATTGTAACTTTTAAGAATGTTAAGTCCTTCCGTCCATAAATTTGGACTTCATCAGAACATTTAAACAACTGCACTTTACTTGATTTATAGTCCACTGATCACACAATAATTAACTCAATAAATCAAGTTCATTAAAAAGTGACAAAATTTTAAAGAGATAAACTCAGTACCAAAAAAGTGGTTGGAATAAATATGTAAAATAACTGAGCAAAAAATATTAAAATTACACATTTAAATTCGCCCTAGAAAAAAATCCCAATTCCAATCTATTTTGCCAGACTACTCCTCTGGTATTATTTGGAATAAATTGTACTGAGTTTATCTCTCTAAAATTTTGTCACTTTTTAATGACTTGATTTATTAAGTTAATTATTGAGTAATTAGTGGACTATAAATGGAGTGAAGTGCGGATTTTTTAAATGTTCTGATGAAGTCCAAGTGTATGGATAAAAGCGTTTGATGTTCCACGTTACAACAAACTGCCTTTTTTTAACTTCTTCTGGTACTGGATTTACTGGTTGAGAGCTCCAGACTACATGGACCTTTTTATTGGTTCATAATTTTACATCCAGCTTACACTCACCAGAGCTACCCCAGGTAACCCAAGCTGGGAAACTGGATACTGACTGGTCAGTAGCTCATTGAACCAGTGCTGCTACGCTTTATGGTAGGCATGCACTGGCCAATAGGGGTAGAAACTCCCCCCCCCATTAGCATGGGTCTCTGGTGTAGGTCAAATATCCATGCCTATCTTTGGCAAACTTAGTCAACACGAACGAATCACTTAGAGCCAGTTGTTACACCGTTGAGTGACTAACCTCAACAGGACATGTAGTTTGTGATCCGTGTTTTCCTATCTAGAGGATACATCACATCACAGCTGATGCCCAAGGTTCTGGTCTCTGCAACTCTGACACCTATAGGGAACCATCTTGAGTGTGTGTTGCTGCTGCTGCTGCCCTCAACTCCACTCTTGGGTGAGTGTATGGTTGAAACCCTCACCATGTTTTAGGAGATGGGAGGAACCCCATGGAGTCACAAGGAGAACACGCTAACTCCATTCAAGCAATGGTCAGAGGTCTGGGTCAAACCATGTACCTTATACCTGCGAGATGAAGACCTTAAACATTATGCCAACTGGGTCCCAAATATATACACACACATATATATATATATATATATATATATATATATATATATATATATATATATATATGCTTAACATCATAGTTAATAAATGTAAAAGTATACACAACCCCCAAACTACAGATCATCAACCAAACAAATTAATAAAAAAGTATAAACATGGAAATGCAAATTGTAGCTTGCTACAGATTACCCACCATACCTCAGGATTCCCACTCCTCATTTCTTGATACACTGGAAAATATTAGGGTACAAACTAACACCCTAATAATGGGCGATTTCAACTACCCCACCATTAACTGGGAAAACTACTCATGTACCAACTCTTGTGCTCAACGTTTTCTGGAATTCATAAATTCCAATGCCTTGGATCAACTTATCCACACCCCCACCAGAGGCAGCAATATTCTAGACCTGGTCATTACCAACATGGGCAACCAGTGTTCCACACCAGAGGTCAATATCTGACCACAAGCAAATCACCCTAGACATCCACATCCCAGCCCCACCCCCATTAGGGAAACCACCGTAAAAAATTTCTCCAAAGCCAACTTCACGCTTCTTAAGACAGAAGTGGCAAACTTCACGACACCCATGCTGACAGACAATAGAGATATGACTGCTGAATCCTATACAATGGCACTTTATAAGCACTTAAATGAGTGCATGGATCGTGCAATCCCTAACAGAACCAAGATGCTATCCTCCAAAAAAAGGAAGCCAATCTGGTGGTCCCCTGCTATAAACAAACTCTACAACAGAAGAAAGAAACTGTTGCAAAAAAGAGTAAAATCCCATGATTGGAGAAACTCCGTGGTCAGCCTCAGTAAGAAGCTGAGATCCCTCATAAAATCCTCCAAAGCTAGTTACGGAAACAAAATCGCCACTGATTCTAAAGAAAACCACAAAGCATTCTATAGCTATGTCAAGAATCTCAATGGCAACACTCAGATCTGCTCTGAGTTACAGCACAATGGTACTAAATATGCAGAACCAACTGATATTGCCAACATCCTGGCAGATAGTCTCAGTACTAACTTTACCCCTCTCTCATCCCCTAAAGGGCCCATCACTATACTGGAAGAATGAAAAGTACCTGCAATTATGGCTGTACAGGTAAAAAACACACTTTACAAAGCCAAGAACACAACATCCATGGGACCTGACAACATTCCAGGCTGCGTTCTACATGAACTACAGAACAAACTGGCACCCCACCTAAGTACCATGATCAATCATAGCCTCACCTCAGGCTTTGTGCTCACTGAATGGTGCACAGCAATGGTTATCCCACTCCACAAAGGGAGAGCCACCACGGACCCCGGGAACTACCGCCCCATTAGCCTGATGAGCCTGGTCTGCAAGGCTATGGAGCATATCATCATGGAACTTATAAACAATGACACCAGTAATCTCCAAACTCTGGACCCTACCCAGTTCGGGTTTGTAAAAGGCAGATCATGTCTCCTAAACCTGATAGACTTCTTTGAAGCAGTCACCAAAGCTGTAGATGAGGGTAAGGTGGTACACACAGCCTATCTAGATCTTGCCAAGGCTTTCAACACCATCCCCCACTCTGGAATTATAGACAAACTCACTAAACTAGGCATAAATCCCTATGTCACAAAATAGATTGCCAACTGGCTCACTGACCGAACCCACACTGTGAAAGTAGCAGACTCTAAATCCAACTTCAGACCAGTGACAAGTGGAGTACCACAGGGTTCAGTCCTAGGTCCTCTCCTGTTTGATATCTACTTCTCTGAAGTACAGGCTAACACAGAAGGTCTTTGGCTAACAAAGTTCACAGATGACTGCAAACTAGGAGCCATAATCAAATCTCCTAATGATGTGGATATCCTACAAAAGGGCCTGACGGAGACAGATGCCTGGTGTCAAAGCCATGGCCTCAAGCTCAATGCCAAAAAGTGCATTGTCATCCCTTTTGGTAAAAACTCTGTACCCATGAACTACCACATAGGCGGTAGTCTACTTAACACCGAAAGTGTGATAAGAGACCTTGGGACACAGGTGGACAGTAGTCTCTCCTTTGATAATCACATTGCCACAGTAGTCAGGAAATCCTTCTATGTGGCACACCTCATCACAAAAGGTTTCTCATCCAGGAAAAAAGAAGTCATTGTTCCCCTCTACTCATCACTCATTAGACCCATTATAGAGTACAATGAACCTTTTGGTATGTACCTCACAAGACATCTACAACAACTGGAAAGGCCACAGAAATACCTCACAAAGAGGATTACTGGCCTCAAACAGATGCCCTACGCAGACCGTCTAAAAAACTCCAGCTTTACTCTGTTGCATATCGCCTACTCATAGGAGATCTCTGCCTAACATACAATGCTATGTCAAACCCAGATCTGTTGGACATGCTTCACATAAAGAAATCCCAATCCCTCTGAGCTACACGCTCTAGGGACCTAAACCTTGTCACCAAAGTAAAAAGAACATGCTGGAAGATTCCTGTCTCAGAGACCTCCCATACTCTGGAACAAACTACCTATCTATATCAAACAAAGCTCCTCATTAGCACTCTTCAAGAAAAATCTTGATGATTGGATGGGAGATAAGAAATTAACCCCGGGGATCACTTCTGTGGCTCTGCTTGACAGGGGCACAGGAAAATAATTTTCTTGGGTGGCAAAAGCCAGGGTACCATTTGGCTAGGCTTATATAGGCCCTAGGGCCAGTAGCTTAGTACCTACCTATAAACCTATGTCATAGAAGCAACTATTTGGTCACAAAAAAGAATCAAAACATTAAATAGAGTAAATGATAGTGTTAAAGACTTCAGCAGCCTCAGCTGATATGAACATTTGAAGATTTAATTAGTAAAATTAAAGCCAGTCAAAGTAAAAGAACAATCAAATTATCTTAAAAAAATCACACGGTACATTTATTCACCATAGCAACAATAAACACATACTCAGAATAAAAAAAAAAAAAAAAAAACATTGGCATTGAGGTGTGTAGTGATCCAGAAAAAAAGAGATCAAAACAAAGCTCTCCCCTTTGTTTCATTGTTTTCTACATTTCATTATTTCATATCATGTCATATCTATACCACCTCCACCCCACTAATTAGTAGTCTAAGAAGTCTAACATGCATAATAATACAAAAAGAAAGGCAGTACTGTGATATGGAAATTACAACTACAAGCACCAGTGTACAAAAATAAATAAATAACACAGATACCTTGATACACAGAATAATACAGTTAATTATTTTAAGGAGGCTTTGTGGAAATTCATGTAGTCCATCCACACTCCACTTGAAAATATTCACTTCCAAGTTTTTATGTCATTCAAGAGCATTCTTATGTGCTGAATATTCATATGTGCTGGAAATTATTTTAGATCTTGGAAGAGCGTTGCACCACAGGTATTAGTATTTCATCTGAGTATTCAAAACTTGCTAAACAACCAAAATGGCAGAAAGACAGCTTCAAAACAACAGCTTCAATAACAGGCTTTTACCATGTTGAATCCACAATATAAGACATATAGAGCTTTGCTGTTGTAAAAGTCAAGTGGCGTTGTAATTCCACAACTTTAAAACATGTGGATGTCATAAAAACAGAAAAAATTAACATAAAAGTGAAGAACCCTTCTGATGTAAACAATGGACAAGCGCTTTCAACTTTTTCAAGCCTTCTTCAGATCCACGTAGGTAAGCTGGGTTCAGTGTTTAAAAGTTGGTATCATCCAATGAAACACCTCAGTGAATGATGAATGTTAACCAATCAAGTTAGTCCATTGGTACACACCTCCATAGCTTGAAGTTAAAACTCTTTATTTAAAAACTCTTTGTTTAAAACAACATGACAGTTTGACATTTCTAGGATAGACTCAGGCATATTTTCAGAAGGAATATTAGTAAAATGTTTTCAGTAGGTTCTGGTTAAAAGAACAAGCTCTGCATAAAAGCCAAGATTTGAGTGAAAAAGGTGAAAAAAAAAATAAAGATGGTCATTTAGGGCGCTTCTTTTTATTTCATTTCAACAGTTTCTTTGGGACATCAGAGCCTAAGTCAGTATACCTAAGGTTTCTGTCAAAAACAGGTCATAAGTGAGCATAGCTCATTGCTTGTCTATTTTTAAGAAAAGGTATTAAGGGAACACAGCCATTAAGGCCAGGGGGGTTATCTGCCCTCAGCCGCATTATCCATTTGGCTTCCTCTCTCTCAATCAGATTGGTCAGGTCTCCTTCTCTGGAAGTAAAATGTATCTTTGAAATGACCATGAAAACAAAGCTATGTCCCTCATGCTCACATAAATGAAGAAAAAGAGAGTTTGTTTCCTTTCTGTTACGTATATCAGATTGATGTTTGATAATTCTTTCCTATAGCTTCATATTAGGTTTTCCAAAATAAAATGCTGTGCAGGAAGTGTAGGTAGCTATGCAAACAATATTGCTGGTTAGGCAATTAGCTAATCCATGAAAAACAAATGTCTGTTTAGTAATGACATACGTAAAGGAAAAGGCAAAATTTTTATTACTCTAAGGTCAGAGAAGGTGAAGTACACCATCCCTAGCTATACCTAAAAGAACATCTAACTTAAGGGTCAATTTGACTTACACTACGGACCATGATAACGTATGCCAGGTGATCAGAAAGTTCTGGCTGATTCTAACTTCGGATAAAAAGTTAAAAGAGATTGTTGGAGATAACCCAAGTTTCCTTTTCAAAAATAAAAAGAATCTCAAAAGGATTTTATGCTCAAATGATGGAATATGTAACAACTACGTACATAATAATTCATCAGGAACAAAGAAATGTGGCTTCTGCAAGGTCTGCAATATAATCAATTGTAGCAACACATTTAAGCATCCGGTTACAAAACAGACATTTGTTTTTCATGGATTAGCTAATTGCCTAACCAGCAATATTGTTTGCATAGCTACCTGCACTTCCTGCACAGCATTTTATTTTGGAAAACCTAATATGAAGCTAAAGGAAAGAATTATCAAACATCAATCTGATATACATAACAGAAAGGAAACAAATTCTCTTTTTCTTCATTTACGTGAGCATGAGGGACATAGCTTTGTTTTCATGGTCATTTCAAAGATACATTTTACTTCCAGAGAAGGAGACCTGACCAATCTGACTAAGAGAGAGGAAGCCAAATGGATAATGTGGCTGAGGGCAGATAACCTCCCTGGCCTTAATGGCTGTGTTCCCTTAAAACCTTTTCTTAAAAATAGACGAGCAATGAGCTATGCTCACTTATGACCTGATTTTATTGACAGAAACCTTAGGTATACTGACTTAGGCTCTGATGTCCCAAAGAAACTGTTGAAATGAAATAAAAAGAAGCGCCCTAAATGACCATATTTATTTTTTTTTTGTTTTTTGCATTTTTTTTTTATTTTTCACATTTTTCTCTCAAATCTTGGCTTTTATGCAGAGCTTGTTCTTTTAACCAGAACCTACTGAAAACATTTTACTAATATTCCTTCTGAAAATATGTCTGAGTCTGTCTTAGAAACAACATGACAGTTTGACGAGTCTGTCTTAGAAACGTCAAACTGTCATGTTGTTTTAAACAAAGAGTTTTAAATAAAGAGTTTTAACTTCAAGCTATGGAGGTGTGTACCAATGGACTAACTTGATTGGTTAACATTCATCATTCACTGAGGTGTTTCATTGCATGATACCAACGTTTAAACACTGAACCCAGCTTATCTAATTGGATCTGAAGAAGGCTTGAAAAAGTTGAAAGTACTTGTCCATTGTTTACATCAGAAGGGTTCTTCACTTTTATGTTCGTTTTTTCTGTTTTTATGACATCCACATGTTTTAAAGCTGTGGAATTACAACACCACTTGACTTTTACAACAGCACAGTTCTATATTTCATATATTGTGGATTCAACATGGTAAAAGCCTGTTACTGAAGCTGTTGTTTTGAAGCTGTCTTTCTGCCATTTTGGTTGTTTAGCAAGTTTTGTATGCTCAGATGAAATACTAATACCTGTGGTGCAACGCTCTTCCAATATTTACATTGTTTTTTGTTCTGCTGAGCGTTCTTTAGTGGAATTTACTTCTTTTTCTGGATATGATTTTAGATCTAGCATTGCTGTCAAGAGCAAAACAGACCCACTTAGATTATACTAAAACAGCTGCCACTATTTTATCTATGCAAGGATGACTACTGAGAGATTCAAGGTAAATATCAATGGCATATTTCATTCATGACTACATTGTTAAATTGCATGTCCACTGGCATCAGAAGGCTGCACAAATGCTCTCTTACACTCACTTGTAAAGTCAGTTATTAATTTATGCACATCAAAGCTATAACCCTCAAAATGAAATAGTTTTCATTATATACTAGAACTGAAGACAATGTACTGCTGAAGTCCACTAGTTGCTTCAGTTAGACAGGTAGTAAAACTACTTTATCTTTACTGATTTCCTAGGATTGTTTAAATGTACCTATTTATAATAGTTTCATTGTGACAATAGCATTGTAGTAAAAATGCGGTCATAAACAACCTGATTTATGAAAAACGTGCATTTCCTAACTGTATAATCAATATCCCGTTGAATCTCCACAGTTGAGGATTTACAATTTTCTATGTACTAAGGAGATCAGTGCAAGAAACAAGAAGTGAGGGAATATGGAATGGCTAGAGCAATACAAGTGGTGGTCAAGAGAAAGGAGAAGAGAGCAGAGGCACAAAGCATCTGGAGACTATTAAAGGACTTGAGAGGCAGCATAGGGAGGGGAACAGCATTACTCAAAATTATTGGATAATAATCGTCATTTCTTGAAATAAATGAAATTAAGCAATGCACCTTGAAAAAAATCAAATCTACAAGCAGCTATCAACTTGCACAAAGAAAATATGAACTACATGGTTTTAGCACCAGGTGGTATGCAATAAAAGTCTGTCTAATAACTTATCTGTAGCTGTATCTATTATTTGCTAAAGATCTAGTTGACTGTCCAAACAGTAGTTAGAAATCCTCACAGGTCATGTAATCCAGCAAACTCAAGAAGATTTTTTTCTCTGTTTTAAAGACTCTCAGACAGTGTTCCCTATATCTTCTTCAAATGTAGTGTTGCTTATTTAGGGGGAGGGGCACAACAAGACAAGTTCCTAATAAAATAATGCACTTCTGAAGCTGAAAACACTATAAATGTGTACACGTCTGAAAAAGAGAATTAGTTTTAGTCTCAGTTTTTTTTTTGTATTTCTATTGAAGAAGTCACATACTAAGCCCACAGAATATGTGCCTGAGTCAGGTACGAACCAAGCCTTGAATAGTATTCTGTCATCACAAAGAATAATGCCACAATACAAACAAAATAAAATAGATGGCTTAGCTTCTAGTGTCATCTAACCACAGGAGAGATGTTAGTGTAATTGTAAGGAGGTACAATGTATATCAACCACACAGGCTATGTTAGACAGCCCTAGCTGCTTCACTAGATGACATGCACCTATCCCCAAGGCTGTTGCATAGTTTAGGTTTTCCTTTCATTTATCTCTAAAATTGGATATCCCCTTTGAATAAACATGCCTTTTAATTCTAAAACAAGATTTTAAAGATTTGCTCTATGCATTACATATTCTAGAAATTCTTATTAGCCTGCCTTTGTACAATATTAATTTTGAGATTTACTGTATGAACACTACCATAATGAAGAAAAACATGTCTACAATAATCCTTTCTGAACAGTCTAGTACCAATATTTCCTTTTCCAGGAATCCTAAAACACAACTTAGACCAATAACTGATATCAAAATATAGAAAATACACAAAAGGATCCAAGAATAACCAAAGGCTTCCAAAATAAATCCATCTTTAATGTACAAAATATAAAAGCATAAGCGATTTCATAGCAAAGCTACGCTACTCATGTGGTAGCACTGCATTTGCGGTCAGGGCCCTGTGCTTGTACAGGCAGTTCCAGCACTCAGAAATTAATGCTAATACTGCATGCTCAGTCAGTGCTAAAGTGCTTCTGTACTCCAAGTGTTGTGTTTTGATTAAAGCAAACAGCCACATGTGACCTACTACAATTTACAAACAAGATCTTTTTTTGGTCCTCAACTTTGAGTTGAAGGAGGCATCAGATAAGAGGTCTGCACAGGGCAGCAGAAAAGTTAGCTATGAAACTCGCTCTGTACATGAGATCCCATTTAGAAATTTGAGATGGTTGAGAGCACATTTGATGCATTACACCAATGTTTAATACAGCGATGAATTCAGTTAGTTGACAGTGTGTTGCTTATATCAGTGTAAGTTAATCTTTCGGTTAAATTAACTTAACATTGGTAGTGGTTTGGAGCACTGTTGGTGTTTTGTGCAAGATCACACACACACACACACACACACACACACATACACACACACACACACACACACACACACACACACACACACACGCACACACACAGTGGGATAAGGGAATTTGTCTCATCTCGTTGTATGATTTCAGGCTTGCTATTTTGAAAGTAGTTGGGGTGGGGATGAGGTGCCCACTGCAAAAAGCACCATTTTGCATTTTTTGGCAGAGTTTCAGTGATTTTCTTTGTTTTCAAGTCAGTGTGGTTATACTGAAAAGTCAAATTAGTGAAAACAGACCCTATAAATAGACATACACATAGACACATGGAAACACACATGGATCTATGGTTTACCATCAGATCAAACCAGACCCCATCGAATGATGGGATCATTGACCCACTTCCGCATAAACGACAATGTCAAATTCAGACACTGTCAAAATATGACTTGCCGTAAATCTTGAAACGGGCTTTAATATGGGTCGAGATGGGGGCGGGATTCGTACTTTGACAATGTTGGGATCGACACTGTCACCATTCAGCCTTTGGACTTCGACAGAAGTGGGTTTGACCAAACCCACTTTTAACTTCTCATGCCAAACCAGATATATACATATTACATGTAGAAAAAAAAAAAAAGAGAAGAAAAAAAAAACAAAAATCAGCATGTAAGCTTGGGAACTTTAACACAATAAAAACAACAAGTAAGGTTAAGCGCTTTCGTCTACTACAATACTAGACATCATCAGATGTTTTCTATTTTCTATTTCTTTCACATCTAAAGAATAGTGAATTACCATAATGTTGTAAAAATGGTTACCACCTCTGTCCACGTTTGTAGAATGCGTGTCCTTGACCAAACCGTAATTTATAATTGGACCATATTTCCTCTGCCTTTTTGCCCAAATGTCACTTTCAGTTGAGTTGACCATAACACTGGGGTAACCACGAGCCAAAAACATATTTTTTAGTTTGTGAAATTCTCTTTGGCAGACCGTGTCGTTAGGTGTAAGCCTAGGCACTCTAATAAACTGGCTCCTCACACCCCACTTTTTCTGGTGGTATGGATGGCAACTAGAAAAAAAAACATTAAAGTGTTTCAGTAGGTTTTTCTTTATACCCCTGTTTCTAAACCAAACTCTGGGGACCATTGAATTTTGACATCCAGATAACAAATCTCTCTCACACTTGTGTGTGTGTGTGTGTATATATATATATATATATATATATATATATATATATATATATATATATATATATATATATATATTTATACACAAACAATGTATCTGTCTACCTATCTATCTATAGACAACAGGGAAAACTTGTACTTGTGAGCAACAAAGCTGCTGGTTGAGAATCCTAAAAAAATCAGAAAAAAAAACATGCACTGTAGACTAACTCATTTGAGACTTCAGAGTAATCAAACAATTGTAACTTGTTTAGAACTCAAATAAATAAATATACATATATTCATTGGTGAGTACTAGGCTAATGACCTGAGATAGACCTTTTTAAGTCTGGCCATGCCTCCCAAATGTATCTGATAAGTTGATACCCTAGGGTTTTTTTAAGGGGTATATGGGGTACATGTAGGTTTGGGTATGGATGGTCAAGCATTTATAGGCTGCCTCTGTCTACTGGAGATATACTTGTCAGACCAGAGGCCAATTTCTGAATCCCTATCTGCTGATCCAGTTATACCTGAATTGGGTTAGGGAAGAACTCTGCTTCACATGGATAGGAAGCCAGTTCCATAAAGGAGTAGTCTCTGATATACATACCAGTTCCTCCAACATGTCCTGTTTAAGTTGCAGATGAATTTTAGGTCTAATGCTATTCATTTAGCAGATGCAATGGGTCCAGCAAACTGGGATCAGTGGATGATTTGTATGTCAGGAATAGATTGCCTCTCAACAATCTGTAGGAGACAGATATTGGGTTATGGGATGGTCTGCATAGGACATGCTGTTTACACCCTGTATTCTTTTTGTAAGGAACCTCTGTGGATGCTCCAGTTGATCCATATGCCTGGTCAGGTACATAACAAAGGGGACACTGACTGGTCTGATAAGGGCCAAGTACAGCAGGCCCAAGACCTCCTTGGACCTAGATGCCATACCCTTGCTTATAAGTTGTACAGTATAGAATTATTTCCTTTGTACTGTAGACACATTATCATCAAACGCCAGGTTACTGTCTACATGTGTTCCCAACTACGTGTTCCCAAATCCCTATTCAGTGGGTCTACTCTAAGGGATGCATTATAAATTTAGCAGGTTAAAGGGTAGACACTTTCCCAAAGAAAGCTGTTATGCATTTCTTGGCAGTGAGTTTTAGACCGTGGCTCCAGCATTATTTATTAGCCAGTGTCAGGCCTTCTTGGACTGTGTTTGTGTCAGTGGGGAATTCTGTGACTGCACCTAATTTGCAGTCATCTGCAAATGTGGTCATCCAGGGAACCTTGAAATTGGCCTTGACTTCAGAGAAGTAAATGCCAAAAAGGAGTGACCCCAGCATTGAGCCTTAAGGAACTACACTAGTGCTTGGTCTCCTTGTGGAGGTAGACTCCCCTAACCTAAATCCTTTCATCCTGTCTGTGAACCAACTGGCAAAATCCAGCAGGTGACAGAGGGTTTATATCCTAATTTTGTGTTCGAGTCAGGTATTGTGTCAAATGCCTTGGCCAGGGCAAGGTAGACAATATGCACTGTTTTGCCCTCGTCCATGGCTTTGGTGACATTCTCGAAGAAGTCCATATAATTATTAGTATATGGTTATATGGGCAATATTTAAAAATGAATCACTGAAGCAATCTTTTTAATTGAGAGTTCATATGTACTTAAAATTAAATTAATTTCAGAGCAAAAGAAAAATGTTATTTACACAGGAAATTCATTCTTGAAATATTCAATTACTTTTAGTCTCAAACAAAATTCTTTCTCAAACAAGTGTTTATGATCTTTGGGTTTTGCATAACTCACACTGACAAAGTTAATTAGAGCCTACAGCTCTTTAGAGACTTTATGCTGGCAGCACAATCAAAAACTGAAAGGTGAACAGTACTTACAGAGACCACAAGGACAGAGCAGCTCTATATACACTTCGAAAAAGAAAGGAATGAATTGAAATCTTTTCTCCTTGCACAACCAGATAGGAATAATCTGAAATGCCTAACCACTGTACACAGAGCATGGAAAGCTGGTAGGGCTAACCTGAAGTGCCTTCTTGCACTTCTTCACAGGCAAGGATTAATTTAAATAGCTTATGCGCTAAAGGACTTCAGCTCCTGTCTTTCTCTCTCTCTCACCTCCTAACAGGAACACTCCCTGGATCATCTTCATTCTTCCCTCTGGTGTATGCAACTAGCTTTTGGGTCCTTACAGGACCATCTTCAGATCTAAGGTCACAAATCTGCTTGCCAATAGGGTACTGGATCTTAAACAGCTCTGACTGCAGCAGCGTCTGATTACCTTTGATCTACTTTATTTACTTTTATTTTATTTGACATTTGTTAACTAGGTTGGTTCAGCTGAGCCAGAGGCCCATTTTCAGTGGAGACCCGAGGAGAAAAGCTCCAATGATTAAGTAATGTTCATAAAAATGTACAGATTTATAATAAACAACACATTTAGAGTTTTATATAATAATGCATAATGAAAAACATTTAGTAAGGAAGTTACATTAGTATAAATCTATACAGAAACTAAAAGTAGGTTTTTGTGAATTATTCAAAAAAAAAAGAGATTTTATACTTATGGAAAAAGACATTTTATACTAGTAAGCAGAAGATATTTGTAGTACTTGTGAATAAAATGAGATTTTAGGTAGTTAGCGATAGATATTTACAAATAAGTCAAAGTAAGTATTAGTAAGGGGTGAAGAGAGATTGAAGTTACTGTAGATAAGACGAAAAAAAAATGAATATGAAAGAAATAGTGCAGAAAGCTATGTTATTGCATGTACTAATATAGGAAATAACTGCAAAGTAGAGATAGGATACTGTACAGGAGCAGTACAGGGAGAAGTTACTGCAGGAAAGAAAAAAATCACACAAAAGAAGTGGATAATGGTAAGTATTGTGAATTAGTATATGAGATACATATAGTATAAAGGGAGATAATGTGATAGAAGTAGAAAGATAGTGGGAATATGTAGGTGAGTGAGGTAGGGTTGAAGGGGTGAGAGGGTTTAAGTAGGTTCAAGGCAAGGGCAAATCCAAGAGCTTAAGAAGAACTGTTTTAATTACTTTTTGAATTGAGTAGTGCTTAGGGTATTTCTGATATGTTGAGGTAGTTTGTTCCAGACTATGGACACATTGTGGTTATATAGTATTTTGCCTATGTTTCTGTTTGGTTTACATATGACAAGGAGTTGTTGTTCTGAGCTTCTAAGTGGTCAAGTGGGAGTGTACAAAGATACAAGAGAAGAGAGGGAGGGACAGGCAGTAGTTTTGTATAGGCTGGAGTGGGTGATTTGGAGTTGTGATATGAGTCGTGTTATGATACTTGCCTTTTGCTGGGTTAGTATCCTTATATAAAACCATAGGACTACTAGTCTACTGATGCTCCCAGTGTGGACCCATTGTTTGGAGCATTAGGAGATGGACTGTAGGCCTGGAACAGACCACCTGCACCAAGGTAACTGCAGCCTAGAGGACAGATGATCTTAAAATTAAAGGGCTGTAGAGTCAGTGTCCTCCGAGAGAACTTTCAATCTGTATCCTTTTAATACAGCCATTTAAGTAAACCACAATCTGTATCTAACATAAAAGATTTTAGGGCATGTGAGTCCTATTAATGGCTAAATTTCTACCAATAGCCAATTAGCACTTTTTGGCATTACTCTGATTTTTTTCTAATGTATCCCATCTGTAACTTTTAATAAAGACTGAACCTATACCCGCCTCAGAGACATGGGTATGTACTAAGAACTGTTTTAGGAAGTCTGTACCTATGTCCAGTTCACATTCAGTGGTATGTTATCTCCAGCAAGATTAATCAGGACCAAGCTATAATGGTGAAATTGGGAAAGAAAATAACTAGCCAGGTCCAAAAAACTACCATGAATTGCTCTTTTGTGGCTGATATGGACCAGTTTTACAGGATGGATAAGCTGCCTGCCCTGTCCAACGTAGTGAATTAAAATGGTGTGAACCTTGGTTAGAGTGTTTTCCCAGTCCTCAGTGAATATTCCATCATCATCTAGGGAGGCTGCTGCATATCTGGGTATGGGATACAAGGATGTTGTCCATGAATCTCTGGAATGTTGTAGGTGCTCTGTGAAGGCCAAAATGTAGCATGCTATAATGGAAGAGCCCATCTAATGTGAAAAATACAATTTTCTCTTTAGTATCTAGAGCCAGTGGGAACTGGTTAAGTTTAAAGTGGAGAGAAAACTAGCCTTTCCAATTTCTCACTCAATTGAAACATGAAATAGGAACCAAATTTAGATATGCTGCTTAGCTTCCTGAAATCATGAAATAGGAACCAAATTTAGATATGCTGCTTAGCTTCCTGAAATCATAGCAAAATCATATAGGTCTATCAGGTTTTGGGCCTAATACCATAGAAACATATATCGCTCACTCTGTGATTCTTCTGTAATACTAAGTTTAAGTATCTTTCATTCCTTGTCTTTAAGTGCTTGATGTTGTGATTCTAGTATATGTAGTATAGTGTGTTAGTTTCTGTAACACAAAATTAAGATGCTAAGAAACAATCACAATCATCATCTTTTTTTTTTTTGGGGGGGTGGCTTCTTATGTAAATCCTTTGAAAAACATTTTGAAATGAGAATACAAAGTGGAGGATACATGGGCAGACATGCTGACAGGACTGATAAATTAACTTGACAGAGGGAAGTAAATATTTTGGGAAGAAATAGCCAGGGAATTGTTATGTCTAGGCTTGTAAGGCAGATAGCCTAGTATCAACCTATGAACCTATAAAAAAGATGATAGGATAACAGGATAGTAACTCACACAAATACTGTAAAACCAGAATATAACTAGCCCTGAATGGGTGCTGGTTATATTGGTGCCATCAACTAGAAAACCTTTTCCATTAATGATTTTCTACTGACAGGTTTTCTTGCTTCCATTAGTACCTGCTGCACATCCTAATATAATAGGTGCTTAAAGGGAATTAAGACCCTGTCATCCAGGCAGTAAAATGAAGTTGATTGTGGTTGGGGTGTATCAAACACCCCTGGTCTTATCTGAGCAGATCCAGTCTGTGAAGACACTTGTGGTGATTGCCCCTGGCAATTTCCAAAAGAAGGGATAAACACAGTTTTTTTGGGGGACAGAAGGGAGCCACCACAATGATCCTGGAGAATTCCTTCTGAATCTTCAGATATAACCTAGATATTAGTGGAAAGGGTGAAGAAGCTTAAATCAACATTCCTGTTCAAGGCAAAGAAACAACACCTTTCTTCTAGACCTTCTTGAATGGAGTTCTAGAACAGAATCTTGCCAGCTGCTTGTTCAGGGAGGAGGCAAATAGGTTTACTTGAGGAACTCTTCACAGATGGATAAAATCTTGAAGACCCCCTGATCTAGTTTCCATTCATGGGAGATCTGCCTTTATCCTGCTCAACATGTCTGCCAAACAATTTTGCTCTAGCCGAGGGTAGGATACCTGTAGAGTGAGATTGTGCTGTGAACTTATATCCCAAGCTAACATGGCTAGACTGCAAAGGGGGTATGACTGAAAACAATGAAAAAGGTGAACTTGAAATGAATCTTAAGCTTCTCCCTGCTGTATCAAACCATAAAGCCAGCCAGACAGAAAAAGAAACAAGACTCTGAAGAAACAGCAAGTAAAATCACCCCTGGAGAAAAGAAAAGGAAACAGCTAGAACCCCTGTTGTATGAAAATTATTTAAATGAGTTGCTCTTTATAGGGACTGATCTGCCTGAAGGAGAATGGCTAATACCCAAATTTATAGAAGAGGCCATGGCCTCCGATTCACATAAGAATGCTGAGGAAAATACTGACTTGACTCTTCTCCTAACAAGCCATGTCAGTTTCAAGAATGTTGATGGGAAGACAATGCACTAAGTAGAACTAGAGAGAGTGAATAGGAAACCAGAAGAGCAGAAGACTCCTGCTACACACCCGTACATTGAGTTAAGAAATGAGGAATGATACTCAGCCAATTATTAGTTCTGAATCTTTTACAACACTTGTAACAAAACATTGTTTGCAATGTGTGTATGACTCAGTTGATACTTCTTAAAGAGCTTTAGCCACTGGTACTGTTTTGAAGAGGTTTGCCTGGCTGTGTTCTCAGGACCTCCTAGAAGATGCTAAAAATGAGATTTTAAATTCTCTCTTGAATACAGATTTAGTTTTTGGCAACTCAGCTGTAGAATTGATCAAAAAGTGTGATGAAAGGAGCAATAAAAAGTAAGCACTCTCAACAAATGCAGGCAAACAGACATTTCAGATCAAATGGCAAGTGGGTTCCAAGAAGAATTCTGAAACATCTCAAAACCAAGGACAACCCAACAAGTCAGAATGACTGTTTAAAAGATCACCCCACCCTGGCACCCCCATTCCTTTTCAGAAAGTCCAAATCTCCACGTTTCTCTTTGGCAACAGATAGTTTTAGACAAATGAGTTCTGAAGACCATTCATCAAGGTTAGATGAGAGTGGATGAAAATCCCTCATTTCTAGGGGTAATTCCTCATCTACCAGACCAGACTAATTTATTTCTACCTACCCTTCATCACATGCTGACCAGGGATTGCTAGAACCAGTTCCTCCTCACCGAGCAGGGAAAGGTTTTTATTCAAGGATTTTTAAAGTGTCAAAGAAAAAAAATGCTTGGTGACCAATTCTGGAACATTATTTTCTAAACCTGTTTGTGATAGTGCCCAGATCCAAAATGATGCCACTTCACAACCTGATACCTGTTCCTATTTCAAGTTCCCTGGTAATACTAGACTTAAAAGATGCTTATTGTCACATCCCTATTAATCTAGACATTTCTTAAGGTGCTGTGTGTCTGGATCACATTATCAATTCTCTGCATTAACTTTAGACTATCTGCTGCACCAAGACTGTTCACAAAGTGTCTAGCTCTAGTTATAGTTCATTGTAGCCTACAAGGCATTCTCATTTTCCATATTTAGACAACTTGCTTATCTTTGCAGTGTCTTTTTCAGAGTCAGGAATGTAACTTGAGTAACAGATGTGATATACAAGCTGAAATTCTAAGAGAACATGCTAAACTCTTTTTTTGTTTCCATCACACAGGATTGTGTTCCTAGGGTGTCAGCTAGAAACATCAATTCAAAAAGCTTTTCTTCCACAAGAAAAAATGGATTTTTAGATATATATATGTATTTGTAAGGTTTTACACAAAGACTTCAGTCACTGTGAGGGAATAACTCATGATTTTGGGTATCATGGCACATATTATTCTCCTGATACCCCTGGAAATACTCCAGATAAGAAAGATACAATGGTATCTGAAGTCTCTTTGGTTCCAGGGGAAACATTCTTTGTTTTTTTCAAATCCCAGTGTGGGGTTTGCCAGAAGAGATCTCAGTTGGTGGAGACAGGTAATCTGGGTCTCCACTTCTCCTTCCCTGTTCAGAGAAGTCAGTCACTACAGACTCCTTGGACCTTAACTTGGGGAGCAGTTTCAGGAGGGATAAAAGTGCCAAATTTGTGGGATACCAAGGACAGTGCAAGCACATAAAAATAAAAGATATAGTTGCACTGATCCAGGCACTCAACTGTCTGAATGATCTCTGGTCCCTAAGACCTCTTCAAGTTGTTACAGACAATACCACAGTCACATGGTACAAGCAAGGGTCTCAGTGGCAACATTCTTTGTTTTTTCAAATCCCAGCTACCCTTCTTCAATTTCCACTCCTCTTTCTCTTACTATATTCTTAACTAGAGTTTCTTCTCTGTTAGTCTCTACACTGAAATGTTTTATCACATGAATTATTGCAGTCAATTTTTTGTAAAACTCACTCTCTCCATCCTTTCCTACACGGAATTCCTTCAGAATTTTAACAGGTATCTTTTGACAAGGAAAAGTGTTATATTGATCATTCCCTTCACCTAGAGACCAATCTTAACAGGTTTTTGTGTTTTCTAACTTTGAATGTGTCTGTCTTATGGGGCAGTGTACTTTTTAGGTACATAGGTTCATAGGTAGGTACTAGGCTATCTGCCCGAAGGCATTTAAAAGCCTAGCCAGAATGTGTTGGCTTACGCCGCCCCCTTACATTAGTTCCCTGTGCCTCTTCTGGTAGTATATCTGGCTAAATCGCCTGCTATAGTTTCCATAGTAATTTTAACTGGGGAAAATCTTGAACACTGATTACATTATGAGACAAATTAGACACTAGATGGAATGAATACTTTACCTGACAGTCAGCATGTCTTCTTGTATTACAGGGTATTACCTATCTTCATGTGCATATATTACTTCAGTTTTCTGCTCACTAAATGTTTTATGTTTGGGTCAATTCTCCCTCTCTGCAGGCTTTTAAGCCTCCACATGATCATCAGGTGTGATGTTTATTAGAGACGAACAGGGCCATTGGACTCCCAATGAGGTAAATGGCTTGTGTACCATATTGGAAGCATTCTGATGTAGGCTGAGCAGGTGTTGAATTATGGTAAGAGCATCTCCCTTGCAGGTTGGTGGTGAAATTTACCAAGGCCTCAGCTACTTTCTGTATTTTTTCTACAAGAACACAGTATCCAGAGTCAATATGCTTAAGAATTATTCTTTTCCCTGAGTCAGCTGCACTCCTAGTAATTAGCAAGCTTGCAGGGCTTCTTTACATACAGCAGTACTTTGATACTCTGTAGAAAGGAAGTGTTAACCACTATAGAGTAAACAGTTGGGGGTTAAAAACACTGGTATAGGGAGATGTGGAAAAAATCAGAACTGTTAATTAAGAATGTACAGTGGACTTGGGAGAAGGAAAAAGGAAGTGGTGATAGGCTGATGTGAGTGTACACAAGTATGGAATCCTGTTGGTACGTTCAGCAGGTGGCATATGATTATGGACCAGCAGCTCAGAATAGTACATAGATGATACCACACACAATAATAGGTGTTATAGATGTGGTAGGGAAGCAGCTTGCAGAGTACTCATGTTCTTGGGTGTGAAAAGGAGCAGATACATATGAGTCACATCTTTTAAGAGAACCACAGAATATCTTTGG
Organism: Protopterus annectens; assembly: GCF_019279795.1. Lineage (NCBI taxonomy): Eukaryota > Metazoa > Chordata > Ceratodontiformes > Protopteridae > Protopterus > Protopterus annectens. The sequence goes on along the minus strand of NC_056731.1, from coordinate 503,886,193 downwards.
GGAATGCCCAGAAAAAGAATGGAACTTTTGCTTTTTAGAGACTAGTAAAGGTAGGGATGTCAACAGTACAGAGGATAGGAAGACCATGTGAATTGCAGGAAGTGGAATGAAAATGCAATTTGCCGATGAGTGGAAACAGCCTGTATCTTTCCCATATGTTTCTATGAGGACATTTTACATAGATTTGTAGGGCAGACCTTGCTGTCTTAAAAGATGCTGTGGTCACAAATGGGAATTCCACAAATGTGAAGCAAATTAACTAAAAGATTAGAATTCAGTTTACATACTGATGGGAAAATAGAGTGATTTAGAAATGTGGCTATGTCGGCAAAATTGGAGTATGTTGATAATATAATATGTATAAATGTGCATAGATCTGTTCAGAACATTTCTCTGTGTTAATACGTTTCTGTGAGTTCAGTTACACAATTAATAATGTTTTTAGTTTGTTGTGTTTTCTTGCACAAAAAGCATAAATAAAGCATTTGGTTTAAAAACTTGGCATCATGGCCACCATTTACAAAACTTAACTTGATGGATTTGAATACTGGAAGAATTCTGATGAACAATATTTTAGAGTGCTGTCCCACATACTGTTGATTATGCAGTTTTACAGCTCTTGGGACATATAATGCATAATAAATGGTACAATACAATACAGATTTAAATATTTAGTCTTAGGAAAAATAGAAAATATTTGGCACTGCCTGTAAACGTTCATTTTAAACAACACATTTAGAAGCCTTCTTCCCTAGATTTCATACTGATGTCTGATGTCAACAATTATTTAATAAATGGACATGATATATTCACAAGAGATGGCCCTTACTGGCATATAACACATAAGGATAATAAACTGAAATACTTTCAGCAGAATATAGCAGCAGTCTATAAATAAGGACCATCTGTTTCATGACATATTTGAGTAGCAATCTCAGACAGAAAGCTTTTCTGATTACTGCAGATCAAACAACATGTAACAGAGAAAATGACAATAATCTTGCTGTATCAACATTCATGATTAGGAATTCAGAGTTAGAAAGTACACTTTTAAAGGCTTCTAGGGAGGAATGGAAACAACAGCATTAAGTCCCCACATGTTACTGTTGTCAAGCACTTACTGTCTCTCAGGAGTTCTGCAGTGATGCTAGAAATGACAACAGCCCACCCATGAAAGAAAAAAACTGTTCCTACAATGACACTTCAGTGAAAAAGGATCAGTAGTGGACAGGAGAATATGTCATCACATGTCAAGATTGTTTTTTTGCATCATCTAGAGGCAGCAGAATACATCCCAAGGGCAAGTCCAAAATAATGATGGTATCACGGAGCTCAGAAAAGATGGGTGAGTGTGCATACAAAATGTTGTTGTAGAATATGTAATAGCATTAGTTAATGCCATTCAAAGAAAGAAATAGGCTGTCACTCAGGCTTATAGAAAGTGGCAGCTAAGTTAAAACACATGAAACAGACTGCAGAAATGATAACAAATGGAATATTTAATACATCATTATTAATACATGTTAATTGGGCGGCCACGATGGTGCAGTGGTTAGCATTGCCGCCTCACAGCAAGAGGTTCTCCGGTTCAATCCTCGGCTGGGGTGCCTTCTGTGCGGAGTCTGCATGTCCTCCCTGTGGTCGCGTGGGTTTCCTCCGGGTGCTCCGGTTTCCTCCCACATCCCAAAGACATGCTGCAGGTGGATTGGACACTCTAAATTGGCCCTAGGTGTGCGTGTGAGTGTGCCTTCTGTGGAAGGTTGGGCGCCGGGCTGGCAACTCGACACCGTAAAACTCCACTGCCATTCAATGTGCGGACAGGTGATCTGCTGTGGCGACCCCTAACCGGGATAAAGCCGAAAGAAGAAGAAGAAGAAGAATTAATACATGTTAATTCATACTATGCAATATACCTGAATTACCAAATAATGAGAGATAATAAATAATTTTCGTTCTCATCCAACCAGTCTTGTAATGACTGCAGTGATTACAACCCTGTATTTACACTTCTCTGGTGCCATGTATAACTGAACAAATGTTTCTATAAACTGTTTCTGCAAGCTCTTATACATTCATTCTGTGATGGAACATTCATTTAAATGGTACTCTGAAAAAGTTTGTTACCATAATAATGCCCCATGTATAAATCATTAAAACAAAGCCATGTGACAATACAAGAGGAGGGCTATTGTTTGAAACAATGACAAAGAACAGCAACATTAGTAACAGGTCAGAGGCATATGAAGCAGTTTTGTTTTAAATTTCTTCCACACCCATATTTCTAGACAAATATTCAAGATGTTTTTGCAAGAAATTAAACATGTAATATCTATATATGTGTGTATACTTATTTGAGTGGTAGACAAGATAGTTGTTAACCATAAACTGTTAAGATATTTTTTCTAAAGGACATAAAAGACTACATTCAATGTTATAATGTACACTCTAATAAGGGTCTTTAAAATGCCAGATTCTGATTAATTCATGAAATCCAAAGAGCCTTAAGTTAAGAGTGTTTGTTAATGTACCCACTGTCCTTTCTAACACAGGGAAATTATATCACTGGAGCTAACAAGGCTTCAGATAGTCCATTAAAAGATGGAATCACTATCATTTTTATCACAATAGCCTCTGATTCATTCATTCTACTATTACCCAGTTAATTCATTTCACATTTGGGGTAGTGTCATGGCATAACCTGGCACTCAGTGGGTGCAAGGCAATGACACTAATCTTTACTGAAATGACAGCTCATTTCAGGACATGCACACACATCATGCACACTTATAGGTGGTGTTGAAGGTTTACACAGGAAACCAAATCAACACATTAAAAAAACTATGGGAATGTGGTGGATGCATAGACTCCATGCAGAAGCCACTACACTGGAGAACCCGTCTGGAGGAATAAGTAATGTGAGACAATAAAAATGACTAGTTTTCTAGTCTACCATCTTGTTAACTACTCTTAGTAAAACATGATCAAGAAGTCATAGTTTTCCAAGAAGCAAAATAAATCATAGTTTTCAGGAAAAAGAAATAATATTCCACCTGACTAATTTGCAGTCACTTCAGTAACATCACCAGCCTTGTTGACTGCCTGGTATAGAAGGATAAAGCCCTGACTATGATCCAGATTACCTGTGTTAAACTGGCAGTTTGGGTGCTATAACAGCCAAATGCTCTAAAGAAGGAATGAAGAGGTCTTTGTTTGCTTACATTTCTCTTGGGAACACTGTATACCTGGGGACCTGGACAGGGATCAAGTTCTTGGTGGAGACAAAAGTCCATTGTTATACACTCACTTCTGACAGGATTAGGTTTGAGATGATGTTATCACATATGCAGGTACAACTCCTCAACAGAATGTACAGTGACAATTGGAATGCAAATAGTGACAAGAAAGTCATCAGCCATAGTTAGAATAGGACATCTAAAGAAAGGTACAAAAGAGTTCTCTCATCAGGGAGGCAAGTGATACAGAACTCTATGAGTGTGAAATTATCATGGCTCCATATTGTAGTTCTGAAACTTTTTAAGTGTAACCCTGAAAATTATGTGAAAAAAACTACAAAAAGCACAGAGCAGTAAATGTTGATCAACAGTTCTCTTTTAAAGGTGTTTATTCGCAGGGATACAAGTCCCCTTGCAATCCTCATGTATGAGTGTGGGGGGGGGGGCATGCCCATCTCACATACCATGGACTTATACCAACACTGAGATTGCCATTCCTCGGAGAAAGGGGAATATTCCAAGAAACAGTGATCTCAGACTAGGTATATGTACGTTCCGACTTTCACTCACTCAGTATCATGGTTCTGAGACTCACAGTAATCAGTCACAAAATTTCAATTGATGAAAAGTATATTTAGATGTTTTCCTTATGATTGAATTTACGGCCACTTGGTGCTTGTGTAATGTTTAATGAATTAATGTTGTAAGCTTCATCTTTTACAGTAAATATCAGGCTATCCTTGCAGGCTCATTTTTTCTAATTTATAAAAGATCTTCATTTGAACAGTTTTTGTTAATAATTTGTAGAAGATCTCCACTGCAACATGTTGATAGTTTGCTGAAGAGCATTAAGTAGCTGTGGTTGGGCAGTGGCAGTCCTTTAAGCATTCCTGTGTTTTGACAGCCTACAAGTCAAATCAAGCCAGCTGTGTTTATTTTGTCGCAGATGCCCTTTCTCCCCATTATAACAGTTTACAGAGGATCACTAGTAAATACTTTGTAAGTAATTTGATTTCTGCATTGCATCTGATCCTGCTGTTGCCTCTGAGGAGATGACCCAAGGTTGCTGTCTTTTATAAGCATAACTTCTACAAGTATACTATGGCTGGGATTCAGAAAGTGCTACCACAAGAGATAAGCCTTAATATGGGCAAAAAAATGCATATTCAGTAGAATCACAGCTGTGGGTCATCTCCTTGACCACGCAAAATGCTAATGCGGCATTCTGGGGGAGCAGCCCTTACTAATTAGACGTTAATTCTACAGAAATGTCTACAGGATGGAATTAAATAGCTTGGGTGCACAAATACCAGAATAAGGGATCTAAACCTGATTTCAATCAACAAACAAAACAAGATGGAGAGACAGATTTATTACTCAGCAAATCCCTCAACCCTGAAAAACACTATCCCCAGAAAAAAAAGCAGAGAGAGCGAGATGAATACATTATCTTCTTTCAAATGGGGCTTGGATAACTTGGTGCATATTGATAAAGTCAAGCCAGGTTTGACTAGCCTAGATGCCCTTCAGTGGGGAAGTACAGTCTGGGTTGCAAAATCACACGGTGGAATGGTTGCAAGACTCCTTTGAACCTCCTATAAGTGGTCATATTTCGTCAGCTTGATTCCAGCACTGGGGAATGAGATTCCCCACTCCTCACAAGAGTAGGTGGCTACTATGCACACATCCCATTCCACTAACCTATCTCACAGCAGTGCACTCATCTACAACTGTGTCTGTTGATGACCAAGTGTTGCCTGCCCTCTAACCGATGTGTATGGTGATGTCTGAGGCACAGCATCAGCAGTTCATGTAGTGCCCTGCATAGCATGGATGGGATAATTCATGCATCATTTTATTTTGTGTTGTCTATGTCTTGACCCATAGCTGTAGACCAGATGCTGCCTCTTTGCGAGTATTACAATCTACTATGCCTGCCTTTGGTGTGATACTGCTAGTGTGTCTTTCTAACCTGACTCTCTGCCTTGCCCTTCTTCTACTGGTACAATTAGGAAGGTTCTGCTAAAATGTTAATCTGCTGTTCCCAGTGTTTGTACAATGCCATGGCATGCAGTACTGCCTACACATGCACACACACACCAAACATTTTGTTTCAGATTTCTGGACTGCATTGTAGTCTCTCTCCTGATGCGTTTATATAACAGACATATCCTTGATTAGGCCAAGTATATGCCCCAGTACATTATGTGTTTTGGCATGTGCTGCATTTATTATTTCCTACATGGTCTGAGAGTTATGTTTGAAGGTCTTCAGCTATAACTCTATGGCACATCCAGCACTGCCTGCAACATACAACAAACATATTATATATGAACATTTCCTTGCTTGCATGGTACATGTGTGTGCTGTGCACAACCATTTTAACGAAAATCCCCTTGTAGGATCCTTTTGTCCAGGTTACTCATGTGCCAGATGTGAGAATCAATGGGACTGCCTAGGTGGTACACAGACACATTATAAATTGAGGCCTTTGAATTACAGGTCACAAGGAAATTAAGGCACCTTCCTGGTGATGAATAACAGTCCTGCTGGGCCTTTTATGGCAATTTGTGTACAGCCAGTGGCTCCCAGGACCTTAGGGAAACAAGAAATGTAAAAATGCCTGTAAAATGATTGCATATGCAGTGTCACTGGCATCTCAGGTAGAACATTTGCCTCTGGTGCTATAATACCAGAAATCTGTAGGTTCTATTCCAACTCCGGGTGACTGGTTTGCTGATACTGCAGTGTAGCATTATGGAGTTACTGCACTCTCTATGTGCATCATCCTTCGATTGAGGTGTTAAAAAGTGGTCCCTTCTGCTTGAGTTGGTGATAGTTCAGGTGAATGCAAGGAATCTCATAGCACCAATTGAAAAGAGTAGGGACACCTCCAAAAACACAAATTCTACAAAAACATCCACCAAATAATATATCATATCTACATCCTCTTAATATGTGCACTATAAATTATTAAGTTATCATCCATCCCATTCTTTAATAAATAACCATTTTTTGATTTTATTCATTGTGATATATCCTCCATGACAAATTTGATTTTATAACAATTTCTGACATTGGATACCCATATTATCCATATAAAACTAACTAAAAGTTTATCAAAATAATCAATATTTTATTTTTAACTTTATATAATCAATACAATATCACATTGTTCACTTTTGATAATCTTTCAACCTTAAATACTTTATCACACAACTCTCTTAAATCCTTAATTCTCTTTATATTGTATAAACATTTTCCATTCTTTTTCCTTCTTGACAAAAACGCCATTTCATATCTTCCAGGTTTTATATTTCATATTGCCTTAACAAGAAAATTTTCTATCATAAATCTCCACAGAAAGGCTTTCATCTCTAATATATTTTTAAATTGTTCTTGCCTTTCTTTTAGTGATTTGGTACTCTAATTTATTTCTCCACAATTTCATACAATAATATTTTCATATCAATTAATCTCTTTTTTCAGACTCATTTCGTCTTAACTTCCATCTGTATAAAATATCAAAATATGCTCTTTCATCCTCAATATATATTATTTTTATTCTTTTTTTTTAAGATTTGAATACCTTTAAACATTTCCCACACAGTTTGTCCAATGGAATCTTTTTGTGTATTTATTTTTTCATCAAAATGAGATATAAATGCAATGCTTTACTCGCTAAGATATGCTATGCTGTCTGTATATGCACTTCACTGTCCGGGCTGAGATTTAACTGTGTGATTAACTTCCTTGCTGATTTTGCAAAAGGAGTTCACTCTCCGATTTTTGGCTTAATAATTTAAAATCCCCCTGTATCATTTATTGTGACTACCTGCTAAATTTACCATCATAGCCAGATACTGTACTGAAATATATCCTTCTGCACAGTTTTGTGTAATGCTACGAAGCTTCATATAGAAGTGTAAAGTGTTTTTCTTTTTCCTGCTGTAGTAGTACCTCCTGAAGCACTAATGACTACAAACTGATTTTTTTCTCTCTTTCCCTCCATATCTCATTAGCTTACTCCTTGTAAAACAAGTTGATAACCCAGTACATGTTCTTGGACTTAAGACCTGTTTAACAGCAAGCGTTCACCACCACAAAGACTGACAAAGTATGAATAAGTAGATAATTTGTTTTAAAAATAATTTGCTTTAAAAATAAGTGAAACTGTTACACTATACTTGTAGAAGTGGTTGTCCCGGTGAGCACGTTGTCACGAATGCCACCCAGCCTATTAACACCATTCCATACACCCCTCTTTTACCCTGACCCAGTATTTATCCTATAAATAGTCTAACCAGAAATACTCGCTCCTGCTTTACATAAATCCTTTTGCTTTACTCTCCTCTACTAAAGTCTTATAGGACTCCTTGTAAATTATACGTTTAAACCATATATCTATATTTCAACTTTGTAGTTATCACTGACTGATTTTTTCATTACTTGATTGAGGCTATCTCCAGATTTTTTGGTGTAGCCCCGTTCCGTTCACCCTTGCTACGCTCGGGCTCACTATGCTCCCCTCCCACCCCCATTCCCACCCACCCATATAATCTCCTTTATACCTAACCACCTGTTACCTCCTACAAAAAAACTTTCCCTTCCTGTTCCTCACCTACACATCACTACACTTCCTGTTTCCATCATAGACTCCCTACCACCTCCACTACTTCTCTACAACACACTACCCTATAACCACTAATTCTTACTTATATCAATATTCAAATACCTTATATATAGGTTCATAGGTGTGTACTAGGCTAATGGCCTTGGGGCCTTTACAAGCATAGCCATAGGATTACCCTGACATAGTGCCACCCAAACTTAGTTCCCACTGCCTCTGTTGAGTAGAGCCATTGGAGTTATCCCCTGGGTGAATTTTCTGTTTCCCACTCGTCAAGATTTCTCTTGAAGAGGGTCAGCGAGGTGCTCTGCTTGACATGTATGGGAAGTCTGTTCCATAGCATGGGCAGCCTCTGGGTTATGAACCTGTCCCTCCAGCATGTTCTGTTAATTGTGGTAATGGGGTTGAGGTCTCTGGAGCGTGTGGTGCAGAGGGATTGGGATTTCTTTAGATGTAGAATTTCTAACAGAGCTGGGTCAGGCATGGCTTTGTAAGTCAAGCAGAGATCATCTCTAAGTAGGCAATATGAGACAGAGAATAGCTAGAGTTTTTTGAGTCTGTCCATATAGGACAAGTGTTTAAGGCCTAGGATCCTCTTTGTGAGATACTTTTGTGGCCTCTCCAGTTGTTGCAGGTGTCTAGTGAGGTACATACCAAATGGAGCATTGTACTCGATGATTGGCCTAATGAGGGAAGATTAGAAGGAGACAATGACCTCTTTCTTCCTGGATGCAAAACCCTTAGTAATGAGATGTACCACATAGAAGGACTTTCTGACCACAGTGGCAATTTGGAGATCAAAAGAGAGGTTGCTGTCAACCTTGTTCCCAGATCTCTTATAACACCTTCTGTGTTCAGTGGACTACCATCAATGTGGTAATTCATGGAAACCAGGTTTTTCCCAAAGGGGATGTTGACACATTTTTTGGCATCGAGCTTAAGGCCATGGTTCTGACACCAGTCATTGGTCACAGTGAGGACATTCTGTAGGATGTCAACATCACTTGGGGAGTTAATAATAGCTCCCAACTTGCAATCGTCTGCGAAGTTTGTCAGCCAGAGTCCCTTCATGTTGGCCTGGACTTCAGAGAAGTAGATATCAAACAAGAGAGGACCCAGGACCAAACCCTGTGGGACTCCACTCATGACTAATCAGCAGTCTGACTTGGAGTCAGCTACTTTCACACTGTGGGCTCTATCTGTGAGCCAGTTTGCAACCCACCTAGTGATATAGGGGTTGATGCCAAGCTTAGTGAGTTTTTCTATGTTTCCTGAGTGGGGAATGGTATCAAAAGCTTTGGCCAGATCAAGGTATGCTGTATGAACCACCTTGCCTTCATCCCCAGCTCTGGTGACAGACTCAAAGAAGTCGACTAAATTAAACAGGCATGATCTACCCTTCACAAAACCAAACTGTGTGGGACAAAGCCTGAGGTGAGGCTGTGACTGAACAGGGCAGACAGGTGAGGTGCCAGTTCACTCTGTGGTTCATGTAGAACACAACCAGGGATATTGTCAGGTCCCTTTGGGGGGGGGAAGAGGAGTAAAGTTGGCACTGAATCTGTCACCCAGTATACTTGCAATATCTGTTCGCTCGGTATAGGAGGTACCATTGTGCAGTAGCTCAGAGCAAATCTGGGTATTGCCATTGAGATTCTTTACATAACTATAGAAGGCCTTGTGGTTGTCTTTACTATCTGCTGCAATTCTGTTTTCATACCTAACTTTAGAGTATTTGATAAGGGATCTCAACTTTTTGTTGAGGCAGATAAGGGAGTTTTTCCAGTCTTGGGACTTCACCTTATTCTGCATCAGTTCCTCCTTCTGTTGTAGACTTTGTTTATGGCAGGGGACCACCAGATTGGCTTCCTTTTTTTGGAGGAAAGTGTCTTGGTTCTATTGGGTATGCCGAGATCCATGCATTTGTGTACATGTTCATACAGTGCATTGGTGCATGATTCAGCAGTCATGCAACTATTCTCCATTTGCATGGGTGCCGTGAAGTTAGCCAGCTCTGTTTTTAGGATCCCAAAGTTAGCTTTGTAGAAGTTTTTTATGGTGGTTACCTTTGCTGGGGGAGGGTGGGGTGGGAGGAATGTGGATTTCTAAGGTGATTCGTTTGTGGTCGGATCTAACCAGGGAGGAGCTGACTATTGGTGTAGAGCAATGGTCGCCCATGTTAGTAATGACCAGGTCAAGGATGTTGCTACCTCTAGTGGGGGTAAGAACGAGCTGGTCCAGGGCATCGGAATTAATGAACTCCAGGAAACTTTGGGCAAGTCTATTGGTACATGAGTAGTTTACCCAGTTAATTGAGGGGTAGTTGAAGTCACCTAGTCAGAGAGTGTTAGGTTGGACCCTAATATTCTCCAGGGTGCTTAGGAATGTGGAGTGCGAGTCTTGGGACATGGTTCGGAACCTATAGCACGCTGTCTTACTCAGTGTTAGCTGCATCTGAAGTATCTCTGATGTGTTATGTTGGGCTACTAGTCTAGAGGTGTGCGCATCCTTTATGAATATGGAAACACCACCACCTTTTGAGCTTCGGTCCAAGTTCTGGGGCTGAAAGGTGTGGAATAAGTTATAGCCTGGTTTGGAGGGGTACTTTCTGCTGCCTTGAACCAGGTCTCTGTTACAGCACAAATGTTGATGTTCTCCATTTTAAGGAGTTCCTCGAGCGAGTGGATTTTGAGATTTAGACTTCTAGCATTGAGCAACATGACCCTTAGACTGCATGTGTTTGTAGCAGTTACAGTGGTAATTTGGTTTCTGGAACATGCCTAAAAAAGGCACTAGAGGGGTGGCAAGAGCCTTGACCAGTATTCAGAAGCCCGTGGTGACAGATGCAGGCCATCTCTGGCAAAGCATCGAGGTCGGTCAATCATGTCATCCCAGGCAGACAGATACTAGGTCCCCTTAGAGTGACACCAGAAACTTAGCCAATTGTTGAAATCAGTCATTTTCTGCTTGTATTGTGATATCATTCTGGGTGATGGTAGGATGCTGCTCAGGGCTAGGGTCATACCCACCTGGGCCACATAATCCAAGAGCTCCTCCATGTCTCTTTTCATGTAGTCCAGGGAGGTACATCTCAGGTCATTCACATCCACATGTACAATGACAGAGTCATATTTGTACCTGTTGTTGAGTGACCTGAGTGCGTGCATTATGTGTCATATCCTGGCACCTGACAGGCAGCTGAAATTGTTACTTTCTCCTTATTCACGTTAGTGAGTGGGACATCAGTGTGCCTCACTATCGAGTCACCTATGACTAGTGTGTTAGGCATGCTGTTTTGCCTTAGGGGCTTTGGTTAAGTGGCACACTGTTTAGGAGAGTTATGTCTCATGATTAGTGTTGTGCTGTGGTGGTCGAGTGCGTTTCTGCCTTGGAGGTCTCTGCTGCCTGGGTAGAATTTTATTGAGAGCCTCTGTGAAGGTGGGTGTGTGGTTTGTGTTTTTATGTGAAGGCAGTGCTGGTGTGTGTTCCGGAGGGCTATGTGTTCCATGCGTTGTGGTGCAAGTGTTGACCTTCTCTTCTTGACCAGATATTCCGGTCTTGGCTGGAGAGTGCGTGCCTTCCAATTTTGATATATAAGTGCATCTCTTGCAAGTCTGAGTGTTGGAAGGTAGGAGGAGAGGGCTGTTGGTGTACATGAGGCAGTTGCTACATTGCCTGAGGATGCCCAAGTTCACCAAGTTAATAGGAGAAAGCACAGGGAACTGACCTTTAGACATGTCTGGAGGGGTGGGCATTGATAATAAGTACTAGATCTGTTTCCCTGTAGAACATTTAGTGCTGGTAGCACTTGTGTGCAACAATAATTGCTAGAAGTCTGGTAAAGTGCTAGACTAATAAGCTAGTATAAGTGCAGGAGAGGAGAGAACTAGTAGATCTAAGGGAAAAATTTAACAGCAGACTCTGGCACCGCTCAGAAGCTTTCATATAGTCCTGGATACAGCAAGTCTGTATCTGGACTAGACTAGTTACAGGAAAGGCAGGAAACAAAAGCAAATGTGGGCTTTAAAACTGGAAAGTTCAGAGAGATGGAAAAACTGTCCAAACGGCCAATAAACTACAATTTCTGGGCCAGGAACCACTCCTCTTTTTATTTGAAGATAGTACAGATAGACTGATAATCTATTACTCTCAATATCCACAATATTACTTTCAAATTCTGCAGATTGACTTTAGCCTTAGTCAACCACTGCATTATAGATTAATAGCAAGTATCTCCCTCCCCAGATTCCTTAACACTATCTGCTACCCCTTTCTCATCTAGAGATTACTATCTTCCTGTCCCACCCTTCCTAGCCATACAACAGTCCCTAACTCATATACGATAACTACTTTCCAAGACTTTACATAAGCACTATATCCAGCTTTAACAGCAGCTTATAATAGCTCCTAAATCCCTAACATCACTCCAACTTGTAACTATAGTTCACTCCCATATCAATTCTTACACTTCCAATTACCCATCACTTCAAATCTATTACCCCTTTTAACAACTAACTCCATAACATCTTTAATACTGCACCTTTCACACACCTACCTCACACAGTTATACACATTACCCTTGTAGACACCCTACTATTACTGAATCCAAACAATATGTGTTGTACACATCCAACTCAAGTCCTAAAAATGTTATTCTATCCACTAACAATCTTCACCCTACTCATACTTTCTATCCTGTCCTCCTACCACACTCAACTTCATAACCACACCCCACCCCCTTGACAGACAAAAGCCATAGTCAGTCCCATAAAACTAAAAAACTTCCCTGTATCACCATGCGACCTCACCCCCTCCAAACGTTTTCCTTACGCAAGCAATAAGCTGGCAGTCAAAAAGTACAATTGTGTACTCTTACCATAAATGTAGATGTTCGAGTGTGTTCACTGTTGCAGTTATGACTGTAGGGTTCTTCCTGCCAGCAGCAGCCCTTGATCGGCCAGAATCCCAAAGTCTAGATTGGGCGTCAGCTGAGGTCGCTTTAATCCTGACGTCAATGCGCCAGGAAGTACAAAGACCTCAGCCGATGCCATTACCCCAGTTTTTCTTGCCCCAGATGTCAGGTGCCCAAAACCTCAGCAGCCAAAATATCTCATAACAGACCATACTCAAAGAAAAAACAAAAGAGGGGGTAGGAGGGAGGGTAACTCAGACTGCAACAGTGAACACACTTAAACATCTACATTTATGGTAAGAGTACACAACTGTACTATGTTCTTCGTGGTTCACTGTTGCAGTCATGACTGTAGGGTTGAGTCCCAAAGTTAAGCAAGGGTGGCTGGAGGAGAAACAGAAGGAGCGGCCACAAAACCTTGCAAAACCACAGAAGCAAAACCGGCCCTAGATTTAGAATAGAGAGGGAGGTTGTAATGCTTAGAAAAAGTATGCACAGAACTCCAAGTAGCAGCCTCTAAAATATCCTTGGTAGGAACCCCACAAAGAAAGTAGCAGTAGCCCGGGTAGAATGAGTCCTAATATTAACAGGAACTGGATTGCCATGAAAAGAGTAACAGAACTTGATGCTGGCAATCCACTTAGGAATAGTTTGCTTAGTGACTGCTTTCCCTAGAACAGTAGGAACATAAGCAACAAACAATTGGTCAGATTTCCTGAATATCTTGGTCCTGTCCAGGTAAAAACGAAGCTGCCTGTGCACGTCCAAAGAGTGCAAAAGACGTTCTTCCTCACTTTGAGGATTAGGATAAAAAGTAGGCAAATGAATAGTATGATTCAGGGTCACTGCCGAAACCACCTTAGGCATAAAGGTGGGATTAGTCCTTAGGGAAACCCTGTCCTGATGAAAAATAATGAAGGGTTCCGCAGCCATGAGTGCTTGCAATTCTGAAATTCTTCTAGCAGAGGTTATAGCTAAAAGAAAAGCAGTTTTCCAAGACAAAAATTTTAAATCTGTGGAAGCTGCAGGTTCAAAAGGAGACAAGGTTAATTTTTCCAAAACATAGTTAAGATCCCAAGTGGGAACAGGTGCTCTTATAGGGGGCCGAACATTCTTAGCCCCTCTAAGAAATTGTTTAAGTAATGGATGAGAAAAAATCAGAGGATCCGTATTGTAATGTGCAGAAACAGCAGAAGCATGAAGTTTAATAGATGAAAAAGATAGGCCCGTATGTAACAACTCTGCCAGATACTTTAAAATCAGAGGAATGTTCGGAACAGTAGAATCACCACCTTGGACTTGATTCCAGGAGCAAAATCTTTTCCATTTACCTGCATAAGATTTCCTAGTGCTGGGCTGTCTAGCTTCAAGGATTACATCCATTACCTGTTTGGAAAGAGTAGAGGTGTTTACAGACCCTGGATCCGCCAGGCAGCTAGATTCAGAGTTTTGACATGACTGTGCAGGATCCGGCCATCCTGTTGAGACAGTAGATGAGGGATTTGAGGCAGAATCCAGGGAGGCTCCTGAACTAGGTTCATCAGAGTGGACTACCAGAATTGCCGAGGCCAATTGGGAGCCAGTAAAATCATTTGCGGTCTGTCCTGTTTTATCTTCAGAATTACCCGAGGTAGAAGAGGAAAAGGAGGAAAAGCATATACTGAGAGGTGTTTCCAACTGAATGAGAGGGCGTCCACTTGCCATGCTAGTTTATGGTAGGTCCGGTGCAGAATGTTGGAAGTTGATGATTCTGAGGGGATGCAAAAAGATCTATGTCTGGACATCCCCATGCCTGTACTATCATCCTGAATATCCGAACATCCAACATCCATTCGTGTGGATCCGAAAGTGTCCTGCTCAATGTGTCTGCCAGAGTGTTGTCTTTTCCTGGCAGGAATTGTGCCTGTAAGTGGACTCTGTAGGTCAGTGCAGTGTACCACAGAGCCATGGCTAACCTGCACAGGGGGTAAGAGTGAGAGCCCCCCTGCTTGTTTATATACCACATCACTGTAGTGTTGTCTGTCTTGTTCAACAATTGCCCCGGTAGAAGAAAGTCCCTGAAGGCTATCAGAGCATTCTGAATGGCGAGCATCTCCTTCAAATTTATGTGCAGGGGAATTTGCTCCTTTGTCCAAACACCCTGAAGACATCTCCCGTGCATTTGGGTTCCCCAGGCATAATTGGTGGAGGACAAAAAGGCCTCCTCTTGTTCTGGAGACAGGCTTCGGCCCACCAAAGAAACTCTTGCTGTAGACAAGGCAAAATCGTGATCACTGTTTCCAAACTGTGGTAATGCTGAGACCACACACTCTTGACGTACCACTGTAGTTTCCTCATATGCAGTCTTGCATATGGTATTAGAAGAATGCAGGAAGCCATGTAACCTAAAGCCTGCAGAACCTTTCTTGCAGTCAGCTGTTTCATTGAAGCCAGGTGTTGGAAAGAAGAAGCCAGTTGCGATTTTTTGTCTGGTGTCAAGGAAGCCATCTGGGCTGTAGTACTCAGAAGAGCACCCAGGAAAGTAATTTGTTGTGTGGGCACCAGATTTGACTTCTTTAGATTCACTGTGAATCTGAGGTACTGTAGAAGAAGCTGCACAAAAGCTAGATGCTGAAGTAGAGTGTCTTTGTTGTCCGCTTGAATAAGACAGCCGTCCAGATAAGGGTATATTTGAATCCCCTTCTGTCTGCAAAATGCCATTACTGGTGCCAGGCACTTTTTAAAGACCCTGGGGACAGTAGATAAGCCAAAGAGCAGCACAGAGAACTGTAAATGCTTCGAGCCCGCTTTGAATCTCAGATACCTTCTGCACTCCCACCTTATGGGAATATGCAGGTAAGCTTCCTTTAAGTCCAGAGTCACCATCCCAGCGTTCTTGCCCAACATAGGCAGCAGCTGCTGCAGAGTGAGCATCTTGAATTTTGGTACATCTAGGAAGGTGTTTAGTACGGAAAGGTCCAGAATTGGTCTCCACAAATTTTCCTTCCTGGGAACCAGGAAAAGTCTTGAATAAAAACCTTGCCCTATTTCTAAATTTGGTACCAATTCTATGGCCCTCATAGCTAAGAGGGACTGAACCTGCAGTTGTGCCTCTGACCATTGATGATTTGGCAGATCTGGCCAACTGTTCGGTTTTGGCAAGGTGTGGAAATGAAATCTGTAACCTCTTGAGACTATGTCCAGAACCCATTTGTCCCGGGTTATGCAGCCCCAATTTTGATAAAAAAGAGAAATCTTTCCTCCCAAAGGTGCTTCCAGGAAAGGAGCCTCTGGAATCAGAAAGGGAGAGTCATAAAGACTGTTTCTGGTAGGGTTGAGACTTATCTTCACCTCATTTGGGATAGGGGGCAGTCCACTGCCTATTCCTAAAAAGGGTTTGTGCCTGTCCCCTACCTCTGGAACGCCTGAATCTGCTTCTCTGAGGCCTGTCCGAGCTCAGAAAGGACCAAGGTTTAGCTGGCCAGTGCCTGCTAAATCTAGGAGGTTGCACCTGTAGAAAATCCTTAACTGTCTGCATAGATTTGACTTTGTCCTCCATTTTCTTTAATACCTCTTCAACTTTGGCCCCTAACAAAACATTGTGCTGCAAAGGGGCATCCAAAAGTTTGGTTTTAACCTGATCTGGCAAGCTTTGTTCCTTTAACCAAGCATGTCTCCTAATAACTGTGCCAGTTGTTGCAGCCCTACAAGAAGCTTCCAAAGAATCAAAACCACAATGCAGGGTATGTTTACCCACTTGTTCAATAGCATGCAATAAATCCTGTAACTCCTTATCATCTGCACCAATAGAAACAGCTGACATCTTTTGTTTAAATACAGACAAAAGGTATTGCTGATACTTTAGCATATGAAATTGACAGTTCAAAACTCTAATAGACAATGTAGCAGAAGTATAAACCTTTTTACCCCATCTTTCCAAAGCCCTGGACTCTCGGTCAGAGGGAATAGGATGTTTAGCAGAGGCCGCTTTAACACCCTTAGGGCCCTGATAAATTGTTTCCAGATCAGGTGAAAGATTCTTAAAAAGAAACTTGTGAGAATCTGGAACCCTATAATATCTATCTGGTTTGACCGGAGCAGGGGGAAAAGAATCAGGAGAGAGGGAAGCTTCTGAAAAAACATCATCTACAATGTCCAATACAGGGGGAGAGGCTTATGCTGAGGGAGAAGAAGAAAATCCCTAAGCCTTTTCTTGGTTTCAGAAAATTCCTGCCCTTCCCAGTGAAAATGCTCCCTCATATCATGCAAAGTTTTACCAAAAGAATAATCCTCAGGAGGAGAGGCTGAATGAAAGGAATCTTCAGCATCAGAATCCTCATAAGGAGGAAAGGAACAATCCTGCTCAAGGGAAGAAGCAGAAGAAACAGAAATTTGGTCTGAAGAATCATAATCGGACTGTAGTCTAGGCTTTTTTCAGGAGGGGAATGAGAACCCCTGATCATAGATAACAAATCTTCAGCCATCATAAGCATCTGCCTTTGAGGCCTAGGACCCTGATCAAAAGGCGTCTGTGCTTGCCATTACTTTTTAGCTGGAGCCTTAGTCATTGTCTTAGAATGCAAAACTGAATCCATATTGACATGAAGCTGTGAAGGCCTGAAAACTCCCTCAGAAGCCGGTACCTGCCTACCGGCTCTGGACCCAACTGAGGGAGTAGTATCCGAAGGTCCATTCCCTGGCAATTCTGAAGGCCCCATCAGCTCCACACCGGAGCTGGTACAGGCAATTGGTTCAAAAGAGGCGGACGAAAGGGGCTGCAAAGGCACCTCACTGACGACCGACGAACCAGCAACTGGCAATAACTGAGTAATATCCTCTGCTTTGGACCTCGGAGGCCTGACTTTATCTTTGCACCTCTTACACACACCAGAAGCCGGAAAAGAATATGAAGACATATTATAATTAAAACTTTTACCAAAATAGTAGAAGGCAAAGTTGTACCTACGCCTAATAGTACGTTGATTAAATCTAGCACAAAACCCACAATTAGCAACGTCGTGGTCAGGCCCCAGGCAGGGAATACAATAAGAGTGAAAATCCCTATGAGGTATTTGTTTCCCACAAGAAATACAATTATTAACTTTTTCTGACATCTGACTGGAGCAAGAAAAAGACCTCCCCAACGGGGTACTTATCTTATAAAACAAAACATCCTGGAAGGAAATCCAAAAACAGACAGGAGTAGGCCGACCGACATCAGTGAACTGCTCAGGGCACTGCGCGGCAAGAAATACTGGGGTAATAGTGTCGGCTGAGGTCTTTATACTTCCTGGCGCATTGACGTCAGGATAAAAGCGACCTCAGCTGACGCCCAATCCAGACTTTGGGATTCTGGCCGATCGAGGGCTGCTGCTGGCAGGAAGAACCCTACAGTCATGACTGCAACAGTGAACCATGAAGGACATCTAACCCTCATTCTTCTCAAAGGCAAACTAAAATAATTAACAAACTAACCAAACTCTGTCTATGCCTACTCCAGAAACTCACTTGTTGTGGAGATATATACCCTAATCCAGGACCCACTATAGTATCCAACCCAAACTTAAATCAGCTAAATACCCTATACCACAGACCAACCTCATCTCTCCTCTTCTTAAACTTAAATGTAAGAAGTATACTTAACAAAATTCAGGACCTCCATACAAACCAGACATCGTTGTGTTAACTGAAACATGGCTTAAACCAGAACACCACAATAATGATATTACTGCCCCTGGCTACAATATTATCCAAAGAGATAGATTACAGAAAAAGGGAGGAGGTATAGCATTATTATTCCAAAATCATCTCACCATAGAACAATTAGATTATAATAGCCAAGAAGTCAAAGATGTAGAACTAATCCTTGCCAAATTAAAAATAAATTCCAAAAAACAAATAATTATAGCAAGTGGCTGTATCCCACCAGGCAATAACATCACCATAATGGAAAGCCTACTTAAATGGATCTCTAACTCCCTTCCACAAGAAACCCTACTATTAGGAGATTTTAATATTGATTGGCTTAACTGCTCTAAAGACAGTCCCTCCACCTTTATAAACCTCCACAGGTTTACCCAAACTATAGTCACCCCCACCAGAATTGTAAAATTACCAAAAGCCGGCCCATCTTAGACTGGATCCTGGTATCTGATTTGATACTTGGACAAAAATCTGGGTGTCTTCCAGACAACCTAAGTGACCATCAACCAACCTACCTAATTAGGAACAGATCCCATACCAACAAGCAACCAATCCTCAGAGTAGTTCATAACAAAAAGAACTTTATATCTACTGACTTCATCAATGCACTAAAAAGCTGTAATTTGACTCCCGTAAAACAACTATCTCTAGACAATGCTGTGGAATACTTTAACACAACCTTCCTAAAAATCTTAAATCATCATGCACCCTCCAGAACCATTAGAACAAAAACTAACTATGCCCCGTAGCTAAGAAAAAACACCAAAATTATACTGAAAAGAGATAAGGCCTGGATTTCTTCTTTTTTCAGCTTTTCCCGGTTAGGGGTCACCACAGGGGATCACCTGTCCACTCATGATTGACAGTGGAGTTTTACAGTGTCAAGTTGTCAGCCTGGTGCCTAACCTTCCACAGAAGGCACACACATGCACACACTCACACCTAGGACCAATTTAGAGTGTCCATTCCACCTACAACATGTCTTTGGGATGTGGGAGGAAACTGGAGCACCCAGAGGAATCCCACGCAACCACAGGGAGGACATGCAGACTCCGTACAGAAGGCACCCCAGCCGAGGATTGAACCAGAGAAACTCTTGCTGTGAGACAGCAACGCTAACCGCTGCACCACAGCAGCTGCCCAGATATGGTCTGGATTTAATCTCTTAAAAACAAAACCACTACTGTGAGACAAAACTATCTAGAACTCTGCAACAAAGCCAAAAAACAAATTAACTAGACAAAACTAACCACTATAAAAATATAGGTTGGGAGGGTGGCCTAATGGTTAAGGTGTTTGCCTTACAAACACAAGGTTTGATTCTCACAAGGGATAATTGGCTAGGATTAAAATGGCTCACAAGGGCAGTTAGCCTAGTACTAATCTATGAACCTATAATCTATGAATCTATATGCTAGAAAAATATGCTCACAACCCTCAAAAATTCTGGGCAACAATACATTAAAACAAAGGGTGAGAAGGTCACACTGAAAAAACAATCAGTTAAAAACTAAATGAAAACTCTAGCCAAGCTAGAACTTCCAATGATTAACCTCCTATGACAGAGGCACATGGGATATATGCACATGAGCCCTATGACCATCAGGTATTTCAGCTATATGGTAATTCTGATTGCCCATGACTTTTACATTTGAAGTAGTTTTCAGGCCAATAAAGCCAAACACCACTGGCTATGGATATGCATATTTCAGCCTTGTTACGACCTCATCAGCATAGTACAAGCAGAGTGTTTGACTAAGCATAAGAAACACAGAGTTGTTATACCCAGCTGATGTCCCTTAGCATTAGGGTGACTGCAAAATATCCCAACTAACAAATTAAAACAAAGAGTGAGAAGGTAACACTGAAAAAACAATCAGTAAAAACTAAATGAAAACTCTAGCCAAGCTAGAACTTCCAATGATTGACCTCCCAAACCTCCTGTGACAGAGGCACCTGAGATATATGCAAATGACCCCTATGAACATCAGGTGTTTCAGCTATATGGCAATTCTGATTGCCCATGACTTTTACATTTGTGTGGCCTTCTCACTCTGTTTTAATTTGTTAGTTGGGATATTTTGCAGTCACCCTAATGCTAATGGATATCAGCTTCTTATGCTTAGTCAAACACTCTGCTTGTGCTATGCTGATGAGATCATAATAAGGCCGAAATATGCATATCTGTAGCTAGTAGGGTTTGGCTTTATTGACCTGAAATTGTCCATTAAAACGACTTCAAACGTAAAAGTCATGGGTAATCAGAATTGCCATATAGCTGAAACACCAGATGTTCACAGGGGTCATTTGCATATATCCCATTTGCCTCTGTCACAGGTGGTTTGAAAGTTCTAGCTTGGCTAACATTTTCATTTAGTTTTTACTGATTGCTTTTTCAGTGTGACCTTCTCACTCTTTGTTTTAATTTGTTTGTAATCTGCACCCAGGAAAATCCACTACTCCTACACCTGTGCTACCAAACAACCATGATAACATCCCCACACAATTTAACAAGTTCTTTACTGAAACAGTCCAAACCCTTGCCAATGCCCAAAATAGTATTACTAGCCCCACACCAATAACTACCCCACACCACCCCAATAAACAAAACAACACCCCCAGTTTTAACCTTCACACCATGTCTACCAAGGTAATTTCTAAACTCCTTAAGAAATTAAAACCAACCACACTAGCAGCTGATAAGCTACCAGTAGACTTCCTTCAAATATCAGCTGATGCTATAGCCTATGCTGTCTCTCTCATAAACAGGTCTCTATCAGAATGCAAAGTACCTACCTCATGGAAAACATCACATATCATTCCACTGCACAAAGGTGGTAACTCATTAGAGCTCACCAACTACCGCCCAATAGCAGTCCTATCACCTCTATCCAAAATATTAGAAAGAGTTGTTTATACTCAACTAATGCAATACCTCCAAAACAATAACCTACTTTCTATAGCTCAGCATGGCTTTAGACCTTCCCATATCACCAACACAGCACTACTATCATTCACCACCATAGAAACAAGGGTCTATTCATATCTTTCATATTCTTAGACTTATCAAAAGCCTTTGACATGGTAAATAATAGTATACTTTTGGACACACTATCTACCCTAAATATAAATACCTCCTCTATATTATGGTTCAACAGCTACTTATCAGGCTGCCAGCAAGCAGTTCTATGGCAAGACCAACTGTCACCCCTGCTACCAGTAACTATAGGTGTCCCTCAAGGGTCCATCCTCGGCCCTTTGCTATTCTCTCTATTTACTAAGCAGATCTCCGCATCCTCACCCACTACCTCAGTAGTACAATACGCAGATGACACAGCTCTTATATGTGCAGCTCCCACCCTGAAATGAACTGCAAACCCTAACCCAAAATAACTTTACTCAATCTGAAACTTGGTTCACTAATATCAAACTTATTCTTAATCCCAATAAAACCAAACTAATTCTTTTCAGCCCAGGTAGATCTCCCCTTCTAAATAATAACTTCACCATCAACTCTAAAAAAACATTCAAATCAGCCCAACCATACACACTAAACTCCTAGGTGTAGAAATCGACAAAAACCTGAAATTCGACATCCACATAGCACAAACCATCAAGAAAGTTAACATAAAGCTTTGGACTCCTCTACAGGAACGAGCAGTTTATCACTAAACATACCAAAGCAACCATTGTAAGGACTCATCTTCTATCCATCCTTCTCTATGCATCCCCCATCTTGACTATTCTCCGCCAAACTGATCTAAATAAAATGGAATCTTGTTATAACAAGATTGCCAAGTTTGCAACAGAAGCCTCATATAGGTCCCCCCACTGTCTATCCCTCAAGCAGCTTAACTGGCTTGAGTTGTCTCAAGTACTTCTACTCAATCAACTCTCTACAGCTCACAAGCACTACTACTATCCTGATAATACCCCAGCACTAAAGCATCTAATTCTGCCCCACATTCCCTCTAGAACCTTAAGATCTAGTAACCAGAACCTCATAATGGTCATCAAATATAAAAATGGTGCTTGGAAATCCCTCTTTTCCAGAACCCGGAACACACTACCAAGCCAAATAACTTCTACTACCTCCACTAGTCAATTAAAAAAAAACTGCTGAAAACTCACTATTTAAACAACTGGTTATGCTCATGCCACTCACCTGGTTAATCCATACCAAGATAATGCTTCAGGCTTTCTGTAAGTACAAACAATTTTTCCTCTTAAAGTCTGGCAACCCACCAACATAACCTTACAAAACTTATAACTGTCTTCTACAAATCCCACAAACATGATATTTTGCCTCAAACATTACACAGTAATATAAACTACTACCGACCAACAGATAGAGTGAGAGAGTAAAAAAAAGAAAAAAAAGTTATTTGTATGTACATCATTTTGTATATTGATTGCTATATTTTCTTATATGTATGCTCTATTTTTTCTCTCTCATGTAGTGTACAGTATTTTGGAGCTTTTCTCCCCGGGCCTCCGCTGTAAATGGACCTGTGTCCAATCAAACCTTCCTGGTCAACAAATGTAAAATAAAAATAAATAAATAAATAAAATGACATCAAAACATATAGAACTCTTCAAACCTATTCTTCCTTTTTAAAAGTGCTTAATACTGAACCCAGGAGAAAATAAAAAAATAAATTCAAGCAACTATTTCACTAACTGCATAGGAAATAAGAAAACACTTCCTGGAGATCCTAGTTTATGTAAAATATATGCATGTATAAGATACACCTTTTTAAACTAAGCCATTTCAAAAGTTTTCTTCAGCCTACAGTACTCTTGACTTTTTCAAATACCGTTCCCATTTATCTATATTCCCATTTTTATATCAAACTTGATACCTAAAAACTGAATTCTGCCTTTGAGAAATAAATTCTTGCTACATTAATGTTTGTCTTTTCGGCTTTTCCCAGTTAGGGATTGCCACAGCGGAACTCTGGCCCGCTAATGATTGGCAGTCAATTTGTATGGTGCAGAGTTGCCAGCCCAATGCCCAGCCTTCAGCGAAGGCACATCCATTCATGCATGTCTTTCAAAGGCCACTCGACCATGGGGAGAATAAGCAGACTCCACACAGAAGGCACTCCAGCCGAGAATCGAACAAGAGAACCTCTTGCTGTGAGGCAACAATGCTACTGCTGTACCACCGCAGATCTTTACTTTCACCAAAACAGTTACTTTTATTCATTTTCAATCCTACTAAATGTATGCACTTTTCTGACGCAATAACAGCTTCTCTAATCCAGCCCCTGCCACATGCTATTACAAGGAAGCCATCTGCATATGCTATACAAACAGGAATTCCCACTATATTTTGAAAATTCTCTTCATTAACCTGTTCTCCAGCTTTAGTAACTACAACATTCATCACCAAGGCACATAATGTGTCACTCAGGGACATTCTTGCTTTACATCCTCTTAATTCTTATTTCTTGACTATAAACCACCCTTTAACTATCACTTTAACATGTGAATTACCATATATTGATTTAACAATTTGTACAATTTTTTTACCAAGACCAAATTGCTCCAAAATATCAAACATTATTCTATTCCTTTAACAATCATATGCTTTTTTGACATCACAAACTACTAACCTAATATTACTTTCCCTACAAACAATATATTTTACTTCTTTCACTATTACTAACATATCTTTCATGCATTTCCTTTCTATTCTAACATTCCTTCTTTAGCAAAGTCCAGTAATATTCCCATTACTCTTAATCATGACAATTTTAGAATCTGTGCTGTTTAATGTTAGTGACCTCCAGTTTATTAAATTAGTTATTTCTTCTTTTCTTTTAATAAATTCTTTTCATAATCCCATTACAAATTCTCGTCATTAAATCCTTTCTTTATGTAACGTCTGTTCTTCTTTCAGTTCTACGTCAATATTTTCTTTATATTCTCTTGCTAAATCTTGATATATACCTTCTTCCCTTCTCCAAAAGATATTTTCTAACATTACATATTTTTCTTATACAGTACTTTTTTCTGAAAATAAATTAACCACTTCTCTAGAGATTCATAAAAAGTTTCATAGTAACATAATTCTACCACAAATCTTCCATTTATTTAAAAAAAAAAAACATTCTTTATTAACCTCACCTATACATGTCTTATTTTCTTTTTCTCTGGTATATTTTTACGTTTGTAACTTCTACCTTAATAGCACAATGATATGTAAATAAAGCTTCATCTCTTCTTTTTCTTCTAAACACTCAGAAGAAGTATATAGTACATGTATGTTCTTATTTTTCATCTCTTGTATGTATAATCCCCCTTTTTCCAATTTGCAAATTTCCTGCTTGTATCATTTGCCTAAATGATTGCATGTCCTTGTTTATGTTGCCGGTTACTTTTCTTAAATTACAATTTATATCCCCTACAACTATTACAATTCCTCAAACAATATTTAAATTTTTTCATACTGTAGGAGCATATACTGATATGATTCTCCACACCTTTCTACCTTTGTAGAAGGTTACAAGGCTAATGGCTATAGGACCTTTACAAGCCTAACTATGTTATACCCTTGGTTAGATGGTCATTATTCACAGAGCAAGTCTATGATCAGCACCAACTGCCCCTGTCCTTGAGGGCCAAAGATGCCAGCCCTGGAGTGAATTTACACATTTCCCATTGAATTTCCCATCCAATTGTCTAGGTTGTGCTTGAATATGGGGTATTGAGGAACTCTGCTTCACATGAATTGGGAGGTCATTGCAGAGGAAAGGCAATCTCTGGGAGATATGTCTGTCTCTCCAGTATGTTCTGTTAATGTCACAGGCTAGGTTGAATTCCCTGGAGCAAGTGACTCTTGTCCCATTTGATTTGTGAATGTGCAGCATTTCCATCAGGGCAGGATCAGAGACCACTTTGTAGGCCAGGCACAAGTTACCTCTCAGCAGCCTGTAGGATACAGAGTACAGTGACAGGGCATTCAGTCTTTCCATGTGGGTTATGTTTTGCAGGCCCTGAATTTTCTTGGTGAGAGACCTCTGTGGTCTCTCCAGCTGCTGCAGGAGTCTGGTGTGGTACATTCAAAAGGGAGCATTGTACTCTTATTGGTGGTATGAGGGTTGAGTACAGAGGCATTATAACATCCTTAATCTTGGATGTGACGCTCTTGTGTGCAACACAGAAGGCTTTCCTTACCACTGTGGATACATGGTGATTGAAATTTAGATTACTATCAACCTGTGTTCCAAAATCTCGCACCACTGGGTTTGACCTTGAGGGGGGGGTGCTGTCAATATTTAAATTTGCAGGGATTTCTTCTTTGCCAAAGGGGATAATAATGCACTTTTTTGTGTTTAGTTTTAGTCCGTGGCTTTGACACCAATCATTTCTCTATGTTAGTCTCTCTTGTAATATGTTGACATTGTTTGGGGACTCAATGAATGCACACAATTTGTAATCAGTGAACTTGGTAAGCCACAGCCCATCTACTTTCACCTGGACTTCCGAGAAATAGATTCCAAACAGTACATGGCCTAGCACAGATTCCTGTGATACACCACTGGTAACTGGTCTACTGGTAGAGGTGGAATCCCCAACTTTGACATATGCATAGTGTTGATGAGCCAGTTGCCTAACAATCTAGTGATGCATGGGTTAATCCCCAGCTGGGAGAGTTTCTCAATGATATCCAAGTGGGGGATTGTGTCAAAAGCCTTGCTAAGTCAAGATAGGCAGCATGTACTGTTTTGCCTTCATCCAGGGCTTTGGTGACATTCTCAAAGAAGTCCACCAGGTGCAATAAGCCTCATCTACCCTTCACAAAGCCAAACTGGGTCGGGTCAAGAGTCTGAAGGTCACCTATGTCCTATATTGGTGATAAGGTCTGCAATGATTATTTCCATGGCCTTGCAGATAAGGCTGGTTAGGCTTATGGGTCTATAGTTTCCAGGGTCAACTGGTGGACCTCCTTTGTGCAAGGGGATTACTGTTGCTGTTCTCCACTCTGCTGGAACAAAGCCAGCTCTCAGGCTGAGGTTACAAAGGGTGACAAGTGGTTCCACTAGTACTTGTTTTAGATTGTTTAGTAAGTAGCCTGGGATGTTATCTGGTCCCATACAGGCCGTATTTTTGGTCTTCTAATGTGCAGATATGAACTGTTCTTTTGGAGATACTAGGTAGAGGACTGTGCTTTGGGGTATAGCTGGTGGGGAAGGGGAGTGAAGTTTGTGCCAAATCTGCCAGCTAACAGGTTGGCAATTTCTTCAGGTTCAGTATGAGAGGTACCGTCCATTATAAATTTGGCGCATAGTTGGGCATTACTTTTTAGATTTTGGACGTAAAAAGTGCCCTATGATTATCCTTAGCCCTGGATACTAATTTAGCTTCATAACTAGCTTTAGAAGACTTTACAAGATAGCTGATTTGCTTGTTCAAGCCGTGGAGGGTGTTCTTCATTGACTGAATAAGATCCATCTTGTTCTTAGACATCAGTTAATTCCTTTTGTTATAAAACCTATTTATACCTAGGGAGGCCTATTTTTTCAGGAGGACCTTGTTTTGATCCAGTCAGGTACAGCCAAATCTATACAGTTGTTAAGGTGGTTCTACAGGGAATTTTGTACTCTTTTATCTAGGAGTCATTGTTGGCTGTGTTAGCAGGGGGGTTGAAACTTTTATATCATCGCGTAGGAGGATGTAGTTTGCTTTGGAGAAATGTTTAATTTTTTTTTGCTCCTGTGAGGGATTTCAGGTCTGATCATTACTTCAAATGAGACAGATTTATGGTTTGACCTTACCAGGGAGGGCAACACACAGGGGCTAGTGCAGGGACCCCCCCCATGTTGGTGAGTACAAAGTCTAGGACATATGAGCCCCTTCTGGGGTGCAGGCTAGCCGTTCCAGGGTATTTGTGCTCATGTAGGTCACCCAGTTGACAGAAGGATAGTTGAAATCCCCCACAACCAAAGTGTTTAGATGTATAGTGAGTGACTCTAGTAAGTTCAGGAAGGTGGTGTGTTTCTCTTGGTTCATGCTGGGGGACATGTAGCTAGCAATGATGTGATAGTGTACTTTACCTATAGTTAGATGGACCTGGAGTAGCTCAAGAGAGTCGTACTGTTTAACCAGTCTCGAGGTGTATTTGGCTTTAATGAAGATGAATACACCCCCACTTTTGTTTTTTTCACACTTGTTTTGGGGTATGAACATGTGGAAGGCAATGTAGCCTTGCAAGGCTGAGGTGCTGTCTGCAGCCTTGAACCATGTCTCAGTGACTGCACAGATGTCAGTATCTTCCAAGGTGAGGAGTGCTTACAGGGAGTGCATTAAGTAGCATAACCTTGAGTTTGTCTCAAGTGTATTTTTTTACACTGGAAATGTTGTTGTTTTGACATTGCCTATAAAAGGCACTATGGGGTCTGAAAGCGCCTTTGCTAGTATCTGAAAGCCTGATGCTGACAGGTGAAGAGCATCTCTGGCAAAGCAGAGTGGTCTGTTAACCATGTCTTCCCAGGCTGACAGATACTGGATCCCCCTGGACTGACATCAGAAGCTAAGCCAATTGTTGAAGCCAATAATATTTTGTCTATATTGTGGCATTATCCTAGCTGAAAGTAGAATGCCGCTTAGGGCTAGGGACATACCTGCCTGGGACACATAATCTGAGAGTTCAGTCATGTTTCTATTCATATAGTCCAGCAGAGAGGTACATCTCAAGTCATTCAGCCCAACATGTACTATGACAGAGTCACAGCGGTAATTGTTGAGTGACAAGAATGCATGCATGATTTGATGGATCCTGGCACCTAACAAACAGCTGACTGTGACCTTCTCCTTGTCCAACCTGGTGAGGGGGACATCTGTGTGTCTCACTATGGAGACCTATGACCAAAATATTTGTTTTTGAGGTGTTTTGCTTTACGGGCTTATTTGCTGAAACACTGGTGTGTGTGTTATGTGTAGTGAATTCTATTTGCTTTGCATTGTATGCAAGTGGTTTGTGCTTACGAGGGGTCTGATCTTTTGTTCCCCCCATTTTGGTGAGTACCTCCACATATGTGGGTTTGTGTGTTGTGACATTGTTTTTGTGAGAGGTGATGTGTGTGTTGACAACCTGTTTGATGTCTGGTTTGTTGTTACATGAGAGAACAGATTCCAAATTCATAGTGTAATTTCATCTCTCACATATTGTATTTGCTTGTTTTGGGAGTAAGTGGTTATCTGTACACACGAGGCAATTACTACATTGCCTCAGGATGTCCATGTCAATCAGGCTAGCCCGAGAAATGATTGGAAACTGACAGTCCATTATGGCAGGTTTTTACCATAACTACTATTGAGGAGTGGGCCATTTTATCGTGGCCAAAACAAAACACCACTGAGGTATCTAATAGTGTTCCTAAAAACTTAGCTGCCATAAATGTGGCTAAAACAAACTCAGTGCATACTTTGGATGACTTTAATTTTCCAGAAACATCAGTCAAGATGGTTAAACTTCCGAATGGCTCAGTAACTAGGGAACAGCCAGTGCAACAACCAATCAAAAACATAGTGTGCTTGACACCTCTCAAACTGTTCAACCATTGGCTACTCAAACATCTAAGGAAACTCCTGTGTTTTTTCTGCTGTCCCAACAAACAGTTCACCTGAAGCTACCAGAGCAGGTGCAGGTGAGACAACGGAGCCTATCCAAGGGGTCACCCAACACAGAAGAAGATGGAGAGAAGCTAGAGTGGGCCTCATTCGAACAACAAAATGCGGAAATGACTACACCTATTCTATATTCTGTTGATAATTTAGCAAACATTGAACTTACAAATGCAGGTATTTCACTACTGCAGAAAGGTTTAAGCTTTATTCTGGCTAGTATTAATAGTATTACTGCTGCATTAACTGGCTTAAAATTATTTGCACGTGAACTAGACTTAAAACTTATTTTTTGTGATACTTTGGATGGTCAAATGCAGAAATGTAAATGAAAAAGTACTTTTGTGCCAAATAGTCATCTTATTGTATGTGCCTTTAGTAATGTTTGTGAGATACAACTACAATGTCTTTATGACAAAGGCCAAATGAATAAGTTTTGCAACTTAACAACAGATGAACGTAAGGCTCTGGAAGAACTGAAGAGTAATAATGAAATTATTGTGAAGCAAGCCGACAAGGGTGAAGCTATTGTAATTTTAAATAAGTCTGATTATTATTCATCCTTGAATGATTTACTATCTGATACTGATACTTTTGTGGACATCACTAGTTTAGATGCTAATAAAATAATTAGTCATGGTAACATGATTTATGACTTGCAAATGATGAATGACATTGATTTGGAGACATTTAATTATTTTATGTTACCTGCGCCAGTCATACCAATTTTATACGGTCTGCCCAAGATCCACAAATCAATAGAAAAACCGCCCATGAGACCAATAGTCTCTGGACGGAGTTAGCTCACTGAGACCATTTCTCTTTATCTACAGAATGTTTTATCTCCCTATTTGAAGTATGTTAAAAGCTATATTAAGGAGACCCCTGAATTTTTGACCCAACTGAGCATGTGGTTTAATAGTATAAACCCCTCTGGTTTTATTATGGTAGTGATGGATATAAAATCACTTTTCACTGTCATACCCAATTTATATGGGATATCAGAAATTAGAAAATTGTTACTAGAGAAGGGAATGACAACAGGGCATCAGACTGAGACATTATGTGAATTATTAGAAATTGTGTTGGAAAACAATATCTTCACGTTTAATAATAAATATTACCATCAAATATCTGGGGTTGTGATGGGTACATCTGTAGACAATAGCTATGCTACTTTGGTATTAAACAACTGGGAAAGTGAAACAGTATTTGACTGTAATGTGCAATTTTCAAACAAGATCTGTTTCTTTAGATGTTTTGTGGATGATGAGTTTTTTATTTTGAGGGGCAGCAGGGATGAACTGGAGCCCTATGTTGAATATTTGAATAGAAGTGCTGATTTTTTGAACTTTTCCATGGTATGTTCCCAAGAAAAGGTTGATTTTTTTGGATGTGACCATATGTTATGATGGTATTGATATTCACACCTCTGTATATAAAAAACAATACATAGTAATAAATACCTACACAGGATAAGCATGCATGCCCCCCATGTCTTCAAAGGAATAGTTAAATCTCAGATGTTGCGTTTCAGTAGATTAAACACTGATTTGGTTATTTTTCAACAACAAATTACTGATGTGATACAACTATATCTACATAGGGGTTATGATGATGGCATACTTTCTATGTACTGTAATGAAGTTGCAATATTACGTAACAGTGTTGCAAGTCCTTATTTTAGTAATACAACTGAGGCTCTCGAAGTATCAGTAGCAACCCTGAAGTTACTACATCCTTGAGATATGTGACAACTTATAATAGAAGTACCCCACTAGTTCAGAAAATTATTTTGTTAACTGGGTAATACTGCAAGCTCTACCAGAACTGTGATCAATTATCGGTCCTGTTCCTAAGTTTGCATATAGGAATAGTATGAATCATAAGCAGCAACTATGTTATAAATATTTTAAAGAGCATTGTGGACCAGTAAAAACAAATAAATTTGGTACTTTCCCTTGCTACAATTGTTGATGTTGTAATTATATTAACAAGGATGTAAATTACTTCTATATAACTACTGGCAGAAAGTTTGAGTTTAGATGTACTGCAACGTGTAATTCAACTAATATTATTTATTTAGCTACATGTAAACAGTGTACTAGTTTCTATGTCGGTAAGTCAACAAGAAGACTAAAGGATAGAATAATTGAGAATAATTCTGATATAAGATGCAATATACCAACTAGTGCTCTAGCCAAACATATAAATAAGACTAATTCAACACATATGATATGGTCCAAAAAAACTTCTGGATGACTGAGGGTGAAGCAGTGAGATATAAGCGTGATATAGGTATCCCAAAATCCAAAGAATCTCCAGAATAATCAGTTGAGTATGAATTTTATTTCGTTCAGACAAGCGCTTTCGCTAATAGTAGCTTCATCAGGTCTATTTTATTTCAGTCATCCAGAAGTTTTTTTGGACCATATCATTCGTTATTCTACCTTTGACTGAGGGAGTTTACCGTAGTGGTGGTTTCACTTTTTTAATTCAACACATAGTTTTATGTTTCAAGTCATTGATATTGTTGATAAAAGCATTAGAAGAGGTGATATAAATAATAAATTAGAAACAAGGGAATATAAATGGATATTATTGTTGTCTGCCGATCAATTACCTGGCTTGAATCAGATGGTATCCTTGAAACTCATATTAAAACATAGACAAAATTGTTTGAAGTAACATATATACAGCTCAGCAAGCTCCCGCCTGGTGCCCTGCAGAGTTCTACAGCAGCAGAGTGACAAAAGAGAGACTTAGGAGTGTATAAGTATCATTTTCCTGCATTTTCTTGCTGCCTTTAGCTAATTCCACCTAAAACACAGATTTTCTAGAGTTTCTGTGATTTAAAAAGCCTGTTTCAGCTACACATTGTACTTATTTTACTGCCTGCACTGTGAGAGAGGGAGCTTTGAGCGGCCTATCTCTCACTGGAGGAGTGGTTTCAGCCCAGAAATTAGTAGTTTATTGGCCATTTTGGACTAATTTCTATCTCTTTCATCTCGCTACTATAAAACCCACATTTGCAAGGTTTTTGTGCTAGTATACAGCTCAGCAAGCTCCCGCCTGGTGCCCTGCAGACTTCTACAGCAGCAGAGAGACAAAAGAGAGATGTTGAAGTGATTAAGTATCATTTTTCTGCATTTTCTTGCTGCCTTTAGCTAATTCCACCTAAAACACAGATTTTCTAGAGTTTCTGTGATTTAAAAAGCCTGTTTCAGCTACATATTGTACTTATTTTACTGCCTGCACTGTGAGAGAGGGACCTTTGAGTGGCCTATCTCTCACTGGAGGAGTGGTTTCAGCCCAGAAATTAGTAGTTTATTGGCCATTTTGGACTAATTTCTATCTCTTTCATCTCGCTACTATAAAACCCACATTTGCAAGGTTTTTGTGCTAGTATACAGCTCAGCAAGCTCCTGCCTGGTGCCCTGCAGACTTCTACAGCAGCAGAGAGACAAAAGAGAGACTTTGAAGTGATTAAGTATCATTTTTCTGCATTTTCTTGCTACCTTTAGCTAATTCCACCTAAAACACAGATTTTCTAGAGTTTCTGTGATTTAAAAAGCCTGTTTCAGCTACATATTGTGCATATTTTACTGCCTGCACTTTAACAAAGTTGTTTTTGTGCTTAAATTACCCGTTTAACTGTTGCAGGCTACACACTAAAGTGTGATAGCCATTTCTGTGCATTTAAAGTGTTTTTTATTGTATCTGCTTTATTTTCTGGAAAAAAAAAATAAAAAAAATAAAAATATATATGTATATATATATATATATATTTGTTTTCCCACCTTTCTAAGCTAGTTTAGTTCAGTTTTCAGGTTAGTGCTGAATTCAGGGCTGCGTTACAAGTTCCTGTGCTTGCCTATACCTTACTTGGATAGAAGGATGTTTCTCTGTTCACTATGAGAGATCTGTTCACTGTGAGAGAGGGAGCTTTGAGCAGCCTATCTGTCCATGGAGGAGTAGTTTCAGCCCAGAAATTAGTAGTTTATTGGCCATTTTGGGCTAATTTCTATCTCTTTCATTTCCCTGCTATAAAACCCCCATTTGCAAGGTTTTTGTGCTAGTATACAGCTCAGCAAGCTCCTGCCTGGTGCCCTGCAGAGTTCTACAGTAGCAGAGAGACTTTGGAGTGATTAAGTATCATTTTCCTGCATTTTCTTGCTGCCTTTAGCTAATTCCGCCTAAAATGCCAATTTTCTAGAGTTTCTGTGATTTAAAAAGCTTGTTTTAGCTACATATTGCACTTATTTTACTGCCTGCACTTTAACAAAGTCATTTTTGTGTTTAGATTACCTGTTTAACTGTTGTAGGCTACACACTCAAGTGTGATAGCCATTTCTGTGCATTTAAAGTATTTTTTGATTATATCGGCTTTATTTTCTGAAAAAAAAAAAAAAAAAATAAAATATACTTGTTTTCCTGCCTTTCTAAGCTAGTTTAGTCCAGTTTTCAGGTTAGTGCTGAACTCAGGGCTGTGTTACAAGTTTCTGTGTTTGCCCATACCTTACTTGGATAGAAGGAAGTTTCTCTGTTCACTGTGAGAGAGGGAGCTTTGAGCAGACTATCTGTCCCTGGAGGAGTGGTTTCAGCCCAATAATGAGTAGTTTATTGGCCATTTTGGGCTAATTTTCATCTCTTTCATTTCCCTGCTATAAATCCCGCATTTGCGTGGTTTTGCATGTTGGGCAGCACCAGTTAGCAAGGGTATAACTATTCCCGGCTCCACAAAGTCTACTCTTCAATTTTTCCCTTGAAACTAGACAAACTTTCAACTTAAGCCCTCACATCATTTACGTCACATCCCTGCACTTGACCAAAACTCATAACAAGCACTAATAAACCTTAGCACTAGACCCACCTGTACTGTAGAGAAGGACAAGGCTCTCTATTCAACCTTAACAGCCAATCAGTAAAACAGTTCACTGTACCTATCCATGCATGTCCAAAGGGCAGTTTCAGGTGTACTCTCCAGTCCAACTGGTGAATCTGGGCATTTTGAGGCAATCTTACAATTGTCTCATGTACACAGACAACCCTCTCCTCCTTCCACCAAACACTAATACATGCAAAAGATGCAATTATACAGTCAAACTGGAGGCTAAGCTCTCTCAACCCAAGACTGGACCAGGCAGTCAAGAGGAGAAGGGAATTACTTGCATCACACCACCAGTCTCCCATAGACCCATGAAACCAGCAATGGCAAAAACACACATAAATACACAAAAACATACTCAGAGGCTCTAAATAAAAATCTAAGAAAGCAACAGAGACTTCCAAAGCAGACATCCAAGCAACCTCCACCCCCCCAACACATACTTCACAAAACCAATGTGTCACACAATCACAGCCCTTAAGGCAAAATAACATACCCAACACACTAGTAATAGGTGACTCTATAGTCAGGCACACTGACGTCCCACTCACTAGACAAGGAGAAGGTTACTGTTCGTTGCCTGTCGGGTGCCAGAATCCGCCACATAACACAAGCACTCATGTCACTCCAGAACAAGTACAAATATGACTCTGTCATTGTCCATGTTGGTGTGAATGACCTGAGCCGTACTTCCCTGGACTACATGAAAGGAGACATGGAGGAGCTCTCTGATTACGTAGCCCAGGCTGGTATGACCCTGACCGTGAGTAGCATCCTGCCCTCACCAAGAATGATACCACAGTATAGAGAAAAAATTATCAATTTCAACAATTGGCTAAGCTTTTGGTGTCATTCAAAGGGGATCCAGTGTCTGTCAGCCTGGGATGACATGCTCGACAAGCCACGCTGCTTTGCTAGAGATGGCTTGCACCTGTCACCCTTATGCTTTCAAATACTGGCCAAGGCTCTTGCCACCCACATAGTGCCATTTTTAGGCAAAGCTCAAAAGACAAACCCACCGCTGTAAATTGCACAAGTAACAAAAAACTGAGGGTAATACTGCTCAATGCCAGAAGTCTAAACCTCAAAATGCACGCACTCGAGGCACTCCTCAGTATGGAGAAAATCGATATATGTGCAGTAACAGAAACCTGGTTTAAGGATCCAGAGAGCACCGCAGCACTACCAGGCTACAACTCATACCATACATTTCTGCCACAAAACCAGACCGAAATACAAAAGGCGGGGGAGTATCCATATTCATCAAGGATACCCACACCTCCAGGTTATTGGCACAGCACAATGCTTCAGAGATCATCCATGTGCAACTAAGAATGGGCAAAACTGCTATTCAAATTATAGCTTGCTACAGATCACCCACCATGTCCCAGGACCCCCACTCTGCATTCCCGGAAACACTGGGAAACATAAAGGTCCTACCAAACACCCTGATATTGGGTGATTTCAATTACCCAAACATTAACTGGGAGAACTACTCAAGTATGAACTCCCTGGCCCAACATTTCTTAGAATTTATAAACTCAAATGCCTTGGATCAACTGGTTAACACCCCCACCAGAGGTGACAACATATTGGACCTGGTCATCACCAACATGGGCGACTGGTGTTCCACACCGGAGGTCAACCCCTCGCTGGTTAGCTCTGACCATAAACTAATCACTCTGGATATCCACATTCCACCATCACCCCTGGTCAAAGAAACCACCGTGAAAAACTTTTCAAAAGCAAACTTCACGTTACTTAAGACCAAGGTGGGAAGTTTCAAAACCCCCATGCTAAAGGATAACGCCGTCCAAGCTGAAAAATCCTTTACTAAT
Source organism: Protopterus annectens (assembly GCF_019279795.1). Classification (NCBI taxonomy): domain Eukaryota; kingdom Metazoa; phylum Chordata; order Ceratodontiformes; family Protopteridae; genus Protopterus; species Protopterus annectens. The sequence goes on along the minus strand of NC_056731.1, from coordinate 503,850,378 downwards.
GCACTCTATGGGCACCTACAAGAATGCATGGATCGTGCTATCCCAAACAAGACCAAGACTCACTCCTCTAAGAAAAGGAAACCAGTCTGGTGAACCCCTGCCATAAACAAGCTATAGAACAGAAGGAGGAAACTAGTACAGAAAAGAGTAAAATCCCAAGAAGGGAAGACATTCCCTGATCAGTATCAGCAAGAAACTATGTTCTCTCATAAAATCATCTAAGGCTAGCTTTGAAAGAGAAATTGCCATGGACTGCAAAGATAACCACAAGGCATTCTTTAGCTATGTCAAGAATCTAAGTGGCAATTTTCAGATCTTCTCAGAGTTAGTGCAAAATGGCACAAAAGACACTGAACCGACCGATATAGCCAACATCCTGGCAGACAGGTTCAGTGCAAATTTCACCCCTCTCTCACCCCCAAAAGGGCCCATAACTATATAGAAGAATGTAGTGCCCCTGAAATCACAGACACGCAGGTTAAAACAGCCCTTTCCAAAGCCGAAAACACAGCATCAATGGGACTGGACGGTGTCTCAGGCTGCATCCTACACGAGCTCAAAGATGAACTAACCTCTCACCTAAACACACTGTTTAAACTCAGCCTCTCCACAGGCTATGTGCCCAGAGAGTGGCGCACAGCAACGGTTATTCTGCTCCACAAAGGTGGAGCCACAAAGGACCCCGGGAACTATCGCCCTATAAGCCTGACTAGCTTGGTCTGCAAAGCTATGGAGCGCATCATCATGGATCTCATTAACAGAGACATTGGAAACCTCCAAACACTGGACCCAACCCAGTTCAGCTTTGTTAAGGGCAGATAATGCCTCCTAAACCTGGTGGACTTCTTTGAGACAGTTACCAAGGCTACAGATGAGGGAAAGGTGCTCCACACAGCCTACCTAGACCTCACAAAGGCCTTCAAAACTATTCCCCACTCAGCTATTATAGACAAGCTCACCAACCTGAACATAAACCCCTAAGTCACGAGATGGGTTGCCAACTGGCTCATGGACAGAACCCACATGGTAAGAGTTGCAGGAGCTAGGTCTGACTCTAAACCTGTTACAAGTGGCATTCCCCAGGTCTCAGTCCTAGGACCCCTAATATTTGCCATATACTTCTCAGAGGTACAGGCAAGCATAGGAGGACTATGGCTCACCAAGTTCACAGACGACTGCAAACTAGGGGCTATAATTGACTCTCCGGCTGACACAGACATCCTCCAAAAGTGTCTCACTTTGACAGATACCTGGTGTCAAAACCATGGTCTCAAGCTAAATGCCAAAAAGTGCATAGTCATCCTCTTTGGAAAAAAACAAAGTACCCACAAACTACCACATAGGTGGTAGCCCCCTAAATACGGAAGACGTAATAAGGGATCTGGGGACCCAAGTAGATAGTAACCTCTCCTTTGATAATCACATTGCCAAAGTGGTTAGAAAATCCTTCTATGTGGCCCACCTAATCACAAAAGGGTTTGCATCCAGATCGAAAGAGGTCATTGGGCCCCTCTGCGCATCACTCATCAGACCAATCATAGAGTACAGTGCCCCATTTGGGATGTACCTTACAAGACACCTGCAACAACTGGAAAGACCACAGAAGTTCCTCACCAAGAGGATCACTGGTCTCAAGCAGATGCCCTATGCAGCTCGACTGAAGAAACTTCAGCTGTACTCGGTTGCATACCGCCTACTCAGAGGTGATCTCTGCCTGACATACAAGGCCATGTCCAACCCAGAATTGATGGACATGCTCCACCTAAAGAAAACCATACCCCCTCGAGCCACATGCTCCAGGGATCTAAACCTCATCACATGCGTGCTGGAGGGATAGATTTCAGTCCCAGAGACTTCCCATGCTCTGGAACAAGATTCCAATCTACATTAGGCAGAGCTCCTCGCTAACCCTCTTCAAGAGAAACCTTGACAAGTGGATGGGAAACAGAAAGTTTACCCAAGAGATCACTTCAATGGCTCTGCTGGACAGAGGCACAGGGAACTAATCTAAGGGGGCGGCGAAAGCCAACACATTCCGGCTAGGCTTATAAATGCCTTCGGGCAGATAGCCTAGTACCTACCTATGAATATATGAACCTATTAATATTTTTAACTATATGTACTGATTTGTTGTACACTTTTTTATATATTTTGTACATACTTTGTATACTTTATACAGATGTGTTTTAGATAATTCAGTGTTTTTCTTTAAGGTAATTGAATGTCATGATTGACTAATATTTTTGAATTTGTTTAAGTAGCTTCTAGTAGGATATAATGTCAGCACTGATGAAGAGTTTTGACCGGAAAGCTTGGTTTTACTAAATCTTTATGTTACTCAGTTCTTTTGGTTATTGTTATGTTTCAGTTTTGAGCCGTGTTTCACTTAAATTTGTGATTTCTTGTATATATGAGTGGGCCAGTTTAACCAGATTTTTCTCTAGGATTAACAAGGGAGCTTATTGTCTTGAAGGCAGGGGTGAAAACTATGGCAATGCTTCTCATTGCACAACTGTGTTTCCTGCAATGCAGCAGGGAAGCTTGGGAGATTTCACTAACATATGTCTAGAAGTGTTTTTTTAAGGCATTTTCATCTATATGGGGCACCACCGAACCCTGTTGACTGGTGCGGAACTATGTGCAAATGCCAGGATTAAATACAGGTGAAATTAAATGCTTTTAAGTTAAACTACCAAAGGTAAGGCACACAGTGAGGTTTCCTCCAGTAATCTGCAATTCAGATGAGGCTCAGACTACACACACATCTGCCACAAGGGTGCAGGCAGGGTCCTCCTAATTTAAGATGGCTGGAATAGTGCTCAAGTTTAACAATACAGTCTAGATTCAGCAGATCTGAATCTAGTCTATGCTATGTACTACCTACTTAAGGCAACAGAACAGCTTTTTTAAAGTGCAGAAAAAAATAAAGTACAAATCAGCAAAATGAGGTAGCAAAATGATAAAATACAGTCAGCAAAGTGCAAAGAAAACTCAAAAACTACTTTTTTTTCTATTTTAGTAGTGGATGCTTTGGATTTCAACAGAATATCTATAGACCTCTGACAAAAGTCACCAAGCATTGAGCAGCTCTGGTTAGATGACCTGCAATGGTAATGCCCAGCTCTTCAAGCAGCTGTGAAGAGTGGGAGACTATGGAGAGCATTTCCTATAGAGGATTTTAAACTGGAGAGGTTTTCTTATATACAAGGCATGGGGATCCAAGGAAATAAGTTCACTAACCCTGAGAAATGTTCAACAAAATACAGAACAAAGTCCACAATGTAAGAGAATATTCTGCTAGACTCAGGAGAACTTTGGCAAATTCAGAACAGCTGTTTCAGTCCCAAAGAAGGTTTGTGAATATGAGAATACTGTTAAAACAACCTAAGAGGAGTACAGTAACAAACAGATGGTGTTGCTTTAACAAGTGCAGACTGAAAAACAGTGTTAAATCCAACAAAATCAATAAATGCAGCACAATAGTATTAAACAGTACTCAGACAGTAAGAGCAACTGGAAAAAATACTTATATCAGCTTTGTAGGTCCAGATGGTTTTAGACACAATCCAAGTCTTCTAGTCACAGGTGTCCATGCCAGGCACAGAGAAGCTCTAAATAAATGAGCCTCTCTTATATCAATCATAACTCTTCCTGGTTTAATAATAATAATACATTCTAACAGTTTTATATTATTTTTAATCAAAATTGCAATACTTGAACATATACTTTCAGCAAAATTCCAAAAATATTTCTTTCCCACACAACTTCAGTCTTTTTTTTTTGCAATGCATTTAATAATATTATATCTAACAAACATATACAATCCACTTTCTTTTTATATACCATGTTATAACATTCAGTCTTCTTTTATTTTTCTTTTATTTTTTTATTTTACATTTGTTAACCGGGGGTGTCTGAGCCAAAAAGGTCCTTTTTCAGCAGAGGCCCAGGGAGAAAAGCTCCACAAAGAAAAATTACAGACATATTTAGGTATTTAGACATGATCAGTATACACACAAATTACAAGAGACATGTTTTTACAGTGGTATGTGGCACATAAACAGTTACAGTGGAGAGAACAAACAAAAAAATATTAATTTTAAAAATAAAGTTCATTAATAGATTTGTGGTGTACAGCTGAAATTTGGAACATAGGTAGAATACATACATAGTACACAGGTACAGTACATACACTGTAGATTAGCCAGTGTTTGTGAGTAAGACTGAAAACTATTATCAAGTGCTCTAGATTTAGTATGTATATATTATCTGCTTTTACTAGCCTGGGGAGCAATCATGGCACTGCCAACTTTGCTTGAGATGTTGCCTGATGAAGTCTTGAAAGGAGGCTTTGGATGATGTGTTTTGAATGCTAGTGGGAACAGAGTTCCAATTTATAGCCACTGAACTACTATATAGTGTATCTCCAAAGCTACTGTTGCTGTTGGTGACTTCTAGTAGTAGTTTGCTTGATGATCTAAGAGGCCTTTTGGCTGAGTGACATTGTACTAGGTTTTTGAGGGTGGGACACTTATTGGGGAGGTAATAGATAGAATAACAGAGGCAGAGCTGATTGTAGGTTAGGAGGCTGGGCAGTTCAAGTCAGTGGAGCTGTCTCAAAGCAGTAGAGTGATGAGTTCTATATGAGCAACTTGCAGCAAAGTGGGCAATTCTGTTATAGCAGGCTTCCATTTTTCTTAGTTCAGTTTTGTTGAGATTAGTCAGAATGGGAGATGCATAGAGTAGGGTGGATAGAAGTTGGGAGCAAGCAATGGCTGATCTTGTGTTGTTTGTAAGAAATGGTTTGATACAGTAGAGTGACCCCAGTTTGGCATGTACTTTTTTAATAGTTAAGTTGAGATGACTATCAAATTTTAGGTGGGAGTCTATGGTTATTCCCAGTAGCTTAGCCTGTGCCACTGGAGCAATTGGAGTAGCATTTGTGGAGTAGAGAGTGAATTGACTGTTAGTGTTTTTGTTAGAACTGGATATAATCATAAGCTGAGTTTTCTTTGGATTGAGGATAAGTTGGACTTTGGTAAGGTGGTTTTCAATGTCAGAGAATGCTAGTTGAGTTGTTTGCAGGAGGCTGGGAATGTTTTGTGCAGCACAGATTAAGGTAGTGTCATCTGCATACTGAATTATAGATGCATGCTGTGTGGAGGTATGGAGGTCATTTGTGAAGACTGTGAATAGTAGTGGTCCTAAGATAGAACCCTGTGGGACTCCTATAGTTATGGGCAGCTGAGGAGAGAGAGAATTTTCCCATTTCACAGCTTGGTACCTGTCAGTTAAGTAGCTTTGGAACCAGGCAAGAGTGGAATTTGATAGATGATATTGGTTTAATTTGTTTAGCAGGATTTGGTGTGAGACTGTGTCAAATGCTTTGGACATATCCAAAAAAAAGAGTTGACACTTGTAGGCCTTCAGTTTTGAGACGGTTTACTATGTCTGTGAAGCAGAGGAGGGCTGTAGTGGTACTATGGGCAGGTCTGAAACCATGCTGATCCTCATTAATACTATTTACATTTAAACAAATTATACTTAATCTAGCTTTTTATAACTTTCATTTGCAATAGTCTTATTTTTATCTTTTAATTATTTTCCCAATAGAATAGTTTTCCTTTCCTCTTCTTTCTCACATTTTTCTACTTACTTAAGTTTCCATAAATATTATGCATTTCCACATTATGTTCTTCTTCCACTTCAGCATCTTCATTTTCGTCAGTACTTACTTGTTTATCTTGTTCATTCTTCCTTTCAAGTGACCACAAATCATTAATTTCATTATTCTTTCCACTTCTTTAACCACTGTCCAGCAGCCTACAGTCAAACGAAAAATGTTTCTCGCTCCCACACTTTTGACATACTGTTTTACAATAATTTTTGCCATGCCCAATCTCTCCATCTTATACAAATCTCCATTTACGACAATTATTAACATGCTCTGCTGACCTATAGTCCAAACATTTTTTTATTACTTCAATACATCACTAAGCTTTTTTCTCCCATTAATAATATAATTTGATATGTTTTACACTTTTCCATAATTTTCTTCCATCATAACATTCTTAATATCATGTATATATTTACATTTTTCTGAGAAATAAGTCCTTATTTCAGATTCAGTCACATCTATACTTCTGAAATGAAGTTTTAATTTTCTTTTAAACAGTATAGTATATGCTGTTGCAACAAAATGATTCCAAGGATCACAGAACGATTTAGCTTCAAACATGTCAAAAAAACTTTCAGCCCTATCTGAAGTCTCAAACGTCACTTTACAAAAACTTTTGTTTCTGATATGAATAAATGCCCCAACATCTTCATGCTGAAAACCTAAGACATTAATATCTCCCAAATAAAGTATCTGTCTATTATTTCACCATAATTTGTTTCAATTTTTATCACTAGTTTTTGTTGTTAAACATACAAAATACAAAATAAAAGAGAAGCTAAATTTGCTACTAACCAAACGTATAAAACACACCACTGCCTAGCATTAAAACAATTAAACTGTCTTGAACTCCCAAACCAATTGACATACGTATTGCCCACAACCTATTGTATTCTCCAGACAAATGCTCAGCATTACAAAATACTCTACTGTACTATTCACCCACTAGGGACCTTCAGTCTAGCAATAAACTTTTACTCTGTATTAGTGAGACATTCAATGCTGCTGGAGTGTCTATCTACTCTCATTATGTGTCAAAACACTGGAATGAAACCCCACACAGTTAAAACAGAAAACTTAACATAGTTTCAAACCTTTGCTTACACAGCAGCTAAGCAAAGATGGCTCTGTTCTTCCTGCTCACTTGGCTAGCTTTACTCAGATTACTTTTGTTCAACTCTTTCGGCCGCTTTGCTTCCCAGTCTTTTGTACCTTATCGCTCCTCCTCATACTGCACTTATTTCCTAAACTCTTTCTTTTCCTGCTTCTCTCATGCCCCACCACTAACTACTATCCATTCTCTGTCCATTTATGGTCCTGCTCATTTCCATAACTTCTCCTTTCATATCCCTCATCATTTTAAACTACATGCTCCTTGTTTGTCTGTAAATTATTGCTAAACTCAAAAGAAAACCCCAGTGTGATCTTTTCCCTGCAACCATCATGATACAAATACATTAATTGTTACTGTATGTTATTTCTTTATTCAATAACTAGCCAATTTACGTTAATTTTGCTCTTTCCTTTTTCTGTTAAAATGCTATGTTCATGTAAGACATATTTAAAAATCATGTAAATAAGCTCATGTAATGATGTTTTACTCTGCAATTATAAATGTACATCATGTCTAACTTAAATGTGAAGCTCTTGTCCCTGCTCTTCCGTTGAAAATGGGTTTTGCCCAGTCATACTTTTTAAATAACTCACACTACTTTTTGCAATATTACTACTGCTTTTGAGAAATTAACATTTGTCATTTTAGTTTGCTTAGTTACCTCAAGTTTTTTAAACCATTCTATCATGCCCTTTTGATCCAAAAAACAAAAGAATATATCACCATGTTTCACAACCTGCTGATGTAAACAATCCCCAGCCAAACTTTCATCACAATCTCTGTAATTCCACCTCCTCCAGAAAGCAGTCTATGCTAGACATAGCTGGCTTTAGGCATCGGCCAACTAGGCGGCCGCCTAGGGCGCCGCTGTAGCAGAGGTGCTTTTCTAGTATTTATTTGTTGTAGGTAGACCAGGATGGGGGCACCAGATGGTGTGGTAGGGGGCACTGTGGAGCCCTTTTACCTAGGGCACCAGTTGACATAAGGCCGCTCCTGATGCTAGACCAGGAAACAGCCATATCATTGCTATGTTTCATCTATCATTTTGCACAAGACTTCATTTTCAAGCCAACCTGATTGGACTTTGGTCACATATATGTGTGGTACTTTAAAATCCACACTACTCATATCCACATTATCTCTAGAACCATCAGCAACATCCTGCATTTTTTCCAAAATGCTCATTTATAGGGCAGCCGCTGTAGTCTTCCCCTCCTCCTCCTCCATGCTTCTCTGTCAGGGAATTTTGTCAGAACATCCAGAAAATAGTGGGGGGATGTTCCCTGATGCTCTGGCCAACATTCCCTAAGTATTAGTAGAAATATCACCTTAGATTTCCCATGAGAAAAGGCCACTAGCCTAGTCAAACTAATGAAATTCAAACCAAACAAAACTAAAACTGTAATCCAAAAAAAGGTAGTAGAAACGACCAAAGCAGATACCAGATAATGCATGGACTATTTATTGTAAGCACTTTTGGTCGAGGTAATACCCCAACCTTCTTCAGACATACACAATTCATACAACCCCAAAGCCTTCTTTATATATACAAACCATAATTAGTTAATGCACAATAATTAAGCAGTTAATTTCTTAAAATTCTTTAAAAATTCTTTAAAAAAAGGCTACTATTATTGCTCCCAAAAAACACACAAATACACTACAAATGTTGTTATTAAAATATATATATATGAAATTCTATATATATGTATATATATATACATATACAATGCATTCCTTACAATTTATATTTCAAATATATTATAAAATACAAACGAAATGCATTTAAAAATGCATATAAAATTAATGCACTCTAAAAATCACACAGTTTTATATAATGATAATGTTGAATGTTAGTTCTATACCAAACAATATTATATCATATCCTACCCAACATATTATACAAAATAGAACTCTCCAAAAACCTTTTAATCTAGCACCTTGGTGCACTCATAATGCACCTTAAACACTAAACCTGTTTAAAAACCAAACCTGTTTAAAAATCTCTCCAATATATCTAAACGACTAACTAAATAATTTAAGAATAATACAAATAATGCATGTTAAATATATAAAATCATGGCAACTTGAAACTGTATTTAGAGCAAGGCATATAATTACCCTAGCCACATTATCAAATTTAAGAAATTTGTAAAACTTATGAGGTTAGTAAAATTGTATGAAATTAAATTCACAAATGTATTCATCTACTCAATGCCTTTAATTTTAGTATACATTTTATTGATGCATACTCATTCAAACCTGGGGGGAGGTGAGCAAGTGTTCTAATTTGCCATAATAATTCTTGCTCTTCCAACCAAAGTTGCCATGGTCCCCCCTGGTGCCTATTTTAATTTGTTGAATGACAGAAAATAAAAAAGAATGATCAGGCTCTTCACAAATATGCCTGGCAAGAGCATTTGTTAAATCATTTCTCCCTATGGCATAAATATGTTCGTATACTCTTTTTCTCAATGACCTTTCTGTCTTGCCTATGTAAAATGCCAAACATTTTACACATACAGCCACATAAACCACATTTTTACTTTCACAATTATATTTGCCATTAATGCAATAGGTCCTCCCCCCAATGAGTACCTTATTACCTGGCAAGATATATTTGCACTGAGGGCACATTCCACATTTTGACATACCAGTGTTTGTCTTTGTTGAGTTAGCACCTGGTTTTTGTACCAGATTCTTTAAATTAACTCCTCTCCTATAGACAAATTTTGGCTTGGTACCTATTGTCTTAGCCAACACTGTGTCTTCCAAAATGATGTTCCAGTTTTTGTTTATGATGCCCCTAATAAAGTTAGAATCAATGCAATAAGTGAAAATGAAATTAATATCAAAATGTGATGTCTCTCTAGTTGATGACTCTGCTGCAGCTTGCATGATACCCCCTCCTGATAGAGGTCTAAAGTGGCCTGTGTCTCTTTTAGTGACAACCTCCTCCCTAACTTCTTCAATTAAGGAGTTTGGGTAGCCTCTCATAGCAAACTTTACACATAGGTTGTCACATTCAATGACAAAATCCTGTTGATCAGATACCATCCTTGCTGCCCTCACAAATTGTCCCTTCACCACACTTTTCTTTTGGTGAAAAGGATGACAACTTGAAAAGTGGAGAAAGGAATTTGAATGGGTAGGCTTTCTATATATTTCTGATTTAAATTTGTTATTAAAAGTATCTTTACTCAATTTGACATCTAAAAAACACATTTCATTCTCCCCTATCGAATAAGTAAATTGTAGGAAGTTAGTGATATTTGAAAGACTGTCAATAACTTGAGGGATCAAGTCTACTGGCCCTTTCCAAAAAAAGCACATGTCATCTTGGTACCTATTGTACCAAGTGACATTTTGTTTATATAAGTTGTTTTGAAATAAGTGTTGATGTTCCCAATGTGCAAGTACACTGTTTGCAAAACTGCATCAACAGGGTGACCCCATAGCTATGCCCGTCTTTTGGAGGTAGAATTGACCTTTGAAAGTCAAAAAGTTATTGAACAATACTAACTCTAAAAGTGTTTCTACAAGGTTCATTTGATCATTAGGGACCCTTTTCCTTAACATAAATTCCCTTGTCCACTCAATACCCAAATGCTGGGGTATGACTGTATACAAGTCTTTGATGTCCACCACTATAAATGTACAATTTGGATTAAAAACCATTTTATCTATGCATTGTAAGAAACTCCAAGAGTCCTTGCAGATTTGAGGCTCAGTTTTTAACAGGGGTTTGAGAATGCCATCCACTAGTTTTGCACACGCATATGTGATGGAACCCCGTCCATCTACAATTGGTCTAAAAGGGGGATTTTTTAGGCCTTTGTGAATTTTTGGTGTGCCGAACAAAGTGGGAATTTTTGGCGCCGGCATTTTTAGGTAATATAACATATCACTGTCAATTGTCCCTTCAATAAAAAGATCTTCCAAAATTCCTTTGATTCTATTATAAGCCATATGTATCTCATTCAGACTGGACTTTGAATAAGTATCAGATTCTAAATGTTCAAACAATTTCCTGTCATAAAGATATTCATCCATAAAAACTAAACCCCCTCCTTTATCTGGTGACATGACCCTTATATTACATTCATTGAGAAGAGATATGAAAGCTATCTCATCTTTAGAGATATTAGTTTTCATATTGTGAGAAATGGCTTGATGTACAACCATTGACCTTAAATCAATCTCACATATCTTCTCAAAAATGTTCAAGGAATTGTGTAATGGGGGGTTAAAAATACTTGAAACTCTGTAACTGTTCAGAAGGGATGGTGTATTACCTAACCTGGACGCCAAATTTAATTTACGAACATATAGTTTCAAATCTACTATAGTCCTAACTATATTACATTTACTATCAGGAACAAAAGTAAGACGTCTAGAAAAAAAGTCAATGAGGTTTTGTTCCACTGTTAGTACAGTATAATTGTAGATCTTGAAGTCTCCTTGTTGACTAGTTAGAATAGTAGGACCATTGTCTTCTATGTTGATTATCTCCTCCGCTGGTTCCCCTTCCTCCTCCTCTGCGATCTCCCCCTGTGGTTGGATATAGGATTGTTGTTGTTGTTGTTCCTCGTGCCAGGAGTCGAGGCATCCCTCAACCTGTGAAAACCCTGATTGTTTCCATTTACATTACGGGCCTGATCACTCTGATTGTGGTTGCCCACATTCATATTGGCATTGTTTATATGGTGGCTCTGATTCCTGATACGCTCACTCCTTCTAATTGGTGGCATATCTGTATTGTCAATGTCTTACTGATCCACCTGAGGAGGGGAATCAGTAATTAGATTATCATTTGTGCCTAACAAGTTTGATTGACCCAAAGGGGGAGGGGGGTAAGCCCTTTTGTTGCTATACTCTTTAATGTCTCTATCTATTTTTCGTTAGTCAAACTAACCCATTCAACAAAAAATAAATAAAATGTTTATGGTTTTCTATTCTGGAGTCATGGGGACCGGGATATGTCTTCCATATGCTGCAGCATAATGGCTAGGTGGATGACACCTGCCATGTCCATAGCAGATTAGTGAAAGATCCCTCTAGCCAAGATAGTTAAATTGCACAAAGCATAGTATCCATGGGAAATGACATTCCCCTGGATTCTGTTTGTAGTCAGAACTGTCTGAAAAGGTCCTGTATGCCTCTCCACAAAAAAATGGCAAACTCTGGTAGTCACTCAGCTGGTGGTAAGTCCAGTGCTGCTTGTATCTCCCTTATTGGCATTGATGACTACAATTTACAAGATTGTGAGCACTGGCTCTGTGGGTGCAGATTAACAAATGCAGTTGAGCTACTGATGTTGCTACTACTGCACACATCATTATCTTACGTTAACACACACTTCTTAGTGCAAAAAGCAGGCCTGCACCCTAGCATCTCTTTTATACTTTCCTGAATCAGTTGGCCATTTTAGGTTTCATCATTTGCATACACCACATGAGGCATTTACATGGAATTGTTCAGAATCATGTCATTATGTATTCATTGGCTTGCACTGCATACCATGCTATTTTGACCCTTGTGTACTTGTGCATTCTCTGAATCACCAAAACCATCTGTGTTTCCCATATCTGTGGCAATCTGCATTTATAAGTTCAGTAGCATAATATAATATAGCAGAAAAAGTCTATTAGTAAAGGCAGTTTTAGATATCATGTATCGTGGCTACTGCTAAAGCTCCAGATCCAACCTTATGGAAGTGCACAGTTAAATGGGTTTGCATTTGTATAACTTTTTTTGTAATTCTTGGGATGGGAGCCTATTCTAAAATTTATCTACAGAGATACGAGATACTGATTAAAAGAAAAGTTGAATCTTTGGAGATCTAAGGTAAGAGAAGTAGCCAAGGCAGGGCAATTTTCTTTGTAGGCAAGTTTATGTACCAGACATTGTTATGTGGCAGTGAGGAGTTGACTATATTTTGACCAGTGAAATTCCTGAAATATATATCTCACTGGTTTAAGTTGTTTAGGCACTACAAACACCATAAGATGTGCACTTCATTACAGCCTTTTAAATCACCAGTGAGTGCTGACCTGTTGCCAACAGATTGCTTTTAGTTGGAAACCTGGCTGGAGTTTTCTCATTCTGCTCTGCCTCGTTATGCTTACCTCCACTTCATTGGCATCTCCTACCCCATCATTACCACTCCATATTACTTTCTTTATTCATCTTCAGTTCCACCACAAGCTTCCATAATCAAATACTCTCTTTCTCTCATTTGATCAGTATCATGCTTCATTTCCTTTATACCTTCCCTGATTCATCCCATTTTCCACCATCCAAAAACTACAGTACACTCCATTACTATGCTTCTATTCATCACAGTCCTCTAGCTTATACGTTGAAGTCTTGAAGTCTTTGACCAAAATATTTCAAAGTTCCCCATCCTGTACCTACTTATATTCAATCATTCTTTTTGTAAGATTCACATCAAGTCCCTTCTTCAACCTCAACATGAACACAGTAACATAACCTTTTAATAACTATCACAATATTCTAAATTATGCTACAAAATATAAAGCTCAAAGTCAAAGTACCAGTCAACAACACTATAACCTCTCACCATTGCAGTACGGAAATAGATCCACTACTAGTAGGATGACCAAATTAATGAAAACTATTTACAAACATTACCTGTATGAACTAATGTGGCATCTAGGATTATTTAGTTTTTTTCTTCTCCTAACTCTACCTACACTCAAACTACGTTGCACACCTTAATAAACAATACCTCTGTTACCCTACTATTTCAATACAAACGCTCAATATAAGAACATCAAAGAACATAAACTCCCAAATGTGCAGATGTAACACAACCGACTGCTGAAGACTCAGAGGTGTGAGATACAGGTTTTTCTCAAAATGGAAGAAAAAAAAGTTTTTATATAAATTCTGCTTAGTTATTTTACATTGCATTTATAGTGACCTGTCTGGTGATAATTTTTTGTACTTTTCTGATTTTTGCCCATGGCTTAGGCAAAGCAAGGTATGTTTGCATTTTTTTTTTGTGTATTCTGTGACTTTAGTCATGTAACTTTACTTACAGTCATATAATGACTGTGTATAACAGCAAGATTTTATTATTGTTTATATATTATACCACACTTCTATTTCCGTAAGTAGAATCACATGTAAAGGATAGCTTTTGTATTCTGAACCCAGACTGAGGACTTAGTCTTGTAGTTTCTTTCACAGTTGTGGTAGGACTGTGATCTAGTGCCATATTTGAGCCTTATTTATTCATTTATACAGCATTAATGGTAAATTTCTGCATACTCTGGTGCCTTAGTTGGTGGTAGGATTGCACTAGTGGCAGTATTGTGAATTCTGCTCCAAGATTTGTGCTTTATTAATTTTTATACTTGTATATACCTGCTTAAAGTTGTATTTCAGTACTGTTCTGTTTACCTTGCAAGTGTTTTTAACCCAGTTCTTTGTGACCACCCCCTCCCACACTGAGACATTAAGCTAAATGTTTCTGACATTCTAACGATAGAACTAGAGCTCCAGTTTGAATTTTTCCCAACCCCATAACCTTTGTCTTGTTGTGGTTTTAAAAGGCTATGTCTCTGGCTTCTACCACTTATGATAATCTCACTTTTAAAGTTTCTCCCTCCCCTCTTTCATTGCTGTTATCTGTTATGTAACATGTTTTAAGTACTTTCCCAACCCATTCTTTTCCATCTATCCATAATACTAAGTGCCCACTTAGTAACCCAGTATTGTACTTGAGTAAACCTCCCTTAAAATAAATTGTTTCCTACTCATTTTGCCTGAGCTCCCATCTGCTTGGCACTCTCACCACCCTCTGAGGGGCTCCTGAGTTAATCCTGTACCATCCTTGTCAGATAATAGATTTATTTTATTGCTTTGCACTTCAGTTAACTCTACAGAATATTGCTGTTTATTTTTACTTTATTTGTTGATTTTCCCTTTAAATCATTGTAAAGGTCCCTAATATTTGAAATTGCCTTGTCAAGGTAGTCTGATTAAATTCTTTTTGTTTCTAGCATTACACTTGGAAACACTCTTTATTGGTATTATTGCATCAAGAGGTGCCCTGCACAGAAGTAAATGCCCAGAAAATAAATTTTATCTATAAAACTTTCCTTAGTACTGAAACCTGTAACTTAGTTTGACTAAAACAAAGACATTGCATGGACACCAGCTTACAGCAAGCTAGTTTACACATTACACTTCTACCAAATCATAGCACAGTCTTAACCAGATTAGACTAGATTAGATTGGGGTGTCAAACCCCACAGAACACTCAAGGAGACCTCTGTATAACCAAATCCATGACCTACAGGTGCCCACTCAAATACAGGTCCGGACAACATGGATATGCACTTTTCAAATGTCTCTGTATCCAGCTTTGTAGATATGGGCAGCCAGAGACAATGTAGCAATTTATTTATTTTTATTCTATATTTGTTTACAGTGATGGTCTGACTGGGAGAGTGCCCATTTTCAGAAAAGGCCCGGGAAGAAAAGCTCCAGTCCAAACTTAAAATTATCACAAGTATCAGAAATTATAAACAAAATTGACAAAAATGAATGTTAACAGATTTATAGGATAAAAATGTTAAAACAAAAATATATACATAGTATCAAATAGAACAAGACTTTAAATACTTGAATATAGACAAATGTATGGTTGAATTTATATATGTGGAAGAACATAACTATTAGTCAGGAAATTAAGCAGGGAGAATCACTTAGGCAAAGTAGTGTATAGTTAAGTAATACTTCCATGGAGAGAGTTGCAGCTAGGAATGTAACTACTTATAGAGAAGTACTGTTGTTAGAAGGTATATGTTAACAGAGTTAGTACGTATAGCCACATTGTACAAGTAATGAGAAGTCAATAATACACCTGGTGTGTTACATATTCAAAGCCAGGATTCAAGTAAGTGTTTTTTGAGAGATATTTTGAAATGATTAAGATTGCTTACGGATCTAATACTATGTGGAAGGGTATTCCAATTTTTAGCAACAAAGTTACAGTAAAGATAGTTGCCTGCTGTACTGGATACTTTGGTTACTTGGAATAAGTCTTTGTTAGATGATCAAAAAGTACGAATGTTAGAGTAGGGTTCTAGAAGATTTTTTAGGGAAGGTACGTTGTCAGGACTGTGCATTATTTTGTGAGCCATTGTTAACTGGCTATAGTTCATAATATGATGTAGTTCCAACCAAGAAAGATTTTTAGGCTTTGACAATGATGGGTTGAATGTGTGGAATCGGTTGCAAATTTGACAATCTTATTATAACATGATTCTAATTTAGTTAGTTCTGACTTCTTGAGGTTGGTAAGTATGAGAGATGCATACAAGAGTGAGGAGAGACGTTGGGTTCTAGCTATGGCTAGTCTTGCAGCGTTTGTTAAGAATTTTTTATTTCTATACATTGTTCCGATTTTCTTGTGAGCTTTGATTCTGTTAGAAATGTGTATGTCAAATTTTAGTTTGTTGTCAATTATGATGCCTAATAGTTTTGTTTCGGAATCTGGGAAAATCCTAGTATTATTACTGGCAGTGATATAAAAGTTAGCTGGGAAGTTTGTAGGTTTAGATGGATGAAAGATCATAAGTTTAGTTTTATTAGGGTTGAGAATGAGTTGTGAGTTTGCTGGTCATGTTTCAATATCAGAGAAGACTTTTTGTGTGACTGTAAGAAGTGGTTGAGTCATCTGTGTATTGTATGACAGATGCTCGAGAAGAGGCAGTATTAAGATCATTTATGAATATGCTGAAGAGGAGGGGCCCTAGGAATGAACCCTGAGGGATTCCAAGTGTAACAGGAAGTAGATCTTGCTTCCATTTCACAACTTGCTAGTGGCTAGATAGATAACTTTGAACCCAGTTAACAGCATCAGAGTTGATATTAAGATTATTCAGAGTGGACAGTAACTTAGGATGGGAAACTGTATTGAATCCTTTAGACATGTCCAAAAAGACTGAAGATACTATTTTGCCATCGTCTCTGAATTTATTTATATTATTAGTGAAACCTAGAAAAGCTGTAGTAGTGCTGTGATATGGATGGAATCCATGATGTGATGATGAGAGGAGATTATTGTTTAGAAGGTGTTTAAGAAGTTGAAAGTGGATACATCTTTCCAGAATTTTAGAAAGTGGTGAAAGTATAGCAATGGGCAGGTAGTTTGTTAGTTCTGTTGAATTATCTCCTTTGTGTAATGGTGAAATATATGCAATTTTCCAAATAGTTGGGACATGCTGTTCTGCTATAGAGTGGTTATAAGTATTGACACAGAGAAGGTAATAACATCTGTTGTTAATTTTTGATATTCTGCTGGCAAGTTATCTGCTGTCAGTGAAGTGAGTTTCAACTTCTTTAATAGTTTTGCAATAGTTTCTTTTGGGACTGTCTGAAATGAGAATGCATCTATAATATTGTTGGGTGTTGACATTATGGGAGACTTGCAAGTCTTAGTCAGTGCTAAAACACTTTCAGTGAAGAATATGTTAAATTGTTCAGCAATATTGTTTGTGTTGTCACGTAAGTTGGGGGGGGGGGGGGTTGTGGTTTGGCCAGGATGAAGTATGTTATTGATTGTGTTCAAGAATTTTTGTGGATTCATTCTGTGTTTCCACTGTAAATTAGAATAGTAGTGTTGTTTGTCTAGTTTAATTTGGTGTTTGGCACTGTTTCTAAGTTGCTGGTAAATTAAATGGTTTGGGAGGAATTTATTTTTTAGCCCAAGTTTGCCATTCTTGTCCCTTTGTTTTAGGAGGGTATGAGTCTCATGGGTTAACCATGGTGCGTAGCTGGCTTTGACATGAGCTGTTCTTGGCGGTGCAAGTCTGAATGTTAAGGAATGTATCATTGAAGTGTTGCATAGCATCTAAGGAAAGTTGCTTAAGAGGAGTCCAGCCCATTTTTTCAAGAATATTAGGTAGAATCTGTAAGTTAAGATTTTTCTTATGACGAACTTGGCAGAAGTTGATACGTTTAGTAGGGTTACTGTGATTTCTCAGTAAGTAGGTTCCAAAGTGATCACTTAAGTGATCTGGGAGACACCCTGCTATTTGGTAATACTGGGGTTTATTAGTTAAGAATCAGTCCAAAATAGATTGTTTATCTGTTTTCTTGTCAATTCTAGTTGGGTGAGAAATCATTTGAGTGAAACCATGGAAGTTTAGGTAGTCATGAGATTTGTCAGTTACATGTCATCCAGTCTGTGTTAAGATCTCCTGCAATAATGGTTTCCTGTGATATGGCTTTTGTGGCATTTTAGAGAATGATTTTCATTGTACTGGAATTGTTTCCTGGAGGGATGTAGATGGCTACTTTATATATATATATATATATATATATATATATATATATATATATATATATATATATGTGTGTGTGTGTGTGTGTGTGTGTGTGTGTGTGTGCATTTACATATATATATATATATATATATATATATATATATATATATATATATATGTATTTACATACACACACACATATATATATATATATATATATATATATATATATATATATATGTGGGTGTGTGTATATATGTGTATATATATATATATATATATATATATATATATATATGTGTGTGTGTGTGTATGTGTGTGTTCTGGTTTACTTGTAATCTAGTTATGAGTAGCTCTGCATTATTAATGTTAGTAATACTTATGCTTACAGGTTGTAAGTTAATCATGTTCTTAAAGAGAATTGCTACACCACCTCCTTTTTTTCTATTCTATCAGCTCTCAGAATATTGTAACCAGGTGGAGTTATTTCTTTGTCTGGTATATATGGTTTCAACCAGGTCTCAGTAAGGATGGTAATGTCTGGGTTGTAAAGGGAGAGAGTCACATGGACTTTGTATATTTTATTGAGCATATTTCTAAGATTTAGGTTTAGTAGTAGTATTTCAGAACTTTTATGTGGAGTAGGTAGTTTGATTTGCATTGGGAAGTTTAATGAGGTCATACGTTCAGGGCCTGGGTTTGGGTGGATATCACCACTAAACATAAGTTTGGCTGCTATGTGACTGAGCAACTGAAAAAGTTTGAATAGTCTTTTGTGAGTTTTAAAGGAAATATTATGGAGGCTTTCAGTTGTAAAGAGTATTCAGTGTTGTTTCAGGTCTGTGAGTGTGGTTATAAACAATGATGGGGACACAAAAGCTGTTAGTTGCTGTTAGGGTTGGGTTACTAAATGTCGTTGCTCGCTTTATATACTGATTGTCTAGTTGGAAATGGTAAGGGGTGAGGTTAGCTGTAATCGTGAGGAATAAAGTTAATTTAAGACCATGTACAAACATAATAGTACTTGTGATTGATAAATTATTTGAAAAATGATCAGTATTGAGGGAAGTTAAATTCTTGTTTGTTATTGGCTCACGTTCACATTTGTCTCATGTTCACATTTAATCCTTCATTTGTCTCATGTTCATAATTGTCTCCTTAAAGAAACAAATATAGTATGTGATAGATGCACACAAATAATTTCTCTGGAGGCAAAAATCTTGTATACAAACAAGGTTATCAAGAACACACACACACACACACTACATCCGCCACACACAGCGTCAACTATACACACACACACACACACACACACACACACACACACACACACACACACACACACACACACACACACACACACAGACCAAACTATGCTGAGGCACTAAAAAGCAATGTGCCCAAACCTTTAAGAGCTCTTAAGCATATAAATGGCTGCACCTATCCATAGTAATCTGTAAAGCACTCACCAAAAACTACATCAAACAACACATATATGCCTACACCAAGTGCAGCCCCAAGAGCAAAGCCCATATCATAAGCAGCATTCTACATTTATGGAGGATGATGCCTATTACCCAAGACTCTTGTCGTAGGGGACTCCATTGGGCAGCACACAGGTGCCCCACTCACATGACTGAACAAGGAAAAGATAATGGTTAGTTTCTTATCTGGAGCCTGGAACCACCAATTCAGGCACACACTCAAGTCACAACACCACAGGTACCAGCATGATTGTATCATAGTCCACTTGGGTACTAATTACCTGACTTGTACTTCTCTGGACTATATGAAGTGTGGCATTGTTGATTTCTCTGAATTTGTGCCTCAGGCAGGTGTGTGCACTGCATTGAGCAGCATTCTACATTTATGGAGGATGATGCCATAGGATGATTGACTTCAATAATTGGCTTAGTTTCTGATGTCTTTCCACGGGATTCACTATTTGTCAGGATGGGAGGACATGGTTAACAATCCACTTTGCTTTGCAAAGGATAGTCTACACCTGTCTCTCCTAGGCTTCTGAATATCGCTTAAAACTTTATCCATCTTCCTTTGAGCCTTTTTCAGGCAATGCCAAATTAACAAACCTACTGATATGGCAAACAAAATCCCAAATAAACCTAAAGTTGTTATTGCTCAATGCCAGGGACCTAAACAAGAAAGTCCACACCCTACAAGTTCTCCTCACTCTAGAGAATATAGATATCTCTGCTGTTGCTGAGACATGGATTAAATCCACAGAAAGTACTCTGTCAATGCAGGGCTTCAATGCCTTCCACACATGTAGGCCATCAACTGCACAGAGAAAGACAAAATATGGAGGATTTTCAATCAATATTAGCAACAAACACAACTCTACGTTGGTTAAACAGGATGATGCCCTGGAATTTAGCCATGTGCAAATCACCATAGACAAAGTCCCATACCATATCCTAGAAAGCTACAGGTCACCCTCTATGTCCCTAGAGACCCATAAGTTGTACCTGGACCTACTGGAGGCACTCACCATTAAACCAAATATTCTATTTATGAGAGACTAATTACACCTCTATAGACTGGGAGCCATACACTGCCTCATACTTGTAGGCACAACAATTCCTGGACTTTGTTAACACATATACCCTTGACCAGTTATTGCACACACCAACCAGAGGTTCATACACACTGGAACTGGTACTCAACAAAACTCACTAGAGAGGTTGGACCACAAAGCTGTTTCCTTTGAAATACAAACCAACTTTGTAACCCTAGCAAACCAAGTAA
Source organism: Protopterus annectens (assembly GCF_019279795.1). NCBI lineage: Eukaryota > Metazoa > Chordata > Ceratodontiformes > Protopteridae > Protopterus > Protopterus annectens. The sequence goes on along the minus strand of NC_056731.1, from coordinate 503,829,518 downwards.
TAGTTAGGAACTATTCCAAAGCAAACTAGTTCCTATTAAGTGTTAGTTTTTCAAAAATTCAATGCCCCTCCCAACCCCAGTTCACATCAACCTATGGAGAATTTTTCACAAATATCGTGCATAGTGATGTAAATGGGTATACAGATGCTGCTGTACCTACCAACATAAACTCTACCAAAAAAAAAAAAAAAAAACACTGATGGAATCCAAACCTTAGGGTATATAAAAAAATGGAAAAAAAATCATGGTTAAAATTAGCAAGAACAACTCCCATAAAGATAGGAGCTCTCTAATTAAACTAAACAGGAAACCAAGAGGACTAATCAAGTCCAGTAACACCAAGTTACAAGGTCAGTATATTGCCTCACAGGCTAAAGACAACCACTGGAACTTCTACAGCTACATCTGAAATCACAAAGGCAGCACACATCAGTGTGGCACAAATTGGTTGCTAGTGCTGTCACCTTCAATGAGCAAAGTGACATAGTGAATTTGCTGGCTGACACATTTGGCTCAAAGTTCACCCCCCCCTTCCCCCCTTCTTCCCCCATGAAATACCTACTTGCATAACCCCCCCCCCAGCTATTAACAGGGATCAGGTCCTGGCATCACCTGATAAGGCCAAAAACACAGTCTCAGTGGGCCCTGGCAATATCCCAGGATGACGCTTAAATAGCTTGAGACATAACTTATAAACGACTTGAGTTACTTTTCAACTACAACCTCAAAACAGGCTTTGTACCATGAGAATAGAGGAATACAATGGTTATCCCATTTCATAAGGGTGGATCATCAACCAATCTAATATGCAAAACAATGGAATGAATTACCTTGGAAATGATCGACAAATACATAGGCAACCTTCAGACACTGTACCCAACCCAGTATGGCTTTGTCAAAGGAAGGCTATACCTATTAAACCTGGTGGAATTCTTTGAGAAGGTCACCAAAGAAATGGATGACTGGAAAACGATGCATACCACCTACTTGGAACTAGCTAAGGTGTTTGATACAATACCCCATTCAGGTGTAGTTGACAAACTCACTGAACTAGGCATAAACACCTACATAACTTACTAATACTGAATTACCATTTGGATCAAAGACAGGACCCAGGAAGGCAGGATTGGTGATACCACTCCCACTAAGAGACCGTTCACCAGCAGGGTAACTCAGGACTTCATGCTGGGACCCCTTCTATTTAGCATCTACTTTGGAGGTGAAGGCTAATGTCAAGCACCTTTGGCTAACCAAGTTTACAGGTCACTGCAAATTGGGAGCTATCATAGATTCCCCTCATGACACAAACATCTAACAAGATGGTCTAAACCAGACAAATGACTGGTGTGAAATGCATTGTATTGTCTTTTGGTAAAAGTGCAACCCCCCCCAGCTAATCACTTTATCAATAAGACACCCCTAAGAATTGAGCTTGTAGAAAGATCAGGAAAATATGTAGAATGTAATCTGGCCTTTCACTAACATGTGGCCAAGGTAGTAAGAAAACCATTCTATGTCATTCAATTTATAAGTAAAGGAATGTCATCTAGATCCAAGGAAGTCATAGTGCCACTTTATTCAGCACTTATCAGATGCATCATTGAGTATAATGCCCTCTTTGGCATGTACCTGACCAAACATATGCTGTAATGCCACAAAGGTTCCTTACAAGGAGACTGCATGGGATTCATAGGTTCATAGGTTTATATGACAATACTAAGCTACTGGCCTGGAGGTCTTCATAAGCCTAGTCAAGAATTTTTCCAATGTACCTACAAAGTCCAGCAGGGACACAGGTGGAACCCCAGGGGTGTATTTTCTGTTTCCCATCTAGTCGTCCAGGTTCCTCTTAAAGAAGGCTAGTGAGGTACTTTGCTTGACATGGAGAGGGAGTCTATACCACAGACAGGGGAGTCTTTGGGACACAAATCTATTCTGATAACAAGTTCTATTATGTCACAGAGCAGGTTCAGACCTTGCATGCAGGCTGCGTGAGTGGAGTTTGACTTATGGATATGCAGCAACTCCATCAAGACTGAGTCTGAAATGGCCTTGTATGCCAGACACAGGTCACCTCTGAGCAGTCTGTATGAGACTGAGTAGATCGATAGGGCTTTTAGCCTATCTATATAGGATAGGAGTTTGAGACCCTGGATTTTCCTGGTTAGGAACCTCTGTGGTCTCTCCAGCTGCTGCATGTGCTTGGCAAGGTACATGGCAAAGGAGGCATTGTACTCGATAATGGGTCTAATAAGGGAGGAGAACAGTGATGTTATAACCTCCTTATTCTTGGATGAAATCCCATAACTTATGAAGTGGACTATGTGGAAACCTTTCAGAACAATGGAGGCAACATGGTGGTCAAAAGTCAGGTTGCTATGAACCTAGGTACCCTAGTCCCTCACGACTGACCGCGTGCTTAGTATATTGTTATTAGTGTGATAATTAGTGGGGATGCCATTTTCTCCAAAGGGGAATAATGATGCATTTCTTGGCATTCAGTTTGAGGCCATGCTTCTGGTTCTAATCATTAGTTTGGGTAAGGCACTCTTGAAGGATGTTCACATCACTAGGGGAATTTAAGACAACACCCAGCTTGCAGTCATTTGCAAACTTGGTCAGCCACAGACCACTGTTTTTTTTTGCTTGCACCTCAGAATAGCAGAGGCCCCAAGACTGATCCTTGGGGTATACCACTCATTATGGTTCTACTACTAGAGGTGGCTTCCCCTATTTTGACTGAGTGGGTTCTATCAGTGAGCCAGTTAGCTACCCATCTGATAACATACGGGTTGATGCCTAGCTTGGAGAGTATAAACCCAAGTGAGGAATAGTGTCAAAGGCTTTTGCTAGGTCAAGGTAGATGGCGTGCACCGTCTTCTCCTTGTTCCATGGCTTTGGTAACTGTTTCGAAGAAGTCGACCAGGTTTAACAGGCATAATCTCCCTATGACAAAGCCAAACTGTGTGAGGTCAAGCATTTGGAGGTTGTCAATGTCCTTGTTTATAAGGTCCATGATAATGAGTTCCATGACCTTGCAGATCAGGCTAGTTAGGCTGATGGGCCTAAAATTTCCTGGGTCAGTGGATGCTTCACCTTTGTGTAGAGGGATGACAGTGGCTGTCCTCCTTTTGGCTGGGACAAAGCCTGTGCTTAGGCTTTGGTTGTATAGAGTGCCTAATGATGCTGAGAGCTCTTGCCTGATTTCATTTAGGATGCAGCCAGGGATGTTGTCGGGTCCCATGGAGGCTGTATTTTTTTGCCTTTGAGAGGGCATTGGTGACAAAGGTAGGGGGGCAGGTGCTAGGGATGTTCTGGTTTACTGATGGGGGGGGCAGAGGGGTGAACTTTTCACTGAACCTGTCTGCCAGCAGGTTGGCTATATCTGTGGTGTTTTTTGGCTACCAGTTCAGAGCAGATTTGGGTGTTACATTTGAGTTTGTGGACATATGTGAAGAAGCCCTTGTGACTGTCGTTATTGGAAGTGGCCAATTTGGACTCAAAGTTAGCCTTAGAGGATTTCACCAGTGACCTTATCTGCTTGTTCAGACAAAGAAGATACTGCTTCCAACATGGCATCTACTCCTTCTTGGTCCTCAACAGCAATTTGTTTCCTTTTATTATAGAGTTTGTTTATTGCTGCTGTCCACCAGAGAGGTTTACTGTTTTTGAGGAAGATGATTTGGTTCTGTCAGGTACTGCGGAGTCCATGCAGCTATGTAGGTGCTCATATAGGTTTTTGGTGTAGGCTTGGACATTAGTGCTAATTCCAGCTGAAGGGGCAGTGGCTGGGAAGCTGCTTATACCTAATCTCAGGAGTTTGTATTCAGCTTTGGAAAAGTTATTTTGTTTGAATCTGACAAGTGGGTAGGGGGTCAAGGGAGAAAGTGACTTTGAAAGTGATCACTTTATGGTTGGATTGTACCGAGGAGAATGACACGATAGAGGTGCTACAGTGACTACTCATGTTGGTTAGTACCAGGTCCAGGATATTTTCACCTCTCGTGGGGTGTCAACCAGCTGATCCAATGCACTGGCACTGATGAAGTCAAGGAATCTCTAGGTGTTTGTATTTGGGTTAGAATAGGTCTTCCACTGTGTGGTTGGATAGTTAAAGTCACCTAGGATCAGGGTAGAGGGTGGAATCTTGATGGATTCAAGTAAGTCCAGATAGGTGGAGTGGGTGTCCTGAGTCGCATGCTATGATTTGAATAGGTGTTTTGTCAACAGTTAACTGCTCCTGGAGTGTCTTCTGTACATCATACTGTTTGACCAGCCTAGAGGTGTGTATGTCTTTCATAAATATTGAAACTCCACCTTCTTTGGCATTGTAGCCTTCTGTTTGAGGGTCTGAAAGTATGGTAGGACAAGTATCCTATTAAGGTTGGAGTGCTCTCCCGGCTTTGAACCAGTTTTCAGTGACTGTACAAATGTCAGTATCATCAAATGTATCATTTTCCTATACAAATTGCCTTAAAGCCCTCTCTTTACATTCTGTCTTCTACATGTTACTGAAATTTAATGCATGCCTGACATATAAGGCATCTTCTGATCTAGCTTTTATGGACCTTTTGCACATCCACAAAATGGACAGCATCAGAGCTACTAGATCCAAGGATTTAAATTTTGCTTGTAGCATTAAATAGGACAGGTTGTCAAGACAGATACTTGTCTCTGAGAAGAAGAATTGGAGAAATAGTATGGAAGTAGTGTCTGAAGTAGGGCATTTAATGTTACAGGAGAGTGAGTAAAGAGAAATGTTAACAATAGGTGTGGTATTGGTCCGAGACAAAACATACCATTTTCAAACATGTCGTGAAAGTGGAACTTTTTTATTGTGTGCACTTTAGTAAGAAGACAATTTTCAAATACAGAAAGGTGGTGATTGATGCAGTCAGACAAGGTAATGTCTGATGAAAATCTCAAGATCTAATCTAGTAAGAAGCTTTTTACCACTATATTTGTCTGTTCAGTTATGTTCAGAGATTATCAGAGTTAGACCAAAAAGCTGAACTGAGGAATAGGAGGAGACATCAGTAATAATTAACACATCTAACCTGAGATTGCCTGGAACTATGAGATCTAAATTGTGATTTTATAAGCATAAGTACATTGGAAAGGGTACAGCAGAAATATACCAAGATCTTACATGGATGCAAAAATTTAAGTTAGTATGAAAGATCTGACCTTGTACAGTATTTCAAAAATATATTTAAGAGGAGACCTTATTCTGGCATTTAGAGGCAACTACCTCTGGTAATATTTGGGGTTATCAAAATACTCATAGACAATATATTAAAGCAAGCAGTAATTTAGACATTTTAAGAATAATCTGAACAATTATTATGGGAATTAATGTTTTGGTATATTGGCAGGCTAGAAGGGTACAATTGCTCTTGCCTGAAATATTTGTATGTATATATGTATGTATCAATTTGTAAAGCTTCTTCAATACATGAAATATTATTGCCTTGTGAAACTACAAAATATAAACTATGATTAATACATGTTAAAATATATTTATTAAACATGACATTTAAAAAGTGGCACATATACATATACAGTAAATGAAAGAAAACAAAACCATACTAAGATTTCCTTTGATATTTTCAGGCATTATGTATTTTAGCAGTTACAAACATTCACTCCAACATTATATACATTGCTGAATTTCTGCCTTCTCTTAAATTTCACTCTTCCTCCTGAACACTTTTCAGCATTTATTGTTCCTATAAATTTCATTTATTCCTATGTAATTTGCTCTCTTTTCTATAGATCCCACTTCACAGTTCTTTTATCTGCTTTATAATATCAATTACTTCAGTTATAAGAGGTTTAGAGTTTGATTTCCATTTTCATAAGATGTCAACAGGCTTTCAGTGCACTAAGGATCCTAGCCCGCATTCCCAGATGCCACTAAGCACTGTCTAGATAAACAAACCCTCATAGCAGCAAATCAAACTACACCACAGAAACTACAGCTTGCACATCCTGAATCCTCTGCACCAACTGTCAGTATAAAGGAGAAAAGGATTTAAACACTGCAGCCCTGACACAGGAAACAGCAGCATTAACCCACTATGCTAACCCATAAGTTTTCTAATTTTCTAATACATTTTTTTTTTGGCAAACAATAGCATTAAACTTTGCAAGGCCTTACTGTGTCTAGGTAATTCAAATTCTATACCTCAGTTCAAAAGAATCATTTCTTTAGTTACAACAATTTGCTCCCCCAATATTTCTGAGAAAGCATTTATTTTGTATGGAATTTGTAAAATCTGCCAGATCTTTACAATCTCAAAAAATAAGTTCACTGTTAACCCTCTCTCTCACTTTGTTTTCCATCACACCTCCGGCATTTGTTATCTGCCTATGGAAAAATCCCCTGGAGTCTGCTTTGGAATATAAATATGCCAGTGCAAACACTTCCCAAGCAAGAATACTAAACATTTTGGACTTTCTGGTATACACGGGAGGTGTACAAGTATCCTCCCATTGTTCCGTTGTATATTGCTATTCCACGGTCCTTTCCAAATCTTTTCTAACCTATTCTCATTGATTCTTATAGTCATCATGCAATAATTTATATTCCCTACTAATTATTCATTTCTTAACAGCAACTTCTGTTGTAGGCTCAATTATCAAGGACCACTATCAGAGGTAGTCCTTCATTTAATAATCTTCTGTCCCTTTCTCCTTGCTTGTATTCAGTTATCATTCCCTGGTAGGGAAGATCATTTCCAACCAAGCAGTACAAACTTTTGCTTATCCTTATCCCTATCGATTAACTGTCTCTAGATATTTGCTCCTCAACCCTTGCTGCCTTTTGCTAAATTTCTCCAGCAAATTCCAGCACCCTCTTGCCTTCATTTTATAGCCCTACTTGCAGTCATTTCTATATGTAAACTCTTCTTTCTCCGTTCTTGTGCTGGCTTAGTTTTTGGAATACATTCTGTTGCTTTATGAATATAATTTTCTTTGTGGTACTTGTACACAAAATCTTACTGTCTCCTTACTTCTTGTATTACCCCCCCCCCCTCAATTCATCATCACACCTTTCCATTTTCACTTATACCCTTCTGATTGTGTACATATATGAGCCTTAACTGGGTAGCTTTAAAATCAGGCAATCCTATACCACCTTGTTTTATTGGCAGACATGATTTATCCTACTTAACTTATGCCCTATTCACATCCCAAATAAATGCTTTCAATTATTTATTAATTATGGCCACAACTTCTACTCTGGCTGATAAAAAATAAGTCAGGTGTACATATAAAACTAAAGGCACTAGAAACATTTTTAACTGCTTGCATCTTACTATCCATGCCCATAACCAATAGTTTTCTATTATAATTTATTTAGTCTCGTCCTGTATGTCCTTAACTGTCATAACAGAAATCTTTTTAATCCACATGCCTAAATGCTTCACCTTTTTATGGTCCCATAAATATGGGTATTACTGAATAAATTTATGTGTGGGTACACAGTTTACAGCTATAGCCTTGGTTTTACCTATATATATATATATATATATATATATATATATATATATATATATATATATATATTTTTTTTATATCCTGAAAACTGTCTTGAAATATTCCAGAATATCAAGATATCTTACCGCTGTGGTGGTGCTGCGGTAGCATTGTCACCTCACAATAAGATGTTGTCCTGATCAATTCTCAGCTAAAGTGTCTTCTGTGTGGAAACATGCGTGAGTGGGCTACCTTCGTTGAAGGTTGTACGTCAGGGCTGGCAACTCGGTACATAAAAATCTACTGCCAATCATTAGCGGATCGGAGTTCCGCTGTGGCGACCCCTAACTGGGAAAAACCGAAAGATACAACAACAACAACATCAAGATATCCTTTTTTAGATTTACCATGAACAAAATAATATCAACGGTGAATAATTCTAACTTTTCTTGAAAGAAAATTCATGCTAATGAGCTCACAAGTGTCTAATTTACTTTGCTAATGGTTCTAGATACAAAGCAAATAACAAAGAGCAAAGAGGACATCCCCTGTCTTGTTCAAACACAGCTTGTCAGAGTAATGCACCAACCTTAATTCATGCCCGAGCCTTCACACAGCCATATAATTACTCTTTTATCCTATCAGGGATGCACATGCTACAATTATTCTACTCATCAAATACAAGATGACTCCATTTAATGCTTTCTCTACATCAAGACCCACCATAAATAGTGGCATCTTCTTGCCTAATCTCCACTAAACTATACTGATCCATGTCTATCAATTTTGCCAAAATATTTGCCACTCTCACACATGGACACAAATACTTTCTAATCATGGTTTAAAATTGAAATAGGCCAGCATCAGACTGGGTCTGATGGCTCTTTACCACCTTTGGATAATACAGCCATTGCAGTTTTCTTCTAAGATGCAGGTTGTTAAACAAAACCTTTCAGATATTTAACACTTTCATCCCTTTCTACTTCTACAGGGATAACACTTGTTTGTGGAGACTTCCCTCTAGATTCACTGATTTTAACATGAGTTGTGATTGACACCTAATATGATGATATATGTATTTGTTTGCTGGAGATAAAACAGATAGCTTGTTGTATAATAAAGCTACATCACCTGTACAACCTGCACCCTTCTGTGTCACACCAATGTATGGGATAGTCTGGAAGGGTAATAGAATTCGCGAGGTTTGAAGATTGCAGCCAGGTGTCAGAGAATGCAACCATATCAGGTTTGTAAGTTTAGAGCCAACTATTAATTATATGTGTTTCACTGCAGAAACTTTGTGTATTAATCCAATTTTTAAGCCTGTACTATTTTCCATATAGAGTATACCTCTCGGCTGTACATATTTTTGCACAATGTCTAGATTTTTGTCTCATATTTTTTCCTGTTATTCATACAATTGTGGTTTTCTGGCAAATCACTCAGACTTCATACCCATCAGAAAATCTATGCTAGGGGCGTGGCCAAGGATGAACACAGGATAGCAGCAGATTTCTTCAGCTCCACCAATTTCATTACATTGACAGGAATTAATTACTTAAAAAATTAATTCTTGAAGTAATTTTCTTTCTAAATATGTTTGTTTTATATAGTTCTTGAACTATATCTAAAAAAGAAAGGAAATTTTAACAATATTCCTGTCAGAAATCACTTTGGAGATTTTCCTGTCAGTTTATCAGTCTGAAATGAGTTCCAGTAAGACAAATTCTCAAGACTCCAGCATCAAGAAAGAACTTCAGTCTCTGATAATTATAGTCCAGCAACTTACTGCTAAGATGGATAAAATGGATACTAAAATAGACACTTTCATAGAAAAAACTACAAAACAAATAGACTTGTTACATATGGACCTGCAACAACAGAAGATCCAGATGACAGGCATAGAAGAAGCTGTGAATGACATGGAAAATAAAATACAAGAACAGGAAATCAACACTGAGTTTCTGCTGAAACAAAATACACATTTACAAACAAAGCTGGATGACCTGGAAAATAGATCTAGGCGCAATAACATTAGGATTTTTGGTCTGCCAGAAAATATTGAAGGTAACAATATTACTTCTTTTTTAACAACATGGCTCCCTAAAACTTTAGATTTACCAGAAGCATTCTCTTTTGGTATCGAAAGAGCACATAGATCTATAGCTAATACTAACTCTAACAAAAACTATCCTAGATCAATTATAGTTAGATTTCTATCATCTTTTAATAAAGAGATGGTTCTTAAATCTGCTTGGGCTAAAGCTCCTGTTAAGTTTAATGAGACAACTGTGCGTTTTGACAATGACTATTCTTCCATGGTAATTGCTAAAAGAAAAGTTTTTCTGCCACTAATAAGGGAGCTTAAAAAAGCACAGTTTAAAACATACCTTCTGTTTCCTGCCAAGCTTAAAATCTTCCTTCCTGATGGTCCTAAGGTCTTCGATGATTTAGACTCTGCTTTACTGTTTGTCAAAGAAAAAAGGATTTTGTATAAAATAGAAGAAATGGAATGGGCTAGTTCTTCATTAAAGAGATTGGCAACTGAAGCTTCCTGGAAGACTTCAGAGAAGAAGAAGAGACTAAGAAACAAATGATTTGTTATATGTTTTTTTCTCTCATCATTTTAGTTCATTATTAATCTTTTGAATATAGTTCCTGCATTTCTAGAAAGCCACAAATATTTTGGAAAAGATTTAATCAAAGTTATTCTCTATGTGCAAAGAAATGTTTTGTTTCATAACCAGTCAAAATGCCTGAGGATTTAATGGCAGGCTGTGACTCGATTTGTTTTTCTTTCTGAAAAAAGTAAGGTTAGTAATTTGATACATTTTTATCTTTACTTTTTTTTTCCTTCTTCTTTTATTATTTTCTTTGTTAAAACAATGACATTCTATTTAGATTATGTAGTGGGTAAAGGGTGGGGGAGGGCAGGAGAGAACAGTAATGAAAATATCATTAATAGAATAATAACATATTTATTTCTTGTAAAAGTTTATAAGTTCTTCAAATGCTATTTCTAATTATACTTTCTTGATTATACTGCTTATGCTTGTTTGTAAATAATCTGTCATGCTTTAACTAATAATAATCAGAACTAAATAAGAGTAAATAATATGTTTTATTTTTAACTCTATTAATATAAACAGTAAGTAACATTCCATTGTATATACTTCTTACAGCTTTCTCTTACATTTTTATTTCTGCCTCACTCCCTTTTATTTTCTACTCTCTTTTCTTTTCTTTATTAATATATAGAAATGCTTTAGACTGTGTGGGCACAGTGAATAATAGGATTTGTATGAAAATTGAGTTGGGAGAAGAATGCTGAGTTTTATTGCTTGTTGGTAATTTTGAGTTTAATTTCACTTGCATAGAGGCTGTGATGATCTGTGGAATACATTGTGGAGGTTCTGTCATGTTTAGATGCATTTACACTGCTAAATGAATGTTTGTCACTAGTTTTTAATAAGTTTCCCGCCAAAATCTTAAGAGAGACAATCTGGGATGTGGGTTGTCTTATGCACAATGTCCTTGAGTTACCTCAGAATCTTCAAATCACAGAATTCTCACAGAGAAACTGAAAGCAGTTAGTATAAACATTGACAAGGTTATCACACTGACACACCACAGATTCAGGAAAAATACTCTGTTCATAAAATATGTCAGTTATAATGAGTTTAAATGATGTAGTTTCTTGTAGTAAGTAAATGTCTTATTTTAGAAGGCATAAAAAATGAAACATTTATTTAAATGTTTTTGAAAATCTACTTAACAGCAGCATAATAATCTGTGTTAAAAATTTGTGTTCCAAACATATACTTTACTATAACTCATTTAATACATCTGATTGACAAACATAAATAATCTTATAACTCTATTCTGGAAGAAATGTCATGTGATATATTTTAAAGCAGCAGGTTAGCATGATTGTAAAATCTGGTTACCAATATGTGTTTGCTGTGCATTATTTTGTATAAAGCAGACAGATTTATTCTAGGGACAGCAAGTAGGATAGTGCTCTACTAACACACAACTCAGTGAGATCATATATATATATATATATATATATATATATATATATATATGTGTGTGTGTGTGTGTGTGTGTGTGTGTGTGTGTGTGTGTGTGTGTGTGTATGTGTGTGTGTGTGAGTGTGATGGCTTTTTTTTCTGAGAATCTGCATAACTATTCAATATGATTTATAATAATTTCTATGAATACAATATTTTACTCTACTGACAAAATGAATGTTTGCCACAAGTTTTAATAAGTTTCCCGCCAAAATGTTAAGGGAGACAATCTGGGATGTGGGCTGTCTCATGCATAATGTCCATGAGTTTCCTCAGAAGCTTCACTCACAGAATTTTCACAGAGAAACTGAAAGCAGTTAGTATAAACATTGACAAGGTTATCACACTGACACACCATAGATTCAGGAAAAATACTCTATTCATAAAATATGTCAGTTATGATGAGTTTGGATGATGTAGTTTCTTGTAGCAAGTAAATATCTTATTTTAGAAGGCATAGAAAATGAAACATTTATTTAAATGTTTTTGAAAATCTACTTAACAATAGCATAATAATCTGTGTTAAAAACTTGTGTCCCAAACATATACTTTACTATAACTCATTTAATTCATCTGATTGGCAAGCATAAATAATCTTATAACTCTATTCTGGAAGAAATGTCATGTGATATATTTTAAAGCAGTAGGTTAGCATGATTGTAAAATCTGGTTACTAATATGTGTTTGCTGTGCATTATTTTTATTCTAGGGACAGCAAGTAGGATAGTGCTCTACTAACACACAACTCAGTGAGATCATATATATATATATATATATATACATGTGTGTGTGTGTGTGTGTGTGTATCTATGTATATATGTGTATGTGTATATGTATGTGTGTGTGTGTGTGTGTGTATATGTGTGTGTGTATATGTGTGTGTGTATATGTATGTGTGTGTGTCTGTGTTTATGTGTGTGATGGCTTTTTTTTTTAGGTAATAACGCAGGTGTTTCTGAGAATCTGCATAACTATGCAATATGATTTATAATAATTTTTATGAATACAATATTTTACTCTATTGACAATAATGAGTTTAAGTAAATGCTCATATACAAACAATTCAAGATTTTTTGGAAGCTGTTGATAGAATTCACATGACAGAAAATAGATGCATCTTAATGCATGTAATGTCTGAATCATATTAGCCAAAGTTTTTGATTTAAATGAATGTTAGAACATAATTTTCTCTCCTCTTGATTTCTAACATTAAGATTATTTGAATGCTATTAGAATTCAAGTGTTATATATTACATAGATCTATATAATAGTATGAACAGTTTTTAAAAAAAAAAAAAAAAAAAAGTTTATTTTAGTTTATATGATGCTGTTTTACCAAATGTGTAGTTTTGTCTTGATAGATAATTGAATTGAAAACTGTTAACCTCAGTTAAATATAACTAGTATTAAACTGATAAGGTGGTAGCTGAGGTACTGCTGCTTAGGGTAGGGGTTAACTTGAGTAGTAAATACTGCTCTAAGTTGGAGTTTTCAACTCCAGGCGGGATGCAAGGTTTAATCCTTACATTATTTTCACTTGTTCATTGTTATATGTATATAGTTTTGACATCCACAATATATTTTGTACACTCATTGTCACTACAAACAAAATTGAATCCTACACAAAATCCCATAAGAGATTTAATAAATACAGCTATATTTAAAGGTACACCTAAAAGAGGAGATGTAACATTATTTATCTTGTTATTTGTTATTTCGATCATAAGATTCTTGAGTTTTAAAAATGCCAAATGACATCTTTAAAAGGAATTTCTTTAAACATTAATGGATTGAATAATCCGTGTAAAAGGGCAAGCCTAATAAGATACATTAATCTACACAAGGCCAATCTAGTCTTCCTGCAATAAACCCATCTCTTGAAAAAAGATATTGATAAACTAGCCACTAATAAGTATGCAGTATTGGTTAGTTCAGAGCACACTCAGAAAAAAGAGGAGTGGCTATTTTATGGAATAAAAGTATGCCCATTCCTAAAACCATTAAGTCTTATCAGGATGACAAAGGAATGTTTTGTATGGTTACAATACAAATTAATGGGAAGACTTACACTTTAATTAATGTATACTGGATACCTGGAATTGGTATTAATACAGTGAAACATCATATTGATAAGATCATATCATTCTCTATAGGGGATATTATTTTAGCTGGTGATTTTAATTGTATACTACATGAAAGTGATACTACCACTATAAAGAAAAGAAGAATTACATCTAATGCAAAACATTTAAATTATTTTGCTAATTCTTATCATTTGAATGATATTAATAATCAGATAGAGTCAAAATCATTACCATACACCTTTTTTCTAACAGATACAAAACTTATTCAAAAATAGATAGGGTCTTTATTTCTAACCAGATGGTAACAGATTTAATTAATTCCAAAATCATTTCATGTCCTATATCTGATCATAACTCAATTGTTTTTGAATTCATGATAAAAATACTCATAATGTTCAGATCAAAAGGATACCAGCATACTTAACTCAGCTAAAAGACTATAAAGAATATATACTTTCAGAAGTACAACATTTTCTAGACATAAATAATACTCCTGAAGTCTCCATTGTCTATGTTTGGGATGCCTTAAAATCATATCTATATGGACAAAGAATCAGATGGTATAATAACAAAAGGAAATCTTGGGATAAGGAATTGTTAGATATTCAAAGTAAACTAGACTCTTATAAACATAATAATAAAGAAAATATTACGGACAAGAAAGTTATTGAAGAAATAAACAAACTAAATGAGAAATACAAAGAAATTTTAACTCATAAAGTTAAAATAACTTTAGAGAAATACAAGTTTTGTCTTATTCAATAAGCCCCAAATACTTACATAGACTTAAAAATAAAACAAAAAGATTGAATAAACAAAACCATATCAAAGAAATATTTTCTCTAAGGAAAAAGAAGAATGTTTCTAGTATACCAGAAATACTGGATGAATTTAGAAATCACTTTCACAAGATTAACCATAACAACATTAACATGGAACCTAAAGATAAAATAAAGGAGTTTATAACCACAAACATGAATAAAAAGCTTAATAAACAACAGATTAAACTATTGGACAAGAGTATTTCATATACAGAAGTTATTACACAAATAAATAAGCTTAAATCAAACAAAGCACCGGGCAATGATGGTATTATACCAGAGATATATAAAATCCTTTCTAAAACTACATATTCATTAATACATAAGGTTTTTATTCTGGCCCAAACTGAGTTAATAAGCCCCCCATCTTGGCAATATACATTTATTTCACCAATTTTAAAACCTAATAAAGATCCAACTAGATGTTCTTCATATCGACCCATCTCATTACTTAATGTTGATTATAAAATGTTTATGAGTATTTTTGCTGATAGATTGAAGACAATTATCCCGGCATTATAGACATAGATCAGACGGGCTTCATTGTAAATAGAAATACTTTTGATAATATAAGAAGAACTTTAACATTAATTGATTTTGCAAATAGGAAAAAGAAAGATTTAACACTTATTAGTCTTGATATAGGTTCAGCATTTGATTCAGTAAGTTGGGACTATCTGTTTACCTTACTGAAGTGCACAAATTTCTCTGATGCATTTGTAAATTTAATTGAGCATTTATACAAAGGAACGCTGGCTTATATTAAGGTAGGAACATATGTTTCACAAAAATACCCATTCTTAAAGGTACAAAGCAAGGATGTCCACTTTCTCCACTATTATTCACTTTAGTAATGGAGCCTTGGGCTAATTTGATTAGAAACAGTACTGACATAGAGGGTTTTGAAATAGAAGAAAATACAACATCAAAAATTCAACTTTTGCAGATGATGTTCTAATTACATCAGCAGGATCTAATTCTTCTATGCAGTCTTTATTTGATAAAATGATGAATTTTAAAAGTATTTCTGGTTTAATATTCAATGAAGAAAAACTAAAATACTACCTATATATACACGAAAAATACTCTCATTAGTGATTTTACTAAATATGTACCCAACTCAGGTCAGATAACTTATTTAGGTATAATACTATCTAAAGATATTAAATCTATTATATATAATAACTATAATACCTGTTTTCTTAATATACAAAATCTTTTAATACCTGGAATAATATGTTTTTGCTATGGAGGAGAGACTTACAATTATTAAAATGATAATATTCCCCAAGATTTTATACTTAATACAATCAATAATACTTTCACCTACAAAAATAACTATCAAGAAACTGAATACACTAATGTTAAATTTCTTATGGGCACCTAATAGACCTAGGATTGCATTAAAGAAACATACTAATAGCTGGTCTCAAGGGGGTATTTCTTTTCCAGGCTTTAATTTATATATTATCTCTTCTATTATAAAAGTTATTACTTTATTAATAGATCGGTCATATGTCGCAAAATGGAAAGATTATTGGGAGCTAATTAGTATGCACTTCATGAAAATCTCCTTAACACATAAAAATATGATTATAAATAACTCCATGTTGTGGTTGCTAAAGGAATTTTGTACTTCACCTATTACACCTAAACATATGGTCTGTTACCCATTAAATATTATTATTAGTTATCGTAACTTTATATTCATGCACCCTAAGTATAGGGAATGGAATTTTATTGTATTCCTATAATTTATACTCAGGGTATGCTTATGTCATCTACTTCTGAAGGAGCTCATTTAGCTATAGATAATAATCTAAAGTACTGGTATCAGCTGATATCTGATAATAAAGTTAAAAATCTAGATTTCTTAAAACAAGAATTTGATCTAAGAGAAACTTGCTGGTTAGAGGCTCAGATCTTTAGACAACATCTCATTGATAGAATAGATCTAATGTCTATAACAGTTAAAGAATCTATTCCAAAACTGATTGATTACTTGATAATAAATTTACAGCATAAAGTTTCTGATAAAGGTAAACTTTCATATATACATAAAATTATCAGACAAGAAACTTTTTACAATGTAGATTCATACTGGAATTATTTCACCTCTATTAATGGGGACCCACCAACTCAACAAGATAAACAATATATAATGGAATCTGCTTATAGAACTACATCTTCCATTGTCTGGAGACTTTATACATGGAAATTTTTACATAGATCTTTTTATACACCTTTGATGATGAATAAAATTAATAATAAAGATAATCTATGTAAGAGATGTAATGTAGAAATTAATGCTGACTGGGCTCATATGTTTTATGACTGTATGAAGTTGAAAGAATACTGGAAGTCAATTAATGAATTTTTGCAGGCTCTTTTTACAGATAATTTCATTATTTCTAAGTCTCTTATATTATTCAACACACCTGTACCTCAATGTGTTAAAAAGATTAAGCTTCCCTTGTTATGGTCTATCCTAGCAGTGGCTAGGAAAATAATAACTAGAAATTGGATTTCAGATACACCTCCTTCGTTCAATGAATTTAAAAATGTTATGAATATAATGTGTCATATGGAAATAAGCACAATTAGAATGAGAACAACTAGAAAAACATCACATTTTATTGTATGGGATAATTTACAAAATTTGTTAAAAAAATTCTAATTTCAATAGCACAGTATTTTAGTTTAATTAATTAATCTGATTGTAGTGGATGTCTTTGTAAATACTTTAGTTGTTTTGTTGAATATTATAATAATACCTATTTTTAATTATTTGTATAAAATTGTTATGATATTTCTCTTATATGTTAAAACAATAAACTTGTTTTAAAAAAAAAAAAAAGAAAATCTATGCTAATGCAAAACTTGTTATTCTATCAACTTTCTAAGTTTCTAAAATCAATATTTAAAAAGTGTCCCTTTTTTGGCCTTTACCCCCATTACTTCTGGCTTTGTCCAGATTTTTTGCTCTAAGAGGTTGAGAGCAATGATATACAATGATTTCAGTCAGGGGCTATGTAAGCTGTGTGTGGTTCTAGGTAAGATGTCACAAGTCAGCAAAACTGAGATGGTATTTAATGAGCATGACACAAACAAAACACCTAATATACTTGTTACAGCAAGTGACCTGGTTATAATCCTCTGTAGTGGTATAATATGAGAGCTGGAAAGAAAAGATAACATATGGACTGTGAGTATGAGAAACAATATGTAATAGGATGGGATTTATACTTACTGTTACAGAGTGCCAGTAAATAGTAGACTACTTTGGGTAAATGAAATCAATGCTGGTTTTTACCTTTTGAGTGAGACAATAAGTGAAGAAATGAATCCACAGTGTAATGAAGAGGTGTAATATAGATTTTGCTTAGCACAGTTATGTTACTGTAGTAAAACATGACACTGAATTGCAAATCCCTAAAAAAGAATTATATGAAATGTGCTCCAGGCAGAAACAAAACACTATACTTCACTGATCTGTATTGTTGAATAAATAGCAATATACTTTTAGCAAAAAAAGGGCACTATACTTAGCTGAATAAGATAAGCAAAACTGCAGTAAAAAGAAAAAAAAATAAAATTTCAAAGGCATATTGAGAAAGACTGTCCTAGCAGTAGAAACAAACACCAATAAACTACTATACTCTAACAGCACAATTCTAGCACTTCAAGCTATCAATGTGAAAAAAGAGCATTAGAAATAAACACATAACTGAACAATGATTAAACAAATTATTAGTTTAGCAAAAAATAAAATAAAATAAAATGGAGAAATGTGTAGGATGGTATATAAAACAATAATGAAAGAAAAATCTGTAAATGTAAATGTAGTAAGAAAAATATAATTCTCAGAAAAAAAGCACAGCCAATGAGGAGTGAAAAAGTAAAAAAAAAAAAAAAAAAGTTTAATATCTAATGGCATACATATGAGCCTACCGGATGCATTGCTGCAGGTGACAAGCCAGAAGAAAATATGTCTGTACAGATGTTTCCAGACTACGCCACTAAAAAAAATTCCTTAAATCAACGTTCCTCCCTATGAGCCAACTAAAATTTCTACAAACCCAGGGTATAATGAAGATGAATGATGCAAGCTGAAGCAATACAGAAATTTGATAGCATGCAGGTTGTAAAGACAAGATGACAAGACTGCCAGTGTTAGGAGCTCCTCTCAAGATTTGACTCAAATAATGGCAAAGGCTCCACTTTTCAGAAACGATATTGCAACACCTGCAGCTAGAAGTTGTAGAGAACAAACTATCAAGATCAAAAAGCTGACCAATGTCAGAAACTCCAAAGAACAGCCAAATAAATGAAAGACACCAAATTAAGGCAAGTGGATCCACTTCACTAAACAGAACTACTGCAGCAGTTGCTGGGAGTGGCCAATATCACAACACTGCATATTTAAAACAGAGCTGGTGATAACAATCCAGGAAAAATACTCTGCACATACATAAGAACAGTACCAAAATGTTTTCCAGTATAAAAATCTAACTTCATAGAGGTTAGATAAGCTGATCAGATTGTTAGGATGAATGATAAATCATTCTAGGACTTTTCTGCGCCTCCAAATTGTCTTTCCTTTTCTTCTCGTCATGATCTTTATATCCATTCTTTTGTTTTTAGCACTTACATGTCTAGGTTGAGTTTCATAAACACTTTCATCCCAAAAACTCCCAGTCTAGAGCTCCTACTCTTACTCCTGTGAAGGGTGTAATTTATTCATTTATTTATTTTTTTAACATTTGTTAACCGGGAAAGTCCGACTAGGTTCCACAGATCCTGTTTTCAGCGGAGGCCCGGGGAGAAATGCTCACGTAACAAGACTGACAATGACAAGAGATGCAATTGAAATGTTAACTTGAACTCCTACTGAAATTAACTTGACTAAATCTTCTGACTAAATCATCTAAGAACACAATTCAAAACTTCTAGAAAATGCACTGCTTGTAATCTACTTGGAAATCATAGCAATATATTTCAAATTTCTGTTCAAAAAATTCCTTGATACATGTTCAAACTCAAATCTCCTAAATATTTTCCACTTCTTTTCATTTGTCAGTGAGAACTGTGCAACGTTACTTCTTGTTAGCTGTAATATACCGCTAGCTTCATTCTCTCCTTCCCTGTATGAATAACTTCACATCAATGTCTTGAACACATAACAACCTGGTTATGATCAGTGACGTGATCATAATCTTGTATGTAATGCATGGAGATTATGCTCTGAAAAAAAGAAAAAACAATTAACTTCTTCTATAGGGCCAGACTTGATATCAATAAATGTTAAGCACCCCTTGGTTCAGTTGTAAATCTCTGATACAGCACCAGGCAGTTAGAAATGCCAGTACCGCTGAACAAATGACAGTGGCCGAATAAAAACTTACTTGTTTCTGCCTTTCAGTGCCAGTAATGTGTCCCTGACTTTTTCTAGCATAACAATCTCTTACAATGTCTTTTTTTTCTGTATCTAGTAGTACATGGAGCTGATAAACCTCGATGCAATGCAAAGAATTATGATCTGGTCACCATTCATAACCCTATATTATCTGTTCTTGCCATGAATGCCAAGATTCACCTCTCAAGCTTCACTCTCAGGGTGAATTTAATCAGCTATTTATGATCGATGACCACTTGTAATCCTCTTTATTAAAAATTTTGGAAAATAAAAACAAACTAAAAATACTATATAGTGAAGTACTTCATTTTATAGTAATGACACTTGTTTGACTTGACCAGCAAAAAAAAAAAAAAAAAAAAAAAAAAAAAAAAACTCTTATGTAGACAGTTTCTCTTTCTAAGGAGATAGTCAATGGAAAATTATTCATTGAGACCTTATTGATTTCAGAATACAGTATGATCTACAATTTTAAATCTTTGTATTCAGGAAGGGAGTGGAAATCAGCACCTATTGGTGGGGGGATATGATATGATATGCCTGTTTTAGAATTTGAAAAGAGAAACTACTTATTGTCATGAGGGCAGTGAGTACTTGTAGAGGGTGTTACGTACATCTATTTCTTATGCTATATACATGCTGGCAAATGATGTCTAGTGGAGAGAGAGAGAGAGAGAGAGAGAGAGAGAGAGAGAGAGTACCATAGAGGGTATTATGCACGGTTTACTATTGAAAGTTCGAATCAGCTTCGGTCGACCAATAACAAAGGTCGACTCGAAATACTGAATAGGAAATTTCGACCACCATGGTTAGATGTATTCAACACAGCAGGAGGTGACGTCACTCACTTCCTGCTATGCACATTAACATACAGTTGAACTCAGTCAACAGTACGTTACTTCTAGTATTATGCAGGGGGGCTCTGCTCTCCTGCACCTCCCCCATGTGGGGGGCTCTCCCCCCAGGTCTATATCACGTGGTCAAAATCTAATAATAGCAAACGACCACAACTTCGAAAACACCGGAACTCAAAGTTGTTATTGTGGGGTCGCACTACAGTGTAGATAGGGGTATTTGCCCTTTTTTCACTGTAGTGCAATCTCAGAGTTGGTACATATATTTAGCGGGGGGGGTGTGGGGGCGCAGTGGGCATTACAACTTCAAGTTTCGATGTTTTCGAAGTTGTGGTCATTCACTATTATTAGCTTTCGACCACGTGATATAGATCCCTCTCCCCACACCCCCTGTACATTAAATATACCTATTTCCTGTAGTGTAACTCGATCGATTTTGGGTCGACATTCTGCCTACCTGGGAAACTGCCTTTTGACCATGTGCCAGTTGACCAAGACAGTTTCAACATTGCCATAGTAAAACATTATGCACATGTATATTTCTTACAGCATATATATATACTGGTAAATGTGTTGAGCTAGCTTCCCATTGTAAAATTATTGTTCTTAAAATGTTTTGTAATAATTCAGAGCTTTTCTCCCCAGGCCTCCGCTGAAATGGGCTTCTACCCAGTCAGACTTTCCCGGTAATCAAATGCCACTAAATAAATAAATAAATTTAAGTGCAGTGTTTTCCAATGTAGACGTTGAAACAGGAGTTGCAACCCACCACAAACACCACACCCATTATATGGCAGAGGTTGGTGTTTTTTGCTTTCTGAATTTTGTTATTGGAAGGACAGAAGCAGAGGTGTAACTAGGCCAGAGTGAAAGCTGTAGCTGACCTAGTCACAAGCTGTTAGGGGGGCGTGATTGACAGATGCAGATGGGTGCAGGACCAGCACTGATTTCTTTTTTTTTTTTTGCGGCTCCATAAATTAATGCCAATACTGCATGTCTGGTCATGACTGAAGTACAGAAGTGCTCAGAATGCAGTGGTAATTGTAACAAGTTACATTTACAGCACCTGTAGCAACTAATCTGCTTCACTTACAGCAGTGCAGAAGCATTTTTTTCTCAGCTTTCAGCTGGAGGGAGCAGTTAGAGGATGGACCAGCACAGGGTGCCAAATGACACAATTCTGAGCAGGAGTAATGTTCTTTATTACTAATGTACTCACAGAAATTGCAGTTGCTAGACATACACAGTTGAATATTAATCATACTTTTAAATTTTGTATTATTCAACATATGGAGTATGATGCACGGGGCAGAAATACTAAGTACGATTTAGATGTCAATGAATTGAAGTGGCAGATACTTTTGGATGCATACAACTGGCCTGGTTTGAATGAATTTTGTAGCATTAAACCCATTTTAAGAAATAATAATATTAAGGGTAGAATGGGAAATATGATATCTTATACTATCACCATTCAAAGTTAAATGTATGGTATTGGTACAAATTTCATTCATTCATTTATTCATTTTTTATTATTTTTTCATCAATTATGCAATGTTAATAATTATCTGTATAGAATTAATGAAATGTTATTATTTATTATTCATAAGATTTAATCATTTTATGCATTATATACATCAATTCAAAATTTAGTTTCTTATACTCACATTTTATTTACAATATCCATATTATTTTATTATTTCATATTTTATAGTATTTTCATACTATTGTAGATTTAATATAATACATACGCTTAACAATGTGTGGTATTAAGGTTTGCAGTTCATGTATAGTGAATTTCACATTGTTGTTTTACATTGTTGTTTTATATTATTGTTTTATACACTATGATATGGATGGTTTGACAATTCATATCATATTTATATGTGTTTTATTATTCAGTTTAAATGTCAAGTATATTTATCTTTAACGTAATATATTAGTTAGTTAGTTTTTTACAATCATGCATTCATACATCAGCAAGTTGGAATTTCATTAATTGTATCAATTAGTTAACACACTTTAATTGGGGTGTGATCTGTGTATTTAAGTTGTGAAATCTACTGCAGAGTGTATTCTGAAGAAGTTCGTCATATTGGATGAAACCTAGGTTAATTCGTGTTTATTTGTGCTTCATACAATAAATTTATCCATTATTGCTGTGGTGTTCGAGTTTCTACCAATTGTACAGCGTGGATTACAGAATCGTGAGTGAGTTTGTTGCGGTACATCCTTCCAGTTGATTGGAGTCCCTGGACTTGCACCAAAATATATGGGTTACACTTGGACAGGGAGACAATAAAATCAAATGTATCACCCTGAAGTCCTGCTGAGGCTAGCTTCCATCTTCTACACAGGCTGTTAAACACTCAGTTGTAGTTCAAAAAGAAGCTTCCAGACCAGCTCACATTGATCACCCAAATACATAAATAAAATGCAATACATCCCATTTAAAGAGTTAAGCTACAGAAAGCAGAATGTACATGGACTAAAAATAAAGTGATGTGCCCCCAAAGATGGTAGCAGGTGGTCAAATAGTGAAGGGGATACTTATAAATACTAACATGTACTGTGCTTTTGTGCACAGTCTAGAAACTGTCAGCTTTTACAGTGTTATGAGTCACTATTGTAAAAGAATATAAGGTATTCCGAGGATCCATACTAACAAAATGCTAATTTAGTTGTTATTAGACTGTAGAGTATACTTGCTCTGAAAACACATTACATCCCTAAAATGGAATTACTGTACAATCATCCTAGTTTAGTAATACAACCTTTTAGTGGAACACACATTATTTTATCTTGAATTGTTTGCTCCAGTTTTCAAAATTTGTTTACTGTTCTGTGATAGCAAAATAGTCTGCATCACTGTTTGATATCAATAAAAAATAAATGCTGGCTTGCATTTCTAAGAGGAAGAGTGAACGACAATGCCTAGAGGAGAAAATTATGCTTTAATAAACATGCTTCTGTTAAGGTATGTATACGTGGTGTTCAGGGGTGAAATTTAATAAGGTGCATAACAGAGTACATTCAGATAAAGGTTTCATGAGAAAAAAGTATTTGTCTTTAGTTTTTCAAGAAAATACCATGTGATATGCTGCAGCATTTATTTTTGAAGACTTGTGTAATCTGTGTTAAATATTTTAATTTAATTGCAACAAACAGCATGGATTACAATCTGACTGGAGTACAGTCGTAAAGCTTAAAAAATGCAGGGATCCAGTCATGTAGAATGAGGGACCTTAGTCAATTTTTCATTACTTGGTTAGTAAATTAGGCCAGGGGGACAACCAATATACTCATACAGGTTATATTCCATTAATGCCCTTATCAATTTACCCTGTCATTCTTATTCTGAAGTAAAATTAAAAGAACAAATGCAATACAAAGTACTATCTGCCACATTTAGGTTTGCTGAATGCTCACTTCATTCATTCTCCTGTGCTCACCATCGACTGCAATCCTTCACACATAAAAGCCAGCACTAAGAGAAGCGGTCACAGGTAACTGCCAGCAGCCAAATGCCTGCCTCCTGCCCAGCCAGCTTGCTGTTCAGTTGCATTTCTCATCCTTTAGACCACAATTTCCAAAAATGCCGCTAAGGAAACTGGGAACACTGGGAGGTTGCTATTACTGGACTTCCAAATGTGCCAGGCATCTGTTTTTGCACTGTGAATCCTAACAAACCACAATTTTCTTAGTCCGCAACTTCCTCTTAATATTGTACAGTACTGCGGTGGTGGTGCTGCGGTAGCGTTGTCGCCTCACAGTAAGACGTTGTCCTGTTCGATGCTCAGCTAGACCGTCTTCTGTGTGGAGACATGCGTGAATGGGCATACCTTTGTTGAAGGCTGTGCATCAGTGCCGGCAACTTGGCACGTAAAAATCTACTGCCAATCATTAGCGGACCGGAGTACCGCTGTGGCGACCCCTAACCGGGAAAAGCCGAAAGACACAACAACAACAACAAGCCACTCTGAACACTGACGACTTCAGTTCTTCACACACTAAGCAGTTCAATTCCTACTTCAGTGTACTTTAGCTCTATCAGCAGTAATATTTATTTAAATAAATCTTGTATTGTTGTACATGTGTGTATGTGTTTGTGCACCTACATACATTGTGTGTGTTTGTGTGCGCATACATAACTGCATTGTGTGTGTCTATGTGCGCATGTATGTAGGAATATACATTCAAAGAAATACACTTCTGCTTAAGTACAGAATTTTACAGTGCAAACCTAATACTACATTACTTAATGAACCATTTCAGTAGCCACAAACAGTAATCTAAAATATAAATATAAGAGTATCATAACTATAAAATGCAGGTCCTACTGAAAGGAAGACAACTGTTACTGCATGTACTAAACCACAGTAAAAATCATGCAAATCTATTTATGGAAGTAAGTGTTCTGACCATTTTAAATTAATATTCTGTATATATGCAGACACACATGATTCAGAGTAACAACAATGCAGTAAAAAGATACCCACATATCACCATTTGACAGATTTGCCATACAGTGCACCTATTTTAGCATAAACATATATTTATTTACATGTTATGTGTATAATGACATGACCATATAATCCTGTACCTGAAGCCTCTATTTTATACATGATAGTTAAGGGGCAGAATCTCATGATCTGCATCACTGACAACTATATAATGTATTAGGGACAGTTTGCCTTAACATTATGTTGTAAATGTGTAATGCTGCTTTGAGCAATAGCCAATACCTGTAAATAGTAAATAAGCTTTACAGTAACCAGCAGCAAAGCAGAGTTACTGCTGTTCTCAAGGCCTGCCCCCACCCTACAAAAAAAGAAGTTTAAAGGAGAAGAGCAATGTTCAAGATTCACTCATCTCCTAGAGTTGCGGTCCTTTTTCTCTGGCTTCTTGGCACTTGTCATTTTGACTGATGACATTTCAGTGGTGAGTCCAGGGACATATGATGGAATTATAGTATAATATAGTATAATCAACAGGGCTGGCAAGAGATAAACAAGGGAGGAAACAGTAGTTATATACAAAGCAACAGTATAGACAAGGGTATGACTATACTGAGAGATGGGATTCTAGTAACAGTGCAGTGGTGCAATAGTAGCATTGTCACCTTACAGCAAGAGGTTCTCTGATTCAATTCTTGGCTGGGGTGTCTTCTGTGCGGAGTCTGTATGTCCTCCCTGCATTTATGTGGGTTTCTTCCAAGGCTCCAGTTTCCTCTCATGTTACAAAGACATGTCTGGTGCAGTTCTCCCCCGGCCTCTGCTGAAAATTGACTCATTCCAAGTTGGACTTCCCCAGTAAGCAAATGTTAAATAAATAAATAAAATAAAATAAATAGTAAATGAAAACAGAATGTGGACAGGGCAGGGATTCATAAAATGTGGTATGCTTAACTATCAAAGGACTGAACAATGGCATAGCTATGATACTTGCAGATGTTTGTTGAGACTTGAATTAAAAGCTTGTGGCTTTTTTATTTGTTGGGGGGGAGAAGTTCCAGAATTTTGCAGCACAGTTTGAATGGCCTGCTGTGATGTGAAATTTAATCAAGGCAGGTAGCATTTTATCTTGGGATCTCAAAGTTCTGTAAGATTTGTAGCACTGGATCATATTATGTAGGTCTGGAATGTATATTAAATTGTGTACCACAAAGAACTGAGAGAGACAGAGATGAAAGCTACAAAGGAGTTTGATCCACAGTAGCAGTTTGGGGGCTTTGCAATGGTGAATATGGTAAGGTAGTTTTCCAACAAATTTAAAGATTTTGCTGTCACATTGTTCAGACTGACTTTACTGTTGTACTGACTAGTTGGTGAACGTTTGTGAGGCATATAGCAGTGCTGGCTGCAAAGCTAATTAGGGTTTCTCTGGATTTATTTGCTAGGAATTGTTTGGAACTACACAGCACACCAAGTTTTTGGTGGATCTTTTTGACTGCTAAAAGGGTGGAAATTTCAAAGTTCACTTTGTCATCTATTATAAATCCTAACAATTTTTGGGTGGTTAAGTTGCAGGTGTGAGTTACGCAGTCAGGACTGTAAACTTCAGAATGATTTTGTGTGAGTTCTTGAAGTTTCTTTAGGGTAGGAGTAGCTCTGTCTGTGTATTGTAGCACTATTACATGTTTGACCACTGAATGTAGATTCTTTATAAAGATATTAAACAGGAGTGACAGTGGTGCAACAGGGAGCACACTTGCCTTTGGTGCAGAATTTTGTGGACTCTACTCCCATACCAGGGAGACTGAATGCTGACACTGCAGTGCAGCATAAGGGGGGATGCTGCACTCCTCAGTGTGCCATCCTTCGGATGAGACATTAAACCATGGCCCCTTCTGCATGAATCTGTGTTAGTTCAAGTGGATGTAAAAGATCACACAGCAGCTATTGAAAAGAGAATGGGCCCTTTATTTTTCACAACATAAAAAACACATTATTAATAAATTTATAAAATGTACATATTTACAGGCACCCACTGCAGGGCTACCTGGCAGTGTAAACCTTGGCTCTAGATGACTGCCATAGTTGAAGTGCATCCTGACCCCATGTGTAAAAATGGGAAAAGGGGGTTGTGAATGCATGAATTTACATGCACATTTGTATATCGATCTATAAATATATTGTATATTTTA
Organism: Protopterus annectens; assembly: GCF_019279795.1. Lineage (NCBI taxonomy): Eukaryota > Metazoa > Chordata > Ceratodontiformes > Protopteridae > Protopterus > Protopterus annectens. Next base: position 503,802,142 of record NC_056731.1, on the reverse strand, counting down.
AACTGTGTGTGGGGATCACAGACCCTCACATAATTGCAGTGTATTCACTATTATATACTTGTGTATCCATTAAAAATACATTAAAACATATAACGTCAGTAAAAGCTGTTTGCAAAATGTGGGGGGCTATGCCCCCCCCCAACTTTATATTGTCACTCCAGGGTTGCACTGCAGTGGGGCAGAGGCTATATTCCATTTTCGATCAAATGGAATTCGGCCAAATGAGCTTTCAATCAAATTTGCTTTCAGTGAAGTGGGCTGCCTGAAATAATTTTCGACCAAATGTAATTCGACCAAAAGCAGTAGACCCATATAGACACACACACACACACATATATATATATATATATATATATATATATATATATATATATATAAAACTACACACAAACACACACACACACACACACACACACACACATATACACACTTCTTTTTTACTATTGAACATTTTTCTTTTAACATCTTCACTGTTATTCTTACAAAAGTGACCACCACTCCCTTCTTCCACGACTATAATTTTTCTCAAAATATCTGTCAAAATCCATTTTCCATAATATAACGTTTCATTCAGTCTTTCATTCAAAATAACACACACTACATAAAATTGATTCCTATCTACCCTTCTCAGATATTCTTACTTCTTGTTCTTATGATATCCATACATAATCATATTCATATATATTGTTTATTATGTTAATATTCTCAAACAAAATTTCTTCAGACAACTTTCACCAATCATTTCATTTCTCGAAAAAAAAATTATGCTCTGTCTGTTAACCAAATAAACACATATGAAATCCTGTCACTCCATTATGTTGTTGTACCACTTTTTCCTGACTTTAATGGCTTTATTCACGTCTTCTGTTAAATTTCCCCATGGATTTACATAACAATATTGTTTCATCACATTATTATACCACATCCTTCTATCTTTATCTATATCATCAACTTTTATTCTCCAGGTTAGTATTTTTTCTTGATATTTTTAATTTCATTTACATGCTCTTTTTCTCTTTTTCCTATTCTTCTCATTTCCCAGAACTTGTTATACTGACATTTAAACACTTTCAGTATTAATTTCACATTCTTTTCCCTTACCCACTTTAATACTTTATAAAAGTTTAAAGAAGCAAATAAACAACTGGATTTAGTAACTGCAATCCCCCATTCGTCTTCACTCATATACAGGACACCTCTTTTCACTGTGTCTAATCTAGAACCCTATATTGAAAAAAACACCAATTGCACAATTTCCACAGTTGCTATTTTTCTCATTATTACAGAATTTACCAGACAAACATTTTTTTCTGAATGCTAATCTATATGTCCTCCACAGAAGACATATTTCTTTAATTGTTTTTATCAAACCCTTCCATTGCATAATACCGACACATTTTTTCCCAGATTTTATCTCTAGCATTCCATATGTCTGCATAACATCTTACAAAGCATCATGTCCTACTGTATCAAATGCCTTGCTAATATCACCTACCATAAATTTCACATCTTCCCTTTTACTTATAATAATCATCCACAATTTATTTCACAATCAATAGCAATTCTTGACATCGCTTCCCTTTTATATCATTTATATTTTCTTCCATAATATCCATCATCCTTCTTTATATTCTCCACTATATTATACACATAAAGAATTTATAATCTGTGTTATTTAGTGTGATGGGCTTCCATTTATTCTATTCTTCCCATCTTTCTTCCATATATGTTTTAATAACCATAGAACCAATAGCACAGTGAAGGAAGCCAGGCAGCTAAAGAACAAACAGCTTTATTTACAAAAGAATCCACGTTGAGTACTTTCTTCCCCTAAAAATAACAAGGGACTTCTTCAGAACAAAATCCTAAAACCCCAACCCAGCCTTATATAGGTTCATAGGTAGGTACTAGGCTATCTGCCCGAGGGCATTTATAAGCTTAGCAACAGTGTGTCAGCTTTCGCCACCCTATTGATTAATTAACTGAGCCTCTGTCAAGAAGAGCCAATGAAGTGATCCCAGGGGTGTATTTTCTGTTACCCATCCACTTGTCAAGGTTTCTCTTGAAGAGTGTTAGTGAGGGGCTCTGCCTAATGTAGTTAGGAATTTTATTCCAAAGTATGGGGAGTCTCTGTGACAGGAATCTATCACTCCAGCATGTTCTATTTATTGTTGTGGCGAGGTTTAGCTCACTAGAGCGAGTAGCTCGCAGTGACTTGGATTTCTATAGGTGGAGCATGTCCATCAATTCTGAGTAGGACACGGCTTTGTATGTCAGGCAGAGATCACCTCTGAGTAAGCGATATGCCACTGAGTACAGCCGGAGTTTTTCCAGTCGGGCTGCATAGGACATATGTTTGAGGCCAGTAATCCTCTTGGTGATGTACTTTTTTGGTCTTTCCAGCTGTTGGAAGTGTCTTTTGAGGTACATCCCAAATGGGGCATTGTACTCTATGATGGGTTTGATGAGTGACGAGTAGAGGGACACTATAACCTCTTTATTTCTAGATGTGAACCCTTTAGTAATTAGATGGGCTACATAGAAGGATTTCCTAACTACTTAAGGGGGCTGCCAAATTCATGGGTGTTTTGTTTTTCCCAAATGGGATAACTATGCATTTTTTTCATTTAGCTTGAGATCATGACTTTGACACCAGGTGTCCATCTCAGTAAGGCCCTTTTGGAGAATGTCCGTGTCAGCCGGAGAGTCAATTATGGCTCCCAGTTTGCAGTCATCGGCGAACTTGGTTAGCCATAGTCCTCATGTGTTTGCCTGTACTTCTGAGAAGTATATGCCGAACAGTAGGGGTCCCAGGACCAAGCCTTGTGGGACACCACTTGTGACTGATTTAGAGTTGGACCTGGAGCCCACTATTCTTACCGTGTGAGTTCTGTCTGTAAGCCAGTTGGCAACCCATCTCGTGATGTAGGGGTTTATGTTCAGGCTGGTGAGTTTTTCTATATTTCCCGAGTGGGGAATGGTGTCAAAAGCCTTGGCAAGGTCAAGGTAGGCTGTGTGAACCACCTTCCCCTCATCTATGGCCTTGGTGACTGTCTCGAAGAAGTCAACCAGGTTTAGTAGGCATGATCTGCCCTTAGCAAAGCCGAACTGGGTCGGGTCACGTGTTTGGAGGTTCCCAATGTCTTGGTTAATGAGTTCCATGATGATGCTCTCCATAGCCTTGCAGACCAGGCTAGTCAGGCTTATGGGGCGATAGTTACCAGGGTCAGTTGTGGCCCCTCCTTTGTGGAGAGGGATAACCATTGCTATGCTCCATTCTATGGGCACGTAGCCTGTGGAGTGGCTGAGGTTGAACAGTGTGTTTAGGTGAGGGCTTAGTTTTTTCTGTAGTTCGTGCAAGACGCAGCCTGGGACACCGTCTGGTCCCATTGATGCTGTGCTTTTGGCTTTTGAAAGGGCTGTTTTCACCTGTGCGTCTGTGGTTTTCGGGACACTACACTTTTCCGGTATTGTTGTGGGCCCTTTTGGGGGTGAGAGGGGGTGAAGTTTACACTGAATCTATCTGCCAGGATGTTGGCAATATCAGTAAGTTCAGTATATTTTGTGCTATTTTGCACTATCTCAGAGCCATCTGCGAGTTGCCACTTAGATTCTTGATATAGCTAAAGAAGGCTTTGTGGTTATCTTTCGAATCCTTGGCTATTTTTCTTCGAAGTTAGCCTTAGATGATTTTATGAGGGACCTTAATTTCTTACTGATACTGATCAGGGATGTCTTTCCTTCTTGGGATTTGCTTTTTTTCTGAACTAGTTTCCTCCTTCTATTGTATAGCCTGTTTATGGCAGGGGTCCACCAGACTGGTTTCCTTCTCTTAGGGGAGTGAGTCTTGGTTTTGCTAGGGATGGCACAATCCATGCATCCTAGCAGGTGCTCATAGAGTGCATTTGTAAAGGTTCCTGCATCTTGGACACTGTTATCCTTTAGCATGGGGGCTGTGAAACTTACCACCTCTGTCTTAAAAGGTGAAGTTTGCTATAGAAAGGTTTTTCACTGTGGTTTCCTTTGTTGGGGATGGTGGTGTTTTGCGGACATCCAGAGTGATTAGTTTATGGTCTGATCTAACCAGTGTAGGGTTGACCTCCGGTGCGGAACACCTGTCGCCCATGTTGGTGATGACCAGATCCAATATGTTTTCACCTCTGGTAGGGGAGTTTACCAGCTGATCCAGGGCATTTGAACTGATAAATTCCAGGAAGCGCTTGACCTGCGATTTGTACTTGAGTAGTTTTCCCAGTTAATAGTAGGGTAATTGAAATCGCCCAATATCAGGGTGTTCAGTAGGACCTTCATGTTTTTCATGGACTCCAGAAAGGTGGAGTGGTGGTCCTGGGTCATGGAGGGTGATCTGTAACAGGCCACAATTTGCATTGTAGATTTGCTTGATGTTAGTTGCACATGGATGATCTCAGAGGTATCATGCTGCGCCACTAACCTGGAGGTGTAGGTATCCTTGATGAATATGGATACACCCCCTCCTTTTGGGTTTTGATCCATGTTCTGTGGCTGAAATGTGTGGGGTGAGTTGTAGCCCAGTATTTCTGGGGTGCTCTGTGGAGCCTTGAACCAGGTTTCAGTTACTGCACAGATGTCGATGTTCTCCATACCGAGGAGTGCTTCGAATGCCTGCATTTTGAGATTTAAACACCTGGCGTTGAGTAGCATAATCCTCATTTTTTTACTTGTGCTGTTTACGGAGGTGGGTTTGAATTTTGAGCCTTGCCTAAAACAGGCACTATGGGGGCAGCAAGAGTTTTGGCCAGTATTCGAAAGCCTAGGGGTGACAGGTGCAAGCCGTCTCTAGCGAAGCAATGAGGCTTGTCGAGCATGTCGTCCCAGGCTGACAGACACTGGATCCCCTTTGAATGAGACTAGAAGCTTGGCCAATTGTTGAAATTGATCATTTTTTCTTTATACTGAGGTATCTCTCTTGGTGAGGGCAGGATGCTACTCAGGGTCAGGGTCATACCTGCCTGGGCTACATGATCAGTGAGTTCTTCCATGTATCTTTTCATATAGTCCAGGGAGGTACGTCTCAGGTCATTCACACCAACATGAACAATGACAGAGTCATATTTGTACTTGTTCGGGAGTGACCTGCATGCTTGTGTTATGTGGCGGATTCTGGCTCCCGACAGGCAGCTAACAGTAACCTTCTCCTTGTCCAGCCTAGTGAGTGGGGTCAGTGTGCCTGACTATACAGTCACCTATTACTAGTGTGTTAGGTATGTTATTTCGCCTTAAGGGCTGTGATTGTGCGGCACACTGATTTTGTGTTTTATGTGTTGTCTGGTTTGTGACGGGAGCTGCAGGTTTTTTGGGTGTCTGCTTTGGAGGTCTGTGATGCATTTGCAGGTTTTTATTTAGAGCCTCCGAGTATGATTTTGTGTATTTATGTGTATTTTTTGCCAGTGCTGGTTTAGTACGTCTGTGTGAGGCTGGAGGTGTGGTGCAAGTCTTAACCTTCTCCTCATGACTGCTTGTTCCAGTCTTGGGTGGAGAGAGCTTAGCCTTCAATTTAGCTATATAATTGCATCTCTCACATATGTTAATGTTTTGTGGTAGGAGGAGATGGTTGTCTGTGTACATGAGGCAGTTGTAACATTGCCTCAGGATACCCAGGTTCACCAGCTGGACTGGAGAGTATACCTGCAATTGCCCTTTGGCCATGCCTGAATAGTAGCGTGAGCAGATTAGTCGCTTGGTTTGTGAGGGGTGAATAATGAGCCTTGACCTGCTGGGCAATCAAGTGTTGGGGTATATTAGTGCTTGCTATTATGTCTGAGCAAGTGCTGTACTGTAGGATGCTTTTTAAGTGCTTAGGCTGAGAGTTAGACTACTTTCAAGGGAAACACTGAACAGGAGACTTGGTGGAGCTGGGAATAATTTAGCCCTAGCTAACTGGCGCTGCCTGGACGTGCAAAACTGTGCAAACACGGTTTTTACAGCAGGGAAATTAAAGAGATAGAAATTAGCCCAAAATGGCCTATGACTACTAACTTCTGGGCTGGAACCACTCTTCCAGGGACAGATGGCTGCTCAAAGCTCCCTCTCTCACAGGTGAACAGAGAACCCTCCTTCTATGCAAGTAAGGTATGGGCAACACAGAAACTTGTAACACAGCCCTGAGCTGAACTATACTAGCTTAGAAAGGTGAGAAACAAGAAAATTTTTTTGAAAAGATAAGGCAAAAACAGTAAAAAAAATACATTTAAAACAGCTTTAAATGACTACAAACAGTAAAAATACACTTAAAACAGCTTTAGAGGACTACAAGCAATTAGAAAAGGCTTTTAAACAAATTACCCATTTAACCAGTAAAAAAATCTCAAAACTGAGCCCTGTTCCTGTAGTCTTCAATCAGACAAGTTCTAACTGCACACTCCTGCCACTGGGGTGCAGGGGAACCTTCTCCAAAAAGAAGTCCATGATTAGTGCTCAAATTATACAAACAAAGCTAGGTTCAGCAGGCCTGAATCTAGTTTATGCAACAGCAAACAAGGCACACCAATTTCAGTAAGAAACAGTTCAAATATGCAGCCACTATAAGCCTCTAACCAGAAATTTGCAGCTTGGAAGGGCAGAGTCCAGACTCTCCTCCCACAAGAGTGCAGACCACAAGCCCTCTTAATGTAAAATGACTGGCCTGAAGCCCAAGTACTTAAACCAGAACTAATACAATTTCAGAATAACAGACACTGAGCCTTCAATCAGCAGTTCCCAACTTAGAAGGATGTAAGCTACCTGTCCTGCCACAACAGTGCAGACCACAAATCTTCTTAATGTAAAATAACTGGTCTGAAGCCCAAGTACTTAAACCAAAAGGCTTAGAATGACTGCTACACTTTAATCAGGTTACTACCAAGCAGTATGAAATACAATTGAATACTTCTAAGAAGGCCTGGATTAGTGCTCAAGTTATACAAACAACGCTAGATCCAGCAGGCCTGGATCTAGTCTATGCTACAGCAAACAAGGCACACCAATTTCAGTAAGAAACAGTTCAAATATGCAGGCACTATAAGCCTTTAACCAGAAATTCCCAGCTCAGAAGGGCAGAATCCAGCCTCTCCTCCCACAAGAGTGCATAAGACTGAATATAATGAACAATAAACAATAATTATACAATTGAATAAGTGATAAAATAAAATCCATCAAGAATAAATACATTGGAGAAAATACTTCAGAAAGAATTATTATGTTTAAAAGCACCATTTAAAAACAATTTTAAACCTACATACATCAAATGCATGAACAGCTAATTGATAAGTGTATAAAAATTGCATGCTTAAAAAAAGATAGGTCCTTCAAAAACATCATGGAAAGGAGTAAATTTAATAGTGAGAGTGTTATTAATAGAAGTAAAGGTTATTTTAAATGCAATAGGTGTAGTTTTTGTCCACACATTTTGGAAAGAGGAGATATTTTTTTCCTAAATGGAAGAACTATAATGATTAAAGGACATTATAATTGTAACACTCAGAACATTGTATATGTTGCAAAATGCCTGGATTGTCCTATATTTTATATAGGCAAAACTAGTAGGTTTTTTAAAAATCGGATAAGTGAGCACCTATTAGATATCCATCATGGTAGGCAGACCAATGCATTAGCCAGACATTTGAATGAATGTAGGGAGCATACCTTTACATTTCTGGTCATCCAACAGCTACAAAAAGGCCCTCAGGGTAAATGCCTGGATGTACATTTAGATGTTAGTGAATTAAGATGGCAGATGAGACTTGATGCCACTACGCACCCAGGGATTAATGAAGCTATTAGTATATCCAGCATTTTAAAGTTAAAAAATATTTTAGGTTAAAAAAGCATGGTATAGTTATGAAGTACATTTTTTATAAGCATGCAATTTTCGTACACTTATCAATTAGTGATTCATGCATTTGATGTATGTAGGTTTAAAATTGTTTTTATATGGTACTTTTAAACATAATAATTCTTTCTGAAGTATTTTCTCCAGTGTATTTATTCCTGATGAATTTTAATTTATCAATTATTCAATTGTATAATTGTTTATTGTTCATTATATAAGGCTGGGTTGGGATTTTAGAATTTTGTTCTGAAGAACTCCCTTGTAATTTTAGGGGAAGAAAGCACTCAGCATGGACTCTTGTGTGAATAAAGCTGTTTGTTCTTTAGCTGCTTGGCTTCCTTCACTGTGCTATTGGTGCTATAGTTTTTTGGTTTTCCATTCTGAATATTTTAATAACCTACTGCATAACTCTTTACAAAGAAACTTTTCCTTCAACCATTCATTCAGTACATTTACAAAATACTCTATTTGCCAACCAACTAATTTCTTGTACATTCCATACCCTATACCATCCGGGGCTAATACTGAATCAAGATTTACTTTCTCAAGTACTTCATCCAATTCACTAATAGTAGTTTCTTTTACAAAATTGTCCATAACTTTTTCTATATTTTTTACTGTCCATTCTCTCTTATTTCCCTTCTTTTGACTCATACATATGTTCCACATGCTGTACTACAAACCCATAATTTGTTCTTGTGTTCTTGTTACCTCTCCTTTTACGTTTTCTTTCCCTCATTATACTAATATTACTAATATCCACCTTTACTATATTACTGAAATATGCAAATAACTCTTCCCTTCTCCCTTGTAAATATTTCTGCATAAACAGTAATGCTTTGTTTTTTCTTGATTTCTTTTACATATTTTTATTTCTATACCAACATACTCATGTATTATTTGCTAAATTCTCCCATACATTCTACCATACTACTGTTACTTTTTTACATCATCCAGATACTGAAAAACTTTTTATACTTTTTTTCAATTCAATACACCACTCAGACTAGTTTTTATGGACGTTGTTCATGGTTATATGATCAGGCGGCCACGGTGGTGCAGAGGTTAGCATTGCTGCCACACAGCAAAAGGTTCTCTGGTTCGATCCTTGGCTGGGATGCCCTCTGTGTGGAGTCTGCATGTCCTCCCTTTGGTCACGTGGGTTTTCTTCGGGTGCTCTGGTCTCCTCCCACATTCCAAAGACATGCTGTAGGTGGATTGGACACTCTAAATTGGCCCTAGATGTGAGTGTGTGCATGTGTGTGCCTTCTGTGGAAGGTTGGGCTGGCAAATCAACACTGTAAAACTGCACTGCCAGTCATGAGAGGACAGGTGATCCACTGTGGCAACCCCTAACCAGGAAAGCCAAAAGAAGAAGAAGTTCATGGTTATATGATCCTTCTATAACCACAATACTACTCACTCCCCAGTTTCATCCCATAATCTCTCTTTTTATTCCCTTTCCTGCATCACCTCCATCCATATTACTAACTGGCCTGAACAACCTGTCACAACTATATCACTGTCTTCTACCCCCAAACCTTCCAGTAATACAAGAAAGAAGTTATGTACTCACCATAATGTTCCATGTGTGTTGTCCATCTTGCCTTCATTCTTCACTGGTTGAGTTCGACTCAGCCATATACAAAACTCAAGGTCTTCCACTAGCTTGAGGCTGTATCCCTATCCCATCATGCCCTATCAAAGCTCCCCAGATCTTGTTTGCTGATAACAACAGTTACCAAATGGACTATTTTAACACCTTATAGAATAATGAAGCAGGTCAGAGAACATTACTTGCCTGTTGTAACTGCTCGGTCCTCCAGGAGCTAAAGGCTGGGCTAAGGAGGGTGGGATATAAAAATGAAGGTGAGATGGACAACACACATGGAATGTTATGGTGAGTAAATAATGTCTTTATGTGATGATATCCTATCTCGCCTTCATTCTTCACTGGTTGGGACAGCATCCCTACCACCATATTTCTTGGGCAGCTCACGGGAAAATATTCTTCAGAACAGTGGACCCAAAAGAGGTCCTGTTCCTGGAGGCCAAATCCATTTTGTAATGAGTGATAAAAGTATGAGGCCTTATCCATATTGCAGCAGCACAAATGGTGTCAATTGGTAATCTAGCATGAAAAGCAGAAGCAGCTGCTATGGCTCTCGTAGAATGACCCTTGACTTTACAAGATTTGTATGTAAAAGTAATGCAATCTGATAGCCATTTTGAAAGTGTGTGACCTTAGATACAGGAGCACCTTTCTTAGATTCTGAAAATGAAACAAATAATTGGTCTGATTTTCTGAAGTCCTTTGTCCTGTGTAAGTAGAAATGTAATTGTCTATGTACATCCAGTTGGTGTAGCATATATTCTGCCTTTTTGCCATAGTTGGGAAAACACACTGATAGTTCTATGGACTGATTTAAATTAGACTCTGAGCAAACTTTTGGTAGGAAGGATGGGTTTGTACGAAAGGATACTCTGTCTTTGTGGAAAAGCATGTAGGTGGGTTTTATTGATAAGGCTTGCAGGTCTGAAACCCTTCTATCTGAAGTGATGGCAATCAAAATAATTGTTTTCCTTGTCAAGAACTTTAGATCACAGGATGATGCAGGTTCAAAGGGGGAAAGAATCAAACAGGACAAAAAAAAGTTTAGGCCCCATGGTGGTAAAGGGGTCTTAATGGGTGGTCTTAATAAAATAGTGTCCTTCAGGAAGGTTTTGCATAGTCTGTGAGACATCAGGTTTGGGGCTAAATCGCTTGTATGAAAATTAGATATCGCTGTTAACTGGACTTGAGTGGTAGCTCCAGCTGTGCCTTCATAAAATAGCTTTATTAGACATTCAAGAATAGAACCTATAAGAGCAGAAAATGGATCAATGTGATTACGTAATGCCCAGGAAGAAAATCTTTTCCATTTGCTCATGTATAATGCTCTCGTTCAAGCCTTATGAGATGAGATCAAGATATATTTCTCAGAAGGAGAAAGGTTAGGGAGCCTGGCTATATTTGGCATTGGAGCAGCCAAGCTGTCAATTTGAGGGTTTGAAGAGAGGGATGGAGCATTCCCGACGTATGAGTCAGAAGGTCTGCAACTGGGTCCAGAACCCATGGCTCCTCCTGGAGATGAGGCCAAAGAAAGGGGAACCAAATTTGATGAGGCCAGTATGGGGTCAACGAGAATCAGATTGCTTTCCAATAAACTGGCTTTCTGAAAAACTTTGGGTTTCAAGGGAAAGGGAGGGGAAGGCATAAAGGAGACTAAAGGGCCAATTGTGTACAAGTGCATCCCTTGATGACTCCCCCGGAGGGGGGATTAGGGCAAAATAGCTGCCACATTTGGCATTCTTGGATGTGGCAAAAAGGTTGCAGCAAGGCTGGCCCCATTTGCGGAAAATTATCTCCGCTACTTCTTGTTTTAGGGACCACTCATGTGGCATCAGAATTGCTCTGCTGAGTTTGTCTGCTATCATATTGGATTTCCCCAGGATGTGAGTTGCTATCAGAAAGTGCTGGGTGGAGGTCGCCCACTGCCCAGGACCTCTCGACAAAGGGGGTAGGACATGGTTCCTCCTTGTTTGTTTATGCACCAAATAACTGACATGTTGTCTGTCTATACTGCAATAGTTCCCAGCGGAAGAGAGTCCTGAAGTGCCTGCAACACCAAAAGCACCGCTCTCATCTCTAGGACATCGATGTGCAAATGGGGCTTTGATTTTGCCAAGTGCCTTGGACTGTCCTTCCCAGATAATGACCCCCTCACCCTATTTGGGAGGTGCCTGTGGTTACTGTGGCTAAAGGCTGTGAAAGGACAAAGGGTCAACCTGATATCACGGGAGTAGAGTGAAGTCACAAGTGAAGGTCTTTCTTGCTGGACTCTGTTATCAGAATTTGGTGAGACATGGGTAGTTCCTGCAATGACCACTGAGTGAACAGTAATCAATTTAGAATTCTCATGTGCAGGCATGCTAATGGAACTAAGTTTATTGCTGCTGCCATGGTTCCAAAGACTTTCAGAACTGTTCTTGCCTGTATTCTTTTCTTGGAAAGAAGGTTTAAGACCTGATGTTGCAGTACTATAACTCTTCTGGAGGAAGTTTTGCCAACATTTTTACTGTGTCTACATCTGCCCCTATAAAAATGATACATTGAGATGGCAACAGGGGAGATTTTGCATAATTTATCGTAATTCCTAGGTGACAGCAGAGAAGTATTGTGGTGTCTCTTGTTTTTAGTAGTAGATGCTTGATGGTGGCAGTTAGGAACCAGTCGTCTAGATACAGAAACCTTGGAATTCGAGACATCTCAAGTGAGGCGTGACCACTGCCATGCACTTGGTGAACACTCTGGGGGTTGTAGTGAGACCACAGGGCAGAGCCTGAAATTGGTAATGACTGTCTCCCAGCTGAAAGTGCAGATGACTCCTGGATGGCCTGTCCATATTTATGTGGTAGTACGCATCCTGAAAGTCTATCGAGCACATCCAGTTGTCATTTCCCAGAAAGGGAAATACAGACTGCAGTGTTACCATCCTGAACTTTGTCTTTATTACCGATTCATTTAATCTGCTAAGATCCAAAAAGGGCCTCCAGTCCCCTGTTCTCTTTGGCACTAAAAAGAACCCTGAGTAAGTTCAAGATCCTATTTGGTCTGAGCGGACTATTTGGATGATTCTTTTGTCTAGCAACTTCTACATTTCTAAAGTTGAATTTCTAGAGTTGCCTATTCCCTCTGACTGGGTGGAACATCCGGAGTGTTGTTTATGTTTGGGACAGGGAAGGAAAAGGGTATATAGTAGCCTCTGGACACAATACTTTGTACCCACTTGTCTTTTGTTATTTCTAGCCAGGCTTTTGGGTACAAAGATAAGCGACCCCAGACTGCCTCCAGAAATGGACAGGTGGGCCTCCCTGCCTCCCTTCAGCAGCGATGAAAGGGCCTATCACGGAATGAATCCCTGTCTCTCTGATTTTGCAGACCCCCTCTGCTGCGTGAACAGTGTCTCCCATTACTGCTTCCCCATCACCCTGGAGGAAGAATCACCACGTGTGTCCTGAAAAAACTCTCTGAGATTTTTGGAACCACATCTTTCCTCTCTTTTGACCTTTTGGGTAAGGTCTAGAAGGAAGGGAAAAACAGACTCCTACGGCAGAGAGAGTTTTTCCTTCTTGCTCATACCTGGTGAGTGTGTCCTTAACGTTTGGCCAGAACAGAGACAAGCCATCGAAGGGGGCATTAACAAAGGTAGACTTAAAGGGTTCCACAAAGTCACACAAGCACATCCAGGAATGTCTCCTCAGGGAAATTCCTGAATCCGCTGCCCTGCTCGCTCCATCTACTGAATAAGAAATAAGTTTCATGGAGAAGTTAACTACAGAGTTTAAGGTGGAGAGCTGAGAGGAAACCTTGTCTGATACCCCTGCAGCTACTGAACCTTGTTGAGCATCTCCTAGCTCATTTAGAAGATCTCTTTGTAGCTTAGTAAAGTGCGTTAAAAAATTCAGTGATCTGAGTGCAAAAGTCGCTGAAAAGAACATATGCTTTCCGTAGCTGTCCATCGTATGAGACTCCTTGTTTGGTGGATGGACAGATGAGGATGTCTCTGAAAGTTCCTTTTTGGTGGCTGCCGCCACCACCATAGCATCCACTGGAACACCCTTGGTAAGAAAATCTTTATCTGATGGTGCAGTAATAAACTTGTTTGGCCTCCGAGGAACAGGTTCCACTAAGTCTGGAAACTCCCACGAATTTCATGAGCTTGGTGGAAGGGTGAGACCCGAAAGCCTTCAGGTACATAGACTTCTCCTCAGAAGGGTTGATGGGCTTCTGGCCACCTCTCTGTTTAAGGATTTCTAGGATGTCAGCAAAGGAGACATCCTCAGAGGGTGACTGTGGGGACCCTTCTAACTCATCAAGGTTTGTATCAGAAAAGACTGACTCCTCTGGGGAGTCTATATGCTTCCTCTTGCAAAGTCTCTTATGAGGAACCTCTTAAGAAAGGTATTCTGGAGAGGTTTCAGAAGAGGGGATCACCTGATGGGGCATCTTGAGGACTAGGGTTTCCATGTGTCTGTGGATGGTATGGTGCCGAGACAGATGCCGATGACTTTGGGGGAAGAATGTCAAGACCCAACAGTGGAGCTGTCTGTGGAAACAGCACTCTCCTCATCACATCGAAAGCCCACTTCCCCTGATCCGATGACACCTCCGGCTCTGAAGAGCCAGAAGGCATCCCCAGAACCAAGTGGATTGGCTCCAAGGACAAAGTAGGAGCCGAGCTCACCCATGCCAAAGGCCCAAGAGGCAAGTTCACATCCGACAAATGTCTGATGCGACTCTCCTCCCCAGACCTGACCGGAAAGCGTCATTTCCTAGACTCCTTGAGTTTAGATGGAACTGAGGATGTTGGAGCAGATGTTTGGCCTAAAGATCCCAAAATAGGTCTTGGCACCAAAGGTTCCAGTACAATCAGTTCCAGACATTCCAGCTCCGACGTCACTGGTTGGCTCAGAGGAGGAATCACTGTCAAAGGGGAGGTCTTGGTCAGTTTCAAATCACTCTGGGTTGGAGTCAACAGCAGTTTGGCCAGCGCCGGTTTCCTTAAAAGTCTCCGCACCACCCGATCCACATCATCATAAGAAAGACTACTGGAGGACTGAAAGGAGGTGGCTGGAGATCTGACTGGTTGCAGTAGAGGTGATCTTAAATTAGGGGAGACCAGTACCAATGCCAGGGACTGGCTCTGTAATTTAAACTGCATCAGCACGAATATGGAAAGAGCCAATGACAGAAATTTTCCAGACAAAGCAATTTTCAGGTCCAGAGATGCAACTTTGGTCAGTTATTTTGCTGGCTCCGATTGCCCAGAAGAAATAGATGACCTTTTTTCCAGATTTGTCAGACTGCGAGGAAGGGGACTTGGCTGATTTTGAAGTGCTCTGACCTTCTTCTAGCTCTTCAGTGAAGGGAGACTTCAGTAAACACCTCACTATAAGTTTGTTTTTCCTTTCAAGCAGCACTCTAGAACTGAAAGAGTGGTAAATAGAACAGGATTCTTGCAGATGCAATGCTCCAAGGCAGTATACACAAATAGTGTGGCCATTTGTGATAGACATTTTCTAGCTACAATTTACACACTTTTTGAACCCACAGGGTTTGGTTTCCTTATGTTCTTTAGACATAATTAGTATCCAAACAGTCAACAACAACAAATATAAGAAAAGTGCACAAACTACTTAACAGTATAGTAGAAAACCCAATGACTGTACTAAATATATATATATATATATATATATATATATATATATATATATATATATATATATATATATATATATGGGTCTACTTTACATTACCGACACGACACTTCACCGGCACACAAAACACCGACCCCAAATAACCGAAACCACACAACACCGACAACTCACAAAACCGAACACAATTACACCGACACAGACAACGTAAACTACACATGACACACAATGACATATCCACTAACCCTAACCCAAACCCTAACCCTAAGGTCCGACACTACCGCAGTTACCCTACCGCACCCTAACCCTAACTCACTTAACCCACCTACACCTAAAGACTGTCACTATCGCACACTTAACCTACCTGCACCCTAACCCTAACTCACTTAACCCACCCTAAAACATAAAGCCCGTCACTATCGCACACTCACCCTACCCGCAGTCTAAACCTAACTCACTTAACCCGTCCCTAAACTACAGTCCGTCACTATCACACACTTACCTTACCCGAACCCTAACTCCGACACTACCACACACTCACCTTTCCCACACCCCAACCCAAAATCCCACAACATCGCACACTTACCTGACCGCTCCTAACTCCGTCACAATCACACACTTACTGAGTCGCGCTCACACGTTACCCTTGTCGGTCTTTCGGCTGTCGGCAAATCACCTTTTCGGTCAACTTGCTTGTCAGTCGTTTCGCCTCGCTCTTCTCTGTGTCGGTGAAGTGTCGTTTCGGTAATGTAAAGTGGACCCATATATATATATATATATATATATATATATATTTATATATATGTGTGTGTGTGTGTGTGTGTGTATATATATATATATATATATATATATATATATATATATATATATATATATATATATACATATAAAACTTTTTTTAAAACAGGAAGAAATTACCATAACAACTACAGCAGAAAGAAAGGGAAAAGGGTGGCAGTTCTCTAACTAAAAATGAAGCTGCTAGGCCAAAATAAAAGGGGAGAGGTAGCCCTCTAACTTAAATGGGCAATGGCAGCCCTCTAACTCAAATGTTACTTTAAGTTAGGAAGAAATGACACAAGTAAATAATTTTCTTTACAACACTCTCTAAATTAAATGAGTGTGTAAATAAGCAAGAAAAAAGATAGTAAAGGAAGTCCTCTAACTAGAAACGGTCTTTAAACTCTAAAGTTAAGCCAGGATAGGGAGGTAACACAGGCCTAGCGAATAAAAACGATGGCCAGAAGCAAAGCACAAGAGCGAACACGCTAGACTAACTAAATAACTACTAAAACTCTAATTGCTGATTTTCTAAACAGCCAAAACACAAAGTATATTAATAATAAGTAAGGAAAATTTTCCAACTTAGCCAAAGCCAAAATGGAAGCATGCAATCTGTTTAGCAGCAAACGAGATCTGGGGAGCTTTCCTAGGGCATGATGGGATAGGGATACAGCCACGAGTCAGTGGAAGACCTCGAGCTTTTGTATATGGTGGAGTCGGAACTGAGGATCGGTTCCAAACCCAACCAGTGAAGAATAAAGGCGAGATAGGACAACATCACATCAGTCAATTTCAGATCCAAGTGCCCTCCCCCTTCTATTAGTCCACTGGCTTTTGTTACAGTTAATCTACCACATTCTATTACTTTCTGTATTTTTTTACATCTTCTACTTTCTTTTTAATTTTTCTCCTTAAATCACATTTGAAGTTTCCTGCAATTATAATTTTCATGTTACCCACCTCAGTATTTGATGAAACTTTCCTTGTTAGTTATATATGCAAATAATGCTATAACTCTATAAACATAGTTTCTCCACCACACATCCACAACAGTTAACCTTCCTATCCTTAACAGTTACATCTAGTATTTTCATTGTTTTTTTTTTTTTTATACAACACATCCACTGTAGAGCACAGTTCACTTCCTAAGTTCCATATTAACTTTCCACTTAACATTTTTTCTGTTTGCAGTTTTTCTTTACTTATTTTATTTATTTTATTTTACATTTGTTAACCTGGAAAGTCCGACTGGATACAGGTCCATTTTCAGCGGAGGCCCGGGGAGAAAAGCTCCAAATGAACAAAAACAAGTGTAAATACAGTGAAATTATTACATTGAGTTATCACAAAACTGAGATTTGTTTAACGATATGTACACACAGGTACATGTTTTTCTCACATACACCCAGCAAAGGTTGGAAGCAAGTAGCTGAGAAAGAAATAGTTAAAGATTTCATCTGAAAAAGGAAAACACATATATTAAGGTGGTTATCATACATGGTGTAGTGTTAACTTTAAACATTTCCAGCAGGTGGGTGATACACAGAATTTTAAACAGTTACAGTGTCAAGAGTTTTATTCTTGTAATGAGGTTCTCATTTATGAATTATGTTTGAGTGGGAGTTAGTCAGGGTTTGTACAGGGACAAAGCCACTGCATTTTTAGGTATTTCCTAAGGGATTTTTTGAATTGGGATAAGGAGGGGTCAGTGGTGAGTTCAGCAGGAAGTAGGTTCCAGTTTTTACCGGCAGAGTTGGAGAAGTGATTCACCATCTGAATTGTTATTTTAACAGTTTGCACTAGCAATTTTTTGGAAGAGCGAAGGGATTTTAGGTTACTGTAGGGGGTAATAATATTTTTCAGTATGGGTGTACTGTCTGGTTGGTGGAGGATTTTGTGAACAACTGTTAGTTGGTTATATGGATCTATTATATGGGTCTATATCAGCATATTGAATGCTGAAAATGCCAAATGGAATTTCATCGAAATGAAATGTTCGAAATCTCAAAACAGCAACCTGATGAAACATCGATTTCTTTCCTAGGGAAAGAAATCGGTGTTTCGTGCAAATAAAATGTTTAATACTTTAAACACTAACAGAAATGGGGGGCCTTGCCACCCGTCACACCCCCCAACGTGGGGGGCTGTGCCCCCCACTTAAATATACCAACTCCGGGACCGCACCACAGTGGAGGAAATAACAAACTCTGATGATGGCCCACCAATTTCTTTCCCTGGGAAAGAAATCGATGTTCCATCAGTTTGCTCTTCTGAGATTTCGAACATTTCAGTTCGATGAAATTAAATGTGTCATTTTCAACATTAAAAATGCAGGTAGGAACCCGGTTATATTGCAGTTAATAGGGTAGTTCAAGCCAGTCTAACGACTGAAGGTTAAGGCAGTGATGGGTTCTATAAGCTGATCCTGTGGCAAATCTGGCAATGTTATTGTAGTACCTAATAAATTTATTGAAGTTTGATTTGCTTAGGTTTACAAAGATGGGTGAGGCATAAAGAAGGGTTGATAGCAGATGTGTAAGGGTTGATAGCAGATGTGTATGGGCAATAACAGTTCTAGCAGATGGGGTTAGGAATGGTTTAATCCTGTATAAAGAGCCTAATTTTTTATTAACTGTTTTAATAGTTTTGTCTATGCGAGCATCAAACTTGAGGTTGTTGTCGATGATCACTCCCAGTAGTTTAGTACTAGGTTCTGGGGAAATTATGGTACCATTGTTAGATATTATGGTGAGAGGTGGTGAGGGGACCTTGTGAGTGGGGGAGAAGAGTAATAGTTTGGTTTTATTTGGGTTTAATAGTAGTTGGCCAGTTCTCTACTTTGTTGAAAGTGATTTTTGGCAAGGATTGTAAATCTGTGGGGGAGGTGGCAGAGCAGATTAGGGATGAGTCATCTGCATACTGAATACAAGTTGCATCAGGGTTGACTTTGTACAGGTCCTTAATGAACATGGAGAATAGGAGGGGGCCTAATATAGATCCCTGTGGGACTCCAAGGGTGACTGGTAAAAGGGGAGATAGGTTATTCTTCCATAGTACAGCTTGTTGTCTGTCACTTAGGTAAGAATGAAACTAGGTAATTGCTAGGTTATCTATGGAGAGTGATTTTAATGTGTTTAAGAGTAGCTGGTGATTTACCATATCAAATGCCTTGGATAGGCCAAGAAAGAGGGCTGAGGAGAGCTTGTTGTCATTACGGTTTTGATTTATTGTATGGGAGAAGGAGAGAAGGGCTGAGGTTGTACTATGGCAAGGTCTAAATCCATGCTGGGAGGGGGCTAGGAGAGTGTTTTGATTTAGATAGGCAAGAAATTGCTTGTGGACACATTTTTCCATTATTTTATCTAAGGGAGACAGAATGGCTATAATCTGAAAGTTCAGTGGACTCTCCCCCTTTATGAAGAGGAACAATGTGGAGGATTTTCTAGATGTGGGGATATAGGCTTTGTGGATAGTTCTATTGATTAAAACTGAGATGGGGTATGCTATTTTATTAGCGGCTTTTTGGAGATATTCTGTAGGTAGTAGGTCTGCTGAAAGGGTGGTGGGTTTCAGTTTTTTTAAGTAGGGACTTAATAAAAGATGTTGGTACTGGATCAAACTTAAAGGGGATCTTATTATCAGGTGTGGGTTTGGTGGTACTTGGAGTATAGGGAGATAGCTTATTGGCTAGGGATTGCACGGTTTCTGTAAAGAAAGTGTTAAAGGTGTTAGCAACCATTTTAGGAGGTTGTTGGAGGGTAGTCAAAGGGTGTAGGGGAAGATGATTGGCCTGGGTGGAGAAGTTTGTTTATGCCTGACCAGAATTTTTGTGGTTGATTTTGGTGCTTTTGTTGCAGATTACAGTGGTAATTATTTTTGTCTAGCATAATAGACTTCTTTGTATCATTTCTCAGCTGTTTATATATAAGGTGGTGTTTTGGGGACTTAGTGGTTCTCCAGGAGGTCCACACCTGCTAATATTCTTTTGTCTTATATCATTGGACAGCCATGGTGCTACTTTGTTATTGGTTCTGATAGTGCGTGGGGAAGCATGGTTATTCAGGATAGCAAGAAATGTAGAGTTAAAGTATGAGACCGCTTCATCTAGTGGAAATAGCCATAGGTTAGACCATTCACATGTGTTAAGTTAATTCAGAAATTTACTCTGAATAAAGTTCTTACAACTTCTAATTGTTTTAAAGGAAGATTGTTGAGGGATGTCATTTCTTTTTCTGATTATATAGGCTAGGAAGTGATCATTAAAGTCCTCAGGTAGGGTGCCTGTTTTATACATCTGGAGTAGGTTGTTTATTATTATCCAGTCTAGGATACTTTCTTTTTTGTTAGGCTTATTGATTCTGGTTGGGGAAGATATCATCTGGGAGAAGCCATGCAAATTTATATGAGTGGAGGAGAAGTCTGAAGAGCAAGTATTCCAGTCGATATTATCATCCCCGAGAATAATAGTTTGCTGGGGGCAGTTAGTGGAGAGCCATTGGAGGATACTCTCCAAGGTATGTGTGTTGTCACCTGGGGGAATATAGATACATGCAATGTTTATAGATTTGCGTTTGTTGAGTTGGACTTTTGTGATGACTATTTCTGCATTGTTAGTAAACAAGGCATTTGGGGTACTAGTTTTGGATACTTCCAGAGTGGATTTATACAGGATGGCTACCCCCCTCCTTTCTTAGAGATGCAATTAAGTGTTAATATATTGTACCCTGGGGGTATAATCTCATTATCAATGGTAATAGGCTTGAGCCAGGTCTTGGTAAGGCATAGTACATCATGGGTGTGGACATCCAGGAGGGCATGTAAGTAGTGAATTTTCTTGTTTATACTTCTAATGTTTAGGTGACACACTAAGAGTGAGTTGGGGGCATTATTTGAGTTTTGTAGGTTAGTATGTGTGTTATTTGTGGGGCTGATAGTAACAGGTGGGGTTGGGCCTGGGTTAGGGTGGATGTCACCATCCACTATGAGGTTAGATAGTAATCTAATAGCAAGTTTCCGGAGTTTTAATAAGAGTTCGTGGTAGTATTTAGTTCTAGGATTAATATATGAAGCGCAAATGGGATGTTGAGTTTTTTTGCATTAGAAGAGTTTGATGAGAGGTGGGGTAGTGGATGGTTAAAATTATGTGGCTGATTAGTAGTACTGGTTTTGGTTCTAGGGTAGTGGGTGCCAGGGAGGTGTTGGTATTCATAGGCTGTGAGAAGATAGAGAATTATAAGAGGGGGTATTAGGCAGTAAATAGGATTAGAGTTTGAAGATTTGTTAAAAGTATGTGGAGGCATTGTAGGGGTATTTGAGTAATGCTTGTGCAAAATAGAGTTTGGGTGTTTATAATTAGCATATAGCGAGAGTCTGGAGAGAGTTTGAGTAATAGGGCTGGGTCCTGTGAATGATTGGTTAATGCTGATTGATTCTAATGAGTGGGAGTAGCAAGTTGATAATAGGTGTAGTACACCTGGGGGTGGGTGGGAATTGGGGGCAGGGTAGGGGAGCAAAGTGAGCCCGCAGGGTGAAGGGAGCGGGTAGAGTCAAAAGAAGAAGATGATTGAGGAAAACAATCAATTAGTGGAGTGCTGAAGTCTGAAGGTAAGTGTGTTGAGATATATAAGAAGGTAAGAGGCTTAAAAATGATGGAAGTGGGATTATAGCAGAGTGATATAAGGGAATATTTGTATGGTTATACTGGAACCACAGTGTGAGAGAAAACAATAATAAAGAGATGACTAAGAACTGTGTTAGGGGGATTCGATGAAAAAGAGGTAAAGGGATTTAGAGGCCTTAAAGCTAATAGTATGGAGCCACCTAGTGGGCACGTGGGGGACTTGGATGTACTAATAGTATGAGACCACCTAGAGGGCAGTGGGATACTTACATGCAAGCACAATACTGGGGATTCCTATGAAGCAAGGCAGAAAAACTAACTCAAAAGGTGGTGCCTTTCTACATCAGGATTCTTACATCCTCTAAAGGAATAACATGCACATCACATTTAGCAACCTATTCCAGTATCTCTATCCTTCTTACAGTGTTAATGATACTGTTCACATTTACCTAAAGCACACTAAAGTTGTTGCTTTTTCTTCTTTTTAAGTTTAGGGCAAATATTTTTAAATGTTTGTTTTCTTATTTTTACTCTTTGCACAACTGAGTACTTTTCCTATGGTTATGCAAAAGATTCTTTGATACTCAAAATCAGATCTTTCACTGGTTAGCATCAACCCCTTCACCTGACTTCCCTTCTCTCTCTCTCTCTCTCCTCATTTCCAGCCCACATTTTTTTTTCTTTCTATATCACCACCTCCCCCTGCCTCTTGCTGTCCTTCCTTCTGTATTTGATCTTTAAAAATAAAGAGGTAACAATGTTGCTAGAGCTTGACTGCGGTGGTGGTGCTGCGGCAGCGTTGTCGCCTCACAGTAAGATGCTGTCCGGTTCAATTCTCAGCTAGAGTGTCTTTTGCATTGAAACATGTGTGAATGGGCGTACCTTCGTTGAAGGTTGTGCATCAGGCCTGGCAAGCCGTACGTAAAAATCAACTGTCAATCATTAGCGGACCGGAGTTCCGCTGTGGTGACCCCTAACCGGGAAAAGCCAAAAGGCACAAACAAACAAAATGTTGCTAGAGCTTGCATTTTTGATGGTAGTGTTAGTAAAGGGCAGTGGGGCTGCACAGATGCTATGGTTGGGTCAGAAAAAGTTTATTTGTAGTTAGGTCATTGAGGAACTGTCTGTAAGTGCATTTTAGGTTATTTGTAGTTAGGTGATTGAGAAGCTGCCTGTAGGTGCATTTTATGTTATTTGTAGTGATGTAATTGAGGAGCTGTCCATAGGTGCATTTTTATTTTATTTGTAGTTAGGTGATTGAGGATATCTCTGAAGGAGCATTTTAGGTTATTTGTAGTTAGGTGGTTGCGGAGCTGTTGTAGGTGCATTTTAGGTTATTTGTAGTTAGGTGATTGAGGAGATGTCGGAAGGTGCATTTTAGGTTATTTGTAGTTATGTAATTGAGGAGCTGTCCATAGATGCATTTTTATGTTATTTGTAGTTAGGTGATTGAGGAGGTGTTTGAAGGTGCATTTTAAGTTATTTGTAGTTAGGTGGCTGAGGAGCTGGTATAGGTGCATTTTATGTTATTTGTAGTTAGGTGACTGGGGAGATGTCTGAAGGTGCATTTTAGGTTATTTGTAGTTAGGTGGTTGAGGAGATATCTGAAGGTGCATTTTAGGTTATTTGTAGTTAGGTGATTGAGGAGATGTCTGAATGTGCATTTTAGGTTATTTGTATTTATGTAATTGAGATGCTGCTTGCAGGTGCATTTTAGATTATTTGTAGTTAGGTGGTTGAGCAGCTGTCTGTAGGTGCATTTTAGGTTATTTGTAGTTAGATGCTTGAGGAGGTGTCTTGTGGTGCATTTTTCAAGACTTGTGGATATTGGTGGTGGCATAAGAATGGTTCTAAAGTCACTAAAGTGGCAACCATTTTGAAGAGAGATAATGTATACTTTTTCCAGATTTGAGGGACATTACATTGTTTAGTGGATCTGTTTATTAGCAGAGAGTGGGAAGGCAACTGCATAAGCATCAAATTTAGGCTGTTCTAAGAGTAGGTGGCCTATGGCCAGTGAGGACATTCTCGAATTGAGAAGATACCTATTTACAGTAGCGGTGGATACAGCCTGTAGACTGAAATGATCTCAGTGTGAGTCAGATAGCTGCATGACAGGAGTTATAAATTTGAGTATGGAGATTTGGAAAGTATCCTGATTTTGCTGGCTTGCCATAGTTGCTAGGCTTTGTCCCTCTGCATCATTAGTGGTTGGATTTTGTTGGATAGCTAATAAGCCAGGATGAAATTTTCTTAATAGCCATAATCATTTAATATGCTGAGGAAGATTTTATTGAACTTGAAAATAGCATCTTCTAAAGGTAGTGTTTTTAATTTAGGCCCATTATACAATTTTAGGGTACAGTTAATAGTTTCTATATTAAAGTTTGTCAGATTTCATGCAAAGCTGTACTGTGATTGTTTAGGACAATTCTGAATAGTTCTATTACCAAAGGTCAGTAGATTGTCCACTAGGATGTCAGACAAAGTGCATGTAGTAGATATATTGACAGGGTGAGATGGGAGTATCTAGTTCAGCATGGGCACACTGTTGGTGTGTTTATTATGTCTAGTTGGGGAATCAATGAGCTATTTGAAGGAAAATATGTTGATATTGGCTGTGGATGTTTCAGATGTAATTTGCAACTAATATATATTAGGTCACTGAGAATTAAGGTTTGATGTGGTATATGGGAGGTTAAGCTTCAGTGATGGGTATGTTATTACCAGGAGGAATGTAAAAAGCAAGAAAAAGAAGTTTAGGTTTTGAAAGGAAAAGAGAAATTCTGAGTTGTTGAAACTGGGAACACTATGCTGATAAGAAGAGATATCTAGAGTTTTAGGACACATAATTGCTACCCCACCAGTTGTTTTGGATTTGCAGTCTGCTCTGAGTATGCTATAACCAGCTGTGAGGATTTCATTGCTTTTGATGCTGGACTTTAATCAGGTTTTGGTAGTGACAATGATGTCTGGTTTATGGTATGAAATGAAAGCATGCAAGTCAGTTATTTTGTTGGGCATACTACTGAGGTTAATATTTATAAATTTTAATTCCATGTTGTTTAGTTGCTGGTTTCATTGTTGGTTTGGTGGGGCTCAGTTGGTAAGATATAATCACTTGATAAGTAGGGATGATGATGTATTTGGTCCTCAATTAAGATAAATATTTCCACAATTTGTAATTAATTTAAGTTGGTCTGGATAAGTGGATAACCATTTTACCTTGAGTTTCTGTTTTACTGAAAAGTGTAGCATTGGTTCTTTTTAGAGGTTCATGCGTGATTATTAGGCTAACAAACCCATGGCCCCTTTTTAAGCCAAGCCCTACTTTTTAAGTACAGAATCAAACCCTGTTGCTAGTGTCTGTAACATAAACACCTTAACCATTATAACAAGCCTAAAACTTGTTTGTTTTATGAATGTATATGTGATGAAGTGAAGTTATGAGACATTGTAGAGATTGTGGGTTATTGATTATTGGAGTTTTGGGGAATTTGTTATTGGGCATTTTGCAAGTAGGGTTGAGTAACTGATTGGCATACAGGTTTTTTTTTATAATTTCTGAGATATTGAGATTAAGTAGGTGCATAGTGCCAGAGATGAAGTATTTGTATGGTTAAGTTTTAGGAAAGTTGGTTAGGTGTGGGTTGGACAGTATATATTACAAGTGAAGGAAAAGAAGAGATGAAATGCATGCAGTACAATAGGTTTACACTACAGTTACAGAAATAGAAATAGAAATAGAGAGAAAGTGGGGGGTGTAGAACTAGTTGGGAGAGACAGAGAGTAATGTGCATAAGGAAGATGGTGGGAGGAGGTTAAGACTTATGTTAAATATGGGTAAGTAATTATCTTTAGATGAAGAAAGTGAAAGATGGGTGGGAAAATGGTTGTTAGTTAAGGAAAGTAGGTTAAGGTAGTGGAGATATAGCAACCAGATATAGGATTGCAGGGAGATTAACAGGGTAGAAAGATGGAGAGAAAATGGAACACAGGGAGTATGAGGGAGAAAGTTGGGCTTGTAATTTTGTTTGTGGAAATGGAGGGTAGAGTTTGGCCGTGAGCGGTTTTGAGAGTTGGTAATGAAAATGACAGGGAGGGTTTCTGTAGATGAGTGGAATTTATGAACAGAGTTAGAAGCAAGAGAGAGTAGAGATGTATTAGCTTATAAATGCAAGCATGTATTGTTTTTTGGTGAGAAGCTGTGTATGATTTCAAGGAATATAGAAGTGTTGAGGAGGAAGTTGATTATGACTGGTTGATTGATTTGGGTGGTACTTGATGTGATAGGCTGAGCTTGACTTTAAATGTAGTGGAGGAGGGGGTGGGTGGGAGTTGAGAGTAGGTCGGGGAGCATAGTGAGCCCTAGCTTACTAATATGAATTCCGAACAGAAAGATCCTTTACAGTTGATATTTTGATATGTTAGCTTATAGGAGAAAGGATGAAATGACTTTTGGTGAGGAAGTTTATGTGGCTGGAAGGAATGTAAAGGAAGTGGAATAGATGTTGGGGCAGAAATTTATTATGATTGATTTGTTGATCTTTATGGTACTTGATGCGATAGGCTGGGTTTGGCTATAGACATAATAGTGGTGGAGATGGTTATTGGGACCCGATGGTTAGGTAGGGGAGCATAGTTAGCCTAAGTGTAGTGAGGGTGAATGTAGTGGGGTCTGAGCATCCTTTAGTGATAAAAATACAATCTATAATACCAGAGTGAGTCAGAGAGGTTTGTGGAGGTAAGTTAAAGTTGATAACAGTAAATATAATGCACTGATGTATGAAAACACACCATTTTGGGTGGTTTCATTTTCCAATTGATTAGAGGTTATGTGCTAAAATAGCATTTTCTGTAATACTCCAGCAAAGGACATAAGACATTCTTTTCTCCATTATGTGCAATGTAAGGAGAGAGATGAGAGAGAGAGGAGGAACAGCTAGCAAGGGATTTCACCAAACTGAGATGTTGGAGCTTTACTTTTTTTAGGCAACAAGATAGGGTGGGTGGAATACAACTATGGTAAAGACCTTCTGTCGTGTGAGTACTACAAGCAAGCAAGTACTATATGCTTAGCTTTATCACAAGCCCCCCTGCACCCCCCACATCCCCTGCTATTTAAATATACCAACTCCAAAATCACACTACAGTGAGGAAAAGGGAAAATTTCCCATTCCCATATATATATATATATATATATATATATATATACACACACACACACATATATATATATATACACACACACACATACACATTTATATAAAATGAATGCAACAGGAAAAACAGCCAAACAATTTATTTTAAATAGTATGGACTTGGCGACTGATGACTGTTGTATTTACAGTATATTTCTGGCAGTCAGTAGCATGTTGTCAGGGGTCTTGGATGCCAGATGGGCAGTTGGGTAAATGCTGCTGTTCTAAATTTAAAAAGAAAAGAGGGAAAAACAGGAAGATTAGATAATAAAATAATAGAGGTGTTATAACAAGGGACGTGTGCAGTGACTAAAAGTAGCTATACAATCAGGACGGCATCACAGGAATATCATCCTTTTGAAAAAAATACATTACAAAGGTGCTTATGAGGCTCACAAGGCAGGCTACAATTCTATACAAACATTTGCAGCTCTACAAGATAACATGTACTTGTTATAATCAATTAGGTGATTGTTCCTGAGTATTCTGCACCAAGAGCTGGTAAGTGTAACATTCATAATGACCTATCATGACTACTCATTAGAATATGCGCTAGTTCTTAGCTAGAGTTTTAGCTATTCAAATTCAGCAAATAAGAGCACATTGTTCAAGGACTATGCCTGTTTAGTATGACCATAAACTACCTCTTAAGCCTGACATTCGCAAGATAATATCAGGTTACAGCATGGATAATTCTTCAAACAAAATTTATTAAAAACACTGTGAAAATGTTACTAGTCACCAATCATGTTTAAATTTGGACTATCCTTTCAGCAGGTAACTATAACACTCTGGACTAGACACCTGTAAGGATATTAAGATAATGAGCTAGCAATCAAGTTAGTACCATATGCTGTCATTTCTAAGTAGCCACTAACTTTTAAAACAGTAAGACAGTAGCAGTTACAATTACGACTTGTAAAACTTTACAGCACTAACAATTAGCACTTAACCTCATTTCATGGATAGCAATGTATCTCTAGCACAGCTTTTGTTGAAACACATTATATTCCTTAGGGCAATAGTTAGTAAAGAAAAGGATTTTAATAAGCTGAGAAAGAGTGGCAGAGATGCAAGACAGTGGAAAGTGATTAGTAAGGAAAAGAGTAGTATACATATGACAGAAGAAAGTATGTGTATAAACTTAATAGCGAGAGAGAGATTTACAAATTGTAAACAAGTATTTAAAGCATATGTACTTTATTAGCACAGCAAAAGACTAAGACACTTTCAGTAGTGGAACAGGAGATGGCAAGGGAGAAGAACAGTAGGTCAGAAAAACTAAAAATAATTATAGACAGCGGAAGTGAATGGAGAGGATGTCTCAAAGCATGTGGATCGAGAAATAAAACTGTGGTTAGAAGATGAAGGTGGGATGAAAGAGCAAAACAGATTACAAAATGCGGCTAGCCTCATGCAGAGCATGAGCAGAGCCAGGAATTAGTTAAGAATGGATTTAAGGAAATTTTAAACATGTGGTGGTTGGGAGATAGTGTCATTGTTACAGGGAGCGTGTTCCAGGGATTTAATGCTGCATTAGAGTACAGAGAGTGTCCTGTAGATTTTTTTGGTTTGTGTATGATAAAAATTGTTTATCATGTATGATGTAAATTTGGAGAACTGTACTACCAGATGGGCAGGCTGAAAGACTGTTTATTATTATTTGTGCTGTGATTACTTGGGGGTATGCAAGACGGTGAGGTAGTTCTAACTAATTTAGTTTTTTAGTGCAGTACTGGAGTGATTTTGATTGAGGTATATAACATCTCTCATGTTTAGTTTTCAGATAACTTTAAGGGTTTGTAAGGATAGATACTCCATTTAGAAGTGATGGGAATATGTAAGCATTTTCTAGGATTACTTTACTATTAATTGTAAGGAAGCTTTTTCTTCCATAGAAAATATCTAACTTTTGGTGTGTTTTTTAACTGCATTTAGAAAATATGGGACAAACTGTATGCTGCCATCTAAGGTCATGCCAAGCAATTTAGTATAAAATATTACTTCAATGTCTATTGTTTATGCAGGCGATTTTTAAGTTATTTTTGTCAAAGCTATGTGAATTGGGGGAAAACAGGAGTAGTTTATTTATTTATTTATTTATTTTTAGGGTTGAGCAGATTTTAATAGCGTTAAAGGCTTCTTGTGTTATTTGTTGAAGATAAATAGATGAGTGGCATGGCAATTCTATGAAAGAGGCTTTTTGGGAAGAAGTAAAGAATTTGTTGGGAAATGTATTAAACAGCAGGAGACAGAGAATAGATGGGGTACACCTGTGGTAATTGGCAGGAAAGGGGATAAGGTACAGAACCATTTAACAGATTGTTCGTTGCCAGACGAATAGCTTCTGAGCCAGGTGGGAGTAGATTGTGAGAGGCCAAAGGAATACTTTTTGTGTAGGAGTTTTCTGTGTGATACAGTGTCAAAGGCCTTAGAGAGGTATAGGAATAAAGAGCTGTTGTCTGAAGGAGGTAGTGAAGAAGTTGTTTGTGGAACCTGTTTCCAGTATTTTTGAGAGTGGGGTCTAATGCTGGATATTTATGTTGAAGTTTCACTTTATGCAGTACAATTCTATGTGAATTTTTCAAGATGGAAGGAACACAGGATTCTTGTACTGACCTATTTACAAGGACTAAAACTGGATGGATTAAGTCTTTGATGAACGACCAGAATTTTTTGAGATTGTTGCTTTGTCAGTATTTACCCTTTTATTTTTTCATTGTAAGTTTTCAAACTTCTCTAAACTCCTGCAGATGTTTTTGGTCTTTCGTTCATTCACCATTTTTCCAGACCATATCCCTATTATGCAAAGGATTTCTAGTATTGATAAATAGCTATGGGGCATGGTTGGTTTTAACTCTCTTTCTTGTAAGAGATGCTAAATTATTTAGAATATTTAAGAACATTGTATTGAAAGTGAGGACTGCTTCATCTAGCGCTGATCTGAATCTGTCTGTGAGATTATGGTTCCATTTGTTTTTGTGTCATTTAACATGATAGGTGATTAACCAATGTGTAAATGGGAAGACTGTCATTAACACTGTCTGCAAGAGTTCCAGAAGTTGTGCATTTCTAAGAGTCATAGACCATTTTCTAGTCTAGGGTGGAGCTCTTGCCATAAGTTGTTTTATATCTACTGGATAAAGGGATTACCTGTGTAAGGTCATGTAGGTTAATAATGGAATTGGGAAAAATGAAGGGAATGCTTTGCCAGGCAATATTTATGTCTCCCAATATAATTTTTGTCATTAGGGATGGTATGGGATATCCAGTCTATCATATCTTCCAGATTATTTACATTGTTTCCAGGGGGAGATCCAAAGAACAATGATACAAAAGTGTTTTTTTTTCAATGTACACAAAGTAAGAAAAAAAGTTTATCTGATCTTGTCACTCCCGGGAACTAAATGTACTAAATTCTGTTTACCTCTGATTTGTCATTCTAAATAGCAGTTGTGCAGTCTCAGAGGCAATAAATTCCACACTTTAGTATCTGTTCCACAACTAGAGTCTACTGTACACATTTCAAATGCCAGAAACTGGAAATTAAAAGTTGATCCTTCTCTCTCTATATCTCTGCTTAAAAGAGCCCTGGGTTTTGTATCACCTGCTTGGTTTTAACACTAAATGTAAAGCTTCCTTTTTCCACAGTCACAAAATTCAGGGGTGGGAGGCAGGTATAGTCCAAATAAAGTAAAGCATCCTTTGACCAGGAGTAGCATTTTAAGAAACATTGCATTTTAGGTACTGCAAATATTTGGACACTTTTTAACAACCCTGACAGAAAAGCAATTACATAATCAGTACAGTTAGTTGTTTTTATATTCTGCACATTTTACGCATTGAAAAGGTAGAAAACAACAGTCACTCTTTGTGAAAAAAAAAATTACATTTACTCAAATGAATACAGCTTTTCTGTACATTTTACTGAATGACAATTTCAGGCTTTCACTCAGCCTTTCACATATAACTAAACCCCACCCAGTCAAAACATCTTACTCTATAGCAGATTTCAGCCATGATAATGAAACATACAGCATGCTCAAAAATATAAATCTTATTCCAAAATGGATAACCTCCTAAATCAGACTATTACAATGCATGCAAGGCAAAAACATCAACTAAATATAAAAGTACAACTAGAAAATGATACAACAGAATTACCAAGAAAATGGCAGTATCTGGAATAACTATACTAAACAGGCTAAATTATTAGAAATAGTAATTTAATCACCACTACTGTGGTTTTCCTAGGTGAAAGGAAAATTCTCCTGGGGGAGACCTGGTGCCTAACTTTGAGAGCCTTCTTGTTGGTCCTCTGTCAGTAAGAACTATACAGAATGGGATGACCTAGGTTCAGTCCCCAAAATAGGCTCAGTGGTTTTGTTTTTTTCTTGTTCAGCTGCTAAAACTATAAGGTAAGAATTCCTATTACAGCCATCACCGCACTACAGAAATAGTGAAAAAAAAAATCTGATACCTTAAAAATGGTAAAAAGTATAAGAGAACTAGAGCTGAAAACTATACAATCAAAAGCTCATTCATGAAAATCTTATGGAAAACATATAAGCCATACACAGTAGGAAAAATCAATGCACTTATTACAGACGATTGAAATATGACTTCTTCAGTGTTCCAGAAATATTTCCATAATATAAAACACAGTGAACTGTGTTACTTGTTCCAAAAAAAAAAAAATTACCTGTAAAGCACAGTGTGTTGCAAGGTGGCAGATGTTTACACAGGAATGTACTGAAAAATGAACCTGTGAGCGGCAAAAGCTATAGCACTGCACTTAGCGATCTCTTACACATAATGCTAAAAGGAACTACTTACTGTATGCTGACAATACAACAGTGGATCTCTGTCTGATATATAGACATGTTTGTAATAGTCAGGCATTGTGTTGTGATTTTGATTGATTGGCAGTGTAGTAATTTTAACTGATTAACTTTGATATTGTCATGTGTACGCTTCTTGGGTATGAAAGTTCCTTCAAAGTGTCTGTGAAAAAACTTTGGGCAGGATTCATGAAACCTCCGTGTAAGAGTTAGCAAGTCTTACTCAGAGGCTGCAGTTAAACGGTGTGATGTCAGCATGCCATGCATATTCATGAAGGCATGCTGAATCACACCCTAGGCTAACATGGTCCGTGTAGGAAAGCACGGGGCGTGTCTGCACGGCAAGTCCTGCAAAGGGACACGCTCCCAGAAGAGTCACAGTCCTGAAAGGAAACTCCCACGAGCGAGTCCGCGGAAATGTCAAGAAACACAACACCATACATGCCCCCACAGACTATAAACCCAACTGTAATGTAAAACGTAAAAATGAACAGTTTAATTTTTTTTTTATAATGTCAAAAATGTTTGCCCGTAATTGCGCTCGTTTGCGCGGGTGTGCCCTTCGCTCAGCCACAGTTAGCAGTCATTGGAAAAGCATAAAAGATCTAAATATGCAAATTAAGCCAAGTAGCAATAGCGTAGCGGTAGAGACATTGGCCAAAGAGGAGGTAGTCACGGTTCGAGCCCCAACATCATTTTCTATTTTTAGTGAAATAAGCACAATCCCCTGACATATATGTACATATATATAACTATAATTTAAGTAAAATGTAATGAAATGGGCCATGTATTTTTGAAGAAATCTGATACAATTAAAAAAAAAAAAAATTATAAGTGCCCATAGCTGAGCAGCGTTCTACCAAGTTGAGTATGACTGCCTGCAGGTGAGTAGTGGTTTAACAGGTGTAATATGAGTGCCCGGAGTTGAGCAGCGCTTTAACACACTGAAACTGTGTGCCCATAGCTGAGCAATGCCTCACACAGCGTAATATGCATGCTCATAGCCAAATGATGTGTAAACCAGCGTAACCCATTTGCGCGGAGCTGCACAACGCGCCAACCAGCTTACCGGCACGCAATGTAGGGCAGACTGCATCAAAACCGCCTTTACACAGACACACCTCTTAGCCTGTGTAGACAGTCATAAAATAAAAAAAGAAATGCCCAGGCTCGAACCCAGGATACCATGCACTATAGTCAAAGTACTGAACCACTAAGCCATGACAGCTGTACTGAGAAATGCAGTATTAGCATATATATAGGAATGAATGGAAATAGAAGCATGACAAAGCAGGTTTTTTCAAGCTGATACATTTCCAAAATGGCCAATCACAGATAAGTGCGGGAAAAACGGCATATATAAGCCCCATAGGCGGGAATACACAGCATAACTGATTGTGGAACCTATTTCCAGTCAGGGTGGCAGGTGTAGGAGAGGGCAGTCGCTTCTGAGCACAGAGGTGGGGTGTTGAGGAGTCCAAATATATGGTTTGGCTCCTGGTCCATGATCATGAGGCTCAACTCATGCAGGGCCAGGTTCTGTGGGGTGCGTACAAGGCAGAGGCATGTAATCGGTTGGCACATGATCTCACCAGTGCCACAGGCATACCAAGGACTGGTGAACAGGTCCGTCACCACCATGCGGACCTGAAGAGACGAAAGCAGGACCAACTGAACCGTTGGATCCAGGAGGCCTGGCAAATGCCCAACACCCCACTACTGAGTAAGTATCCATGTAATTACGTATGTAAGAAATTATCCTAGCTGGTATTATGGAGATGTATGTTCCAATATTACTTCATTTATATTACAGCTGCAGGTGTGCGTTCTGCGAATTGGCGTGCCTATGGTGATAGGCTGGTGCGGTTGCGCCACCAGGCAGGTTAGTAATTATTTTTCTGTAATTGTTATACAATATAAGTGAGGCAGCTTGTAAAAGAGTTCAGTGTAGTTACATATTAATAAAGTTCAAATAACACTAGAAGAAAGATTCTGCTAGTACTGTATGATTAGATAAGTGATGCAGCCTGTAATCCAGAAATAAAAATTAAACAAGTCTGAAATACAGACTTCCCACCTGTATTGTAATATCAGATAACCTGCTGCAGCCTGAAAATAAGTGGTAAACAAGCTAAAGACAATAGACATGTGTCAAATACATACCCTTTTAAAATCTGCCATATAAAACAAGTGAGTCTGTTGGAAAGGATTGTTGTAACCAAGTAAGACATGTTAATAATGCCTAGAATTAAGTACCATCTTGAATTGTAAAAATAAAACAAGACAGAGTGTGAGAAACAGGTATGAATCCACCAAGAAAGCTGTAATAACTCTTGAATAAAGTATACTGCAGTCAGTACATAATGAAATGAATGAGACAGCCACAACCAAACAGTGAAATGTTTGTAATAAAGTACTGAAGCTGGAATGTGTCTGTCCCACAATTTGGATATGTTGCTGTACCCTTGCAATATGGAGATAGTATGGTTGTATGAAATAATGAACATCCACAGTTGTCTAGAGCCATATAAATCAAATGTAGCAATATGCTGTACCTGAACACAGCCAGATATGAACGTGTATGAATAAAAAAGCAATGTATATTAATGTACCAGTAACATTCCCATCACCAACATTCCTAAGGTTACATATAGGAAACTGTACTAAGACCTGTAGGGTATATATATCTGCAGCTACTAGAAATGTACAGCATATGTATAGGTAGTTGAAGTTGTTAATGAAATATTTCTTCACCCTACCATATATTCACAAATAATGCCACTCCAAAACAAACTGGGTATGTGTATTCACAATTAATTCCTATGGACATTTGTCCTGTTGGTTCATACATTTTTGAACGTACGTTGATGCATGTGCCCTGTTCACATATCCAAACCTGATGGCCTGTTGCCATCAATCAACCCTGCATGCTGTTGGATTGTGTACTGTTGTTCAAAATATGCATGTGTTATGCTTGCTGTTCAATGTTTGGAATTCATGGGTGTTTGGTTAATGGGAATACTGATGCATGCTGTTACAACTAATTTTGAATGGTATTGTTTGTTACTAACCCAAAATGTCATAAAATATTGCTAAACATAGGGAAGGCGGGTTCCAGCGGACCCACCTCCCCCACCTCAGCTGGCGAGTGCACCTGGCACTAGTGCCCAGGCCAGAACCTCCTCCGGTGGTCCTGTGCCACCTTCGGGTGGAAGCACTGCAGGGGTTGGGGCTCGTCCCCCCTCTGCAAGCGTGGCCGGTGGAGAACGTCCACTCACCCTCCAAATTGTCCTGTCTGTGGTGCGTAGCGAGATCAGGCATTCTGTGGTTGAACCCCTATGCCAGCTTGAGGCACGGGTGGCGCAACTAACGGGTGTGCCTACTGCCCGTCCTACACAGCCCCCAGCACAGCCCCATCCTGGGCAGTGAAGGCGCAGTGGCAACTGCCCATGGGTGGGGATCTCAGTTCCACTGTTGCCATCTGTGGGCTCATGGGCTCGCGATATCCAAACATCCGTCCCCGTCAATTGTGCCCCCCCACATGTCATACTCTGCCCCTGTATGCGTCTTGTTTGTCTTGTCTTTTAACCTCCCCTACCTACCTCCCCAAATATTTAAAACACGAAAAATAAACAAACTAACAACTCCAAAACACTGGGTAGAGTGAAAGAAGGCACACAATGAGACCAATAAGATTAAGCGCTTTTCGTTTATGTCAATTCATAAACTTCTTCAGACAATACAAATTATTTCAACACACATTTAAATACATAGAAATGCAAATAATTAATCAATCAACAAAGAAAATGCATTAAAGAAGTACAAAGTCACCACCCCCTAGCCATAAGTAAAGACAATCTGTTAAAATTTAAATGGGCAATTCCACATTTTACTAAAACAAGTAGCATTACATATAAACAATAATATAAGTGTATTAATAATTAATAAATATTATTAACCTAAATTAACGCTTTAAACTTTTAAGTTTTAAAATACTACCTAAAACACAACCCTCATTCAAACCAGGCTGATTATATGCATTCAGCCTGATTTGCCAAAAAAGTTCCAATTCATCTAATTTTAAAGCATCGGGACCACCTCTTGGATTTTTATTCACCTGATCTACAATAATAAATTTAAAAGAATGTTCAGGAAATTGATCAATATGTTTCGCTAAGGCGTTCTCTAGTTTGTGTTTCCTAATTGCGTACAAGTGTTTGTAAACACGTTCACGAAGCTTTCTTTCAGTTTTGCAAACATAAAAAGCTGGACAAAACTGACACAAAGCAAGATAGACCACCATCTTAGAATTACAATTATTTCTCAGTTTCAAGTTGTAAGAGAAATTATTAACAAATACTCTGTTAGATTCCAAAATGTAACCACAATAGTTACAAGCTTGGCATTTATACATGCCTGGAGTTCTAACAGGTTTTGCTCTAGTACTCTCACAATAATTTTTAAGATTCCTTCCTTTTTTGTAAATTACTAACGGGTGGTCACCTACACTTATGTAGACTTTCATATCACCTTTAAGTATGTCCCAATTTTTTCTCAAAATCTTAAAACAAGAGTTGCTATTTATATTGTAGGTGGTTATAAAAGACATATTGAACTTAACAAGACTAGAGTGTTGCTCAACAGGTAAGTCAAGAGCCATGTTGAAAGACCCATTTACAATAGATGAATCATTTATAATACTATTCAACAATGGTGTATAGAAAAAAGTCTGTCGTTTAAATGTGACTTCATTAATTATATCATTAATCAAAAGTAGTGGATAGCCACGTGCTAAAAACATTTCCTTAATAAAATCACATTCATTATCAAAAACACCATCCAATGTAATAATACGTGCTGCACGAACCAACTGACCTTTTATAATAGCACGTTTCTGATGGTACGGATGGCAACTTGAATAATGTAACATTGAGTTACAATATGTCTTTTTCCTATGAATTGAAGAAACAAATCTCTCCAACACAGTGTCCTTAGTAAGTGTGATGTCCAAATAATCAATAGAAGTGGCATCAAAGTTATGTGTAAATTTTAAGAACGACGTAGTTGAATTTAAATATTTTACCAATAATTCACTATATTCTATGTTACCGTCAACTAAAATAAAGATGTCGTCCAGGAACCGGGTATAAAATACTATGTTGTCTTTGAACTCATTATTATTTAATACATACATAGATTCCCAGAAGGCCATGACCATATTGGCCACACTGGCGCCACAGGGTGAACCCATGGCAACTCCCACTTTCTGAAGGTAAAAA
This sequence comes from Protopterus annectens, assembly GCF_019279795.1. Lineage (NCBI taxonomy): Eukaryota > Metazoa > Chordata > Ceratodontiformes > Protopteridae > Protopterus > Protopterus annectens. The sequence goes on along the minus strand of NC_056731.1, from coordinate 503,765,312 downwards.
TCACCTTCAAAAACAAAAAAATTGTTGTTTAAAATTAAATCCAACAATTCTCCTACAAGTGAAACCTGGTACTTGCTCACTAAAGCAATTATATAAGTCAGCACTAAAAAATTAAAAGCACTACACCCTCACAAACTCACCTTGAGTACCTTGTTCCCCATTGGCCCTTTTTTTTGTCAATTATAAAGGAATTCCCAATACTATTCTAGCATGTCCAAAGGTCAGTTGTCAATCTCCTCTCTGGTCCAGCTGGTGAATCTGGGAATCTTGAGGCAATGTTACAACTGCCTCATGTAGACAGACAACCCTCTCCTCCTCCCAACAAATTCCAACACATGTGAGAGATGCAACCATATAGCCAAACTGGAGGCTAAGCTCTCTCAACTCAGTACTGGTGAAACCTGTCAGGAAGAGAAGGAAACCACAATCACTACAATTCCAGTCTCACATAGACCTACCACGACAGCAAACCAAACACATAAACACACAAAAACATACTCAGAGTCTCTAAATAAAAATCTGCCTAAGCAGCAGAGACCTCCAAAGCAGACACCCAAGCAACTGCTACCCCAAAACAAAACACGTGCAACACATAGCTCACAAAGCCAGTGTGCCAAACAGTCACAGCCCTTAAGGCTAAACAACACATCTGATACACTTGTAATAGGTGACTCTATCGTCAGGCACACTGACGTCCCGCTCACCAGGCTGAACAAGGAGAAGGTCATGGTGAGCTGCCTGTCAGGCGCTAGGATCCGCCACATAACACAAGCACTCAGGTCACTCCAAGGCAAGTACAAATATGACTCAGTCATTGTCCAAGCTGGTGTGAATGACCTGAGACGTACCTCCCTGGACTACATGAAAAGAGACATAGAGGAGCTCTCTGAGCATGTGGCCCAGGCCGGTATGACCCTGACCTTGAGTATCATCTTACCCTCACCAAGAATGATGCCACAATATGGAGACAAGATGATCAATTTCAACAATTGGCTTAAGTATTGGTGTCATTCAAAGGGGATCCAATGCCTGTCAGTCTGGGATGACATGCTCAACAAGCCATGAGGCTTTGCTAGGGATGGCTTGCACCTGTCACCCCTGGGCTTTCAAATATTGGCAAATGCTCTTGCTACCCCCATAGTGCCTTTTTTAAGCAAGGCTCAAAAGACAAACCCACCTCCATAGGTATCACAAGGGATAAGAAACTAAGAGTAATGCTACTCAACGCCAGAAGTCTAAACCTCAAGATGCATGCACTGGAAACTCTTCTTAGCATGGAGAACATCGATATCTGTGCAGTAACAGAAACCTGGTTCAAGGCTCCCGAGAGCACCCCAGCACTACCAGGTTATACTTCATACCATGCTTTTCAGCCCCAAAACTTGGACCAAACCAGAAAAGGAGGGGGAGTATCAGTATTCGTCAAAGATACCCACACCTCCAGGTTGGTGGCACAGCACGAAGCATCAGAGACTATCCATGTGCAACTAACAGTGGGTAAAACTGCCTTCCAGTTTATAGCCTGCTACAGGCCACCCTCCCAAACCCAGGAACCCTACTTGGCCTTCCTGAGAACACTGGAAAATATGAAGGTCTTTCCAAACACCATTATATTGGGCGACTTCAACTACCCAAACATAGACTGGGAGCATTACTCTAGCTCCAACACCCTAGCTCAAAGGTTCCTAGAATTTATAAACTTAAATGCTATGGAACAACTTGTTACCACTCCCACAAGAGGGGAAAACATACTGGACCTGATCATCACCAACATGGGGACTCTATGCTCCAGACCAGAAGTGTATCCCTCACTGGTAAGATCAGACCATAAACTAATCTCACTGGATATTCACATCCCGACCCCACCCCCTGCCCAGAAAACCACAGTGAAAAACTTCTCTAAAGCAAATTTCACACTCCTCAAAACCGAGGTGGAATCCTTCAAAGCCCCCAGGCCTGTGGAAAATACGGCCCAGACCGCAGAATCATGCAATCCCAAATAAAACCAAGACCCAATCCTCCAAAGGCAGACGTCCTGTCTGGTGGACCCCAACCATAAACAAACTATACAAGAGAAGGAGAAAGCTACTACATGATAGAGCAAAATCCCAAAAAGGGAAGGCATCTCTGATCAGTGTTAGCAAAAAACTACGGGCACTCATAAAATTGTCTAAGGCCAGCTTCGAGAGAAAAATTGCACAGGACACTAAGGATAATCACGAGGCTTTCTTTAGTTATGTTAGGAACCTAGGCGGGAATTCCCAGACATGCTCAGAATTAGTCCAAAATGACAAAAAATACACCGAACCCACAGACATTGCCAACATCCTAGCTGACAGGTTCAGCGCAAACCCCCCCCCTCCCCACCAGAAGGGCAAATATCTATCCCAGCAGAGTGCTGCCCCCCCCTGACATCTCAGATGCTCAGGTAAGAGCCACCCTCTCCAAAGCAAAAAACACAGCATCAATGGGACCAGATGGTGTCCCGGGCTGCATCCTACATGAACTCCAAGAAGAGCTAAACCCAAACATAAAACTACTGTTCAATCTCAGCCTTACCACAGGATATGTGCCCAAAGAGTGGCGTACAGCAACAGTGGTCCATCTACACAAAGGCGGTGCCTCAACGGATCCTGGAAACTATCGCCCCATAAGCCTGACTAGCTTGGTCTGCAAAGCTATGGAAAGGATCATCATGGACCTCATAAAAAAAGATATTGGGGACCTACAGACACTGGATCCTACCCAGTTTGGCTTTGTTAAGGGCAGATCCTGCCTCTTAAACCTGGACGATTTCTTTGAAACAGTCACCAAGGTCATTGACGAGGGGAAGGTGGTCCACACAGCCTACCTTGACCTCGCAAAAGCCTTCGATACAATACCCCACTCGGGCATTATAGATAAGCTCACCAGCTTAAATATAAACCCCTATGTCACTAGATGGGTTGCAAACTGGCTCAAGGACAGAACCCACATGGTTAGAATTGCTGGAGCCATGTCAGACTCCAAACCAGTTACAAGTGGCATCCCACAAGGCTCAGTCCTGGGACCTCTCCTGTTCGGTATATATTTCTTGGAGGTACAGGCCAACATGGAAGGACTGTGGCTGAACAAGTTCGCAGATGACTGCAAACTGGGCGCTATAATCGACTCTCCAGCCAACATAAGCATCCTCCAAAAGGGCCTCATAGAAACAGACAACTGGTGCCAGAGCCATGGCCTCAAGCTAAATGCCACAAAGTGTATAGTCATCCCCTTTGGCAAAAACAAAGTGCCCACAAATTACCACATAGGTGGTAATCCATTAAGTACAGAAGAAGTAATTAGGTACCTGGGGACCCAAGTTGATAGCAATCTCTCATTTGATAACCACGTGGCCAAAGTGGTTAGAAAAACATTTTATATAGCCCACCTAATCATGAAGGGATTCACATCTAGATCAAGGGAGGTCATCGTGCCTCTTTACTCATCCCTCATTAGGCCTATAATTGAGTACAATGCCCCTTTTGGAATGTACCTTACCAGACACCTGCAGCAACTGGAAAGACCCCAAAAGTACCTCATCAAGAGGATCAAAAGGCTCAAACAGATGCCATATGCTGCCCGGTTAAAGAAACTCCAGCTCTACTCAGTGGCATACCGCCTGCTCAGAGGCGATCTGTGCCTGACGTATAACGCCATGTCCAACCCGGAATTAATGGACATGCTGCACCTCAGAAAATCCAAATCCCATCAAGCTACGCGCTCAGGAGACTTGAACCTCAGCACTGACATAAATAGGACATGCTGGAGGGACAGATTCATTACCCAGAGGCTCCCTTCACTCTGGAATAAAATCCCAGTCCAGGTTAGGCAGAGTCCCTCATTGACTCTCTTCAAGAGGAATCTTGATGAGTGGATGGGGGATCGTAGGTTTACCCTGGGTATCACTTCTGTGTCACTGTTAGACAGAGGCACAGTATATTAACCTCGAAAAAGGGCATAGCAAAATTAATTTAAAATGGGTGGTGAAAGCCAAACACACTCTGGCTAGGCTTATAAATGCCCTAGGGCAGATAGCCTAGTATGAACCTATGAACCTACACCCACACTCCCAGGTTGTTGCCACAGCGTGACGCATCACAGACTATCCACGTGCAACTAACAGTGGGTTAAACTGACTTCCAGTTCATAGCCTGCTACAGACCACCCTCCTAAACCCAGGTAACCCACTTGGCCTACTTAAGAAAACATGAATATATGCAGGTGTCTCCAAACAACAATATAATGGGCAGCTTCATTTACCCACACACAGACTGGGAGCATTACTGCAGCTCCAACACCCTAGGCGAAAGATTCCTAGAATCCATACACTTAAATGCTATGGAACAACTTGTTACCACTCCCACAAGAGGGGAAAACATGCTGCACCTGATCATCACCAACATGTGGACTCTATGCTCCAGACCAGAAGTGTATCCCTCACTGGTAAGATGACACCATAGAGTAATCTCACTGTATATTCACATACCAACCGCAGCCCCTGCACAGAAAACCACAGTCAAAAAGTTGTGTAATGCAAATTCCATGTATTCACATGAGGCAGGCTTCACACATGGGAACTATTTAAGGTCACAGGTACATATGTCTGTGTGGCACACACATACCTCATGTGTGCATTGAAATTACTGATATAATATATGTCATACAATATTAAGAGCAACACCCAACACACACATAGACAAACTGTGTGACAAAAACACACATGGCATTTGTAGGATTCAAACCCCTACCTAACTATGTTATGACACTTGAGAGAGACGCATTAGCGGAGTGTGTTATTTGCATTGGTGGGAGGCTCCCTTTCTCCTGCTTTACTTATAGGGTGCTGACATCATCAGTGTTTAGAAAGAGGAATGTACATCATCTAGTGTGTTCTTCTAGTTGCCAAAAGGGACATTTCTTTCAAACAGAATTGCACACACACTAACCCTCCCATCCCAACACACACACACACTGAGCATTTGCAGGATTCAAACCCCTACATAACTATGTTACGACACTTGAGAGAGCCGCATTAGTGGAGCACGCTATTCGAATTACTGGTTATTTTTTTCTTCTCCTGCAGTATTTATAGGGTGCTGACATCATTATTTATAAAGAGGTATGTACATCTATTACTATCTGTCAGTAAGGGGGCTAGCATATATATGCATCAACAGACACCTACTTCAGGGTCACATATGCACATCAGCACTGCCAGGTTATGTTTTATACCATGCTTTGTGACCACAGGACTTGTAACACACAACACAACCAGTTCAGACCACCCCTCCCATATCCAGGAACCACACTTTGCTTCCCTGTGAACAGTGTAGGATATGAAGGTGTTCACATACACCATTACAGTGGTTAACTTCAGGTACAGGTATATTGAGTGGGGGAACTACTCAGGCCTCAACAACATCACCCTACAGCCACTACAATTTGTGAATCCATGTGCTATGGCAGGACCAATCACCACAGCCACAAGGGGGGATACATATTGGACCTGACCATCTGCAACATGGGGACTCTATGTTCCACACCAGAGGTAGACCACCACTGTTAATATATGACCATAACCAACTTTCCCTGGACATCCATATCCCATCCCCACCCCCAGGCAAGGAAGTCACTGCAAACAAAGTATTTATCAAAAGCAGACTTTGCACTTGTGAAGACTGGGGTGGAAGACTTCAAAGGACCCATGCTGGAGGATTATACAGGACACTCTGCATAATCCTTGACAATTGCATTCTATGAGCATCCGGAAGGTTTGCATTGATCATGCTATCCCAAATAAACCAAATAAAAAAAAAAGTCTCTCTTCTTACATCTAGCATCACAGTGGGAATGCTCTTGCTCCCACCCCACATAACTAACTCTACTAAATCTCCTTCAATACCATATCCTACTTTATGTACCTACTATCTTTGTTCTCTAATTTCTATTAATTTGTCTCTACTACTTGTAGGTCACTTCTTAATTGTATTAACTGTTTATGACTGCTATTCTACATATGATAAGTTTTGTTTTTTCCTGCCAACATAGTACCAATAACTCTTTGTACCTAGATTGTTAATGTAAATTGTTGAATGTATATTTGTTTGTTTTGGAGCTTTTCTCCCCAGGACTCCATTGAAAACGGGTTCTTTATGGCCCAATGGACTATCCTGGTAAACCAACTGCAATAAATAAATAAATAAACCCAAGACTCCACAACAGGAGACCTTTCTGGTGTACACCAGCCATATATAAGCTGTACAACAGAAGGAGGGAGCTAATACATTACAGAGCAATATCCCACAGAGGGAGGACGTCTCTGAACAGTATTGGCAAGACACTTCAATCCCTCAAAATCATCACTTCAAAGTGTTGACAGTGAAATTGTCCGGACACTGCAGATAAGGCTCCCCTCAGTCTGTAATTGATGCCCAATTACTGTTATAAGTCCTCGCCAACCCTCTTCCAGCAAACTCTAGCCACATGGATGTGACATCGCAAATTCAACCCCCTGGGATCTCCACTGTGTCCCTGCTTGACGGAGGCACAGCACACTAGCCTTAAATTGTGCCTTCTGTCACCTACTTTACAGAGGCACAGTAGCCTACTGTACTGGGGAGGCAGACACCAAACACACTCTGGCTAAGCTTATGTATTCCCTAGGGCAAACAGCCTAGTATTGACCTCTACACCCATATGTTTAATTTTCAGATGCACAATATTTGTTGCTGATAAACTGTTTGCAGGTCTTTATTGCCATAGCTTTCCCTGTTTCTATGAACAACTTGTGTATCTGTGGAAGATGTTTGAATATGAGAGGGATCCACTATTTTACTTATGTCTCTGTTGTCATTTAACTGTGTGCACTGGGCAGATTGCTGTATTGTGGGAGGTTCCTGGCTTAACACATACAAATGCCAGATATGTGTGGCCAACTGCTAAACTGAGACATGGCCTAAGTGTGTGAGCATGTCCAGTTCAGGCTTTCCCTGGTTTGTTGCCTGACATATGTCTCATTTATCAAAGTGTGCGAGCATGCCCAGTGTGAGCTTTCCATATGCTGAGATCTGAGGTCCACCACATTTGTGGTTGTGTGTGAACTTCAACAATATTTCACATTTATAGTTGTGTGTTGGAAGTCATGTTGTGTTCTTACTGCCCAACTGCTTTGTGTCTGAACCCAACAGGGATTATACTGTGCCTGCAGGGTTTCCATGGGATAGTTTGCATACAGTTGTCAACATCCTTTAATACTGACCAAACACTGTAATATCGTATAGTGTACTGGTTCAGTACTTTCACTGTGGTGGACAGTATCCTGGGTTTCAGTCCTATCACTGCTTTAAATATTCATAGTGAGCACACCAGAATGGTTAAGGGCCAATTGTGCAAATATGACCATGTTGCATTTTGTTCAGATATGGACTACTTAAACCAGGCTTGTCCAACATTGGTAGTGTATTCCGCAACTTGGGTGGATATTGACAAACACTAGCTATGTGCCCTAGACCATTTCTAATGCTAGTCAGAGAGTGTGTTTGTCCTTCAACACACATTGTAACTGGAGTTTGCCATGACATATTTCAAGGTTAGTATACTGTGCCTCTGTCTACCCGTGACATAAAAGTGATACCCAGGGTAAACCTGCCATCTCCATCCACTCATTAAGATTCTTCTTGAAGAGAGTCAATGAGGGACTCTCTAGCTAACCTGTACTGGGAGTTTACTCAAGAGTGGAGGGAGCTTCTGGGTTATGGATCAATCACTACAGCATGTCCTATTTATGTCAGTGCTGGGGTTGAGGTCTCTCATGTGCATAGCTCACTGGCATTCAGATTTTACAAGGTGCAGCATGTTCATTGATTCCAGCTTGGACATGGCTTTATACATCAGGCACAGGTTGCCTCTGGGCAGGCAGTATGGCACTGTGTGGAGCTGCAGTTTGTTTAATCAGGCAACACATGGCATCTGTTAGAGCTCTTTGATCCTCCTGGTGAGGTACTTTTGGGGTCTTTCCAGTTGCTGGAGGTGTCTGCTAAGGTACATCCCACAGGGGCCATTGTACTCAATTGTGAGGCTGATGAAGGATGACTGAAGAGGCACAATGACCTCCCCTGATCTAGATGTGAATACCTTCATGATTAGGTGGGTAAATGGTATGTTTCTGTAACCACTACGGCCACATGGTTGTCAAATGCAAGATATCTATCAACTTGTGTCCCCAGGTCTCTTATTACTTCTAAAGTACTTAATCAGTTAACACCTATGTGGTAATTGGTAGGCACTTACTGTTTTTTCAAAGGGGATGACTATACACTTTTCTGCATTTAGCTTGATGACATGGCTCTGGCACCAGTTGTCTGTTTCTATGTGGCCCTTTTGTAGGATGCTTGTGTCAGCTGGAGGGTCAGATATGGTGCCCAGTTTGTAGTCATCTGCAAACTTGTTCAGACATAGTCCTTCCATGTTGGCCTGTACCTATGGGAAATATATACCAAACAAGGGGGGACCCAGGACCAAGCCTTGTGGGATGCCAGTTGTAGCTGGTTTGTAGTCTGACATGGCTGCAGCATTTCTGACCATGTCAGTTCTGTCCTTGAGCTGGTTTGCAACCCATCTACTGACATAGGGGTTTATATTTAAGCTGGTGAGCTTATCTATAATGAACAAGTGGGGTATTGTATGGAAGGCTTTTGCAAGGTCCAGATAGGCTGTGTGGACCACATTCCCCTCATCAATGGCCTTGATGACTGTTTCAAATGAGTCAAACATGTTTAAGGGGCAGGATCTGCCATTAAGAAAGCCACACTGGGTAGGGTCCAGTGTCTGTAGGTCCCCAATATCTTTATTTCTGAGGTCCATGATGATCCTTTCCATAGCTTTGCAGACCAAGCTTGTCAGGATTCTGGGGTGATAGTTTGCAGTATCCATTCAGGCACCACCTTTGTGGAGAGGGACCACTGTTGCTGTACACTTCTCTTTGGGTACATATCCTGTGGTAAGGCTGAGATCGAGCAGTAGTGTTATTTGGTGTTCCATTCTTCTTGGGGTTCATGTTGGACGCAGCCCAGGACACCATCTCGTACCATTGATGCTGTGTGTTTTGCTTTGAATATGCTGGCTGTTACCTCAGCATCTGCAATGTCAGGGGGCCAGCACTCTGCTGGGATGGATATTTGGCATTTTGGTGGGGGGGGGGGGGTTGCACTGAACCTGTCAGGTTGGATGTTGGCAATGTGTGTGGGTTTGGTGTATTGTTTGTAATATTTGAGTAATTCAGAGCATATCTGTGAATTCCCACCAAGGTTCCTACCATCAGTTAAGAAAGCCTTGTGATTATCCTTAGTGTCCTGTACAATTTGTATCTTCATAGGTTCATAGGTTCATACTAGGCTATCTGCCCTAGGGCATTTATAAGCCTAGCCAGAGTGTGTGTGGCTTTTGCCACCCCTTGCAATGTGAATATTATGCCCATTTAGGGCTTACTTTACTGTGCCTCTGTCTAGAAGTGACACAGTGATGACCCCCGGTGTAAATCTACGCTCTCCCATCCACTCGTCAAGATTTCTCTTGAAGGGAGTCAGTGAGGGGCTCTGCCTAACATGGACTGGGATTCTGTTCCAGAGTGTAGGGAGCCTCTGGGTTATGAATCTATCCCTCCAGCACATCCTATTTATTTATGCGTTGAGGTTCAAATCTCTCACGGCTCTGATGGATTTGGATTTTCTGAGGTGGAGCATGTCCATTAATTCTGGATTGGACATGGCCTTGTACGTCGGGCATACATCGCCTCTGAGTAGGCAGTATGTGACTGAATACAGCTGGGGTTTCTTCAGCCGGGCAGCATATGACAAATGCTTGAGACCCTTTATCCTCTTGGTGAGGTACTTTTGGGGTCTTTTTAACTGCTGCAGGTGTCGGGTAAGGTACATCCCAAATGGGGCATTGTACTCAATTATGGGCCTGATAAGAGAAGAGTATATGGGCACAATGACCTCTCTTGATGTAGATGTGAATCCTTTCATGATAAGATGGCCAATATAGAAGGTCTTCCTAGCCACCTTGCCAATGTGAGTGTCAAATGAGAGGTTACTGTCCACTTGTGTCCCCAGGTCCCTGATTACTTTTTCCATACGTAACGGATTACCACCTATGTGGTAAAAAACCTTGTTTGGTATTTGGAGAGACATTCATACTCTCCAGTGTCTTCAGGAAGGCTGAGTGGGGTTCCTGGGTTTGAGAGGGTGGTCTGTAGCATGCTACAAACTGGACGGCAGTTTTGCCTACGGTTAGTTGCACATGGCTGGTCTCCGATGCTTCGTGCGTTGTCAGTATCCTGGAGGTGTGGGTATCTTTGATGAATATGGATACTCCCCCTCCTTTCGTGGTTTGGTCCAGGTTTTGGGGCCGAAAAGCATGATATGAGGCATAACCTGGTAGTGCTGGGGTACTCTCAGGAGCCTTGAAGCAGGTTTCCGTCACTGCACAGACCGATGTTCTCCATACTGAGGAGGGCCTCGAGAGCGTGCATCTTGAGGTTTAGACTTCTGGCATTGAGCAGCATTACCCTTATTTTTTTTCCACTTATGTTTTCTAGGGAGGTGGGTTTGTCTTTTGAGCCTTGCCTAAAAAAGGCACTATGGAGGTGGCAAGAGCCTTGGCCAATATCCAGAAGCCCAGGGGTGACAGGTGCAAGCCATCCCTGACAAAGCAGCATGGCTTGTCAAGCATAACATCCAAAGCAGACAGACATTGGATCCCCTTGGAATGACACCAGTAATTGAGCCAATTGTTAAAGCTGATCATTCTGTGTTTGTACTGTGGCATCATTCTTGGTGAGGGTAAGATGCTGCTCAGGGTCAGGGTCATACTGGCCTGGGCTACATAATCAGAGAGCTCCTCTATGTCTCTTTTCATGTAGTCCAGGGAGGTACGTCTCAGGTCATTCACACCAGCATGGACAATGACTGAGTCATATTTGTACTTGCTTTGGAGTGACCTGAGTGCTTGTGTTATGTGGTGGATTGTAGCACCCAACAGGCAGCTTACTGTAACCTTTTTCTTGTTCAGTCTGGTGAGCGGGACATCAGTGTGTCTGACTATGGAGTCACCTATTACAAGTGTATCAGGCATGTTGTTTGTCCTTAAGGGCTGTGACTGTTTGGCACACTGACTTTGTGAACTATGTGTTGCATGTGCTATGTTTTGAGGTAGTGGTTGCCTGGGTGTATGCTTTGAAGGCCTCTGTTGATTTGGTAGATTTTTAATTAGAGCCTCCGGGAATGTTTTTGTGTGTTTATGTCTTTGGTTTGCAGTTGTGATAGGTCTATGTGAGACTGGGATTGTGGTGTGTGTGGTTAACTTCTCCTCCTGACTGGTTTTGCCAGTACTGAGTTGAGAGAGCTCGGCCTCCAGTTTGGATAAGTAGTTGCATCTCTCACATATATTTGTATTTGTTGGGGGGGGTTGTCTGTGTACATGGGGTAGGTGTAACATTACCTCAAGATTCCCGGATTCAACATGTTGTAGCTGGCCTTAGAGGATTTTATGTGTGGCCATAGCTTTTTGCCATAATACTGATCAGAGATTACTTCCCTTTTTGGGTTTTGCTCTATCATGTAGTAGCTTCCTCCTTCTCTTGCATGGTTTGGTAATGGCTGGGGTCCACCAGGCCAGATGCCTGCGTGTATGGAATTGGATCTTGGTTTTATATGGGATTGCATAATCCATGCATTCCTGTAAGTGTTCATAGAATGCATTTATAAAGGGTTCTGAGGTCTGGCCCATATTTTCCACAGGCACAAGGCCTTTAATGGATTCCACATCAGTTTGGAGGAGTGCAACATTTGCTTTACACATGTTTTTCACTGTGGTTTTCTGCCCAAGGACTGGGGTCAGGATGTGAATATCCAGTGAGATTACTCTATGGTTTGATCTTACCAGTGAGGGATATACTTCTCAGCTGGCCATAGAGTACCCATGTTGCTGATTATCACATCCAGTATGCTTACCCCTCTTGTGGGAGTGGTAAGTTGTTCCTGAGCATTTTGGTTTATGAATTCTAGGAACCTTTGGCCTAGGGTGTTGGAGCTAGAATAATGCTCCCAGTCTATGTTTGAGTATTTTCAGTCGCCCAATATAATGTTGTTTGGAGAGACCTTGATATTTTCATGTGTTCCGAAGTAGGCCAAGTACAGTTCCTGGCGTTAGGAGGGTGGTCTGTAGCAGGCTACAAACTGGGTGGCAGTTTTAGGCACTGTTACTTGCCCGTGGATAGTCCAGGCTACTTCTTGCTGTGGTACCAACCTGGACAATTATTGATAGTCACCCTCCTTTTGTAGTTTGTTCCATGTTTTGGGGCTGTAAAGCATGGTATGAGGTGTAACCTGGTAGTGTTAGGGTGCTCTTATGAGCCCTGACCCAGGTTTCTGTTACAGAACAGATATCAACATTCTCCATGCTGAGGAGAGTTTGGACTGCATGCATCTTGCAGTTTAGACTTCTGGCATTGGGTAGCATTACGTCTAGGTTCTTATCCCTTGTGATACCTATGGAGGTGGGTTTGTGTTTTGAGCCTTATCTATTCAAGGCATGGTGGGGGTGACAACAGCCTTTGCCAGTATCCAAAAGGCCAGGAGTGATAGGTGCACACCATCCCTAGCAGGTGGAGCATCGTGTCTTGCTCAGCATGTCATCCCAGGCTGATACGCATTGGATCCCCTTTGACTAACAGCAATACTTAAGCCAATTATTGTAATTGATCATCTTGTCTTCATATTGTGGCATCATGGTTGGTGAGGGTAGGATGTTAGTCAGGGTCATCAAGTTTGCATATACTACATGGTGTTACATTGCTTAACACATGACAATCATGCCTCAGGTGGTGCTGCAGGGCTATCTATGTTGGATGCACATACTACACTCCCTGTACATGTTTGAAAGCAGGTTGTCTCAACTTAGGCATCCCTTTTACTATATGTGTGAGTCAGAGAGAGGTATCATTTCCAGGGTTCCTACTGAGCCAGTGTATGTGCTATGCATTGCCTCTTTGCCAAGGCCAAGGCATACTGGGCACGCCTCCTTCTGCCTACTGGGGCAGGCTCAGGTTGTTCCTCCTCTGAGTCACGCTCTGCCTGTGATTGGCTTGGCAATGGTGGGGGGCTGTTTGGCCCAGCCCTATGCTGGTCCTGCTGCAGCTGTTTTCGCAGAATCTTATTATTTAGCATAGCACATACCATGACAATTTGGGTACATGTAGTTGGTGAGTACTGCAAGACTCCACTAGATGTGTCCCAACACCGGAACCGTGACTTGAGCAGCCCAAACACACGCTCGATTACATTTTGTGTTTGTGCATGTGCCTCATTCTGGCTTTCTTGTTCAGGTGTGTGTGCATTTCTGATGGGTGTCATCAGCCACGGCTCCAGTGCGAAGACAGCATCCCCCACTAAGTGACCATGTGGGATGTCCTCATTGGCAAATGTCTGGTACAGCTGCATCAAATGCCAGATATGGGAATCATGGTAGGTTCCAGGGCAGCCAGCACACACATTCATTATTATGCCCTGGGCATCACACACAACCTGGCAGTTGATGGAGGGGAAGCCCTTGTGGTTAATGTAGGCCCTACCCCGTTCACCAGCTGGCACTTTGATGCGTATATGTGTGCAGTCTATTGCACCCACTACCTCAGGGTATTCCGCTATTTGCTGGAAGAGACGCATATTGCTGGCCAATACCTCATGGGAATTGGGGAAATATACATGATCACCGACATGTGCTGACATGGCATCCAGGAACTGGTGCAGTACCCTGGATGCTGATGCCTGTGATATCCCCATCATATCGCCAGTTGGTCTCTGGAAGGTACCTGCTGCTAGTATTCTTAGGCCAACACATACCTTGGTTTCCACTGGGATGGGTTCCCCTCTGTTGGTTCTGTGTGTGAGGTGTGGCCTGCACAGCTCAAAAAATTGCTGTAGGAGGTCTCTCTCCACTCTATAGCGCTCCACTATCTCCAGCTCATGTAACCCCTGGTAGGTGACCCTGGGCCTGTACACTCTTCTCTGTCTCCTCACTGTGGGTTGTGTGGCAGCATTTGCATAGACATCACCCTCAGCAAGTTGGATATGTCTCCTTATAACAGCTATGGCAGCCCCTAGCATTTTTGGTCTGAGTGAAGCTTTTTCAGTTTTCACTTTTAATAGCTTACTTCTCTGTTGCAGTGTCTCTTGAGAGAAACATACTGCACTGTTGTTTGCAGAGTTTTAAGTGCTGGGCTGGGCTACTGTTCTGCCTGTGTAATTGCCTGCTTCTGATTGTTTTCACCTGCTAGCTCTGCCAGTATTCCCTGCTAGCTTCCTACTATTTCTCCTGCTTCCTTTTTCCCTTCTGTTTCCTCAGGGGGGAGTGGCACGCATACCAGCAAAAACACGCTCACAGCAGCTAACACGCGCGCACACATGCTTAGAAGGACTACAATCTGCTTATTCGGGTTAAAATGCGCACACACCAGCGCAAACAAGTTTACAGGTGTTTAAACAGGCTCCTACATGCTTATTCTGCCTTAAACGTGCGCACTCACGCTTACACGCGCGCACTCTATCTTACTCGTGCCTACCAGCGCGCACACGCATGCATGCACGCCCAGCAAGAAACTTTGGTGTTATCCATAGTGTACACCTTCCATTTCTTTGCTTTCCCATACCTACTTGTTGACACTCCTCTTTCCATGATGTGTGACTGACATCTTTCACATGCCACTGTGCTCCAATGAGCTTCATTTCTTTCATACATTCCCCCCCTGTGATGTCACCTATCTCCTACTCTGTTACTCCCCCTTATCCTACTCCTACACTGCACGGAATGTGCTCATTTGCTATGTGACACTACGATTCACTATCCTACCACTCATTTACATGGGATTGCCTACTAATGCTTAGTTACATGTCTTACACTCAGCTTCCCCCCTTAGGAACCCCTACTCGGTGGCCATGTTGTTTTCAGCCTGCTATTCCCTTACATTGCAAATTCATGCTTTGCATAAAACCCACGTTTGTGGGTTTAAAATTTTTATTTTTCTGTTTTTTTATAGCGCAGCCCATTTGCGCGGCGCTGCACTAAGTTTAAACATCGGCGATCACCGAAAAAAAAAAAAAGCATTTTTATTTTATTTTTGCATCGGGGTACATTGCCAGTGGCCACATATTTGGCCATTGGCATGCTGTCTGGAACATATGCAACCTTTATTTGGAGCTGACAAGGCTCCATTGTGTTATTTGCAGAACGGTACTCAGTTGTCAACTGAGTACATTTCTGCAGAAAAAACGGCTCTTACACGGGCAGGTTTCTGCTTCCTGGATCGTGAAATTACCTCATTTGCATGCCTTTCGGCTGCAAGTGAGGTAATTAGCATATCACGCCCTGTCTGTGTAAGTGCCGTTTTAGGTGCTCTCTTACACACACATACAGGCTGTTCCTGGATAGCGATGGCTGCATGGAGTCTTACACTACTCTTAGACTCCGTGCAAGCCATCGTGAATCCTGCCCTTTGCTTTCTCTCAGTATTTCGCCTCCCTATTACTTTAACTCATTTGTCTTCTCTATAAAGGATTTGCCACTTTCTGCAGAAATTCTTACATACTTTAATCTATACTACTAGTCTGTAATCATACCCCCCCACAAACACACACACACACACACACACACACACACACACACACACACACACACACACACACACACACACACAGACATAGATTATTATCTAATACAACTACAGCACTACTCTCTACCTTTGTTATATGGTGAACTCTTGCAAACTACCACACCATCCTATCCAGCTAAATATTATCTTTTTTCTTTTCTGGCAGGTGAATCTGAAATGCACGTAATTTGTTGTGTAGAATTTTCTCCACTGTCTCTGTGAAGTAAAACTTCTTGTTGCTGTAATGATCTGAACAAACCCTCCAGTTGCAAGAATATCACCTGCTAACCAAGAACTCAACTCACAAAGGCAGAAGAAGAGTCCCTCTATAACCTTGCAGCATTGCTACAATGTCATTGTCTAACTTATATTTAGAAAAACAAACTGCAGACAGTGATACTGGTCCTGACCATTCTTACAGGGCTACTCTCCCTTACCGTCATTTTACAAACTAAACAGACAGGCTATCTATCATTCCCCTACCCAGTAATGAAACACTTTTAACCCCATTTAGCCACACATCAGTGTACCATCTTCTCATATGAAGAGGCTATAGTATCTCTTCTGGAAATGAGCACACTCTCATATCTAAGTGTATCTAAGTGGATTTTGGAGTGGCAACCACTCTTGTGTAATATTTCTCAATGAGTGTTCTGCTATATCACTGGATTAATGAATATTGTTATGTTTAATGAAACTGATAGTGTGTATAGACTACCTGTATTGATTTTTTATGCATATTAATATATGTAATTCCTTATATATATCAAGTGGTTCCTTGAACAGTTGGTAAATGTATTTTTAAAAAGTTGCTTAATAGATTATTAAGGTTATCACCTGTAGTACATTTTAAGTAATTTGCCTTTTTTATCCTTCTTCCTCTTCTTCTTCTTCTTTCGGCTTTTCCCGGTTAGGGGTCGCCACAGCAGATCTCGTGTCCGCTCATGATTGGCAGTGGGGTTTTACAATGTTGAGTTGCCAGTTCAGCACCCAACCTTCCACAGAAGGCACACACATGCACACACTCACACCTAGGGCCAATTTAGAATGTACAATCCACCTACAGCATATCTTTGGGATGTGGGAGGAAACCGGAGCACCCGGAGGAAACCCACGCGACCACAGTGAGGACATGCAGACTCCACACAGAAGGCACTCCAGCCAAAGATCAAACTGGAGAGCCTCTTGCTGTGAGGTGACAACGCTAACCACTACACCACCGTGGCCACCACAAATTGCCTTTTTTTATCCGAGGAAGTTATATTTTGTTTTATTTTTTTCACATGACTTGTATAGTATAAAAGGAATAAAGAATAATGGAGGCTGTAGATACTGAGGAAGCATTTAGTGAAACCAGTCTATCTGCCTTATTGTTTCAAAGGTGTGTACCAGGTAAAAGACCACTGGGGCCTTTTTAAGCCAAGCCATGTATCCCAAATGCCTGACATTCTGTTATCTTTGGTAGCAGGAGCAGAGGCCTAGGAGATAAAACATTTACAGGCTGCTTGTGTCCAACAGTGACATAGGTGACAAACCAGGAGTGAATATCTGGATCCCCCTGCAGTTGTTCAACTTACACTTGAATTGGGTTAGGGAGAAATGCTGCTTCACATGTATGGGGGTTCTGTTTCAGAGAAGGGATAGTCGCCGTGATATATACTTTTCTGTTCAATTGGTCCTGTTTATATCACAAGCAAGGTTTAAGTCTTTAGAATGGGTAATTCTGATGCTGTTTATTTTGGAGGTATGCAGACAGTTCATCAGAGGGGGGTCCAGTGGTCCCTTTTATGCCAGGCATAGATCTCCCATCAAGAGCTTGTAGAAGATGGAATAAAGTGATAGGGCATTAAGGTGGTCTGCATTTGACATTATTTATGCCCTGTATTCTTTTAGTGAGAAACCTCTGTGGAGATTCCAATTGTTGGATGTGCCTGGTTAAGTGTATACCACATGGGGCATTGCACTCAATGACAGATCTGATGAGTGCTGAATACGGTAGAACAATGACCTCATACGACCTAAGTGATACACATCTGTTTATAAGTTGAACAATGTAGAATGATTTCCTTACTACTACAGACACATGACGGTCAAAGGCTAGATTACTGTTTACACATGTGTACCAAAGTCCCTGAATACTGAGAGTACTGTTAGGGGTGTGTTGCCAATATAATAGCAGGCGTGGCTAACATCTCAAAGGATACTATTGTGCATTTCTTGGCATTTAGTTTTAGTACATAGCTCTGACACCAGCTATTTGTCTGTAGCAGACCATCTTGGAGAACATTACTGTCAGTGGGGAATTTTTTGTAGCTTTTCCTCTAATTTGCAATCATCTGCAAATTTGGTCAGCCAGAGGCCCTTGTCACTGACCATGTCTTCAAAGTAGTAGATGTCAAAAAGGAGCTGTCCCAGGACTGATCCCTGAGAGACTTCCTTGGTGAATGGCCTTGTTGTAGAGGTGAACAACCCAATTCTATCTTCCTGGGTCCTCACTGGCTTTCCTTTGTGCAGAGGAAGTACGGCTGCTGTTCTCCATTCATGAGGCACAAAGTCTGTTTGGAGGCCGCAGTTAAATTGTGATTCCAAATGGCCTGATAGGACATGTTTCATTCTACTTAGAAAGCAGTTTGGGATATTGTTGGGACTCACTGATGCAGTGTTCTTGGCCTTAGTGACAGAGCACCAAGGAACTGTTCTGTAGTGATTGTGGGGAAGTATTATTTGAAGATAGTTCCTGATGTGGAAGGCTGGGGGGGGGGTAAAGTTAGAGCTGAATCTGTCTGCCAGTATGCTTGCTATACCTTCTGGCTCAGTGTAGGTAGCTCTATTAACAATACACTCTTGTTGTTGTCCTTGGCCAGGGAAGCCTGATATACCTCAAATCTGGATTGGAAGACTTTATCTGTCCTCTGAGATGTTTGTTTAGTTTGATGAGAGTGCTTATATCCTGCTAGATGCTACACCTTCTAATTTTTACCATGATTTTCTTCTTAATGTTATACAGCCTACTAATGCTGTGATTCCACATGAGGGACTTGTTTTTTGAGTTAGTTCTGCACTTCCTCCAGGTGGATACATCTGCCTCTATGCAGCTATCAGCATGTTTGCAAAGGGTTTCTGTGAATAGTTGCACATTTACAGCAGTGTTCTCAGGGTTTGGGGGTGGCTTGAAAGTTTGCCAGGTTATAAATATTAGGAAGTTAGTGTGACACCTGTGTACCTGGCCAGAAATCAAGGAGCCTCAATCGTCACCACTAGCACTAGTGAGGGGTATGCACATGGGGAAGGATAACAAGCACACACACAGTAAAGTACAATTTCCTTTGCGAGCACACAGAGATCACAGTCAGTCTGGTGCAGGTTTCTCCCTTTCTCTCCAGATCCCCAATAAGACTCCCCACTGCCACAGCTATAGGGTTCAGATCTCAGATGAGTAGTTAAGCCAAAACCTCCAGTACCCACTCTGTCCAATCAGTGCTTCGTGTCTCTGCCGAAGTAGCTGACGCACACACCCTTTGAGATTTGAGTTATATACAAATACAAAGACACTTCTGGTGAAGGCTGGCACAGGTTCTCCAGTTATGCCCCTTTCTGCCCAGGCTATAAGGTAGTAATCACTGCCACCAACTACTCATCAGCTACTATAAGGCCCTTCCCAAAGGGTGACAATTTCCACTGTGTAATGTTACTGTTATCGAAATACTAAGTGTGACCCAGGGCTAAGGCTATTCTAGAGTGGCTTAGTACAGTATCACCAAATACATGTAAGTACTCTGAGAGCTTAAATTATCTCTACACAAAGCCACAGTTGAAAGGTTTAAAAATATTTAATAATAAATAATAATAATAAATAATAATAAAAACACAAGACAATACTCATCAATTCAACACAGTGCTAATAGAGAGTTCAGAAATCACAGGAATATAGTTTAAAACAATATTGCAGGATAGTCTGACAAAAATACAGAAAATAGCTAGACTAATCTGGCTATATTTCTATCTATCTCTAACAGAAATCACTGTTCTAAATATCTTACTTACAGAGCAAAGCAAGTGCTGGTGAGTGGAATGGTTTCAGATCCAAGACAAGATACAAAATGCTCTGCTTTCTTTCTGTCCTTAAATTGATAATATACAGTACTGCTGAGTCATTTCAGATTACATTATTCTTGACACTTCAACTTAAGTTTCCCAGGCTCACAGAACTTAAAATTTTAACATTTATTTTTGTAATCTGCACCTGCAGGAATCCACAGCAATAAAAGACATTTTACATGTAAAACCTAGTAATTATCTATTGTCTTAAAACAATAGAAAGAATTTCTAGCCCAGGCATCCTGTCTCCGAGCTGGAGATCAAACACAGTTGTAAAATCCCTCACTTATCAACTTTCCTCCAGCAGGGTGCACTGTGGTTAAATTTTTGAAGCTCAGAACATAACACAATTTCTTACATTTGTTACACAAGCCTGTGGATCAAATTAATATTTACAAGGACACAGAATTATTTACAAAATTCTACCTAGCTAGGCTGGCAGCTTTCACAGTTAGTTTTAGAGTAGTTCCTGAACATTCTAGCGTTAGCTGGGATCCTGGGTTTTAATCTTATTTTAAAGGAGACCATTCTCTGGTCTGACCTTACCAGAGAGGACATTACACTAGGACATGTAAGGACCAGGTCCAGTATGTTTGCGTACTTGGCCAGTGTATTGTCAATCTGATTCAAGGAGTTTGTATACAAAGTCCAGCAATATTTGCACTGGCACACTTGATGTCATACATGACTCC
Source organism: Protopterus annectens (assembly GCF_019279795.1). Classification (NCBI taxonomy): domain Eukaryota; kingdom Metazoa; phylum Chordata; order Ceratodontiformes; family Protopteridae; genus Protopterus; species Protopterus annectens. Next base: position 503,744,792 of record NC_056731.1, on the reverse strand, counting down.
CCATTTAACAGTGATGTAATTAATGCCACACATGAATATGGTACTGGGTTGGATGATGAATGTTTCCAATAAGTTTAAATACATGTTATGGGTCTCCTGGGTTATACAGGGGGACCTATAGCTTGAAAGGAAGTGGTACTGGATTTTGCCTACGGTGATTAGAATGTGGCCCTGATACTTGTCCCGCACCTCACATCTCCATTGACCAAGTGTTAAAGGCCCTATTCAAGGCAAAGAACACAGCTTCCATGAGACCTGACAGTATCCCAGACTATATTCTGCACCATCTCCAGCAAGAACTGGCTTTGCCACTGAGCACCCTATTCAACCACAGCCATTCTTCATCCCAGCAGAGTGAAAAAATGCCATTGCCATCCCCTTGCACAAAAGTGGTGCCACTACTGACCCTGGAAACTATTGCCCCATTAGCATGACAAGTCTGATCTGTAAAACCATGGAGCATATTATTATGGATTTCATAAACAAGGACCTAAAATCTCCAAGCACTTGACCCCACCCAATTCGGATTCATCAGGGGCATATCTTGCCTGTTGAACCTGGTTGACTTCTTTGAGACTGTCACCAAGGCCCTGGATGAAGAAAAGTCAGTACATAAAGCTTACCTTGATTTGGCCAAGGCCTTTGTCACAATCCCCTACTCGGGCATCATCAAAAAGCTAACACAACTTGGCTTAAATCCCTATCTCATCAGGTGGGTGGCCAAATGGCTCACTGACAGGACCCTCAAGGTCAAAATAGGTGCCTCCACCTCTGATAGATGTCACTGGTGGAGTTCCCCAGGGATCTGTCCTGGGACCCATACTGTTTGGCATCTACATCAGCCACAGGCCCAGGCAAAGACAAAAGGCCTGTGGCTGACCAAGTTTGCAGATGAATGTAAGTTGGGTGCTGTCACTCACAGTAACTAATAATGGGTGCCAAAGTCATGTCCTCAAGCTAAACGCAAAAAAATGTATCATCATACTATTCAGCAAAAACATGGCCCCTACTAATTACCACATCAACGGCAACCCCCTAAACATACAACCTGTGTTGAGAGACCTGAGTACTCGGTTGATAATCTCACATTCGACACATGTGGACAGGCTCAAATCTCTATGACTCTACTCAGTATCATACAGGTTGCTCAGAGATGATCTGTGCCTCACCTACAAGGCAATCTCAGACCCCGGCCTACTGGAGATGCTTATCCATAAGTCTAACTCCATGACATTACCCACTCGAAAGGCCTGAAGCTAATATGCGACATCAACAAAACCTGCTGGAGAGACAGGTTTGTCTCCCAGAGGCTGTTCCATCTATGAAATAGACTTCCCATACACATACAGAGTACATGGCTGACCATCTTCAAGTGCAACCTTGATGAGTGGATGGAAAACCACAAATCTGTCTCAGGGGCATACTTCTTAATTGTACAGATTTTAGCAGAATGCCCAAATTTTGCCTTATATTTTTGGTCCGTTTTTCATAAAATTGTGGCTTTCTGGCAAATTAGTGGCAAATCATTAAAGACTGAAGTTAGAAAATAATGACAGACATTTGAGTTTTAGACTTTATACCCTTCAAAAAATTCATGCTAATGCAAAACCTGTTATTCTATCAACTTTCTAAGTTTGTAAGAGCAATATTTAAAAACTGTCCCTATTTGTACCACTTTTTTCATGGCTTTGTCCAGATTTCTTACTCTAAGAGGTTGAAAGGTATGCCAAGGGGTTCCACCTGTGTCCTTCACTGACAGGGGAGACAGGTGTTGACTGAGGTTCCCATTTGGGGATAAACTCTTAGTTAGGCTTGTAAGGGCCCCAGGGCCATTAGCCTAGTAACCTCCTATGATCCTGTTTGACCAGCCATGAGTCACAATTACTTTTCATGTAAATCAAGACAGCTCCACCTTTAGTCCCAACCTTTTGTAGTAGCTGGTATAAGTATGTAGAAGGCATCATAGTCTTGCACTACTGCCAAGGTACTCTCTACAGCTTTAAATCATGTCTCTGACTGCACAGACATCAGAATTCTCAAGGGTGAGGAGAACTTGTAGAGAGTGGAGCTTCTTGTAAGAAACGTAATTTCACTAATTCTACTGCTAGAATTATTTTGTGACTCTGTGTGTTGTTGTGTCTTTCGGCTTTTCCCGGTTAGGGGTTGCCACAGCGGAACTCCGGTCCGCTAATGATTGGCAGTAGATTTTTACATGCTGAGTCGCCAGCCCTGATGCACAACCTTCAACGAAGGTACGCCCATTCACGCATGTCTCCATGCAGAAAACGCTCTAGCTGAGAATCGAACTGGACAGCGTCTTACTGTGAGGTGACAACGCTACCACAGCACCACAAGTGCATATGCATTCCCTTCACAAGCTCAGAGTTTCAAAACATCAAACTGCAAATGGTTGAGAACATAACATCACAGTTTTAAACTTCAAACATTTTCAATGGAGATCGTCTTACAGCGCAGAAAGGGAAATTTACCATTTTCACTGTAGTGTGATCTTGAAGTTGGTATATTTTTTAGCAGGAGGTGTGGGGGATGCTGGGGGGCATTCCCCCTGCAAAGAAACTTTGAGCATGTAAAGTAGAGTCATATAATATATATATATATATATATATATATATATATATATATATATATATATATATATATATATATATATACACACACACACACACACAAACATGCATTTTGGCTGGTTCTGAAATTCGTACGTCCAAGGTTTGAGAGGATATTTATGATGTTTGCTTTATAAAGGATCTTAGAAGTTTACATTGAAGTCACCTAGGATAATGTTAGATTTGGTAGTTTGTAAGGCATGTTCAGTTAGGCTTTTGACTTTATTGGTGTTAGCTTATGATGGAAGATGGGCAAGTCTAAAGGTTTGAAGTAGTTGTTGTGGTTGTGTAATTTAATTAAAATCTAGTATGGGTCATAGTCATTGATGGATGTGTTTTGTCCAAATGGAATAGTTGTAATATTTTTATTGAATGATATCAATATACTACCTCCAGCCCTAGTGGCTGGTGTGGGGTTGAAGAGATATTTGTAATTGGGGAAATGGTGGCTTAGGTCTGGTGTGGAGATTTTATCCCATGATCCAATGATTTCCAATTGTGTTTGGGTTGTAAGTAATGAAGAAGCTTTCAAGTTGTTCGAGCTTGTTAAGCATACTGCCTGCAGTGAGCATGGCTACTGCAACTTGGGATTTTTTTGAGTGAAATGAGTATTTAGTGATTGTGCATTTTGTGGAGGTCACTGTTGTACTGAGCTAGGCTTGATACAGTTATGCAGAAGTAAAGCTCTTATTAGACTTATGAGTGTAATGTACACTTTGATATAAGGTGTTTTATTCTGAAATGTTATGGCACGATCACAGCTGGTCATATATGTAAAATAATTTTATAAGACTTTAAACCTTCAATTATTTTTTGCATGAAAGCCAGAAATATCAGCTGAGACATGTGATGCTATTCACCTTAAACATTAAAATCTAAGTTTCATTCACTGTATTCTCTAGTACTTAAACTACATGAAGATGTTGTACTGAAAGATACGGTTTCTAATTCTTCTAATTCCAACTTTTAGGGATACCAGAAATAATATTTCCAAACATGAATGGCTGTTACTACAAAAACTAAGAAAAAAAAATCTATCATCATCATCATTATTATTACTATGATTATTAACACTGATAAATTAGTTGCTACTGTAACATCACTGTCTTATGCCTCAGCCCCTTACCTGGTTCAGCTACATATTTTATCATTCTATAGCTCACATTAAGACTGCCCACAACATCCTCTACAGCCCAAACTGATGCTCTGTCACCAGCTAGCTATTAAACTGGTGCTTGGTTCCCAGAGACCTGTATTCACCAAACCAACACTTAGTGCTTACTCAAAAATCTACAAATCACAATGGTTCTTAAGTCAGTGACTTTTCACAGTCATCCAAGAGGAAGATGGAGGCTGAAGAAATCAAACCCTGGACAACAGGAAGTAATGCATTAACAGCAGAGTATTACTCCTTTGTACCAACAACCAAACATTTCGGAAGTTCACCTACAAAGATAGTAGGGCAACATGTTTTGCATTAACCTACATGTTGCATATCACTGTGTAGCATCTGGAATAATTAGCCATGTATCATCCTGCAAATGGTACAGGAAAAGCTAAATATTTACAAGGGTCAGGACAAAACCAGGAACATGTGAGTGGTATGGTAGACATTGAAGTACCACATGGAGCTGGGGACTTCATGTCTACAATGTGTTCCACAGCTGTCCTGTGATTGTGCAAATCCTTAAATGACACTGCTGGCCAAGTACAACATATGTTTTTTTTTATTTTTTTTCCCTGAGTTACTTACTCCTATTTAATAGCTTCTCCTCCTCTGCCATTACAGCCTCCTCCCTCCTCTTATTCTTTCTATAGCATAATCTCCCACTTTATGCAATTCAAGTTTGTCCATTTGTATTTCAGTCTTTAAAACACACTGGCCAATGCAACTCAGCTATTCAAAGAACTACTTGTTGTCATTCATCAAATGATAGTGGAGCCAACAGAGTAACATAACTACTTCACCAAAAGTGGCTGTAAGTCTCCAAGTTGGTATGCAAACAGTATGTGCCCAGGGCATCAGTAATTATACCTCATTTAAATCCAATAAATGTAGCACCATGTCACATAGCAAAAAGGGCCACCAATTACAATTGCAAATGAAAGGTCATATGATACCAAATTGCCATCATTATTGATAGCTGTATAGCATGAGCTCTGCCCATTTCATATTAAAAATAAGACAAGCCACCCTGGTGGAATCACAATATCAATCAGTTAAAAAACAAAAGAAAAAATCTTCGCCAAGTGTAGAAGGAACAAAGGCATACTTACTAAAAGCCTCCTCACCAGTCTAAACATGAAGCTAAGAGGGTTAATTAATACTTCAAAGGCTAAATTTGAATTAGAAAATAGCTTCTCAGGCAAAGGACAACTACAAAGCATTCTACAGCTATGTCAGTAACCTCAGAAGAAATGCACAGCAAAACAGAGAACATGTTGTAAATGGCATCACCCACACTGAACTGGAGACCACGGCCAACCTTTTGGTTGATAGGTTCAGCTCAAATTTCTTCCCCCACTCCCCCGATATTCCAAAGTAAAGCACCATATAATGCAATATCCTCGACCATTGCTAGGGAAAAGATCTTCAATGCACTTTCCAAGACCAAAAATACTGCATCGATGGGCCTTGATAACATCCCTGGATGTTTAATCAACAGTATGAAACATGACCTCTCTCTCATCCACTTGAATCACTTTTCAACTGGAGTTTTCAGTCAGGTTTTATGCCAAAAGAATGGAAGATGGCTACAGTCATTCACCTGCACAAAGGAGGTCCAACTATTACGCCAGGTAACTACAGGCCCATAAGTCTTACCAGCCTAATATCTAAGGCCATGGAAAGAATCACCATAGACATGATAAATGAGGACATAGGTAACCTGCCAACTCTGGACTCATCACAATTTAGCATTGTTAAAGAAAGGTCAAGCCTATTAATTCTGGTGGACTTTTCTGAGAGGGTCACCAAAGCAGTGGATGAAGGTAAGACTGTGCACACAGCTTACCTCGACCTGGCCAAGGCGTTTGATACAATATCTTACTCAGCCATTATAAACAAACTCACTAATTTAGGTATAAACCCTTTAATCTGAGGCCACCTCCACCAAGAGACCAGTCAATAGTGGAGTCCCCCAGGGCTTGGTATTGCCCCCCCCCTTTTTGACATCTATTTTTCAGAAATAGAAGCAAATAGTGAAGGTTTATGGCTGACTAAGTTTGCTGATAATTGCTGGATAGAGGTTATCATCAACTTACCTTCAGATGCTAACATTCTTCAAGAAGGTCTATCTCTGACTACAAATGTTGCCAAAGCCATGGTGTTAATCTCAGTGCTAAGAAATGCATTATTGCACCCTTTGGGAAGTCAACCATACCACCTAATTACTGTGTTGATAATACACCCCTAACAGTCAACCCAGTAGTTAGGGACCTGGGTTCACACATAAACAGTAGCCTTACCTTCAACCACCATGTGGCCACAGTGGTGAGGAAATCATTTTATATTGTGCAAATTATAAGTAAGGGCTTGGCATCTAGGTCCACAGAGGTCATTATCCCACTGTACTCCACCCTTATCAGACCAATCATAGAGTACAATGTTCCCTTTGGTATGTACCTGACCAGGCATATGCAGCAACTAGAGTGGCCTCAGAAGTTCCTTCAGAATGAATGCAGGACCTAACAAGCCTGCTTTAAGCAAAGTGCCTTATAGCCCTTTCCCTCTACTCAATCTCCTATAGATTGCTTTGGGGTGATCTAAGCCTGGTTTACAATCCATCCACAAACCCCTCACTTATGAATCTCCTCTCCTCTCCTTCTATTTCAGTCAAACAGTATCAGAAATAGAAGGTCTAGGGAGCTGAATTTTGTTTGTGACTTAAACACAACATGCTGGAAAGACATATATGTGCCCCAGAGACTTCCCCTCTTATGGACCAGGCTTCCCATCCATGTGCAGTTGAGTTCATCCATTATCCAGTTTAAGTGCAACCTAGACCATTGGATGGAGAACTGGAAACTTACACCAGACTTGGCACTCATGTCCCTTATGGACAGTCATACCTTATAAATGCCTGGCCCTTAATGTCCTGTTTGGATACAGGACATCATTATTCTTTCGGGAAAACTTGGCTAGACTTAGAAAGGCTCCCCAGATTGTTAGTCTGGTAAGAGTCTATGAATCTAGGAATGATGGCAGATGACAATCATAACTTTGCTCAGTGTGTATCTTCAAAAATCAGAAATTTATATTCTGTAGCCTAGCTAATGCTAAAGTGTTTGACTAATAATTCGAAGGGGCACTGATCTGAATCATTATTTAACATAGCACTGCACTAACCTGAAAAGGTATCTGGAGTCTTTACCAGAAAATACAGACTTAAAAAATGTTGAACTATTTAGAAAGGCTTCTTGATATGCCAATTTAACCTGTTACTTCACGACTTTTTAGATGAGATGAATGACTAGCTTTCAAGGCAATGTTAGAGTCTATCCCACTTGCAAATTTGTAGCTGGAATACAGGACTGGAGAACTGAATATTAAAAATAAATCTTAATAACAGGCACGCGCACAAAATGACTGATGTTACACAATCCTACCAAGACAAAGGAACATGTTTCCACTTGCAGTCATTTATGTTTCTAAATGGGAAATATACAGTGTGTAAAGGTGTGTGCGAGTGTGTATGTGCATATATTCTGCAACAGACCAGCATCTTGTGTAAGATTGGTTTCTCTCTGCCCTAGATTCTCTTCAAACCTAAACTGGAAAAGTTGAGTAAAATGAGAATTACTGAATTTATATCCATACACACACACGTGTATGTGTCTCTATGTGTATATATATATATGCACATTGATCTAATTCAGAAGCTCAAAGCTTAAAAACTTCGAACTTCAAAAGGCTGAGACCATAAGACTGAAGAGAAACAAAAAAAAAATGATTTTACATTTTTGCAGGGGGGCATGCCCCCTGCATCCCATGCTAAATAAATATACCAACTTCGAGATCACACTACAGTGAGAAAAATGGTAAATTTCCTGTTCCGTGCTGTACAGCAAACTCCATTCAAAATGTTTGAAGTTTCAAAACTTCGATCTTATAGTCTAAGCCTTTTGAAACTTCAAGCTTCTGAATGGGATCCATACATATATATATATATATATATATATATATATATATATATATATATACATATGTACACATACACACACACACATACACACCAATGTCTATATATATATATATATATATATATATATATATATATATATATATATATATATATATATATATAGTTTCACTTTATAATCTTGAAATACTAAAATACCGAATTTTAGTATCTCAAAACTATAAAGCCGAAAGTACAATTACGCAAAACTGCATAATTTAGAATGCGGAAATGTTGAAACTGTGGTTGTGCTGGTGCATTCATGATGTTCGGTGTGATTTGTGGATTTAGCTGGGGATTCAGGTAAGTGGTGTTTTTCTATGGGTATTGGGTAGGGATTTTAGTGTATGTGAGTGTGTGTAGCAGTGGGTTTTATGTGTTTTTGTGTTTAGTGTGACCTTGGAGTTAGTATATATAAGTAGCAGCCCCCCTGCTTATAGGTAGGGTAGGTGTGTTTGTTTGTTATGTTGTGTTCCTGTGTGTTGTTTTGTTTGTTGTAGTGTAGTTAGGTAGGTGTATGTGTGCTTATTTGTGTGGTGGTATGTGTATGATCGCTATTTTGAATTTCGCAGTTGTGGGTTGTCGGTTTTTTGAATTTCTGGCTTTATAGTCTTGAGATACTAAAATTCGGTACTTTAGTATTTCGAGATTATAAAGTGAAACCATATATATATATATATATATATATATATATATATATATATATATATATGCAAACACACACACATACATACATACACATAGAGGTTTACCTTCCAAATGTTGAAAGCACATAGCTGAACGTGCATATTGTTTAAAAGATTCCACAAAATCCATACTGCTGAAATTTTTGATAATCAAAAAGTGAACGTCAACATTTCCGATTGCTCAACACCCGGATACAGGTGCTAACATGGGTCAAAAAGGGGGCAAGATTTTGCAGTTCGGAATATTGGTGTTTGAGGTTTTGAGAAATCGCAGTTCAGAGTTCAAACAGTTAGCATTCTGAAGGTAAATCTATACATGTGTATCTAGATAGAGTGTTGAGTGGGGAAACTACTTGCAAGCCATTGGTTTGTAAGGGTTACAAATGAACTTGTGAACCTAAAAGGGTATATCCAGAGATTACCTGAGCTGGGTCTCTCTCGTCACTGGTGTCCAGAAAGTAGGTGGAAAAGAGAGTGTGATACAAGTGAAGAAGATCATGCCAACAAAATGTTAAGGGTCACCCTCAGCAGAAGGGAGAGAAAAAAGGAGGGGGCAGAGAGGGTATGACATAGGGACCAGCTACTGTCTTAATCTTTAAATGCACTTTTTCAAGGAGAGGGTTGTGGAGTCCAGAAGGTTTTTACAGGAATGAATGCTTTAAGGGAAATCCATAGAAGTATTCAAGAGGAACAGGATGGGTGGAAAGGGAGGAGGGGAGGAAAGAAGAGAACAGAGAGGAGGTAGAATGTTAAATCCATTAAAACACAGACTAAGAAACCTCAATGCCACCTTCAACCATCATAGAAACAAAATATGATATGATTCATGTTATGCTTATGAAATCTGAATGACACCAACTTTTTGCAGTATCATTAAAAACTTCTCATTCTCTGTAGGAATTTGCGATCATCTCTGACATCCAAGTCCAAAAATATACAAGTAGAATCAACTTGATGAAAGCAGTCTCTTTGAAATTCCCACAGTGAAAGAGTGTTCTTCATAAGTTAACTTCTCAAATATCTTAAATGAATGCAAGAGAATAGTTGTTTTGCTGGTGCAAAGCTTTATCAAATCTTTCTTCCAGAAAGAAGACAGAACAGTTTTCTTCTAACACAGTAAAAATAATCAGAGAGTAAAGAAGAATAGAAAAGTACAAGTATGCATATTTCAGTAACTCTACATCCATTCACATATATCAGTTGTATTGAATCTCAGACAATACTATTTTATAGTTTTATACACAATCTCAGGGTCAGACAAATAAAACAAAGTGTGTCGTTTTAATATGCATGGCTTTTAATAGAACTACTACAAATACATAATCCTGTTTCCTGGAAATAATACTTGACTATGAAAAATGTGATTGTTCTAAATGCCCATTAAGGCTAATGCACTATCTATCTACTCAAAATCACAGAACTTTCTGCATATTTCCAGCATTTTAAAACAATATGAAATTATGGTTTTACATAGTGTAACATAACATGATGGGTCCTCTGGGAAATGCTTAGCACTTGGTACTGGTAGGAAACAGAAGGGTCATTTGGCAAGCTAGAGCTAGGTTAAGTTAAGTATTTTGGAGAAGAGGCAACAGAGTTGTATAACAGAAAATGTAAAGAAGTAGGGAAAAGAGGATGGTCCCCTTTCAGTGAATTACTTGGGAGTCCCAAGTAATGAGAAGCAACTTGAAAGTGGTACTTACCATAACGTTAGATCCTTTCATCCTCAGCTGCCTGATTCAACTGATGGGTCTTTACACCACTTGTCAGATCCGAGCCAGTAAAACTAGTACTTCAGCCTCAAGTTCCTTTAATTCTTTTGCCTCCCATAATGCTCCTATGTATGAAGCTACCTAAGGTTGAGTTTGTTGCCAAGAAGGTAAGCCTAGTCCCCAAAATATCTCCCTGAAGGGGAACTACTAACCTTCAGATCCTTCATAATTGCAATATGGAAGTGAGAAGGAGGGAGGGTAGTCATATTGGTTGATAACTACTTAACTACAGTACACTTACTAATCATGCCGTCTGTCTCATTTGACTCATTTCTAAGAATCTCCAGCCACACAAACTCTTGGGCAGTATCATGGCAACAAACCTTTGACGACAAGGGCTCCAAACAAAGTTCTTGACCTTGAAATTGCATCCAATCTGTAATGTTTCAAGGAGGTATGCAATGTAGACCAAGTTGCCACTGCACAAATATCAATTAAAGAATTCCAAAATAAGGCTGTAGATATAGACCGACCTTAGTGAATAAGCCTTTGGTCTGTATGGTAAGGGACTATTGTAACTGGAGTAAACAAAACAGATGCTGACAGAATGCCATGTGGACAAAATGACTTTAGAAATCTTTGAACCCAGTTTATCATTAGCAAAGGATGCAAAGAACTGCCAATCCTTTCTAATAAATTAGTTCTGTGTAACTGCAATCTGAATATTTTGAGAAGTCTAAATTGTGAAGAATGCACTATCCCTTGTTGCTTTGGTTAGAAAAAATATGGCAGATGTATGAGTTGATTTAAATTTGCTTCAAAAGCCATGTTAGGAACAAAGGAGGGGTTAGTATGAGGTGAAACACTATCTTCATGAAAAATCTAATAGGGAGGAACTTCAGACAGTGCATGCAACTCCAAAACTCTACTAGATGTGGTTATGTCCACCAAAACAAGGTTTTCCATGGCAGAAATTTCATAGGTTCATAAGTTCAAAGATAGGTACTAGGCTATCGGCCCAAGGGCCTATGTAAGCCTAGCCAGCAAGGTTCCATAGCTTACGCCACCCAAGAAAGATATTTTCCTGTGCCACTGTCCAGCAGAGACACAGAAGTGATCCCTGGGGTGTATTTCCTATTTCCCATCCACTCATCAAGATTTTTCTTGAAGAGTGCTAATGAAGAACTTTGCTTGACATAGATGGGTAGCTTGTTCCAGAGTATAGGAAGCCTGGGACAGGAATCTATCCCTCCAGCGTGTCCTGTTTATTGTGGTGACAAGGTTTAGGTCCCTAGAGTGTGTAGCTCGGAGGGATTGGGATTTCTTTAGGTGTAGTATGTCCAACAGCTCTGGGTCTGACATAGCTTTATATGTTAGGCAGAGATCACCTTGGAGTAGGCGATATGCTATGGAGTAAAGCTGGAGTTTTTTGAGGCGGTCAGTGTAGGGCATTTGTTTGAGGCCAGTAATCCTCTTTGTGAGGTACTTCTGTGGCCTTTCCAGCTGCTGCAGATGTCTTGTGAGGTACATTCCAAAAGGGGCATTGTACTCTATAATGGGTCTAATGAGTGACGAGTAGAGGGGAACAATGACCTCTTTTTTCCTGGATGAGAGCCCTTTTATGATGAGGTGTGCCATGTAGAAGGACTTCCTGACTATTGTGGTGATGTGTCTATCAGAGAGACTACTGTCTACCTGGGTCCCAAGGTCTCTTATCACGCATTCGGTGTTAAGTAGATTGCTGCCTATGTGGTAGTTCATGGGTACAGAGTTTTTACCAAAGGGGATGACACTGCACTTTTTGGCATTGAGCTTGAGGCCATGGCTCTGACACCAAGCATCTGTCTCAGTGAGGCCCTTCTGTAGGATGTCCACATCATTTGGGGACTTGACTATGGCTCCTAGTTTGCAGTCATCTGCGAACTTCGTTAGCCAGAGGCCTTCTGTGTTAGCCTGTACTTCAGAGAAGTTGATACCAAACAGGAGAGGTCCCACGACGGAACCCTGTGGTACTCCACTTGTCACTGCTTTGAGGTCAGATTTGGAGTCTGCAACTTTTACAGTGTGGGTTCTGTCAGTGAGCCAGTTGGCAACCCATCTTGTGATGTTGGGATTTATACCTACTTTAGCTATAATTCCAGAATGGGTGATGGTGTCGAAAGCCTTGGCAAGGTCAAAATAGGCTGCGTGAACCATCTTACCCTCATCCACGGCTTTGGTGACTGCCTCAAAGAAGTTGATCAGGTTCAGGAGGCATGATCTGCCTTTCACAAACCCGAACTTGGAGGTTACCAATGTCTTTGTTTATGAGTTCCATGATGATACGTTCCATAGCCTTACAGACCAGGCTCATCAGGCTAATAGGTCGATAGTTCCCGGGATCAGTGGTTGCTCCCCCTTTGTGGAGTGGGATAACTGTTGCTGTGCGCCATTCAGTGGGCAGAAAGCCTGATGCGAGGCTATTATTGAACATGGTGCTTAAGTGGGGAGCCAGTTCATTCTGAAGTTCATGTAAAAGGCAGCCTGGGATGTTGTCCAGTCCCATGGATGCTGTGTTTTTTGCTTTAGAGAGTGCAGCTTTTACCTGCATAGTTGTGATTACAGTGACTCTGTATTCTCCCTATATAGATATGGGCCCTTCAGGGGGTGGGAGGGGGGGGGAAGTTAGCACTGAAACTATCTGCCAGGATGTTGGCAATATCAGTTGGTTCTGTAATTTTCGTGCCTTTGTGCTATAACTCAGAGCAGATCTGGGTGTTGCCATCTAGATTTTTGACATAGCTATAGAATGCTTTGTGGTTGTCCTTGGATTTAGTGGTGATTTTGTTTTCATAGCTAGCTTTGGAGGATCTTATAAGGGATCTCAGCTTCTTACTGAAGCTGACCAGGGAGCTCCTCCACTCATGGGATTTTTACTCTCTTTTACAACAGTTTCTTCCTTCTGTTGTACAGTTTGTTTATGGCAGGGGACCACCAGATTCGCTTCCTTTTTTGGAGGATAGCGTCTTGGTTCTGTTTGGGATAGCATGATCCATGCACTTGTGTAAGTGCTTATAGAGTGCATTTGTGTAGGATTCAGCAGTTGTAACTGTATTGTCCATCTGCAAGGGTGCCATGAAGTTCACCACTTCTGTCTTAAGAAGCATGAAGTTGGCTTTGGAGAAATTTTTTACTGTGGTTTCCTTAATGGGGGGTGGGGGCGGGATGTGGATATCAAGGGTGATAAGGTTATGGTCGGATCAGACCAAAGAGGAGTTGACTTCAGGTGTGGAACACCGGTCACTCATGTTGGTAATGACTAGGTCTAGGATATTGTTGCCCCTCGTGGGGGTGTGGATAACTTGATCTAGGGCACTGGTGTTTATGAATTCCAGAAAGCATTGAGCTAGGGAGTTGGTACATGAGTAGTTTTCCAAGTTAATGGTGGGGTAGTTGAAGTCGCCCATTATTAGGGTGTTTGGTTGAACCCTAATATATTCCAGTACATTAAGAAAAGAGGAGTGGGAATCCTGAGGCATGGTGGGGGATCATTAGCAAGCTACAATGTGGATTGCAGTTTTGCCCAGAGTTAGTTGCACTTGGATAACCTCGGATGCATTATGCTGAGCAACTAGCCTGGAGGTGTGGCTTTCCTTAATGAATATGGACACACCTCTGCCTTTGGTGTTTCGGTCTAGGTTACATGGCCGAAAAGTGAGGTATGAGTTATAGCCTGGTAGTGCAGAGGTGCTCTCTGAAGCCTTGAACCAGGTCTCAGTCACTACACAGATATCGATGTTCTCCATTTTAAGGAGTGCCTCGAGTGAGTGCATTTTGAGATTTAGACTTCTAGCATTGAGTAGCATTACCCTCAGTTTTTGCTTGCCTGTTCCTGTTATGGTGGTGAATTTTTTATTTGAACCCTGCCTAAAAAAGGCACTATAGGGGCAGAAAGAGCCTTAGCTAGAGAAATGGAAGAAGATGGTTCAAATGGGGGAGGACTTTTAATGTCTCCAAAACAAAATTAAGGTATCGTGGAGATGCCATTTCTCTAATGGGGACCCTAGGAGAAGAATTCCTTTCAGAAATGCTTTGCAGAGTCTGTAGGAGGCCAAAGAATGGAAACAAATCTGAAATATAAATTAGAAATTGCAGCTAAATGTACTTTTATAGGGAGGAAATGGGAACCCAAATCAAACATGTTTACTAGGAAATGAAAAATATCCGGAATCAAGAGGGTAGAATGGTCAATATCCTGAGCTAATGCCCAAACTGCAAAGCATGCACAGCTGCTGTGGTAACTCTTATGTGTAGACTCCATCTGGGAGGTAGACAAGACTCAAACAAAATTTTTGGACAAGGAAGGGTCATTGACCATCAAGTGTGTTGGAGAAACCATGTGGCTAGTTTGAAATTGTGGAGATCTGGTTGAAGAATCCTGGAAAGGTGTGGTAGTAGATCTTTTCTGGCATCTAAGAGCCAAGGGGGCAGTCTGAGGTGAGGCTTCAGCAAAGGAAAACAAATTTGTGCCTGGGACAGTATCAGACAATATGAATTATCATGGCTTTGCATGATCTTCCTTTTTGTAAATATCTGGATATCAAAGGCAGAAAAGGATAGACATATAGTAGTCTGGAAGGCCACTGTTTGACTAGTACATCTCTCAGGGACTGTCCCTTAGGATTAATGAAGGCAATGAAATTGATACAGCCGGTGTTGGACAGGGAAGCAAACAGATCACAGCACAGTTGGCCTCAGAGGTTGAATACATTCTGTGTTACTGATGGATGGAGAAACCACTCATAAAACATGAGAACGGACCTGAAGTGCCTGTCAGCAAGAAAGTTGGTCCTCCCAAGAATGTTCATTGTAATCAGAAAGCCATGTAAATCAACCACCCATTGCTATGCTCTCAATGCTTCCCAGCACAAATGGTTGCACCTGGTTCCCATTTGCTTGTTGATATACCATAACACTGGTATGTTTTCTGACTGAATGAAAATCACTCCCAATGGAAAGCTGTTTTAAAGTTCCAGCAATGGAAGGAAAACTGCTCACATCTCTAAGATATTGATGTGAATATTGGCACTGTGGGGATTCCAAACACCTTGGATCTTCCCCCTCTGACAATGCTTCTCCTACTCTAATGAGGAGGCATCTGTGCTACTTCTACAGGGAGTGTCAGAAGAAAGGGCTTTCCAAAAACTATGAGAGCCACCACAGTAACTGTTCCCTGTAAAGTTTGGTAATTGTGATCAGAGTGGAAAGATAGTCAATGAACTGAGACCTCTGAAGTCTAAGCAACCACTTAAGTATCCTCATGTAAACAAAAGCTAGTTGAATCATCAATACCGAGAAAGCCATTAACCCTATTACATACAGAACGAGTTGTGCTGGAAAGAACTTGCATCTTATGTGACTCTGAATGTAATTCTAATGGATGAGGACCCAGTGGTGGGGAAGACACCAGAAATTTGTGCTGGGAAGCATTGAGAGTATAGAACTTTATAGAGTCAGAACCACAGGTATCTCCTGGAAGCCTTGGCTATTTCTGGAGATCTACAGAGAACACACAGTCATTGGCCTGTAGGCAAAACAATACTGTGCATCATGATCATCCTGAAATGTGTCTTTTTATATATGGGTTTAGGAAGTTTAGATGCAGAACTAGCTTGAGGTCCTTGTGATTCTTAGGAACCAAAAAGAATCTTGAGGTATCTCATGACCCTGTCTATCTGGTGAGATCGCTTGGATGGCTCTTTTTGAAGCAGAGAGAGACTCTCTTCTCTCTTTTTGTTGGTGGGGTGGAATGCCTGGATGAAGGTTGTGTCATCGGAGGGGGAAATTTGGAAAAGAGAGTCATATAAACTCTAGATATTATCTTGCATGCCCAAGAATTCTGCACAATGACCATCCATGCCACAGAATAGCAGGACAGAAGACTCTCAACTGCCTCCAGAGGGTGAACTGTCCGATAGCCCTTCAGGAACAGTTAGATTACATATCAGATAAATACTGTGATAGCCCTGCTTTTGCAGAACATTTCTATTTTTTGGTCTGTGTCCACTGAAGGGGTCTCCTCTATCAAGGCTAACCCTGTCAGAACTGGAGTCAAAGGGGTGATGTTTGGACTTTCGAAAGCATACGGCTTGGATCCATTTTGGTTCCTATTATATGATCACTGTGGAGTTTCAACTCTAACTCCAATGGCAGAGAGCATCTGACCATCCTACTTGTGCTTCCACACCCATGCTTTAATAGAAGGACAAAAGAAGTATGATCCATTAAATAGGCATTAGCAAAGGGTGACAAAGTTGTCCACATAATCACACTGGTGAAGCCAGGCAAGATACCATCTAGTGATGCCAACCCCCACTGCCAGAGCTGCTCCACTGGCTGTTAATGCATCAGTCACCTGAAGAGACTGGAAACAATGAACATCATATTCAAGGTGGTCTCTGGTTCCAGGAATCCAGAGTAGGAATTCTTTTCAAAGATGCTAATGCTTACTACAGCAGCTCTCACTGAAAATGATACATACATGGAGACTAGTTCAAGGTCCAAGCAGCAAAAGTTCCTGAAGCACATGCCCATTTCCCTAGTTTGTACACAGCTTAAGACTCCTTGTTGAGTGAGTGAGCAGTAGCGTTTTCTTCAGTCATCTCTTTTTAATTTACTGATGCCACAATAATACAGTCAAACAAGGGACTTTTTGCCCCAAACTGTGTTTCCTTGGGTCGCCTTAAAATTTAGCTGTTTTTTGGAGAACTGATTTGCAAGTGTCAGACTTTTGACATGATATTCTAATATCCAACTCAATGAGGCTGTCTGGCAGAGGAACCGCCCAAGACGTTGGGGGGGGGGGGAGAGCAGTAGAGCTCTAAAAGACCTCCTGATCCTGAAAGAAAGGGTCTGTTGGTCAAGTTCCCCTCTGTTGCATTAATTCAAGAATCTCACTGAAAATAACATCTTCTGGAGATGATAGTGGGGAGCCTTCTCAATCATCGGAGTATGTATCCAAAATGACTGACTCCAAAGGGGTGCCAATGTGCCTCTTTTTACATGTTCACCTTCTTGGAACATCAGAAGATGGTGATCCTGAGTCCTCATAGGACTTAAGTTGGACAGGGGAAGACTTTTAGAAGTCAGAGGTTGATCTCTTATCCATGGATGCATGAAAATGCTGTTTATACATGGGTGGAACCAATACTGAAGGAGCCTGAATATCTGTTCTCAGTGGAGAAGCTCTTTTATTCTCTCCGTAACACTAAAAGCTGATCCATCATCTGTCAGATCTATGGTTGAGTGTAGGAATCACCCTTTCAGGTGAAATGGTAGGCTGCACTGAGTAGGGTAGCCCCAATCCTGAAAGAGTGGACAGCCCCAAGGAGGACAATAATGCTGAAACCTCAAAGGCCAAAGTCTCTGACACCAAGAATGGAGCCATGCAGGATGCCTCCAAGCAAGGTGCTGAGGATTCAGAATTGGGTTGTCAGACCAGAGAATCACATGGCTCCAAAGGTCTTAGAGCTAAAAGGGTTGAATTTGAAGCAAAAACAGAAATGTTAATTAGATCAGAGAGGAAACAGACTTTGTGAAAATTGTTGACTCCAAAACTGCTGGTGCCAAGATATGCACCAGAGAAGGAGTGAAAATGAGAGGTGAAGGGCCTAACATTTCCATCCTTGAGTTAGACAGGGATGGAAGGACACCTACCTCTATCTGGGCCTACAAGAAAAACTTCTCATCTTGCAATCCAAGTCAGTAACATAAGGATTCCTGAAGGATCTGAAGGATATACATGAGGAAGCTGAAGAAGGCCAGAAGGAAAGACATGACAGTTCTCTCTCAAAAGAAGCCCAGATAACTATTTCAGATAAATCACCCAAAATGTTGGTTATCAGCTACAAAACAACTGGAGCTACTGAAGCAGGTTCAGTCAGTGCCATTGAGGAGGAAAACTCTCCTCTAAAAATTGTCAGAGCTGAGAAGCAGCTGCATCATCAGCTTCTCATTTCCTTGACTCTCCATCTTTCTCCTTTTGTTTTTCTTGGGGTTTCTTTAGTGTTTACACAAACAAAGCTGGACTAATACTATAATGAAACAGCTCACTTTGCTGCAACTAACCCCTTTAGAGCTTGTCACTGCCCCTAAACAACTAAATTGGACTGGCCTCCCACATCACCTCCATTATAGTCAGCTACTACTAGCTCTATATACTACTCTGATAAAGTGTTCGGCACTAAAGGCATGCTTTAACACTAGCACCCTACCAAAGCTCTTTGGTCTAAAGACAAACTCCTCCTCTCCATCATTAAAGCCCAAAATGCATCCAGAGCTTCCTTATACTCAAACTTTGTAGCTACACTCACCCCCCCCCAACAAAAAGATATGTTATTTAACTACACTATAAAATAAACAGGATACAGCAACCTACCAAATGAATAACAAAGTACTAAATGTACCTTAGCTCCAGTAGTCTAGTGAATATAGTGCCTTTCTTTTTCAATACCATAGTGATGGCAGGACAAGACCCATGTGACACTGAGGGGAGGAAAAAAGAAGCCCGAAGACGCATCAGTTGGATGAGATAGAAGGGATGACTACAATCTGACACCTGTATAAGGATAGTGAATTCACAGTATGGCATAAGTCACTTGCTTGATAGTCCAGAGGACTCTGAAGGTTTTTGAAAAGGAGAAATGGACCAAGGCCACAGCACCTGGCTCTGAGACTTAAGTCCTGGTCTGGAGTTTGGTTACTGCCAGTGAAAGTCCTAGCAATTGGAATCCAAAGTTGTTGCACTGCAAAGGGTTGCGAGACTTTATTTGTGTCCCATAGACTTTGGGCTTTATTTATACAGGAAAGCATAATTTAAGTTACTTTGTTTTATATGCAAACGTCTTTCGTTTATTTGTTCAAAATACACTGCATAAAAATGTTTCATTTCATCAATGTAAGGACTGGTAAGCAGGACTTTAATCTAACATTTCAATGGATGATATCAGCCTCTGTCTACCTGAATACGTAGGTGACACTAATAACATATTGACCCATATATGGTAAGAGGGACAGCAAACTGTCTAAAACACAACACACACACAGCACAAGTTGCAAAACACCTTGTCAAAAAACATGAAAATGACCAGTGGTATCCCAATTCAGTGCTGGGACATTTCCTTTCTGGGCCTTTACATCTTAGATATCCAAGCAGAGAGCCAAGACCTGTGACTAACAAAGTTCGCAGTCAATTGCAGACTGGAGGTTGTTGATAAGTTTCCCACACCATACAGACTAAGCTCTCTCTAGTAAACTCTTTGAGTACAAAAATGGGCTCAAATTAAATGCTAAAAGTGTAGTATTGTCATTTTTGGTAGACCATCCCTCACCTCATAATACTGTATAAATAACATACCACTATATAACAATTATATAGTCAGGGACCTAGAAACATGGGTTGATAATTCCCTCTCTTTGATCATCATATGACAATGATTGTCTGGAAATTGTTTAGCCAAAAGAATGTCTTCACTACCTCATTGATCAGACTCAGACTACTTAGTCACCAATCACCAATTAGTGAAAAATTTTAAAGAAGAAATTGTATACAATAAAGTACTATCATCTAAAAATGAACAAAAATCTAAGAAGAAATGTTATACAATAAAATACTTTATAAAAATGAACACAAGTCTAAGAAGAAATGCTATATAATAAAATACTATCATCTAAAAATGAACAAAAATGTGTTTAGTTCTTTTAATCTATCACCATTTAATTGTGGAGATTCATTATTGAGTATAGAATTGAGTGCTTGTCATAAGAAAAATGTAGAGGACTATGATTGTGTCTCTGATAACAATCAGTTTTATATGTTTGAGAAATGGATGACAAAAATTCAACTGGGGAGCGGAGCAAAGTAATGCTCAAGAGATGAATCTTAACATCTGTTTTAAGAACATACGAGTAGTTGTTTATGACCAGAGTAAACCAATCATAATTCTTTGTAATACACGCAGCTTTAGTTGCCCCAATGTCTTACCAGTTTCAGAGAGAGAGAGAAACTACAGCAGCATCAAACGTTTTGCAGCTTTAACAACTTTGAAATCTGTAATATATTTAACAGTACTGCAAAAACAGTACCTCTAATTAACCATTAGTTTTAAAATCTGTTAGATGCTTTACTCTGCTGTACTTTAGTTTCTGTTTATTTTCCTTTTTTGTGCATAGCAGTGTAAAATAGACTACAACTTTAAATGCTTGAAAAGGTTGTTAGCACCATTCTGTCAAGGTTGATGTTTATCCCGCAGCATGAGATTTCATAGATTCACATGGCTGTGGACCAATTTGACAAAAAGCAAGGCACACACGGTGGACTGGGGTGTCGGTCCAAACCAACACAGCACAAACCAAAGAGGGACCAGCACACTCAGTAGCAGAATAAAATCCAAATATTTAATTATTCAAAAGGTGACTAACAAGTAACCTTTTTACAATTACACAGACCGGTTTCGGCTAGTGTAGCCTTTTTCAATGTGAATTTTTGATAATACAAAACAATTACTAAGCAAAACACCTTGACATCCTGGTTCTGTTTTTATACCCTTCATTTAAAGTGGTATACTTCTAAATTACTTTGGTGGATGATACTGCATTATATTTTGGAACAAATATGGAATCAATGAATACATTCTAGTTTATCAGCATAGACCTGAAATCCTTACAAATTAAGCCTGTCTGTATATCAATGCCAATTTTTAAGATTCTAATGGAGATTATTTGTTTCCCAATATTATAACCATCAAACTTATAAGTGATTCCTTGGACTCAATTATCAAAGTAAATTTTAAATTTTAAATACATGGAGTCTAGTGGGATCAAAAAATAATGGAAACAAAAAATCATTTGAGGCAAATACCATAAGTGTTCAGTTATGTGTCAATCTAATTGCCATATTTAATGGTGACCCAAACTGACGCTGAAGACGATACCTGTTGAACTTCTCTCAGTGGCCCATCCTACTGAGGCTACCACCAATATTAATTTGGTTAGTTGTAAGTGCCATCATGTACTTCATACTCATTTAATCCTGGCTTAAAGAAAGCCCCAAGAATAGTAATCCATTTGTTTTCCATATTGTTAAGTTTGGTATGCCAACCTATCTTGAAATTCCTGTGGCATTGAATTTTATCTATAACAACAAACTTGAATGATGCTCCTGTGTGATGTTGGCTATGTTTATATAAGGCGTTAGTGATTCTTCTATTTCTTATAGAACTTAAATGCTCACTGATCCTTATTTTGATGGGTCTAGAGGTCTGCCCAACATAAAATGCAGAACAGCTGCACTGGGCCAAATAGATGACCCAATCAGAACTACAGTTTGCAAAGTTGTTGATGTTAAAGACCTTGGGAGTGTTTTTACTAGAGAATTCTTTGTTTTTGCAGATATATTGACATGCACTGCAATGTCCACATGGATAACAACCCACTAAGGCATCCCCAAAAAGAGTTGTTTGTAATTTGATTGCTGGTGTAAACCTTTTATAATGTGTTAGTTGAGATTGAATAGTGCATCCCCTGCGGTACGAAAAAGCACAAGTGTCAGGGAGAATGTTATTGAGAAATGGATTTGATTGTAATATGTCCCAATATTTGCTAACAATTTGTCTGAACCAAGATGTGTTGTTACCATAAGTGGTGACTAATCTGATAGCTTGTCTGTCATCAGTAGTGTCATCCTTTGATCTATTATATTGTAATAAATCCGATCTTCTACTATTTCCGATATTGCTGGCCGTGTTGTTGAGGTGTTCAGGATTATACCCTCTATCCACAAATCTGGCTGTTAGTTCCTGTTTTTGTGTGGAATATTCTGCCTCCGTGGAGCATATTCTTTTTAACCGCAAATATTGGGACTTAGGGATGTTGCTGATGATGTGGCGGGGGTGGGAACTGGTAGCATGAAGCAAAGTATTATATTGTGGGAATTTCCTGTGTATTGATGTTGCTAAGGTGTGGTCAGGTAATCTTTTAATGGCCACATCCAAAAACACAATTTCATGGTACCCAGTATTAACTGTAAAATGTATACCAAATGGATTATCATTTAAATAATCAGTAAATTTGGACAGTTCTTCCAAACCCCCACGCCACACCAACCAGCAATCATCTAAGTACCTCCGCCATATGTCCATGTGCTCCATATAAATATTCCGCTGGCCATCATATATGAAGGTTTGTTCGTAATAACCCATAAACAAATCAGCATAAATGGGGGCAAAGGATGCCCCCATTGCTGTTCCTTTAATTTGCCAATATGGGTTGCCCTCAAAATAAAAGATGTTTTTTTGCAACACATATTCCGTCAGCTTGATCAAAAAATTATTGAATCCAGTGGAATATAACTTGGCTTGATTTAACCAATAAGACACTGCCACAATAACAGCTTTGTGTGGAATACTTGTATATAAGGATGATACATCTAATGTACATAACAGCCAGTCCTCTTCCAGTTGAGAATCTTGGATAATATTCAAAAATTGTGTAGTGTCCTGGATATGTGATGTGACCATAGTCAGCAGTGGCTTTAAGTATTCTGTCAAAAAGGCAGACAAAGGTTCAGTAAGGGATCCTTGACCTGAGACTATAGGTCTACCAGGTGGATTTAGTAGGTCTTTATGTATTTTGGGTATTAAATATAGGTATTGTGGCATGGGTTCAGATACCTTAAGTTGCATGGCTACTTGTTGGGTAATAATCTCTTCCTCTACAGCTAGATCAATGAATGAATCAATATCAGTTTTAAACTTCGAGGTGGGATCCACTACCATCTTAATGTAAAACTGAGTTTGAGATAACTGTTTAAGTGCCTCTGCCTTATATTTCAAATAATCCATGACCACAATACCCCCACATTTGTCCGCTGAAGTAATAACTATATGTTTGTTTTGTTGCAATTGTAAAAGTGCTTCTCGTTCAGATGAATTGAGATTACTACGTCTACTTGTGAATTTTTGGGAAAAATGTAAATCCCTTAATACACATTCTTTAAATATTGAGACATGCTTATCCATTGGTGGTACAAATTTAGATTTCCCAAACCTAAAGCCAGTAGGTCTTTGAGAGCAAGATTCATCTGAAAAAAATAGCTTAAGGTTAAGTGTTTTACAAAAGCTATTAATGTCATCCACTAAAGAATGTTCAGGTACAGGTGATATGGGTACAAAATTCAAGCCTTTATTTAATACATTATATTGTGCATCCGTAAGTATGATAGAAGAGATATTAAGTACATTATTCACTATGTTGTTATTTGTTTCAGTAATGTCTGAAGACTGGTTGTACCCACGTCTGTGCCTGTGTTTCCTCCCTGCCCTGCGCTTATTGATCCTAAAGGGATGAGTTGCTTCCTTTTTGCCACTGGGGACGCCTGGTTGGAAGAAAACTCACCATCTGTAGTAGATGAAAAATCATCATCAGATGTAACATTGTGTGTTGTATCATGCTTTTTAAGAACAGGCCTGGGTCTTTTCTTACCCCTTGATAGTTTGAATGAACCCTCATTGAACCTGACACTTTTTTGTGTTACAAAAGGTTTCCCTTTTTCATAATCATTTAGATCTCTATTAAACTTGTGTATTTTCCTTTTCTTAAGCTGTTCTTTAATATTCACAATTCTTTAGCTAATTCTGACAAATGCCCTGATAGAACTCTGTACTAGAATAGGTTTCAGCTTCCAAACAGGTGGTTTGTAAGTCTGAAATAAGAGTTTCAATGGTTCTTTCATAGTATTTAGTAAGGCTATCGACAAAGAGCATAGATGCCTGATGTTGGGCATTAGCCCAATCTTGTGTTAATTGGTTATCAATATTCGCCACTAAGGGCTGCAACTTTATACGAAGCCCTCTTGGTGTAATGTCTTTAATTTTATAAGCTTTGAAAAGCTTCAAGTGCCATATATTGGTTCTGAGAGTTTTCATTTGTCTACTAAGATTGGAAAAAATTGAGCCACATTTTTCTTTAGTGTTGGTTAAGACATTATCTGTCATGGGGGATTGACTGTTGTTAAGTCCAAATGCTGTCTAAATTATCCTTGTCGGCTGACAGCCCCCTTAAAATATCATTTAAGTCCATAACTAACACCAATGCTTGTTATAAACTTTGGGTATTAATTGGAATAAACTAACCAACCAAACAGGAATATTTAAATTTCTCCAAAAAGAAAATATTCCAAAAAAAATTTATTTGAAAATGTTTTTTTAATATGCCGTATATGATAGTTAACCACCCCCCAAAATCTCTGAATGTCCAAGTCCAATACTCAAGGTCAAGAGTATCACTAATTTTGTTATTGGAACCCAATTGACCAGACCCGAGAAAAAAATTTTTGTTTTGAGAGGTTAATGCTGGGCTGACGAAAAATTAAAGCAGTAAAACTTATTCTAATTGTATATGCCCATGTTCCATATTACATGGTCAAAAAATTCCATTGTCAAAAAGTTCCATGGTCAAAAAACTGGCTCCAGAGGCCTGAATAGTCAAACTCCATCACCAAAGAACAGAGTGAAAATGTTATATTATATTCATACTCTTACCATAAGTGGTTTATTTGTGAGGAAAATTCCAAGTTATTATTTTATTTAGTAGCCACCGTAAGAGTATTCAATTGTCAACTATAAAAATTGTTTTATATATTCATATGCCCTTACAATAAGTGGATCTATTTTGAAAAAATAATCATCTTGTATATATAAATATATTTATTCTATTTTTATGCCACCGTAAGGGTATATGATATTCAGTTATATTGATGTTGGCCGACCCTAGGCCCAAGATTATGACGTTGACTATTATGTCCAGTCAACTCATATACACCATATTCTTATGGTGACTGAAAACTATGCAAACCACAACACCTACTGGAACCAATCATAATAAATCCAAAAATAGAATAATTATCTGTCTCCAAGAATTAGATTGTTCCTACCCTTTATTTGACAGTCCAGCATTAACCACCAACGATAATGTAAATTGGAAAATATAATTTTTGAAAAAATAGATAAGGGGTACTTTATATTGTATTATCCAATATCAGCTAACTGTTATTTTAGGTCTAGAATATGATATCTGCCCTATACCTAATATATAGATGAAGAAATTATTAACCAAATACCGAACCCCTATATTGCAATAATACACATCAGGCAACTATGAAACTCTGTCTAAAATATTGATGTTAATAGAAACATATATAAAAAAGTATGTATGTTTGGAGTTCACTGTGATGTAAACACAAGCCCAAACTTTGATATTAGAACCAATGTACTTCCATGGCTAGTACCATTCTATCCAAAGTTAAATCTTAATAAGACAATTCTGCATAAAACAGAAAATCAAAAAAATAATGAAACCTCTAGCCCAAGGTCCTACTGGGGAAAAAATGTCAATTCTTATGCTTATTAAAGTCCTATTGATTATAATGGAATGTAAGAAACCACAATCTAAACCTATTTAATGCCCTTCTTAAAGCATACCCTAATGTGATAGGCAAGTGTTTTTACAAAATAATTTTATAGTTTACTTGTCCCAAACATTGTCATGTATTCATCTTAACCATAGATAACAATATTTGGAGAAATGTATCAAGGCAATTTATAAACCTATATCCAAAGGCCACCTGCGTGTGCCTATGCAAGAAAAATCGCCTTAATATAACTATATGGAGTAAAATATGTAGTTCCTATTCTAATGTGTTTCAACAAACCACAGATAAATGTGTATTTATAAACTTGACAAGCTCATATTTGTAGCTTAAATATTAAGCTTGTATACACATGTGATTATTGCAATTGTTGTAAAAAAATAGTAATTGTTGCTTTATGTCCATAACCAGAAAATTGTAATCAGCACCACATACATCTAAGCCACAATTTGAAAGAAATAAACCTAATGGAAATGGCTGTGGCCCTATTATCATCTACATAAGAACATATGAACTTTTGTTAGCCCAATGTAAATGATTGAATATCAACTTTGGCCTGAAAATTGTTGTTCATTATGCCACACATTTAAATAACAACTGATTATAACCTGGATATGTTCATAAATAGTTTGTTTTAACAATTACTCAATTGCCTTTGAGTGCTTCAGTACCTAATATTCATTATATGATCAACCAAAAACAATAACCAACAGTTAACTATATATCATATGTATGGTTTGTGTAAATACACTAGATTATAGCCCCAGTTAACAATGGTAGCTAGGACAAGTCTAAAACACCAGAACATTGATCACCCATGCAGTCCTAATAATGAAACGACAACCAAGTCCTATTAACTTTGAATCTGTGGTCCGAAACACTGAGGAATCCACGCAGTTGAAACCAATTGGTATGGCGATCATATGCTATTAGATTGCAAATGGTTCCCCTTGTTCGCCAATGGTTTTTCGTTCATATAAATTTCCGCTGTATAAATGTCTGCATAAGTGTTCACTTAAAAAAGAAAAGAAAAAACAGTACCAGCCTTAAATAAGCATATGTCTTTAAGTCAGTTAGTCCCAAGGAAATGGTTGGTCTACCCGGTTTCTTTAGGTAATGCACAAACAACAAAATCACGCCACAAGATTATTATTGACTTCTTATCACCGTGGCGGTAACACCCAGCCATTAATCACAGTACCAAACAAAAGTCACGTAGTTAGCCACAAAATTGGTTGTTAATAAACTCATTAGCTCCGTTTGGCCAAAAGCAAGAAACGTAGATAACAGTATTCGGTACAGTCATTAGACATACAGATAAACCCAAAGCTATTGAAGTTGTTGAGTTCCAAGTGACTAAACAAATGAATAGTGTACGCCAAGAGTCCTGTTAGCGTTGTTGAGACAAAAACTGGCTCAAACTTTATCACTTGCCTAACGAAATTGAAAAGTTCAATGTAAAGATTCTACCATGTATGTTGACTAAGGGTACAAATCCAGTGTCCCAAATGCAGCAGTATGTCCAAAATATTTGCGAAGAATATAAACGAACCAGGATAAAGGCGAAATTCTGCTACCAGGCGTCCCCAGCGTGAAGACAGCAACTCAGCAAAAGCAAGGCACGACGGTGGACTGGGGTGCTCGGTCCAAACTAACACAGCACAAACCAAAGAGGGACCAGCACACTCAGTAGCAGAATAAAATCCAAATATTTAATTATTCAAAAGGTGACTAACAAGTAACCTTTTTACAATTACACAGACCGGTTTCGGCTAGTGTAGCCTTTTTCAATGTGAATTTTTGATAATACAAAACAATTACTAAGCAAAACACCTTGACATCCTGGTTCTGTTTTTATACCCTTCATTTAAAGTGGTATACTTCTAAATTACTTTGATGGATGATACTGCAGTATATTTTGGAACAAATATGGAATCAATGAATACATTCTAGTTTATCAACATAGACCTGAAATCCTTACAAATTAAGCCTGTCTGTATATCAATGCCAATTTTTAAGATTCTAATGGAGATTATTTGTTTCCCAATATTATAACCACCAAACTTATAAGTGATTCCTTGGACTCAATTATCAAAGTAAATTTTAAATTTTAAATACATGGAGTCTAGTGGGATCAAAAAATAGTGGAAACAAAAAATCATTTGAGGCAAATACCATAAGTGTTCAGTTATGTGTCAATCTAATTGCCATATTTAATGGTGACCCAAACTGAAGCTGAAGACGATACCTGTTGAACTTCTCTCACTGGCCCATCCTACTGAGGCTACCACCAATATTAATTTGGTTTGTTGTAAGTGCCATCATGTACTTCATATTCATTTAATCCTAGCTTAAAGAAAGCCCCAAGAATAGTAATCCATTTGTTTTCCATATTGTTAAGTTTGGTATGCCAACCTATCTTGAAATTCCTGCGGCATTGAATTTTATCTATAACAACAAACCTGAATGATGCTCTTGTGTGATGTTGGCTATGTTTATATAAGGCGTTAGTGATTCTTCTATTTCTTATAGAACTTAAATGCTCACTGATCCTTATTCTGATGGGTCTAGAGGTCTGCCCAACATAAAACGCAGAACAGCTGCATTGGGCCAAATAGATGACCCAATCAGAACTACAGTTTGCAAAGATGTTGATGTTAAAGACCTTGGGAGTGTTTTTACTAGAGAATTCTTTGCTTTTGCAGCTATATTGACATGCACTGCAATGTCCACATGGATAACAACCCACTAAGGCATCCCCAAAAAGAGTTGTTTGTAATTTGATTGCTGGTGTAAACCTTTTATAATGTGTTAGTTGAGATTGAATAGTGCGTCCCCTGCGGTACGAAAAAGCACAAGTGTCAGGGAGAATGTTATTGAGAAATGGATTTGATTGTAATATGTCCCAATATTTGCTAACAATTTATCTGAACCAAGATGTGTTGTTACCATAAGTGGTGACTAATCTGATAGCTTGTCTGTCATCAGTAGTGTCATCCTTTGATCTATTATATTGTAATAAATCCGAACTTCTACTATTTCCGATATTGCTGGCCGTGTTGTTGAGGTGTTCAGGATTATACCCTCTATCCACACATCTGGCTGTTAGTTCCTGTTTTTGTGTGGAATATTCTGCCTCCGTGGAGCATACTCTTTTAACCGCAAATATTGGGACTTAGGGATGTTGCTGATGATGTGGCGGGGTGGGAACTGGTAGCATGAAGCAAAGTATTATATTGTGGGAATTTCCTGTGTATTGATGTTGCTAAGGTGTGGTCAGGTAATCTTTTAATGGCCACATCCAAAAACACAATTTCATGGTACCCAGTGTTAACTGTAAAATGTATATCAAATGGATTATCATTTAAATAATCAGTAAATTTGGACAATTCTTCCAAACCCCCACGCCACACCAACCAGCAATCATCTAAGTACCTCCGCCATATGTCCATGTGCTCCATATAAATATTCCGCTGGCCATCATATATGAAGGTTTGTTCGTAATAACCCATAAACAAATCAGCATAAATGGGGGCAAAGGATGCCCCATTGCTGTTCCTTTAATTTGCCAATATGGGTTGCCCTCAAAATAAAAGATGTTTTTTTGCAACACATATTCCGTCAGCTTGATCAAAAATTATTGAATCCAGTGGAATATAACTTGGCTTGATTTAACCAATAAGACACTGCCACAATACCAGCTTTGTGTGGAATACTTGTATATAAGGATGATACATCTAATGTACATAACAGCCAGTCCTCTTCCAGTTGAAAATCTTGGATAATATTCAAAAATTGTGTAGTGTCCTGGATACATGATCTGACCATAGTCAGCAGTGGCTTTAAGTATTCTGTCAAAAAGGCAGACAAAGGTTCAGTAAGGGATCCTCGACCTGAGACTATAGGTCTACCAGGTGGATTTAGTAGGTCTTTATGTATTTTGGGTATTAAATATAGGTATTGTGGCATGGGTTCAGATACCTTAAGTTGCATGGCTGTTTGTTGGGTAATGATCTCTTCCTCTACAGCTAGATCAATGAATGAATCAATATCAGTTTTAAACTTCGAGGTGGGATCCACTACCATCTTAATGTAAAACTGAGTTTGAGATAACTGTTTAAGTGCCTCTGCCTTATATTTCAAATAATCCATGACCACAATACCCCCACCTTTGTCCGCTGAAGTAATTACTATATGTCTGTTTTGTTGCAATTGAAAAAGTGCTTCTCGTTCAGATGAATTGAGATTACTACGTCTACTTGTGAATTTTTGGAAAAAATGTAAATCCCTTAATACACATTCTTTAAATACTGAGACATGCTTATCCATTGGTGGTACAAATTTAGATTTCCCAAACCTAAAGCCAGTAGGTCTTTGAGAGCAAGATTCATCTGAAAAAATTAGCTTAAGGTTAAGTGTTCTACAAAAGCTATTAATGTCATCCACTAAAGAATGTTCAGGTACAGGTGATGTGGGTACAAAATTCAAGCCTTTATTTAATACATTATATTGTGCATCCGTAAGTATGATAGAAGAGATATTAAGTACATTATTCACTGTGTTGTTATTTGTTTCAGTAATGTCTGAAGACTGGTTGTACCCACGTCTGTGCCTGTGTTTCCTCCCTGCCCTGCGCTTATTGATCCTAAAGGGATGAGTTGCTTCCTTTTTGCCACTGGGGACGCCTGGTTGGAAGAAAACTCACCATCTGTAGTAGATGAAAAATCATCATCAGATGTAACATTGTGTGTTGTATCATGCTTTTTAAGAACAGGCCTGGGTCTTTTCTTACCCCTTGATAGTTTGAATGAACCCTCATTGAACCTGACACTTTTTTGTGTTACAAAAGGTTTCCCTTTTTCATAATCATTTAGATCTCTATTAAACTTGTGTATTTTCCTTTTCTTAAGCTGTTCTTTAATATTCGTCAATTCTTTAGCTAATTCTGACAAATGCCCCTGATAGAACTCTGTACTAGAATAGGTTTCAGCTTCCAAACAGGTGGTTTGTAAGTCTGAAATAAGAGTTTCAATGGTTCTTTCATAGTATTTAGTAAGGCTATCGACAAAGAGCATAGATGCCTGATGTTGGGCATTAGCCCAATCTTGTGTTAATTGGTTATCAATATTCGCCACTAAGGGCTGCAACTTTATACGAAGCCCTCTTGGTGTAATGTCTTTAATTTTATAAGCTTTGAAAAGCTTCAAGTGCCATATATTGGTTCTGAGAGTTTTCATTTGTCTACTAAGATTGGAAAAAATTGAGCCACATTTTTCTTTAGTGTTGGTTAAGACATTATCTGTCATGGGGGATTGACTGTTGTTAAGTCCAAATGCGTCTAAATTATCCTTGTCGGCTGACAGCCCCCTTAAAATATCATTTAAGTCCATAACTAACACCAATGCTTGTTATAAACTTTGGGTATTAATTGGAATAAACTAACCAACCAAACAGGAATATTTAAATTTCTCCAAAAAGAAAATATTCCAAAAAAAATTTATTTGAAAATGTTTTTTTAATATGCCGTATATGATAGTTAACCACCCCCCAAAATCTCTGAATGTCCAAGTCCAATACTCAAGGTCAAGAGTATCACTAATTTTGTTATTGGAACCCAATTGACCAGACCCGAGAAAAAAATTTTTGTTTTGAGAGGTTAATGCTGGGCTGACGAAAAATTAAAGCAGTAAAACTTATTCTAATTGTATATGCCCATGTTCCATATTACATGGTCAAAAAATTCCATTGTCAAAAAGTTCCATGGTCAAAAAACTGGCTCCAGAGGCCTGAATAGTCAAACTCCATCACCAAAGAACAGAGTGAAAATGTTATATTATATTCATACTCTTACCATAAGTGGTTTATTTGTGAGGAAAATTCCAAGTTATTATTTTATTTAGTAGCCACCGTAAGAGTATTCAATTGTCAACTATAAAAATTGTTTTATATATTCATATGCCCTTACAATAAGTGGATCTATTTTGAAAAAATAATCATCTTGTATATATAAATATATTTATTCTATTTTTATGCCACCGTAAGGGTATATGATATTCAGTTATATTGATGTTGGCCGACCCTAGGCCCAAGATTATGACGTTGACTATTATGTCCAGTCAACTCATATACACCATATTCTTATGGTGACTGAAAACTATGCAAACCACAACACCTACTGGAACCAATCATAATAAATCCAAAAATAGAATAATTATCTGTCTCCAAGAATTAGATTGTTCCTACCCTTTATTTGACAGTCCAGCATTAACCACCAACGATAATGTAAATTGGAAAATATAATTTTTGAAAAATAGATAAGGGGTACTTTATATTGTATTATCCAATATCAGCTAACTGTTATTTTAGGTCTAGAATATGATATCTGCCCTATACCTAATATATAGATGAAGAAATTATTAACCAAATACCGAACCCCTATATTGCAATAATACACATCAGGCAACTATGAAACTCTGTCTAAAATATTGATGTTAATAGAAACATATATAAAAAAGTATGTATGTTTGGAGTTCACTGTGATGTAAACACAAGCCCAAACTTTGATATTAGAACCAATGTACTTCCATGGCTAGTACCATTCTATCCAAAGTTAAATCTTAATAAGACAATTCTGCATAAAACAGAAAATCAAAAAAATAATGAAACCTCTAGCCCAAGGTCCTACTGGGGAAAAAATGTCAATTCTTATGCTTATTAAAGTCCTATTGATTATAATGGAATGTAAGAAACCACAATCTAAACCTATTTAATGCCCTTCTTAAAGCATACCCTAATGTGATAGGCAAGTGTTTTTACAAAATAATTTTATAGTTTACTTGTCCCAAACATTGTCATGTATTCATCTTAACCATAGATAACAATATTTGGAGAAATGTATCAAGGCAATTTATAAACCTATATCCAAAGGCCACCTCATGTGCCTATGCAAGAAAAATCGCCTTAATATAACTATATGGAGTAAAATATGTAGTTCCTATTCTAATGTGTTTCAACAAACCACAGATAAATGTGTATTTATAAACTTGACAAGCTCATATTTGTAGCTTAAATATTAAGCTTGTATACACATGTGATTATTGCAATTGTTGTAAAAAAATAGTAATTGTTGCTTTATGTCCATAACCAGAAAATTGTAATCAGCACCACATACATCTAAGCCACAATTTGAAAGAAATAAACCTAATGGAAATGGCTGTGGCCCTATTATCATCTACATAAGAACATATGAACTTTTGTTAGCCCAATGTAAATGATTGAATATCAACTTTGGCCTGAAAATTGTTGTTCATTATGCCACACATTTAAATAACAACTGATTATAACCTGGATATGTTCATAAATAGTTTGTTTTAACAATTACTCAATTGCCTTTGAGTGCTTCAGTACCTAATATTCATTATATGATCAACCAAAAACAATAACCAACAGTTAACTATATATCATATGTATGGTTTGTGTAAATACACTAGATTATAGCCCCAGTTAACAATGGTAGCTAGGACAAGTCTAAAACACCAGAACATTGATCACCCATGCAGTCCTAATAATGAAACGACAACCAAGTCCTATTAACTTTGAATCTGTGGTCCGAAACACTGAGGAATCCACGCAGTTGAAACCAATTGGTATGGCGATCATATGCTATTAGATTGCAAATGGTTCCCCTTGTTCGCCAATGGTTTTTCGTTCATATAAATTTCCGCTGTATAAATGTCTGCATAAGTGTTCACTTAAAAAAGAAAAGAAAAAACAGTACCAGCCTTAAATAAGCATATGTCTTTAAGTCAGTTAGTCCCAAGGAAATGGTTGGTCTACCCGGTTTCTTTAGGTAATGCACAAACAACAAAATCACGCCACAAGATTATTATTGACTTCTTATCACCGTGTGGCGGTAACACCCAGCCATTAATCACAGTACCAAACAAAAGTCACGTAGTTAGCCACAAAATTGGTTGTTAATAAACTCATTAGCTCCGTTTGGCCAAAAGCAAGAAACGTAGATAACAGTATTCGGTACAGTCATTAGACATACAGATAAACCCAAAAGCTATTGAAGTTGTTGAGTTCCAAGTGACTAAACAAATGAATAGTGTACGCCAAGAGTCCTGTTAGCGTTGTTGAGACAAAAACTGGCTCAAACTTTATCACTTGCCTAACGTAAATTGAAAAGTTCAATGTAAAGATTCTACCATGTATGTTGACTAAGGGTACAAATCCAGTGTCCCAAATGCAGCAGTATGTCCAAAATATTTGCGAAGAATATAAACGAACCAGGATAAAGGCGAAATTCTGCTACCAGGCGTCCCCAGCGTGAAGACAGCAACTCAGCAAAAAGCAAGGCACGCACGGTGGACTGGGGTGCTCGGTCCAAACTAACACAGCACAAACCAAAGAGGGACCAGCACACTCAGTAGCAGAATAAAATCCAAATATTTAATTATTCAAAAGGTGACTAACAAGTAACCTTTTTACAATTACACAGACCGGTTTCGGCTAGTGTAGCCTTTTTCAATGTGAATTTTTGATAATACAAAACAATTACTAAGCAAAACACCTTGACATCCTGGTTCTGTTTTTATACCCTTCATTTAAAGTGGTATACTTCTAAATTACTTTGATGGATGATACTGCAGTATATTTTGGAACAAATATGGAATCAATGAATACATTCTAGTTTATCAACATAGACCTGAAATCCTTACAAATTAAGCCTGTCTGTATATCAATGCCAATTTTTAAGATTCTAATGGAGATTATTTGTTTCCCAATATTATAACCACCAAACTTATAAGTGATTCCTTGGACTCAATTATCAAAGTAAATTTTAAATTTTAAATACATGGAGTCTAGTGGGATCAAAAAATAGTGGAAACAAAAAATCATTTGAGGCAAATACCATAAGTGTTCAGTTATGTGTCAATCTAATTGCCATATTTAATGGTGACCCAAACTGAAGCTGAAGACGATACCTGTTGAACTTCTCTCACTGGCCCATCCTACTGAGGCTACCACCAATATTAATTTGGTTTGTTGTAAGTGCCATCATGTACTTCATATTCATTTAATCCTAGCTTAAAGAAAGCCCCAAGAATAGTAATCCATTTGTTTTCCATATTGTTAAGTTTGGTATGCCAACCTATCTTGAAATTCCTGCGGCATTGAATTTTATCTATAACAACAAACCTGAATGATGCTCTTGTGTGATGTTGGCTATGTTTATATAAGGCGTTAGTGATTCTTCTATTTCTTATAGAACTTAAATGCTCACTGATCCTTATTCTGATGGGTCTAGAGGTCTGCCCAACATAAAACGCAGAACAGCTGCATTGGGCCAAATAGATGACCCAATCAGAACTACAGTTTGCAAAGATGTTGATGTTAAAGACCTTGGGAGTGTTTTTACTAGAGAATTCTTTGCTTTTGCAGCTATATTGACATGCACTGCAATGTCCACATGGATAACAACCCACTAAGGCATCCCCAAAAAGAGTTGTTTGTAATTTGATTGCTGGTGTAAACCTTTTATAATGTGTTAGTTGAGATTGAATAGTGCGTCCCCTGCGGTACGAAAAAGCACAAGTGTCAGGGAGAATGTTATTGAGAAATGGATTTGATTGTAATATGTCCCAATATTTGCTAACAATTTATCTGAACCAAGATGTGTTGTTACCATAAGTGGTGACTAATCTGATAGCTTGTCTGTCATCAGTAGTGTCATCCTTTGATCTATTATATTGTAATAAATCCGAACTTCTACTATTTCCGATATTGCTGGCCGTGTTGTTGAGGTGTTCAGGATTATACCCTCTATCCACACATCTGGCTGTTAGTTCCTGTTTTTGTGTGGAATATTCTGCCTCCGTGGAGCATACTCTTTTTAACCGCAAATATTGGGACTTAGGGATGTTGCTGATGATGTGGCGGGGGTGGGAACTGGTAGCATGAAGCAAAGTATTATATTGTGGGAATTTCCTGTGTATTGATGTTGCTAAGGTGTGGTCAGGTAATCTTTTAATGGCCACATCCAAAAACACAATTTCATGGTACCCAGTGTTAACTGTAAAATGTATATCAAATGGATTATCATTTAAATAATCAGTAAATTTGGACAATTCTTCCAAACCCCCACGCCACACCAACCAGCAATCATCTAAGTACCTCCGCCATATGTCCATGTGCTCCATATAAATATTCCGCTGGCCATCATATATGAAGGTTTGTTCGTAATAACCCATAAACAAATCAGCATAAATGGGGGCAAAGGATGCCCCCATTGCTGTTCCTTTAATTTGCCAATATGGGTTGCCCTCAAAATAAAAGATGTTTTTTTGCAACACATATTCCGTCAGCTTGATCAAAAATTATTGAATCCAGTGGAATATAACTTGGCTTGATTTAACCAATAAGACACTGCCACAATACCAGCTTTGTGTGGAATACTTGTATATAAGGATGATACATCTAATGTACATAACAGCCAGTCCTCTTCCAGTTGAAAATCTTGGATAATATTCAAAAATTGTGTAGTGTCCTGGATACATGATCTGACCATAGTCAGCAGTGGCTTTAAGTATTCTGTCAAAAGGCAGACAAAGGTTCAGTAAGGGATCCTCGACCTGAGACTATAGGTCTACCAGGTGGATTTAGTAGGTCTTTATGTATTTTGGGTATTAAATATAGGTATTGTGGCATGGGTTCAGATACCTTAAGTTGCATGGCTGTTTGTTGGGTAATGATCTCTTCCTCTACAGCTAGATCAATGAATGAATCAATATCAGTTTTAAACTTCGAGGTGGGATCCACTACCATCTTAATGTAAAACTGAGTTTGAGATAACTGTTTAAGTGCCTCTGCCTTATATTTCAAATAATCCATGACCACAATACCCCCACCTTTGTCCGCTGAAGTAATTACTATATGTCTGTTTTGTTGCAATTGAAAAAGTGCTTCTCGTTCAGATGAATTGAGATTACTACGTCTACTTGTGAATTTTTGGAAAAAATGTAAATCCCTTAATACACATTCTTTAAATACTGAGACATGCTTATCCATTGGTGGTACAAATTTAGATTTCCCAAACCTAAAGCCAGTAGGTCTTTGAGAGCAAGATTCATCTGAAAAAATTAGCTTAAGGTTAAGTGTTCTACAAAAGCTATTAATGTCATCCACTAAAGAATGTTCAGGTACAGGTGATGTGGGTACAAAATTCAAGCCTTTATTTAATACATTATATTGTGCATCCGTAAGTATGATAGAAGAGATATTAAGTACATTATTCACTGTGTTGTTATTTGTTTCAGTAATATCTGAAGACTGGTTGTACCCACGTCTGTGCCTGTGTTTCCTCCCTGCCCTGCGCTTATTGATCCTAAAGGGATGAGTTGCTTCCTTTTTGCCACTGGGGACACCTGGTTGGAAGAAACCTCACCATCTGTAGTAGATGAAAAATCATCATAAGATGTAACATTGTGTATTGTATCATGCTTTTTAAGAACAGGCCTGGGTCTTTTCTTACCCCCTGATAGTTTGAATGAACCCTCATTGAACCTGACACTTTTTTTGTGTTACAAAAGGTTTCCCTTTTTCATAATCATTTAGATCTCTATTAAACTTGTGTATTTTCCTTTTCTTAAGCTGTTCTTCAATATTCGTCAATTCTTTAGCTAATTCTGACAAATGCCCCTGATAGAACTCTGTACTAGAATAGGTTTCAGCTTCCAAACAGGTGGTTTGTAAGTCTGAAATAAGAGTTTCAATGGTTCTTTCATAGTATTTAGTAAGGCTATCGACAAAGAGCATAGATGCCTGATGTTGGGCATTAGCCCAATCTTGTGTTAATTGGTTATCAATATTCGCCACTAAGGGCTGCAACTTTATACGAAGCCCTCTTGGTGTAATGTCTTTAATTTTATGAGCTTTGAAAAGCTTCAAGTGCCATATATTGGTTCTGAGAGTTTTCATTTGTCTACTAAG
Organism: Protopterus annectens; assembly: GCF_019279795.1. Lineage (NCBI taxonomy): Eukaryota > Metazoa > Chordata > Ceratodontiformes > Protopteridae > Protopterus > Protopterus annectens. Next base: position 503,707,130 of record NC_056731.1, on the reverse strand, counting down.
TTTGGAAAAAATTGAGCCACATTTTTCTTTAGTGTTGGTTAAGACATTATCTGTCATGGGGGATTGACTGTTGTTAAGTCCAAATGCGTCTAAATTATCCTTGTCGGCTGACAGCTCCCTTAAAATATCATTTAAGTCCATAACTAACACCAATGCTTGTTATAAGCTTTGGGTATTAATTGGAATAAACTAACCAACCAAACAGGAATATTTAAATTTCTCCAAAAAGAAAATATTCCAAAAAAAATTTATTTGAAAATGGTTTTCTAATATGCCGTATATGATAGTTAACCACCCCTCAAAATCTCTGAATGTCCAAGTCCAATACTCAAGGTCAAGAGTATCACTAATTTTGTTATTGGAACCCAAATGACCAGACCCAAGAAAAAATTTTTTGTTTTGAGAGGTTAATGCTGGGCTGACGAAAAATTAAAGCAGTAAAACTTATTCTAATTGTATATGCCCATGTTCCATATTACATGGTCAAAAAATTCCGTTGTCAGAAAGTTCCATGGTCAAAAAACTGGCTCCAGAGGCCTGAATAGTCAAACTCCGTCACCAAAGAACAGAGTGAAAATGTTATATTATATTCATACTCTTACCATAAGTGGTTTATTTGTGAGGAAAATTCCAAGTTATTATTTTATTTAATAGCCACCGTAAGAGTATTCAATTGTCAACTATAAAAATTGTTTTTATATTCATATGCCCTTACAATAAGTGGATCTATTTTGAAAAAATAATGATCTTGTATATATAAATATATTTATTCTATTTTTATGCCACCGTAAGGGTATATGATATTCAGTTATATTGATGTTAGCCGACCCTAGGCCCAAGATTATGACGTTGACTATTATGTCCAGTCAACTCATATACACCATATTCTTATGGTGACTGAAAACTATGCAAACCACAACACCTACTGGAACCAATCATAATAAATCCAAAAATAGAATAATTATCTGTCTCCAAGAATTAGATTGTTCCTACCCTTTATTTGACAGTCCAGCATTAACCACCAACGATAATGTAAATTGGAAAATATAATTTTTGAAAAAATAGATAAGGGGTACTTTATATTGTATTATCCAATATCAGCTAACTGTTATTTTAGGTCTAGAATATGATATCATTCCTATACGTAATATATAGATGAAGAAATTATTAACCAAATACCGAACCCCTATATTGCAATAATACACATCAGGCAACTATGAAACTCTGTCTAAAATATTGATGTTAATAGAAACATATATAAAAAAGTATGTATGTTTGGAGTTCACTGTGATGTAAACACAAGCCCAATCTTTGATATTAGAACCAATGTACTTCCATGGCTAGTACCATTCTATCCAAAGTTAAATCTTAATAAGACAATTCTGCATAAAACAGAAAATCAAAAAAATAATGAAACCTCTAGCCCAAGGTCCTACTGGGGAAAAAATGTCAATTCTTATGCTTATTAAAGTCCTATTGATTCTAATGGAATGTAAGAAACCACAATCTAAACCTATTTAATGTCCTTCTTAAAGCATACCCTAATGTGATAGGCAAGTGTTATTACAAAATAATTTTATAGTTTACTTGTCCCAAACATTGTCATGTATTCATCTTAACCATAGATAACAATATTTGGAGAAATGTATCAAGGCAATTTATAAACCTATATCCAAAGGCCACCTGCGTGTGCCTATGCAAGAAAAATTGCCTTAATATAACTATATGGAGTAAAATATGTAGTTCCTATTCTAATGTGTTTCAACAAACCACAGATAAATGTGTATTTATAAAATTGACAAGCTCATATTTGTAGCTTAAATATTAAGCATGTATACACATGTGATTATTGCAATTGTTGTCAGGCAGACCTCTAGATCCATAAGAATAAGGATCAGTGAGCATTTAAGTTCTATAAGAAATAGAAGAATCACTAACGCCTTATATAAACATAGCCAACATCACACAGGAGCATCATTCAAGTTTGTTGTTATAGATAAAATTCAATGCCACAGGAATTTCAAGATAGGTTGGCATACCAAACTTAACAATATGGAAAACAAATGGATTACTATTCTTGGGGCTTTCTTTAAGCCAGGATTAAATGAATATGAAGTACATGATGGCACTTACAACAAACCAAATTAATATTGGTGGTAGCCTCAGTAGTGTGGGCCACTGAGAGAAGTTCAACAGGTATCGTCTTCAGCTTCAGTTTGGGTCACCATTAAATATGGCAATTAGATTGACACATAACCGAACACTTATGGTATTTGCCTCAAATGATTTTTTGTTTCCACTATTTTTTGATCCCACTAGACTCCATGTATTTAAAATTTAAAATTTACTTTGATAATTAAGTCCAAGGAATCACTTATAAGTTTGGTGGTTATAATATTGGGAAACAAATAATCTCCATTAGAATCTTAAAAATTGGCATTGATATACAGACAGGCTTAATTTGTAAGGATTTCAGGTCTATGTTGATAAACTAGAATGTATTCATTGATTCCATATTTGTTCCAAAATATAATGCAGTATCATCCACCAAAGTAATTTAGGAGTATACCACTTTAAATGAAGAGTGTAAAAACAGAACCAGGATGTCAAGGTGTTTTGCTTAGTAATTGTTTTGTATTATCAAAAATTCACATTGAAAAAGGCTACACTAGCCGAAACCGGTCTGTGTAATTGTAAAAAGGTTACTTGTTAGTCACCTTTTGAATAATTAAATATTTGGATTTTATTCTGCTACTGAGTGTGGACCAATTTGAGCCTAGCCAATTTCCCTTCTAATGGTGAAAATTAAACCCTGTACCTTGTGTCTGTGAGGTAAACACCTTACCCATTATAAGCACACCACCGCTCAAAGGTGCATAACAGAAGCTGTTACCGACTTTCTGACATCAGAAAAATGGGTAATAGTTAATCTTTCAGCTAAGTTCATAGAGTAATTACCTCACTCCATGTTACAGGTTTTGTTTTCTGATGAAGATTCTAACAGTGGGAGTACTCATTATGATAATACTAAAATATTTCAGTGCCAAAACACTATATATTTATTAATGGATATGTCTGTAAACAGATAAATGCTGCACATGTATTAAATCCCATTTAAGCTTGCAGTTTACCTAAGTTAGAATTCCTGAGGTTTTTCTTATGGTGGTTCACAATTTCTGCACTGGGAGATATAAGAAACAAATGCATTGCAAGTGATATAGGTCAGTAATAAGCTACTGAAGTTGGTTGTATATAAGAGAAAAAATTCTGTTTTATGAATAACAGCTTTAGTAAAGGCTTGGAATTCAGAGAGGGAAATGTTACGTGATTAAGATAAGTTTTGCTTCTAACAACTGAATTCTTTCTAGCTGGAACATTTATCTTGCTAACGTAAGTTAAATTAAAAATCAGAAAATTATTTTGTCAGCATAAATAAATAAATTGTCTAAAAGCAAATAAGATGACTAAAACACTTGATTTTCTTTCTCAGATCAATTGTAAAATGGTCTCAGACTGTAAAGTACAAATATGATGTAAAAGTGTGTTCAAGCTTGTTTTCAAAAGCAGAGAAAGTTTCAGAATTTTAAATACTGACTCACATTACAGCAGTATTAATATGCTGAGCATGACCTTGAAAATATATATAAAGATGCTAGGTCAAATGTAAGAAAAAAGGACATTTAACAAAGGGCACACTATTGCTACAGAATTTCAACCTTATTATACCTAATAACAAGCAATAATCACAGTCACCACAATAAATGTTGAATGTGGCAATAAAGCCTTGAGTGTGAACATTATTAATGTGGAAGTCACTCCTTTGTCAAACACTTTTGTGTTTATGGCTGTCATTCCTAAGTAAAGCGATACTATTTTTAAATGAAGCTAGATAAAAATAATCGCACAAATCACACAAGTTTCTGCATACAATTTACATTTGTGATAAACAGTTAGTTTCATTTAAGATTTGTCAAGGCTTCAAGGTCAGTAAAATACAATAAATAATGCAGATTTTAAATAGTGTAGGAGTTTCATGGAAAAATGAAAAGAAGGAATATTAAGTTGATTTTTCTGTGGTCTAGGAAGGTAAGATTAACATGAATTAGAAGGAGACATACATTGTTAAATAGCAGCTATGTCTCACTGCCACTTGTGGGTTCCTAATATGTATACAGGAGCAGCTCTAAACTGCCACAGAAATCTTACTGATGGGACTACAGTGGAAGGGAAGCAGGTTTTTTAAAGGTGAGTCACCTGATTGCTTAGTAAGATGATATGAGCCAAATGCCAGTTACTCATTGGTTAAAAATGCAGAAGTATGCTATTTATAGGCAAAAGCAATGACCTTTGTGGTCACTTTGATACATTTTCTAACATATTATTTTCTGTGATATATGCAACTCTTAGGATAGTTTACTGATTGAAATGCTGGGAGAATACAACCATATGTGTTTTATTGACTGTTAAATATAAATTAGGTGTTTGAACTTTATTGTATTGTCTTCCTTTGTTCTTTATTGCATATTTAACATCTGTTATGGTTTATACATGCTATACTGCATAGGTTATGTGTTTCACATAATAAACAAACTTAAGTAGAAATGTACTGGCAGGGAACCAGATTTGGGCAGTATATTTTTAATGTGTGTGACTTATATGTTGAGTCAATAATCAGTGTTGCAGCCCTATGGTTAACCAGAATAAGTGGCATGCAAAACTATTGCTTCTGTACTACGTGCTAAACAATAAGAACTTCCTAATCTAAAAGCAGACTAGTCATGGTGAGAGTGATCACTCTGCACAGGAAGACCTTTATATCAGATGACTGAGTAACTTCAAATCTAGGTCCAAAGAATTCTCTACTTTGAAATCTTTCTATTATTTCATTATCCAGTCTGCTCCTAATGAGGTTTAGATGCGCAAGATGAAGTATTGAATATTATAGGACTGGCCATTAATATTCCACAATGGGTACGCCCAATCAGCGTGCCCGTTGTAAATCTGAGCATATACCAACGGAAAAAGGTACGGTCGCCCAGACTTTTTTCCATTGGTATACACTGTGACTTTTAACTTTTTTTTTTACAAAAATAAATTTAAAAAAATCTGAAATCCAGACTCCGGACATAGCCAAGAGACAGGACAGAGAAAATACTAAGAAAATCAGGTATGTTATTCAAAACTAAAGACACGTACCTGATTTTCCTTATATTTCCTTCATTCTGTCTCAGTCCTACCCGTAAACTGTTTGAAATGCTTTTTTTTTTTTTTTTTTTTTTTTTATTAAATAAAAAAAAAGAGAGAGAGAGAAAAGAAAAACGGAGCAGCGGAGACCTTCTTTTCTATGTTGCTTCCTTTCCAAAGCACTGATGTACTGGGCATGCATGGGAAAGCAAGTCCCATACGCATGCGCAGTACATCCAAAAAGGCAACATGATATATACCAGCCACAGATGGACAGTGCAGCACCATTATACACAGGCGTTATTTAAGAAAAGTAAGTATTTTATTTCTTAAATAATGTTATTGTATAATAGCAACAACCGACTCAGTGGTGTGGTATATTAAGATTTATCCATGGTCGGCTTTATTTAATCACTCGGGCTTCGCCTTCATGATTAAACCACACCAACCGTGGGTAAATCTTTATATATCACACCAACGTTATTGGTTATTGCTTAAATGTTACCCTACAGGGTACTAATGAAATGTACTGCAGGATCAGTTTAGGACCAGTAATTCTCTACCTACTTATGTCCTGGTAGGAAGAGTGAGTAAGGCTAGCAATAAGAAGGACAGCTGTTGGTGTCCTGCCACTTTGTGCTCTTAGAACATTGTCTAGTTTTAGTATTTTCTTAAGCTTCTGTTCAGTCATGAAGACTCATCAATGGTAATTTCTCTGAATTCCACTAAAGGAATTATATATTACTGAAAACCACTTTCAACAAAACAAGGAGACAGAGGTTTTTTTTTTTTTTTTTTACAGGGAGCAAGTACCCCTGCACCCTCATGTATCAATAGAACTTAACATCTCCTTAACATAAATACTTCCTCCATGCTCACACAACACTGGGGAAATTGGCTAAGTCAATCTGCACTGAAAGTGCTTTTCAGCATTACTGATTATTACTACATGGGTTAAAACAGGAATTACCATCACCACTGAGCATGCTTTTCAGTCACAGCCTAAGCGGTGCCTTTATCCCAGGGGAATGGAAAACAGCTACCATCATCCCTTTGCACAAAGTGGGGTGCATCCACTGACCCCGGAAACTATAGATCCATTAGCCTGACCAGCCTTATCTGCAAGGCCATGGAACGAATCATCATGGACCTTATTAACAAAGGTATAGGAAATCTCCAAATGCTGGAACCCATCCAGTTTGGCTTTGTCAAGAGGAGATCATGCCGGTTAAACTTGGTGGATGTCTTCGAGACAGTCGCCAAAGCCCTAGACGATGGCAAACCTGTACATATGGCCTACCTAGACTTAGCCAAGGCCTTTGACATCCCGCCCACTCAAGCATCATCGATAAACACACCTGTGGCTAACAAAGTTTGCTGATGACAGCAAACTGGGAGCAATTATTGAAACTCCTAGTGATGTCAACATCCTGCAAGAAGGTCTTACGCAGACTAATGACTGGTGTCAAAATCATGGTCTTAAACCTAATGTAAAAAAAATGCATTATCATCCCATCTTCAGCAAGGGTGATATTCCTGCAAACTACCACATCAATAGCAATACCCTAAGCACACAGTCAGCTGTGAGAGATCTGGGCACACAGGTTGACAGCAACCTTAACTTCAATCACCATGCCTCCACAGTAGTAAGAAGGGCATTTTACATTGCTCATCTCATAAGTAATGGCATTGCCTCCAAAAAAAAGAGGTTATAACCTTCCTGTACTCTTTCCTCATCAGGCCAATAGAGTACAAGTTCCTTTCCAAACACCCGCAACAACTGGAGAGACCACAAAGATTTCTTACAAAGAAAATTCAGGGTCTTCAAGATCTGTCTTATGCAGACAGACTGAAATCATTGTCACTTTACTCTGTGTTGTACAGACTGCTTAGAGGCGACCTGTGCCTTGCATACAGAACAATCTCTGACCCAGCTTTAATGGCAGACGGGTCTCTCGCTCAAAGAACCTTAACCTGGCATGTGACATCAACAAAACTTGCTGGAGAGACAGATTTGTCTCACAGAGGTTGCCCAACCTCTGAAACAAGCTTCCTATTCATGTTAAACAAAGTCCCTTGTTGGCCCTATTTAAGTGCAATTTGGACAACTGGATGGGTAACCACAAATTCACTCTGGGGGTTCCGCCTGTGTCTTTTTGGACAGAGGCAATTAGGTGCTGATTTTAGTGTCTACTTGAACCAAAAACCCTTGGGAACATGGGTTGAACTTGTCTAGGCTTGTAAGGGCCCTGGAGCCATTAGACTAGTAACCTCCTATGATCCTGTGAAGAAATTCCCTTCATTCGCACATACAGTTATCATGGTGCCTTCCATTTGTTATACATCTCTGCATTAATAAAACACTTTCTTTTATACTGCACTGTTTACATACCATCTTCTCTCAGTTCTATTGTTAAGATATTAAGTATGGCAAAGGAAAAAAATAGGGCTGGTGCTAGTAAAGGGGCATATATGTGTTCTGTTAGCCCACAGATTTTACTGAGTGGATCAGAAATGGAACACGTATTTTCCCAGGGCATCTACATATACCTAATAGCACTTGGATGGCGGACAGCTGCCCAGATCGAATGTAGAAATGTATCCACACTGAATGACTGTCTAGCAATGTATGTCACTGAAGGACAACAGAAGGGATCTGATGATTATTATATCTGATCCTCTAGAAGGTTCTTCTTCACTGCATGGATGCACACAGACAGAGATCAGCTTACATTTTATGTAAACAGAACCAAGTTGATCGGGAGTGCTAATTGCCTGTTTGTGTCTATTTTCAAGAATCTGTTAGGCAAGAAGGTGACTAATCATACTCAAACTGGTTAGCTAACCATATCTCCTTCTGTTATCAAAAGCATGGGAGATCTTTAATCCACAAGAGCAGTGACTACATCATAGCATAAATAATGGTCAACTTAATACAACATTTGTGTGGCAACAAACTGAAGTTCCCTAAGCACACTTGTGAGTTAGGATTTCAGGCAGCTCCCTGTTGAAATATCAACACACGGAAAAGAAAATTTTTATAATGAATAATCGCTAATGAGTTTGTTCAAAACATAAAACACTGATCAAAATCACTGACAGCTGTTATTAATCGCCACTATAATTATTAAAAAAGAGTACTCGATGTAAACCAACAGGTTACATTTGTGATTACCAAAAGTAAAACAAAAGCAACTCCAACCCAACACCTACTAAATTAATGTCAAGGGGAAAGCCCTTGATTACACTACAGTTGACTGAAGTTCAACCATTACATAATCTGACCAATTGTACCACAGAAAAAACACTAGCATTCAGATCATGAAATACATGCAGTGATAAATCAGATAACACCCACATATATATATATAATTTATCGCTCTAGCAATATATAAATATACACGCATTCATGCATATATATAGATAGATAGATAATACATATCAATGCACATAAATCACATTTGAATTGCTATACATTACACACACACACACACACACACACACACACACACACACACGTTTTTGTATTTAAAGTGAAGAACCTAAAAAAAAGTTCATTTCTTAACTTCAAATGAAAAAGAATGCTTTTCCTTTGATATATTTCTGGTTACATACAGTCCAAGTTCATTTGAACACACTCCATGAAATTGGTAATACATATCAATGCACACAAATTACATATGAATTGCTATACATTACACACACACACACACACACACACACACACACACACACACACACACACACACACACACACACACACACACACATTTTTGTATTTAATGTGAAGAACCTAAGAAAAAGTTCATTTCTTAACTTCAAATGAAAAAGAATGCTTTTCCTTTGATATATTTCTGGTTACATACAGTCCAAGTTCATTTGAACCCACTCCATGAAATATAAGATTTCTTACAATTTACAAAGCTGCATATAGCCCTGCTCACACTGTATTAAATATATACAGGCTCCTAGTACCTGTCAGTAAAGCCCAGGTATGCCGCTTGTATTCCAGAGCTGCTTTTGCTTAGTTTCCCAAAACTCTTGACTCTTGCTTACAAAATACCTCTCTAGAAGTGGCGAAAACCTCTGCTGCTGCAGGCTTTTAACCCTTCTTTTAGCCATAACTTTTCAGGTGATCCATATTAACTATGTTCTTAAAGGCTTTTACTATCAGACTATGTTGTCTGTGACATCACCATTAGTTTCTACCATAATATATGATGTATATCTTGTACCTTAAAATAGGATTTCTGGCATATGAAATTGTTACAATGATCTCCCTCCTTTGATTACAGAACTCTCATAAAGTCAAGGGCAACGATGATGAATAAGAAGTTATGTACCTACTATAACGTTCCATGTTAGTTGTCTTCTTCTCGCCTTCTTTCTTGCTGGATGGGTTTGGAGCCAATTCTCGGCTCCAATTCGGCCTTCTACTAAAGCTCAAGAGCTATTTACTGGCTCGAGGCCTTCCCATATCCCACAATGCTTGGCGCTAGATACCCAGATCTCGTTTGGCAGAGCTAACACCATAGAAAAAATTTTAAGGACACCTGTCCAAACTACAAGGTTTACCTACAGTACTAAAACAGAGGAGGACGTAACCCAGATAAGACTCAGCCAGAGGAAGAAGGCCTCAAAAAGGGACTCTTCTCGGTCTGTCCAGGCTAGGGGGATGGAGGGTGGGACGCAAGAAAGAAGGCGAGAAGAAGACAGCTAACATGGAACATTATGGTAGGTACATAACTTCTTAATGTTAAGTTGTCTATCTCGACTTCATTCTTGCTAGATGGGACAGTGTCCCTAGCACCTTAGTCCTGGGTGGCTCATCGGAACAGACTCTTGAGCACAGTGGAACCAAAATCAGCTCGACTCCTAGAGGCCATATCCAACTTACAATGTGAAATGAAAGTATGAGGAGTGGCCCATGTGGCTGCAGCACAAATAGATTCCATTGGTAGTCTTGCTTGAAAAGCTACCGAAGTAGCTAACGCTCCGGTGGAATGAGCTTTTGGTTTTGTAGGGAGTTCTTTATGTCTCAGTTGATAAATCAAAGTAATAATAGAGGCCAACCACTCGGATAAGGCTACTTTAGAAACTGGCAGGTCCTGTTTCACCTCAGCATAGGACAGGAAGAGTCGGTCCGATTTTCTTGTTTGTTTAGTCCTATCCAAATAAAAACGTAATTGCCTATGAACGTCCAATTGGTGTAACTTTTGTTCAGCTTTGTTCGAATAGTTAGGAAAAAAGACAGGTAGATCAATAGCCTGATTCAGGTTCGTCTCAGAAGGTATCTTGGGCAGAAAAGAAGGATTAGCCCTGAGTGAAACTCTATCCTTGTGAAACACAAGATAAGGAGGACGAATACAAGGGCTTGAAGTTCCAAAACTCTTATAGCTGAGGTGATGGCTACTAAAAAGAGAGTCTTCCAGGAGAGTAATTTTAAGGAACAGGAGGCCGCAGGTTCAAAAGGAGGGAGAATCAAAGAAGCTAATATCAGGTTTAAATCCCACGGAGGTGGGGATCTCTGACCAGGGGCCTAAGTAAAATAGTCCCTTTAAGAAAGGCCTTGCAAAGTTTGTGGGACATGATGCTGGTTTCTGACAGGCCAGCGTGGAAATTTGGGATAGCAGCCAATTGGACCCTAATGGTGGCAAACGAGGAACCAGCTTGAAAAAGTTCTGCTAAAAAATCTAGAACATGATGGACAGGGGCTGTAAAGGGATCTATATTTCTAGCCTCTGCCCAGAAAGAAAAACATTTCCACTTACTAGCATAAGTCTTCCTGGTAGTAGATTTGTGCGAAGAAAGGATGATTTCACGCACCGGCTGAGAAATATGTTTAAGCCTGGCTAACATTGGAAGTGGAGCAACCAAGCTGTGAGGTTGAGAGATGGAAGGGATTGGTGCAGCCCGCCCGACGGATGGACCAAGAGGTCTGGCTCTGGGTCCAGATTCCAAGGCTGCTCCAGCAGGTGAAGATGCAGGAAAGGGAACCAAATTTGTCAAGGCCAGTAAGGGGCAATGAGGATCATCCTGGATCCCAATGCGGTCGCCTTCTGAATTAGTTTGGGAATTAGGGGAAAAGGTGGGAATGCATACAGAAGACCCCGGGGCCAATCGTGAACTAGAGCGTCTCTGGGGGAGTGGCCGGGGAGGGGGAAGAGAGTGAAGAAATTGTCGCACTTGCTGTTGAGAGGAGTTGCGAAAAGGTCGCAGCAAGGTTGACCCCATCTGTGGAAAATTTTGTCCGCTACTGACTGATTGAGAGACCACTCGTGAGGCATGAGAATAGCTCTGCTTAGCCTGTCTGCTATGACGTTGGACTTCCCGGGGATGTGTGTTGCTATCAGAAACCGTTGAGAGGAGATTGCCCACTGCCAGAGTCTGAGTGCTTCTCGACATAAGGGATAGGACTTGGTTCCGCCCTGCTTGTTGATGTACCACACTACAGACACATTGTCTGTTTGAATTGCAATAGTCCCGGTGGGTAGAGAGTCCTGAAAAGCTTGCAACACTAAAAGCACCGCTCTCATCTCCAAAACGTTTATATGCAGGTGGTACTCTAGAGGTTGCCAAGTGCCCTGGACAGTCCTGCCCTGAAAATGCCCCCCCGCCCTATCAGCAAGGCATCCGTGGTCACCGTGGCAACAAGAGAAGGAAGAACAAACGGTCTGCCCTGGACTACTAGAGGGGAGACCATCCACCAAGCCAGGTGGTCTTTGCATGATTGAGTGATTATTATGTTGTGAGACATCGGAAGTTGTTGAAAAGACCATTGGGTAAAAAGCATCCAAAAAACGAGCCAGAGGAAGTAATGTGATTGCTGCTGCCATGAGACCCAAAGTTTTCAGTACAAATCTGGCCTGAATCCTCTTGCACTGTTGTAAGACCTGCACATGTCAGCGAATGTCTGATACTCTGTCGAAAGGAAGTTTTGCAGACAGCTCTTTTGTATTTAATCTTGCGCCTATAAAGGTTATAAACTGACAAGGTGACAATGCAAACTTTTCAAAATTTATTGAGAAACCTAGCTCGGAGCAAGTTTGGATGGTATAATCCCTGGCTCGCAGTAGCTGATGCCTGGTGGAAGCAGTAAGGAGCCAGTCATCTAGATATGGAAACATCTGGAATCCTCGCCTTCTCAGGTGATCCATAACCACTGCCATGCATTTGGTGAACACCCTGGGGCTGTGGTGAGACCAAAGGGCAGGGCTCTGAATTGATAGTGACTGGCTCCCAGCCGGAAGCGGAGAAACCTTCTGGAGCGTCTGTCCATTTTGATATGGTAGTACACATCCTGAAGGTCTATGGAGCACATTCAATTGTCCTGACCCAAAAAATGTAGAATGGACTGAAGCGTGACCATCCAGAACTTTGCTCTTTGAACAGATTTGTTTAACCTGCTGAGATCTAAAATGGGTCCTCGGTCCCCTGTCTTTTTTGGTACCAAAAAGAACTTGGAGTAAATCCCGGATCCTTGCTGGTCTGCTGGGACTGGCTGGATGGCCCTTTTTTTTAGCAGTTTTGAAATTTCTAGCACTGCTTGTTCCCTTAGACTGGGTGGGACATCTGAAAGGGACCTGGTTGTTTGTACAGGGGTGTGGACAAAGGGGATTTTGTAACCCTCGGATATGATGGACTGTACCCATTTGTCTTGTGTGAGGAGTTGCCAGGCTTCTGGGTACAGTGACAATCTTCCCCCGACTGCCTCCGAAGGTGGACAGTCGGGCAGCCCCTCTGGGGTGCTGAAAGGGTTTGTCAGAGAAAGACACTATGCTACCCTGATTTTGCAGACCACCTCTGCCCCCTTGGGTGGCATCTATTATTGTTCCCTCCTCTGCCCCTGGAGGGAAACTCGCCACGTGTGTCAGGCACGACTCCTTGGGGTTTCCAAAACCACATTTTTCCACTCTTTTGACCTTTAGGGTATGGTCTAGAGGGAGTAGAAAAACGGACTCCCACAGCAGAGAGAGTCTTGCCTTCCTGCTCACACCTGGTAAGGGTACCTTCACCTGTGGTCCAAACAGAGCTGAACCATCGAAGGGGGTATTGGTGAAGGACGCCTTAAAGGGGTCAGCAAAGTTACTTTGAAGATGCCCTATACGATTGTGGGTGAAAGCGCTTAGTACGGAGAATTGTTGTCGCATTATTGTATTTTTTATTTTTATTTCATTAAAAAGTGGAACCAACAAACCAGTTTTCTAATGGGTTATTGAATGACTTGTCAGCTTAAAAGTTACATAACTGCATCCAGGCATGTCTTCTCAAAGCCATGCCTGTACCTGCAGCCCTACTTGCCCCATCGGCTGCATAAGAAATGATCCGCATGGAGGAGTTGACGATAAGAGTTAAGGGTCGCCAGCTGGAAGTTAATCTTATCCTGAGCCCACGCAGCTAATGGATCCTGAAGGGTATCACCCAGTTCCTTGAGAAGATCCCTTTGAAGGCAGGTGAAATGGCACAGATAATTCAGCGACCGCATGGAAAAGGTCACTGAAGAAAACATCCACTTCCTGTACCTGTCCATTGTCCTAGACTCTTTATTAGGTGGATGGACAGGCACCGAAGGGTCAGCCAACTCCTTCTTAGTGGCTGCTGCCACCACCATGGCATCAACAGGGACACCTTTTGTCAGAAATTGTTTGTCGGGTGGGGCTGTAATGAACTTAGTGGGCCTGCGGGGAGTTGGTTCCACTGTGTCTGGGGCTGACCATGCCCTTCGAGCCACCACTTCCATGAGCGGGTCGAAGGGTGGAGACACCCAGGAGGCATAAGGGCGAGAACCAAACGCGTCCAGGTACACCGACTCGTCCTCGGAAGGCTTAAGGGCAGTCCAGTTCCCCCTCTGCTTAAGGATGTCTAGGATGTCTGAAAAAGAGACATCCTCAGAGGGGGATTTTGGGGACCCTTCCGAATCCTCCAAGTCGGTATCAGACGTGACTGACTCGGGGGAGTCAACATGTTTCCTCTTACATTTTCTCTTCTGAGGGGGCTCCTCTGAATGATCAGGGGAGGCCTCGGAAGATACACCCAATGGGGCGGCCTGGAGTGTCTGTTCTCCACACTTGGGGTCAGGAGGGTGGACAGAGACCGATGCAGGCACCATGGGGGGAGGAGCCAAAGGGGCCAATCGAGGAGCAGACATAGGAGTCAGCACGCTCCTCATGACCTCGAAGGCGCCCCTGTCAGGCAGAGCAGAGGGTCCCCGCTCTGAAGAGACGTGAACCTCTCCCGGCACCGAGAGAGACAGCTCCAAGGCCGATGTCAGGGCCGAGCTTACCTGCGCCGAAGCCCCGAGAGGGAGAACGGGGTCAGACAAGGGTCTGATGCCACTCGCCCCCTCGGAGCCGACGAGGGAGTCCCGGCACCCAGATCCCTCCAAGGAAGGAACCAGTGAAGAGATTGGAGCTGACAAAGGAGCTGAAAGGTGTGGTATTGGCTCCGACATTTCCAAGATTCGGGCCCCAACCAGCTCCGCCTCCGAACACAAAAGGGGAGTCGGAGGAGGAACTGCTGAAGACACCAGGACAGCCACAGTCTGTTGAGAAGGGCTGGTTAACATCTTGGGCAGGGCCTGCGATTTAAGTAGTTTACTGACCACCCTCTCCAAGTCATGGTCGGATAACCTGGAAGACCGAGAGGAGTGGGACCTATGGCTTTGTTCCGACTGAAGCAACGGTGACCTCGGAGCCGAGTGAACCAATTCTAGGAAAGAGGACCTAGAACGTTTTTGGCCCAATAACGGTTCCGACAGTAAAGTCAGAGCCGATTGAGGTCTAGAGGTGTCGGCTCTAGCTGGAGCCGAAGAGGAGGCAGATGCTCTGCCCGGCGACGGCTCCGAACTGGGAGCTGGCGGCTTGGCAGGCTTTGAGGATTCCCCTGACTGAGGCTTCGCCGGGGATACCTCTTTCTTGAGTAGGCCTCTCAAGATAAGCTTGTTCCTATGCTCCTGCAGGACTCTCGGGCTGAAGGCATGACAGACCGAGCAGGAGTCCTGCAGGTGTAGGGAACCCAAGCAATAAACGCAAGAAGTGTGACCGTCTGTCAGAGACATCTTCTGACAGCACAAGTCACACTTCTTGAAGCCTGAAACTTTGGTATCCTTGGATATACTGGCCCGGGGATACCAAAGAGAGAAAAATTACACTAGTGCTTAAACAAGGCACACAGACACACTCACACGCCCACACTAGATAAGCTAACAGTAATAAGCAGAAAAAAACTATCAGTATCACCCACACTTAATAATAATAACAACAACAACAACCTCAATAAAAATATACAAAAAACTAGAAGTCTAAACACTACTCCTATAAGTACAACAAGGGGGGGTTAGCCACTAATAGAGAAGAAACAAGGGGGGGGTAGAAACTCTCTAACAGAAAACGAGTTTCCTAAGTGGGGCAAACTAGGGGATACACAGTATAACTATACTACAAGGTAAAGACAATCTAACTCTAAGAAAAATACAGTTAAATATTAGCTGAAAATAGAAAAAAAAAGGATTAATACGACCTGAGCCAGTAAAAACGCAACCTCGTAGCTGAAGCAGCAAACGAGATCTGGGTATCTAGCGCCAATCATTGTGGGATATGGGGAGGCCTTGAGCCAGTAAATAGCTCTCGAGCTTTAGTAGAAGGCCGAGTCAGAGCCAAGGATCGGCCCTGAACCCATCCAGCAAGAATGAAGGCGAGATAGACAACTTAACATCATAGGATAGTTTTCAGTTGTTTAAAAGCTTCATTTGCCTCAGTGGTCCACTTAATGTTTATGGGTCTATTAAAGGACAGGCTATGATTGCTGGTTGAAAGCTTCGATTTTGTATTTCTCGGGCTAATTACCTATCTCCCAAATTACATACCTTAAATATCTGGCTTCTGTTGTACAAAATGTACTTTTAGCAGTGTTAACTCTAAGTCCTGACTGTTTTAAAGAGTTGATGCAGGTTTTCATAAATACGACTTCCAGTCTTCTGACTAAATTACTGCATCATCATGGTACACTTCTGGCATGAGATGTCAGAATTTATCCATAAGCCTTTGAAAGGTGAGGTCCAATGGGTAAAACAGTATAATTAAAAATACCATCAATGGTGGAAATTGTTGTCTTTTGTTTAGGGTGTGGGTAATCCACCAGTACTCCTTGGTTAATTTTAGTGTAGTCAAAAACCTTGTTTTGCTTAGCCTTTTTGAGGGTCTAGACTTTGGATAAGTGTCAACTTTGGAGTTGTCATTTGCTTTCAGAAGTCTTTATTATTGGACCACCTAGTTAAAAACAGAACACAGTTGCTCCATTTGCTTTGGGACTCCTTATCCCCTAGTTCATGCATTTTCCACACACTTCACATCTTTTCTTTCAGGCTGTGGTATATCATTCTAGGTTTACTTTCTTCCTTGGCTCACTATGATGCTGTCTGCTCTAGCAGGCATTTTAGAAAAAAAAAATCTTATTTCTGGGTAAGAACTCTTTCATGTTTCATGTATGTTTCATGTTTCTGGGCCTTACACAACATTTCATCTATATGAATAGCAGCCGTAGAATTCCCCGATACTGTATTACTGGCATTTACATTAGCTCTCAGGATTACTACAGGAGCTTCAACTTCCCTCCATGGTTATAACACATTTCTGTTCTATGTCTGCTGTTGTCTTCTTTTACTAGTTTGTCTTATTTTGTACTCAAGTTCATTAATTTTCTCTACCATCGCATCAGTGGAGATTAGTATACCTCCTAACAAAACTATTAAACTATTAATGCTATTAATATTTAATGACAAAACACTGAAAATATCAAACTTCTTTAAATTTGTGTTTTAGGATCTTAAGTTTTCTTTTCCCAATATTAACTCTTTTTCCAGCTGTTCAGTCATCCTCGTCACCTTTGTCAATCACTGTGTCTCCTTCAGAATCTGTTTATAAAACTCTTAAATGTTCTCAGTCTGTACTCCCATTCCCACACCCTTCAAAGTTTTTCCTAATCAATACTTATATTACCTGTTTCTATCGTTTCACTCCTTCTCATCTTCTTCATGAACGTTATTATCTTCGATCACATTACAAATAATGTTTACATTATTTTTTTCATTAATTTAAGTTTCTTGTAATATAATACTTTCTTATGTTACTATCACCTTTTCAAGGCATTCCATCCAGAACCAAATGATAAAGATGACAGATCAATCCACACCACTGCAGCCAAAAAATATCTATAGTTAAAAACCTTTAATTAATACAGTTATACTCTGAAGGACTTCTTCAGAACTGCCATACAAGTGAACAGAACTCATTTATGTATAATGTAAAATAATAAATGTGACAAAATGTATTCAGTCACATTCCAAAAAATAAAATCAACTAAATTAATTGATAAAATACTGTAAATAATTGTAAGAACTGGAAAAACACTGTTAAAAAATATAAACCATGTAAAAAAAAACTTCATTATAAATCATACAAATGAATAGAAAACATGAAACTATAACTTAGCTGCACATAATTTCAAAACACTATTTAAAGAAACAGCATCATTTAAACCAGGATATTCACTAGCAGTTAACCTCAATTGCCATAATAGTTCACGGTATTCCAACGTGTATTCCTAGGGACCACCCTTAGGATTTTGAATAACCTGTTCTACTACCGTGAAATAGTAAAATTTGCTGGGGTTACAATCTACCTTATATTTAAAAAGGCATCAGAATCCCACTTTGGTTTTATATCATAATAATATTGCTGTATTCTTTTTCTAAATCTATACTCTGTTTTTCCTATGTAAGAACAAAAACATGAATTAGAATACTAAATATACTACACCCTTGCTGTTACAATCATAATAAGAAGTGACACCAATCAAAAACAAGCTTACGCAGAGGGACCACGTTCCTGTGACAACGTATAACACCAAAGTAAAAAATCTCATAGACAGGAACGTGGAGGCTTGAACAACTTAACACTTTCTTCTTAAGCACTCAAACAATGCCACTCTATTATCAACGAACTGTAGTAAAGGCGAAATATATAACAAAACAAATATCAATCCACAAAATTCCAGCGTATGAGGAACGTTCTTTATTGCATGCAGTGAGCGCTTTCACCATAATGGCTTCATCAGACTGTAACAGCACACAAAATAAACAGTCATTAAATACCATCATCAATTAGCATCAGGGTGTTGTATAAATTAAACAATTAGTCCATTTAAAACACTTTAAAACTTGAAATGTTAAAAAACATAGAATATAAAAATCTGTTTATCACTCTAATACTATGATACATTTGTGATTATTTAAAATAATTCATTTATTATTTATTATTTAAAACTTTATGTAACTTCCTTCTTTTTAAAATTGCTTGAAGGCTAACCTTATCATTTAACCCAGGAGTTGAATCTGCTTTACATCTTATAATCCATCTGAGCTCCATTTCAAGTGTGTAGGCTTCCAAGTCCCCCCCTCTCAAGGTAGTATGAACACTCTGTAAAACAAAAAAGGTAAAAGTGTGTGTAATCCCTGCCATCTTATGATGTTTGGCCAATGCATTAGTGACATCTCCTACTCTCATTTTGTATACGTGCTCTCTAATTCTTTCTAATTCTCTCTCTCAACTGCCTGTTAAAAAGAAGGAAGTTACATAAAGTTTTAAATAATAAATAATAAATGAATTATTTTAAATAATCACAAATGTATCATAGTATTAGAGCGATAAACAGATTTTTATATTCTATGTTTTTTAACATTTCAAGTTTTAAAGTGTTTTAAATGGACTAATTGTTTAATTTATACAACGCCCTGATGCTAATTGATGATGGTATTTAATGACTGTTTATTTTGTGTGCTGTTACAGTCTGATGAAGCCGTTATGGTGAAAGCGCTCACTGCATGCAATAAAGAACGTTCCTCATACGCTGGAATTTTGTGGATTGATATTTGTTTTGTTATATATTTCGCCTTTACTACAGTTCGTTGATAATAGAGTGGCATTGTTTGAGTGCTTAAGAAGAAAGTGTTAAGTTGTTCAAGCCTCCACGTTCCTGTCTATGAGATTTTTTACTTTGGTATAATAAGAAGTGAATTTAAACTTGTAATTAATACTTTTTAAAATAAGTTCACTTCCTTCAAAGATATATTTACACTGCTCACAGGCCCCACACTTCTTGGTGCCTGTTGATTTCTTTGTATTATGATTCATGCAAAATTATGTGTCCTTCTCAAGTATCTTTTTAATATTGGTAAGTCTAGAATAAATAAACCAAGATCTAGTACTTAATGTTCTACACAGAAAATTATCATGGGAAATTCAATTCCAGTTTTGGATGGTTATTATAAAATAAATTTTCCTTTAACACTGTTAAGATGAAAATGTTTGACAAAGGATACAACACATTTTCTCTTGTATCCAAGTACAAAGAATCTATTCATTCATAGTCCAAAACATCTATATAAAATGCTTTCAACAATATATAATTTTACACAATGTTCTTATTTTATTTATTTATTTATTTATTTTATTTATTTGCATTTGTTGACCAGGTGGTCTACTGGGCCAGGGTGAGCTCATTTTCAGTAGAGGCCTGGGGAGAAAAGCTCCAAAAACAAACATGATAAAGCTACAGAACCAAAATACAGAACTCAAGCAGCAATGGTGCAGAACATTACATTACAGAATAGGTGATACGATAAAATAGATAATACTAGTTATACAGATGTTAGATTTTAAGTATGCAAGCCAAACCAGAATACAGTAATGCAGTTTTACAGAAGATAGATGGAGAACAGCAGATTAAAGATTCTGAAAGTAAAGTATAGCCTTAGAGCTATTGCTATATAGGCATCAAGAATGAATAGAAGATATGGCAGGTAACTGATATAGTAAATTATGTGTGGCTGGGTGGCACATGTTGGACTTAGTGAGTTGAAAGCACTGAATGTATATATGAGGGGTCTGAACCATAAGTGAGATGAGGAGGAAAAGTAGGAAGGCTAAGAATATTGTTTTTTTATAGTCAGTGCTGGTACATGTTCATAGCCAATGGGAAAACAGGTGTTGTTTCAATGAAGTCTTAAAGCATTCAGGGTTGCTAGTAGACCTAATTGAAGGAGGGAGAGCATTCCATAGTTTTGCTATAGAATATGGGTAACGCATTTAACCAGCAGAAAGGTTAGGTTTTGCTACATTAAGGAACATGTGACTGACTGATCACAGAAGTCTATTTGGGTGACACATGATGAACAGAGAGGAGAGGGCAGAACAACTAGAAGGCTTATAGATTAGCCTATGATCTGTGGTTAGTTGCAGGTATGTTAGATGCTGGGGAAGTTCTAGCCAGTTTAGGCAATGGAGTGGTACACAGTGGTGGGAAGAGTGTTTGGCACTGCTTAGAAATTCTGCAATTTTATTGTAGCATGAGTCCAGTTTGGATTTAAGAGAGGACTGTATATTAGTAAGGAGTGGAGACGTGCACCATAGAGCAAGTATGGAAGTAGAAAGGAAGAGGCAAGGGACAGTCTTGCTGCATAGGTGAGGAAGTGTTTGTGCATGTACAGAATGCCTAATTTCTGATATTTTTTTTTATGTTTGTGTTAATATGCTGGTCAAAAATTAAGTGTTTGTCTGTGATGACCCCTAGAAGTTTGGTAAGTGGGACTACTTCAAGGCAGGTGTTGTTAAGTGAGCTGATGGTAAATTCAGTTTTGGTTAGGGGTGTTGTTTTTTTGGGGGAGTGAATAACATAAGTTTGGTTTTATTAGCATTTAGGCCTAAACGGTTATTATACATCCAGGTTTCAGTGGAGGTGAAGGCATTTTGGGTGAGTGTAAGTAGTTCTGAAGTAGACTTTCCTACCAGGAAATATAGGATAGACAATTTCCTATCAGGTAGATTTCACTACCCAAGAGGAATTACAGGGGTCTAATATATTATGAAGATATGGCATACTCCCAAATGGGGCTTTTGACTGATAGCATAGTAAATGTAATAAGTCATATAACTAAATTATAAAACCAGGCTACAAATTAGGTAGTACATCAAATCATGGAAGGGCAGTTAAGATAACAGCAGGTGGGTTGCATGAGGTGTTGGCTCAAAGTGGGGATCGTTGGTGGGGCAGGGAAGAGAATAGGGAGACTGCAGTGGGATATGACACAGATCAAAACAATGCTATGTGAAGTGGGGGTATGGGGTGAGCAGAAATGATACATATAAAAGATGTTTGAAAGAAGACATTGGATGAAATGGCTAGAGAGTGAGAAAGGAGAAGTAGGACAGAGTGGGCAGGTGCAGGCAGGCAGTCAACAGATAGAGAAGAGCTTGAAAGAATATTGTAAAGATGATACAGTCAGGAC
Organism: Protopterus annectens; assembly: GCF_019279795.1. NCBI lineage: Eukaryota > Metazoa > Chordata > Ceratodontiformes > Protopteridae > Protopterus > Protopterus annectens. The sequence continues at coordinate 503,685,604 of NC_056731.1, read as the reverse complement.
AGAAGGGCAGGCAGGAAACTATGAGACATTAAGGAAAATGAGCTAAATAAGGGAGCCCATTATGTGGACAGACAGAGAAGGAATCAACAGCAGGAAGTAGTGTGTGACCAGGAGGATGGAAATAAGAGGAATCACAGGAGAGGGGCCAGGAGCAAGTAGCTGTGGAGGGGACATGAAGGAAGGCAGAAAGGTGCAGAGCAGAAAAAGAAGGAAGAAAACAGGAGGGCGGATAGGGAAGGCAGTGGATGGTTCAAGTAAAGTGGAAAAGGGTGTAAGTAGGAATTTGAGGCAGGATGTGAGTGAAGCAGCACAGGTGAGTCACAACTGGGACAGAGTTACAGTGACCGGAGACTTATGACCCAAAGGGATTAATAATAATTTTGAGGGACACAGGACTGACAGAGCACAACGAAACTGGTCTCAGCGATTAGACTTAATAAGACACGGCAAGTGGTGACTAAGTTGTCTATGGAGAAGTGTTATACGCATGCAGTTAATGATAGCAGACATGAATAGGGAGTTGTTAGAGAGATGTCAGGAGAGGATATGGGAGTAACATTAACAAACACGATACCCATGCCAGCAGCTGAGAAAAGAAGAAAAAATAAGCAGTACAATGGCTTACTGCAGTATTAGACCAAGGAAAAAAACAGCATTTGAGGGTTGTAACTTTACCAGTTTTTGTCAGGGTCCTGAAGGAAAACTCAGACAACTTGGTTGTGTGACCAGCCACTCGAGGTATTTACTGTGATTGCCTTTGAGAAGGAGATTTACCACATTATATGCACTTCTTGTCTTTGAGCTCTCTAATATTTAAAGGTGTGTATCCAAATAATACATCATATAGTTTTGTAGTTACAAAGAATACCATTTTACAAATATTCAAGAAAATGTCATGCATTATTCTACACTGACAATTTCTAAATTATGTTTAAATCTACACTAAGCTTATGAGATTTTTACATCAAATCAGATATCTAGTTACATTCAACACCCATTTCAATGAATACTATATTTCTTCCTTAAGCATCATGATCATCTCTTGAACTGTCCATATTTGTAGTTGCATTACTCTGTAGCCTCACACGTCTAAACTATTTCATAGGACTTCTCTCTCTGATCTTCTGATTTTCCTTTTAGGACAGTTCTGCTTGCTCATATGCCGAGAAAGACAACAGAAATACCTTGTCCATGTAAGACCACTTTCTCGCATGTGCATGTTTTGTATGTCTGTACATTTGCAATTTGTCCTTGCCCTTTGCACCAGTCAGTCTTACTTTCATAAAGAGATATTTTCAAGCTGTCTTCTTCAACCACACAGGATATCAGTTCATCTGCTCATTACCAAAGGATGGAGGTCCTGAACCTTTGCAGGATTCTGAATAACAACTCTAAAAGTATTATAAAATTCTGAAAGTCACCTGGAGTGCCTAAATAGTAATATATTTACCTTTTTTTTAAATTTCTTATATCATTTTATTTCCATTGTTGATTTTCTTTGGCATTAATAAAGCAATAGACATTGATTGCTAACAGGCTTTCTAATTTCTAATTAAGGTGGTGTGAAATTGTGATTCTGTATGGGATATTCCCATATCCTAAGAATTGCAAGATGACAATCACATAGCTACTGCTAGTGCCCTTTTCATCAGGTTATTCATTGTCTGAAAAGTTCTACCCAACTGTCCATTACATTGTAGGTAACATGTACAGTGAACTCCCTTTTGTGTTCATATCTCTTAAATTCTGCACTCTTGATCTGTGGACTACTGACTGAAATAACCTCAGTTATGCCCTTTCTTGGGAAGACAGATTTCAAAGGACATCCCACACTGTCACTTCTATCAGACTTTGGAGCATTTATCACACTGCACTTGACTAATTTAATCACTTCAGGGCACTTGGAATAATATAGACATATAAGTATATGGTGTCTCTGAACCTGCAACAAATTCATTCTGCTCCACAAACAAATATATTCTGCACTTTCAGGTCAGATCTGGCACAGAAAGTGCTCCTTCTTCTTCTAGAATTGATTTGTGTGAATTGATTTGTGTGGATTCTTATTGTGACACAAATTATAATCGTCCTGTATCTAAACCACTTACTCTACCTGTACAATATGTGTCCATATTCATTAAGGATATCCATACCTCCAGGCTAGTTGCCCAACATAATGCATCCAAAATTATCATTATTACAGCACAATGGCATGAAAATCACAGAACCAACTGATATTGCCAACATCCCGGTTGATACGTTCAGTGCGAACTTTACCCCCCTCTCACCCCCTAAAGGGCACATATCTATACCAGAAGAATGCAGAGCCCCTGAAATCACAACTGCGTAGGTAAAAACTGCACTTTTCAAAGCCAAGAACACAGCTTCCATGGATCTGGACAATATCCCAGGCTACGTTCTACACGAAGTTCAGAAAGAACTGGCCCCCCACCTAAGCATTATGTTCAGTCATAGCCTCACATCAGGCTTTGTACCCACCGAATAGCGCACAGCAAAAGTTATACCACTCCACAAAGGGGGAGCCACCATGGACCCTGGCGACTATCGCCCTATTAGCCTGACGAGCCTGGTTTGCAAGGCCATGGAACACATCATCATGGAACTCATAAACAAAGACATACATAACCTCCAAAGCCTGGACCCCACCTAGTTCAGGTTTGTGAAAGACAGATCATGCCTCTTGAACCTAAATGACTTCTTTGAAACAGTCATCAAAGCCATAGATGAGGGAAAGGCAGTTCACACAGCCTAGCTTGACCTCGCCAAGGCTTTCAACACCATCTCCCAGTCTGGAATTATAGATAAACTCACTAAACTGGGCATAAATCCTTATGTCAGAAGATAAGGTGGCCAACTGGCTCACTGACAGAACCCACACAGTAAAAGTAGCCAACTCCAAATCCGATTTCAGACTAGTGAAGAGGGAGTACCACAGGGTTCGGTCCTGGGTTCTCTCCTGTTCGGCATCTACTTCTCTAAAGTGCAGGCCAACAAAGAAGGTCTTTGGCTAACAAAGTTCGCAGATGACTGCAAACTGGGAGCCATAACAGAATCACCTAATGATGTAGACATTCTACAAATGGGCCTCAAAGAGACAGATGCTTGGTGTCAAAGTTATGGCCTCAAGCTCAATGCAAAGAAGTGCATTGTCATCCCCTTTGGGAAAACTCGCTACACATGAACTACCACATAGGTGGTAGCTCACTAAACATAAAGTGTGATAAGAGACCTCGGGACACAGGTGGAAAGTAGTCTCTCCTTTGATAATCACATTGCCAAAGTAGTCAGGAAATCCTTCTACGTGGCACACCTCATCACAAAAGGGTTCTCCTCTAGGATAAAGGAGATCACTGTTACTCTCTTCTCATCCCTCATCAGACCCATTAGAGAGTACAATGCCCCATTTGGCATGTATCTTACAAGACACCTACAACAATTGGAAAGGCCACAGAATTACCTCACTAAGAGGATTACTGGCCTTAAACAGATGCCATATGCAGACTGTCTCAAAACCTTCAGCTGTACTCCATCGCATATCGCCTATTCAGAGGTGATCTCTGCCTAACATACAAAGCTATGTCAAACCCAGAGCTGTTGGACATGCTACACTTAGAGAAATCCCAATCTCTCCGAACCACATGCTCCAGGGACCTAAACCTTGTTACCACAATAAACAGAACATGCTGGAGGGAAAGATTCCTGTTCCAGAGACTTCCCATACTCCGGAACAAACTACCCATTCATGTCAAGCAAAGCTCCTCATTGGCCCTCTTTAGGAAAAATCTTGACGAATGGATGGGAAATAGAAAATTCACTCTGGGGATCACTTCTGCAGCACTGCTTGACAGAGGCACAGGAAAATAATTTTCTTGGGTGGCAAAAACCAGGGAACCTTTTTGGCTAGACTTTTATAGGCTCCAGGGCCAATAGCCTAGTACCTACCTATGAACCTAACCTATGAACATGTTGCAAGTGGATGTGTCACACTGTACTCATATTCCTCCTATTACGTCAGCCATGATAGTCAATCTTCAGTCCTGCAAAAGTAGACAGACTTTATAAAGTTTCTCAGGCTAATAAATATCTGTTTTCTCATCTTAGGTCTAACCCAACAGCTATTTCTCTCTTGTCCAGCTGCTAACATTTTTTTCTCAATGCTACTCCCTCTCCTTCTGACATGGATGGTAAAGCCTTTGACAGGTTTGGGAAGATTTATTTTTTCTTCTTTTGCCACCATACTTTGGAACTATCAGGCTTGTATATCAAAGTACCTGCTGGCTTGTGTTGACAATTTGAGGACCTTTTCTGTCACTTTGACTTCAGAAGTAGGTCCTTTCTGAGTCCTATTGTTAATGCTCTTTCTCAAGTGTCTAAAGGTTCTATAAAAGAATGTGTATGATTTTGCTGACTCCTATGTCCAGGACTGCAACTACTGTTACTGCGATGAGACGTTTCACCTGGGTACACAATCAGTATTTTTCAGAGCAGGTTAAATCTGAGATTTTGAATTCACCTTTGGATAAGGAGGTTTTTCCTACTTCCTTCTGCTGTTCTGGTACTTAAACAGCTTGATGAAAGAGGCAAATTGATTCAAGGGGTTACTAAGATTTTCCAGACCTCCTTCCTTAATCTACTAAATCCTCTGGTTCCCTTTTTAAAGCAAAACAAGCTCACATAAGAAGCTTCTGGCAAACAGTGTACTAAGAAAAAGTTGTAAGAAGGGTCAAATAAAAAGCAGGGATCCTTTCAGAAAAGGGACATTTCTCAACTTCAGAATGAGCATGTCAACATTATTTCCCATGCCCTTCCTGCCACTTCCTTAAATCTGTCCCTGAGACTGGTTCTCGATCTTCCCTTTGGCATTAACTTGTCTCAGACAACTAGGTTCTGAGGTTTTTCAGGAGGGTTACAAATGTCACTGGAAAAACCTACCTTTTTATCAGGATATTCTTTCTCATCCACCAAATCAGATAGAACTGCTGTTTCTGATTCTAAATCATATGCTTTCCTTGAGGAGTCACAGAACATGTGTCTCTACTTGTGATGGGGAATCAAATCTATTCAAGAATATTTCTGAAAACAAAGAAGGATGCCACCTGGAGACCAGTTCTTGACCTTTCCTTTCTCAACTTGTTTCTGAAAGTGCCAAACTTCAAGATGTTGACCATACAAGGCCTGTTACCTCTCATTCGGCTTCAGTGTTTTTTGGTAACTCTGGACCTAAAAAATGTTTATCATCACATTCCCATTGTCACAGAGTTCAGAGGTTTCCTCACATTATCTGTGACATCATCATTTCTCCCTTCTTATAGAAATGGCCAAGGGCAATTAACACAAGCTTTCTTACAAACAGGATCAAATACAAGGGGAGTTTGATGCACCACTATCTGAAACAACTTTAACTGACTGACTTAATTATTCAGTTTTGACATCCTTTAGACATCTTGTTTCTGAAGATGTGCAGCAGGTACTTAAGAAATCAGAGTAATCTTCTTTTCAGACTATCAAACCTTCATTCCCTTAGCATGGCCACTTGTGCCTCACATGACTTAACAGTGGAGATATATCCTAAGTCTGCAGTTGAGACTTGCCCAGCTGTGCCTCATTCTTAGGTAACTGGCTTTGTGCAAGAGTCATTCAGAGGGGGTTCTCTCATCCTGGTTGCCAGAAAAGTTGGATGATCCTTTCCTTACTTGCATGCATACTGATTGCCATGGCATCCTGACATTGTAAGCTCCCATAACACTATCCTATGGCATGCCCAGAATTCATGGCACTTAGTCCTACTGCAGCTACCTACAAGTATTATTTATTATATGATAGCTGCTTCAGTAAAAGTTGCTTCAATAAAATTACATGAATACTTTGTGTTTGTGCACACACATGTGCATGTCCTCTCTCATATGGGTGTTATGCATGCCTGTGTGTTTGTACCTCTTTCACAGTTTCACCACTGATATAATGTATGAACTGTATGTGGCTTTTATGGATAAATATCTAGAGAACCAGGGGAAGTACAGGATGAACTCAGTACCAAACTAGCTTATCGCATCAATGAGGTGTCCATTAGTTGGTGTACTCCGAGAGCATTCTAAGGAGTATAACATCCACACAATACTAGTGGCCCTTGTTCACATCCTCTGAGTTCCCTATAGAACCCACCCACCACAGGTGCATTATATTTTCCATATGGAATTTGTTCACTTCAACATGTTGTGCAATGAATTCTCATATCCTGCTATACCACACGAAAGAGACCACTATCGTGAGATATACATTATTCTGCAGATCTTGAAAGGTAACTAGTCAGCAGCCAAGTCAACCCTTTGTTAACTTTTTGAAATACCATCTGGTGAAAGAAATTCAACTGAGAAGGACACACCCATGGAAAAAGTCCATATGAAGAACATCCCAGACAGTAATAGGGCACAACAAACGTAATGGTGCAGCATCCAATACACAAGTAGCCGTTTTATGTTTTCTGTCTTCCTTTCTTGGACCGTGTTTGTTTACTCCTGAAATAAATATCAGTTGCTATTAAATGATCCCTCACTTTTTTATACCATTTCATTCCATTCCTTTTCCAGGCAGTTCACATATAATAAATAAAACTGTGTTCTTTTATCTGTACCTCAAGCAGCACTGTTGTAGCCGGAATTTAGTTATACCAGTGCATGGATACTTGCTCCCAGCTTCTCAGAAACTGTCCTGTAAGTGAGCTAAGGTCAAAGTATTAAACTTAATCTCGAGCATAAGTCTCATCTGAACTACTCCAGAAAATAACATATTTCTTAAAATAGTCCAAAAATAATGGAATAGATAAAAGAAACACAAGCAAATGAAAGAATGTTGACAAGTTATGACACAAAGACCTATACCCACAGTTCTGAAACATTTGGTCTCTGCCTGTGCACAATCATGTATCTTCTAAAGCTTGTATGAACATCAGTACAATAACTAGCAGACGATTTTAGTATTCTGAAATGGCCGGAGAAACTTTAGCATTTACTTTTGGTACTACAGTGCTAAATAAAACAAAACACACCACCACATTCTGTGCAAACTATTTTATACACATAACAGTATATTCTCCAGGGTGTACACCCTTCCATTTTTGGATTTGCAGAGAAAACAGCTGGTGTATGAACAAGATTTAAATACCTTTCATTAACTTGGTCATTGGGAGCACAGACATAAGATTCATCAAATACCTGGATTCTCGGAAATTTGCCAGTGAGTGAGCATATGGAAAACATTTAAATGCATTTCATACACCAGCTATCTTTTCTGAAGTGGTGAAAAACTGCAATGCCTCAAAACTTGGAAAATACACTAGCATGACTACTAAATTATTTTAACATTATTACAGAAATTATCCACTTATTATACAGTACACCTTCAAGGCATTGTTTTTAAATAGTTATACATCTGCAGTAGAAACAATTATGGCACTGAAATCACATTGAAAACAAAACATTGATTATTATATAAAAAGTGTTGATGTGGGTTGCTCAGCATTGCACTTGCATTTTCAGTAGACTGTTCGGACTTCATAAACTGTCTGATAGGAGCATTCACTGACAACTCTCATCCCCCCATTTATAATTAACATATCAATGTAGTATCTCACACAGGACAGAAAAATACACTTCTACACACTTTAGTACTGATTTATGGATCTCTTTATTGAGGGATGACAGGATATACATTACTCTCGCTCTCTCTCTCTCTCTCTCTCTCTCTCTCTAATCATCTCAGTCAAAGCATAAATGTAGTAAAAATGCATTTTTGCAACTGCTGCATAAATGCTACATGTAAAAATACCCAGAAGCCAACCAAGTCATCATGTCCTTCTGAATGGTTACAGGCAGTGAAACAGCAACACAGATTCAGTTAATTTCAGAATTCACACTCTCAGTCTAGATTTGCATGAACATGATATATGACATAATGGTTGAAGTCTTAACCCCACAGATAAGAGGCACAGGGTTTGATTCTGACATCTGATTATTGGCTAGGCATTTAATAGTCTGATGACTGATAGCCTAGTTTATGAACTTATAAACAGTGTGACACATGCAGGCAATTTGTCAGTCACTTACATATATAGGCAAATTGTTATTCACATCTGCAGCTGTAAAGTGTGATTTTAGCGTTTGGCTGGATTAGCTACATATGGTCACTAGATTTGTATGGCAGGTTCCATGTATGACTGATTTGCATAGATGGAGAGCAATAAATACACAGTTACTGTGAAACAGTGTAAATAATCAGTCATTAGTGGCCTTGTCTTCTTGATTAGGAGTTCCATACAATAGCTCTAAACAACATTTACATCGCTCTCCTCATCAGTGAAGCTTTCCCTTTCAGGCTGCCCTCACATATGTAGGAATCCGATGAGCCTTGGACAAACAATTTGCTGTTGTACACACTATCTGTGATGCATGATACCCCTGGAGACACTCTGTGCCTGGCGGATACATGTTTATTTGGTTCTGGTACCTCCCTGAATTGCATATCAGTGATACCCAGTCTTCATTTACTCCTGTGATGTGCTCTGTATTCACTGTCTTTGTCCCATCAAAAGAGATAAACAGATAAAAAGTTGTTCAGCTTTCCTAAAAGATACAGCACTGTCAAGATAATGCTCGTGTTGGCAGCGCACATCCAGAATATGAGTCCTTTCTCTATCATCCTTAGGTTCAGGAGAGAACAACGGGAGATTCATGGCTTGATTCAAAGTAAACTCTGAATCAACTTTTGTCATGAAGAATGTTCCAATTATTACATTGGCAAAACTGAATGACATTTTTAGGAAAATAATTTATGAGCACTTGTAAGCTATTTTAAGGTAAAAAAAACACTTTATTCAAATACACACAGGGGTATACTAATTGGATATTTAAGTTTAGCATATTGGAAGTAGCCCACACAATGAATGTGGTTCTTGGGCAGAATCGAGCATGGAGAACTGAGCTGGCAGCTCAGACTGAACGCATCTAATAATAAGGGCTTAAATGTACACACTTCCATTGTTCCTATACTCATATCTAGAGCTACCAGATTATGATGAATTTTTAAATATATTACGACAATTTTTAAACAAACATTGCTATTTATATATTTATTTAGACTTTACTTTAACAAAACAACCCCTTGATGGTATTTTCCATATATATATATATATATATATATATATATATATATATCTACACACACACATGCACACACACACATACACACACACACACACACACACACACACACACACACACACACACACACACACACACACATAGACTGTGTAGATGGTATTGATACAGACGATTTGTTTAATGTTGTTGTTTTTCTTTCGGCTTTTCCTGGTTAGAGGTCGGCACAGCGGAACTCCAGTCTGCTAATGATTGGCAGTCGATTCTTATGGTGCCGAGGTGCCAGCCCGATGCCCATCCATCAACGAAGGTACACCCATTCATGCATGTCTTTGAATGCCACTCAACCTCGGGGAGGACATGCAGACTCCACACAGAAGGTGCTCCAGACGAGAATCGAACTACAGAATGTGGTTCTGATGAGGTCCTACTGATTTTTAGGGATAAAAGTGCTTAACCATTTTTTACTTTCAGATTATGTCTATTAAACGTCAAATTTGCATGTTTGGAAACTGAGTTTGAATTTTTATTTGGATACCCATGTGATGCCCATGCCCTGACCCAGCAATATGGAAGCCTCAATCCTCACTACTAACACCAGTGAGGGGTGTCTCATATAGGAGGAAAGGATAACAAATACACACAGTAAAGTGCAATTTCCATTAAGAGCACACAGAGATCAAAGTCAGTCCGTGGCTGGTAGCTCCCTTGCTCTCCAGGTCCCCAATAAGGCTCCCCACTGGCACAGCTATAGGGTCCAGATCTCTGTCCAACCAGTGCTTCGTGTCCCTGGCCAAGTAGCTGACACACACACACACACTTTGAGATAAGAGTTTATACAACCACACAGACACTTCTGGGGAAGGCTGGCACAGGTTCTTCAGCTGTGCCCCATTTACCCAGACTATATGGTAGAAATCACTGCTAACACCCAGCTAATATTTATCAGCTACTCAAAGACCCTTAAAAGGGTGTCCAATTACTACTGTGCAATATTATTATCCAGTTGGTAGTATAACTAAACAGTCAAGGCTTATTAGAGTGACTTGGTACAATTTTACCAAAGACATGCAAGTACTCTTAAGAGCTTAAATTATCTCTACACAAAACAGCCATAGTTGAAAGGTTTTAAAATATTCAATAATAAATAATTAAAAACACAAGACAATACGTTTTACTACAGACTGCTAGTCAAGAGTTCAGATATCACAGAAAAATACTTAAAATAATTCAGTAGTACAGTTCTGACATCACAGAAAAACACTTAGGCTAATCGTTCTAGTTTCTAGCTATTTCTAAGAGAAAACACAAATCTAAGATAAACTTACATCTAGAGCAAGACAGTGCTGATGAACTGGATGGTCAAGACAAAAATGCTTAGTAATCTCTGATTCTCTCTGTTTTTAAAATCACATGCCTGGTTCCCATTACATCATTCTTCACACTTCCCTGGGTTCCCAGGCTAACAGAAACTACATTTACATTCTTAAAATCTCCTTGTGTTATCTTGCAAGTGGTCAGGAAGCAGAGCAATAAAAATACATCTGCATGTTTAAATCTAGCAATTTAACTCTTGCTCAAAACAATAGAAAGTATGTCTTCACCTAGACGGGCTGGAGCCAACTTTAAAGATCAAAGACAGTCATAAAATGCTTGACCTAGCTTCCTTGCAGCAGTTTGCCCATTTAAGACAACAAGCTTGTGGTTCACATTAATATTTACAAATGATAGAATTATCTATAAATTTCTATCTGGCTAGGCTGGCAGCCTTCACAATCCATTATTTAAATAAGACACTACGTTAGCCTTTTGGTTTTCTTGTTTAATTCAGAATAAGAGAAAACAATGGAAAAGAATAAGAGTCTTAAGATCTTTTTCTAGATAAGAGCATCTCTGGGGATTCTCATAGATGAGGAATGGACTGTTGCACATGATGGAAGTTCGTCCATGCTACTGATGGCCTGAGGGACCTCTTGTGAGGCATCAATATGCAGAGGCTAAGCCTGTCCAGTACAAAATTAGCTTCTTCAGGAATGTGACTGTCAGTAAGAAAATATACTACTGGCATGTTCTCACACCTTGTAGACAGTGAGAGTAGGAGTGAGTTCTACTCTGACTGTTTATATACCAGACAACTGCCATGTTGTTGCTGTTGTTGGTTTGGGTAACAATAGCACTTCAGTTGAGGGAGTGATGAAAATCCTGAAAAATAAGAACTGCTTTTATTTCCAGAATGCTGATGTGAAGACTACCCTTTGTGACCAAGCACTTTGGGCAGTCTGCCCTTGACAATGACCTCCAAATAATCTAGAGCAGAGGCATCCATGCTGGCATTCACTATATGAGTGACAACTTAGAATGGATTGCCAGGACTTAGGTTTGGAATGTGAAGACAGGACTTCACTGCAGCTTGTAAGCCTTAGACATTTTTTGTGTTGTGTCATGTAATCTGTTAACTGTGAGCACTGATGTTTCAAGTTCTAACTTACAACTCTCTATCTGACATGAACCACAGATACTGTAGCATCAGAGGATACTCTGAAGCACAGTATTGTGACTGTGAGACAGAATGCAGCAGGTTTTGCAAGGCAAGGGTTCTATCTGCAGAAAGATGTACTCTGCAGGATAGAACATCCAGCAAGTACTCTATGAATATGAAGATCTGAGAGGGCTCATTCTGTGACTCTACAATATTCGATGTAGCCCAAAAAGACAGGAAGAGATCCAGGTGAGACTCCAAAGCAATGACTAACCTCTTGCATTCCTCAGCAGCTAGGAGACTAGGAAGCAGTCATTTAAGGAAGAAAACACCTTTACTCCTTGCAAACTCTAGTCAACTGCAACTGCAAGCATACACTTTTATTTAATAAAACATAAGATCCTGGCGTCGGAACGACCAAAGCTGAACCCAGTGAAGATATAATGATGTTCAGAACCACAGATGTCCACCAAATAAACGATCAACACAGGACAGAATAAGGGAACATTTGTATCAGATCAGAAGTGGTTCCCTTGTGAATGCTCTGTCCAAGCATTACATCAGTACAGATTCAACTCACACTTTTTTGTTTAAGGTGACAGAGAGAGTTCCTGTCAGCTCCAGAAGTGGGGATACCTCATCCCACTACACTAATTACCCTATCATACTCCAGTACCCAAATACCCTCTTAACAGGTCTGCTACAAGCCACATCACATAACCAGTTATTACTCCACCTACTCTAACAACCCTCTCTAATAACATTAGCAATGTTACCCTTGCCAGCTAACCTCATACTAAAAACCCTACTCTGAGTAATCTCATAGGTTCATACTAGGCTATCTGCCCGAGGGCATTTACAAGCCTAGCCCATAGTTTTGTGGCTTACGCCACCCCTTTAGTATGGGGAACTATACCCATTATTTTGCTGTGCCTCTGTTGAGCAGTGACACTGAGGTAATCCCTGAGGTAATCCCTGTGACACTGAGGTAATCCCTCTATTTCTAAATCTCTATTTCTGACATGCTCCTCCTCTCAGCCTTTACCACATATCATATTCAGCTTCACCACAACATAACCCCTTTCAGGCAGGAATTCACCCTCAGTTATCATTTAACCCAGCCTACCATTTATTTAGCTCCATACCTTTTCCAGTCTTCCCAAACTATCACCTACATGACTTGCTTCCACCTAGTAGAATTTCCCACCCCTCCCTAAAACACATTAAAATTATCATCAAGCTTAACAAACTCTACCTATATCTACTAAAAAAAATACATCTACCTACATCTACATCTACCTATAGCTACTAAAAATTGTTTTTAATTGATTAATTGTGATGGTTTGGTGCCATTTCTTCTATAAATGCTTCATTTTATTTTGAAGTTGCATGGGCTGAGGAAGCCCTTTGTGGTTGAAAGTGCTTACCTGTCTTTAAATGTGGTGAATTAAAGATTTTATTGAGAGCTGTGTGGATCATTTATTTGGTGGACATCTGTGGTTCTGAACATCATTATATTTCACTTGCTTCAGCTTTGGTCGTTCCGACACCAGGATCTTATGTTTTATTATTTCTTTACTTTTGTGGTGTACGACACGTTTATACCCTGGTTGTGGATCATCTTTGTTGGTTATACACTTTTATTTACTTATTTTTTTGTCATTTCTTAATTGGGTTAGTCCAACTGTACCAGGGGCCCATTTTCAGTGGAGACCCGAGGAGAAAAGCTCCAGATACAAGTAACAATATCACAAAAGAGATATATTTACAATGGTATAGTATCAAGTAAGAAACTTGGGCCTCAGCTGACACAGAATGGAACTGCCTGGAAAATATAATGGCTGGTTCCTAACCATAAGTGCAGAAGCCTACAAGACTACTAGGCAAACTTTATAAGGAGGATGACATCTTAGAGATCTAATGGACACATTCAGTCTCCTTCAGACAGGCAAGGAAGGATAGAATGCACTGAGACCATTCAAAATGATTTTGTGTGATAAAGTTGTTTAGGCCACACATTGAGTTTAAGCTTGAAGATGAGATCCCATGTCTTTTTGGGAATGAAAAACAACCTAGAGTAATAACTCAAAGCTTTCTAGTTTGCTGAAATCTTTTGGATAACTCTTTTCTGTATGAGATTTTCCACTCTCTTTTGATGGAGGTGAAAGATCTGATAGGGAGGGGGACAGAGAGTGGGGCAAAGAAGAGTTGTAGAAGGGAGTTGTATAACCTCGGGTTACCACTATCCTTGATGATGGTCAAACATGTACACAAATGAAAAGGAAGACAACCTCTACCAAGCTCCACAGTGGGACAGTTAGGCATATTCACAGAAATTAGACTGCTGTTCCCTGGAAGAAGGAGAGTGGTAAACTCTAATGAAATTCTTAACATGTCAAATAGATGATTTACCTCATTCCTGGAAAATAAAATGTGAAGGCAGAATAACTACACTTCACAAGCCTATCAATACTCCTAAATTTGTTATCTAGAGCATTTTCAGCATGACTCTGTAATGCTAGAGCCTTTTTAAGGACTGCCACAGAAATAGTGAACTCCAGCCTGGGAAGCTCCACCTAGCAGGTTTGTTTTTTGAAAGGTCAGAGGATCTTGCCTTGCCCTCTAATTACAGATGCAACTACATCAACCTTTTCATTACCACAAATACTATTTTGTTGGCATAAAGCATCACCCATGGAGAAGGTTGGGGTCTAGAAAGGATCCTTTCTGGACAGGTCATGAAGTCCAAACAACATCCTCTCTCTATTTTCATTATCTCATTGACTTCTCTTAATTTGGGGTCTCCTAAGGGTGGTGAAGTATCAGTGACCTTGTCATTCTCAGTATCTGGGGTCGAAGTTTCCTGATGAGAATCCAGAATTCCTTCTGTTGCACTTACATTTCCTACAGAGTCTTAGAGGAAATTTGGTCCAGGTGGAATGAAGAAGCCTTGAGTAATCCAGATACCCAGAACTGATCCTGCATAGGGCCTAAAGACCATTGTCCTGATGACAGAAAAGGTGATGCATGATTATAGAGACTGGCAAAAATTATCTCGTCAAAATACCAAGGGGAGCAAAGGTAGTCAATGTTGAGATTTATTTTATTTTATTTTACATTTCTTGACCGGAAAGTCCGACTGGACACATATCCATTTTCAGTGGAGGCCCAGGGAGAAAAGCTCCAGTAAAACATACATCATCAAGCAGATACGAACAATGGTACTTGCAGACATAAGGCAGAAAAACATTAGAAAATATCAGACAGCTCATAGTACAAACACTTAGTAATTTATATCATTTATAGGCATCATACATCTAATACATTCAGTCGTTTGCAGACATATACATACAATGTGTTGTGGTACAAGCAATAATTTGTAGGTATAAACATTTGGAATATTATAGATATGTAGTTAGCTAAAAAGAGATGTTCCCATTTAATTGTTGTATTTGGTTATTTCTAGGAGATTTAGGGTGCTAGATCTCAAGGTTCTTTTTGTGGTGTGAGAGATTATAAGTTTTTGGAGGGCTGGGATTTTATCTGAGGAGTAGTATAAATTGTGTACTAGTGACAATTGATTGAGATGAAGTAATTGAGGGAACTCCAACCAGTTTAACTTTTTGAGAGAATCACAGTGATCTGTTCTATTTGAAGATTCTGTAGCAAATCTAGCCATTTTATTATAACAAGATTCTAGTTTGTGTAGGTCAATTTTACGAAGGTTACTTAGGACTGGAGATGCATAGAAGAGGGTGGATAGCAGATGTGTCCTAGCCACTGTGGATTTAGAGTGTTTTGAGAGAAATTGTTTGTTGCGATAGAGCAGTCCTAGTTTTTGTGTACTTCCTTGACAGTTTGGGCTATGTGCAAGTCGAATCTTAGGTGGTTGTCAATCTCAATTCCTAACAGTTTGGTGTGGTTGGCGGGGTGATCGCAGTTTTGTTATTAGAGTAGATAGTGAAATTATTTGTTTGGGGGAAGGATCTGTGCGGGCTGAAGAGGAGTAATTTTGTTTTAGTTGGGTTAAGAATAAGCTGGTGGTTAGTGAACCAGGTTTCAGCTAGTGAGAAGCATTCTTGTGTTTGGGAGTAGAGGTCTTCTAGTGTGGGGGTGGCACAGATCATGGTGGTGTCATCTGCATATTGAATAGCTGAGGCCTTTGGTGTGGAGGATGAGAGATTGTTTGTGAATAGAGAGAAGAGTAAAGGACCTGGGATGGAGCATTGAGGGGACTCCTAAGGATACTGGCAGTAGAGAGGATAGCTGGTTCTGCCATTTCACTGTCTGTTGACGACCTGATAAGTAGTTTTGAAACCAAGTGATAGAGGACATACTGAGGTTTAGGGTAGACAGTGTGTTGAGGAGTTTTTTGTGGTTAACCATATCGAATGCTTTGGATAAGTCTAAAAATATGGCTGAGACTAGCTGTCCATTATTTCTATGTTGATTAACCGTATTAGTGAATGATATAAGGGCAGTGGTCATATTGTGGAAGGGTCTAAAGCCATGCTGATATTTACATAGTAGATTTTTTTTGTAGGAAGTCCATGAGTTGAGGGTGTATGACCCTTTCCAGAATTTTTGATAAGGGTGACAAAATAGCAATAGGATGGTAGTTATTAAGTTCAAAGGAGTTGCCTCCTTTGTGTAGTG
The DNA here is from genome assembly GCF_019279795.1 of Protopterus annectens. NCBI lineage: Eukaryota > Metazoa > Chordata > Ceratodontiformes > Protopteridae > Protopterus > Protopterus annectens. The sequence continues at coordinate 503,669,296 of NC_056731.1, read as the reverse complement.
GTATGATGTGAGAGGTTTTCCATATAGAAGGGACTTTACACTCTGAGATAGATCTATTAATGAGGATTGCAACTGGGTAGGCTATAACTGCTTCAGCTATTTGTAGATATTCTACGGGTAGGTTATCGGCAGCCAGGGTGGTAGGTTTAAGTTTCTGGAGGAGTTTTTGTATGGTTTTGATTGAGACCGTCTGAAAGCTGAAGTGGTTGCTGTTATCCTGTGTTCCTTTGTTAGCTGGTATAGTTGTTAGGGTAGGGTGACTGGTATTAATTTGGTTATTGGCTAGGAACTGAACTGTTTCTGTAAAGTAATTGTTAAACTGGGTGGGGACATTATCTTGGTTGTTTTCTGTTGTAGGTATAGGGGTAGTAGTTTTCCCAGTAGTTTACTGCATCTTCAAGAGACATCTGTTTTAGAGGAGTCCAACTGCAACATTTTATCATGGATAAAGTCATTAGGGTTGAAGTTCTTTTTGTTTCTGACCTCTCTTAGTGTTACCTGGTTTACATGGGATGTTTTGATTCTCAATAGGTATGTTGGTTGGTGGTCACTGAGAATGTCTGGCAGACATCCAGCTTAGGATGCGAGTATGGGGTGAGATATAAGTATCCAGTAAAATAGAGATTGGCGTTTGGATCTTTTGCCATTTCTGGTGGGGGATGTGATACGTTGGGTAAACCCATGAAGGTTAATGTGAGAGGATGGGCTGTGGTTAGAACAATTGAGACAATTTATATTAAAGTCATTTAGCAGGATATTTTCCTGAGGCAGGGAGTGTGAGATCCATTCAAGTAGGTTCTACATGACTGTGATATTGTTTCCTGGAGGGATGTAGCAGCCAGTGATGTTTGTGTGTTTCTTGGGGTTCATTTTAAACTTGGCAATGATAAGTTCTACATTTTTGAAGTCTGGGTTGCTAATATCAAGTTGTTCAAGGATGAGGTGGGTTTTGTACTTTATAGTTACCCTTCCACCACTTTTGCCTGGTCTGTCTCTACAAATGATATAATACCCTGGGCTGTAATTTCATTGTTGTGAATTTCTGGCTTTAGCCATGTCTCAGTTAGTAAGACAATTTCTGGTGTGTACTGGGCTATTAGGGCATGGAGGTCATGGACCTTATTCAGGACACATCTCACATTTAGGTAAAGAAAAAGGAGAGAGATTTGTTTTCTATGGTGTAGGGAATTGAGATGATTTTGGTTTGGGGTGTTTGGTGTGGCTGGACCTGGGTTGGGGTCTAGAGCCAAGGTTTACACTGCCAGGTGGCCATCAATACCTGTGGAAAAGTCCACAAAGAAGGATCTGACCCCAAATGTTTTTGATATGAACACCACAAGCAGAGCTGAAATATCTGTTCACAATTATATTCTCACCTGTGGATTTTACTGTGGCCTTATCAGAATGAATGATTAAATAAGGATTATTAGGATGATCTGGCCAAAATATAAGGCAAACTGGAAACAGAAACATTCTTTACTGAACCCTAATACAGGTCTCCCTCTTCAGTTACATTCATAAGTAGTTACTAAGCATGTATCAAGGAGACCATTGAGGAACCTTGACAATTTTTTTACTGTCTGGTAAAGTGACTTTCTTAGAGTCACACAGTAAGCAAATGGAGGCTGAGGGAATCAAACTCTGGACTACTGAAAACAGATCTTTAACATTTAATGGCTTTAATCATCTGCACTAACTGATAAATTTGATTTTTCTAAATAAATTTGCTAACTGCACCTTGGAGAAATGTACTTGTGGATCTGCTTTGCAAAAGAAAAGGCTTCACAACGTTAGCGTGGTGGATGCTCTGTTTTTATATACATATCTACATCTATCACTATATCTGCATCTACATCTATAACTATAATCTATCTATATCTGTAAGCAAATCTCTCCAAATCAATGTATTATAAAGAATTGCAGATAATGAAAAGACTATACATGTGATGAAATGTAAATAATACTATATAAGCTGCATCCATACTTCTTAATGATCCAGATTTTCACAGACTAACCAGATTTTTGCATCATATTTTCTTACTGTTCCTCATAAAAGTTTAGGTTCTCTACCAAATCACTAAGAGTTGAAGTGGATTGAAATCACTAAACAACAACACACACTTGAGTTTCAGTCTTCATATCCTTCAGGAAATGCATACTCATGCAAAACCTGCTATTCCAGCAATGTCATATAGTCCTATGGGCTAGGCTTGTAAAGGCTCCAGGGCCATTAGCCTAGACACACCTATGAACCTATAAGAGCAATATTTAAAATTTGTCCCTGATTTTGGCAAGACCGTGCAAAAAGAGAGTTGCAGGGTTTTTCCTCTAGATAAGTGAGGAAAATGAGTACAACAGCTGTTTTTCTCTAAGCAAGTGAGAAAAGTAAGTACAAAAACTGTTTTCCTCTAGGTAATGAGGAAGATAGAGTGCTGTAGTAATTAGTAGCTTATTTAGTGCTTACAAGTTCTGAACAAGTGCTGAGCATGAACAAGCAAATTTAAGTGCTAAAACTAAGAATCTCTATCTGCACTAGATGAGCTACAGGACAGAAACAAGTGCAAATACAGGCTTTCAAATCAGAAAGTTGAGAGAGATGGAAGAGATTGCCCAAACGGCCAATAACTACAAATTCTGGGCCAGAACCACTTATGTGGTAGACAGGTTACCTAGTGCTTACCACTCCCACTGATAAGCTAGAAGGCTTCCCACCAACACAGAAAGGCTTGGGGGACTCAGAGCTTACATAGAGTCCTGGATACAGCAAATCTGTATCTGGAACACTAGTTACAGGAAAGGTAGGAAACAGGCTTACATTTTTTTTACAGAAAAGTAGCAAAAACAGTAGTAAAAACAATTCACATGCAGTGCAAGCTAGCACACTTGAGTATGTAGCAATATTAGACCAAACACAGTTTAAAAAATGCAATTAAATTAAAAAGGACTAAAAGCAAGTGCAGAAAGAGTTTATTAGGTAGAATGTGGTAAAGAGATGGGACTGGGGGAGTGTCCCAGATCAAATCTACAGTGGGGCGGGCAACTGCAAAAGCCACCAAATTTAAACTACAAACCAAAAATAGGGAGAGTGGGTAGGACAAAACAGTTTCAACAGAGATCTAAGCAAAAACTAACAATACAAACTTTAAAACCAAAAAAATATTCTCAGCTCTGTATATTTGCCTATCAGTCTCTCAGAACAGTGAGACAACAGTTTCAATACAGATCTAAGCAACAATTAAACTCTATAAACAAAAAAATATATACTCAGCTCTGTATAATTGCAGATAATATGTAAATATAAAGTGTGGTATGAAGGACAAATCCTACAGTACATGTCATAAATCACACAAAACATATCCAAGCTTTAATTGCTATGCTAATATACATTGTCTATTGAATATATATTTATGTAGTTTACATAGGTTCATAGGTTCATACTAGGCTATCTGCCCTAGGGCATTTATAAGCCTAGCCAGAATGTGTTTGGCTTTCGCCACCCATTTTAAATTTATTTTGCTATACCCTTTTTCGAGGTTAGCATACTGTGCCTCTGTCTAACAGTGACACAGAAGTGATACCCGGGGTAAACCTACGATCTCCCATTCAATCATCAAGATTCCTCTTGAAGAGAGTCAATGAGGGACTCTGCCTAACCTGGACTGGGATTTTATTCCAGAGTGAAGGCTAACCTGGACTGGGATTTTATTCTAGAGTGAAGGGAGCCTCTGGGTTATGAATCTGTCCCTCCAGCATGTCCTATTTATTTTAGTGCTGAGGTTCAAGTCTCTCGAGCGCGTAGCTCGATGGGATTTGGATTTTCTGAGGTGCAGCATGTCCATTAATTCCGGGTTGGACATGGCTTTATACGTCAGGCACAGATCGCCTCTGAACAGGTGGTATGCCACTGAGTAGAGCTGGAGTTTCATTAACCGGGCAGCATATGGCATCTGTTTGAGCCCTTTGATCCTCTTGGTGAGGTACTTTTGGGGTCTTTCCAGTTGCTGCAAGTGTCTGGTAAGGTACATCCCAAAAGGGGCATTGTACTCAATTATGGGCCTGATGAGGGATGAGTAAAGAGGCACAATGACCTCTCCTGATCTAGATGTGAATCCCTTCATGATTAGGTGGGCTATATAAAATGTTTTTCTAACCACTTTGGCCACGTGGTTGTCAAATGAGAGATTGCTATCAACTTGGGCCCCAGGTCCCTAATTACTTCTTCTGTACTTAATGGATTACCACCTATGTGGTAATTTGTGGGCACTGATTTTGCTAAAGGGATGACTATACACTTTTGGCATTTAGCTTGAGGCCATGGCTCTGGCACCAGTTGTCTGTTTCTATGAGGCCCTTTTGGAGGATGCTTGTGTCGGCTGGAGAGTCGATTATGGTGCCCAGTTTGCAGTCATCTGTGAACTTGGTCAGCCACAGTCCTTCCGTGTTGGCCTGTACCTCCGAGAAATATATACCGAGCAAGAGAGGTCCCAGGACTGAGCCTTGTGGGACACCACTTGTAACTGGTTTGGAGTCTGACATGGCTCCAGCAATTCTAACCATGTGGGTTCTGTCCTTGAGCCAGTTTGCAATCCATCTAGTGACATAGGGGTTTATATTTAAGCTGGTGAGCTTATCTATAATGCCCGAGTGGGGTATTGTATCGAAGGCTTTTGCGAGGTCCAGGTAAGCTGTGTGGACCACTTTCCCCTCGTCAATGGCCTTGGTGACTATTTCAAAGAAATCAACCAGGTTTAAGAGGCAGGATCTGCCCTTAACAAAGCCGAACTGGGTAGGATCCAGTGTTTGTAGGTCCCCAATATCTTTATTTATGAGGTCCATGATGATCATTTCCATAGCTTTGCAGACCAAGTTAGTCAGGCTTATGGGGCGATAGTTTCCAGGATCCGTTGAGGCACCACCTTTATGGAGATGGACCACTGTTGCTGTACGCCACTCTTTGGGCACATATCCTGTAGTAAGGCTGAGATTGAACAGTAGTTTTATGTTTGGGTTTAGCTCTTCTTGGAGTTCATGTAGGATGCAGCCCGGGACACCATCTGGTCCCATTGATGCTGTGTTTTTTGCTTTGGAGAGGGTGGCTCTTACCTGAGCATCTGAGATGTCAGGGGGGCAGCACTCTGCTGGGATAGATATTTGCCCTTTTGGTGGGGAGGGGGGTGAGAAGTTTGCGCTGAACCTGTCAGCTAGGATGTTGGCAATGTCTGTGGGTTCTGTGTATTTTTTGTCATTTTGGACTAATTCTGAGCATATCTGGGAATTGCCACCCAGGTTCCTAACATAACTAAAGAAAGCCTTGTGATTATCCTTAGTGTCCTGTGCAATTTTTCTCTCGAAGCTGGCCTTAGACAATTTTGTGTGTGCCCATAGTTTTTTGCTAATACTGATCAGTGATGCCTTCCCTTTTTGGGATTTTGCTCTATCATTTAGTAGCTTCCTCCTTCTATTGTATAGTTTGTTTATGGCTGGGGTCCACCAGACAGGACGTCAGCCTTTGGAGGATTGGGTCTTGGTTTTATTTGGGATCGCATGATCCATGCATTTCTGAAGGTGTTCATAGAATGCGTTTATAAAGGATTCTGCGGTCTGGGCCATATTTTCCACAGGCCTGGGGGCTTTGAAGGATTCCACCTCAGTTTTGAGGAGTGTGAAATTTGCTTTAGAGAAGTTTTTCACTGTGGTTTTCTGGGCAGGGGGTGGGGTCGGGATGTGAATATCCAGTGAGATTAGTTTATGGTCTGATCTTACCAGTGAGGGATACACTTCTGGTCTGGAGCATAGAGTCCCCATGTTGGTGATGATCAGGTCCAGTATGTTTTCCCCTCTTGTGGGAGTGGTAACAAGTTGTTCCATAGCATTTGAGTTTATAAATGTCAGGAACCTTTGGGCTAGGGTGTTGGAGCTAGAGTAATGCTCCCAGTCTATGTTTGGGTAGTTGAAGTCGCCCAATATAATGGTGTTTGGAGAGATCTTCATATTTTCCAGTGCTCTCAGGAAGGCCGAGTGGGGTTCCTGGGTTTGGGAGGGTGGTCTGTAGCAGGCTATAAACTGGAAGGCAGTTTTACCCACTGTTAGTTGCACATGGATAGTCTCTGATGCTTCGTGCTTTGCCACCAACCTGGAGGTGTAGGTATCTTTGATGAATATCGATACTCCCCCTCCTTTTGTGGTTCGGTCCAAGTTTTGGGGCCGAAAAGCATGGTATGAGGTATAACCTGGTAGTGCTGGGGTGCTCTCGGGAGCCCTGAACCAGGTTTCTGTTACTGCACAGATATCGATGTTCTCCATGCTAAGGAGAGTTTCGAGTGCGTGCATCTTGAGGTTTAGACTTCTGGCATTCTTCTAAGCTGTTTTATGACAGTGGTCTTTCATACAAGTTTTATTCTTTTTGAAAAAAGTTATATTATTTTAGTAGTACTGTAAGGATTAGGTTCAGATCCATTCATTTTGTAGAACAGATCACAGGAGGTTACTAGGCTATCGGCCTGAAGGTCATTTTAACCCTAGATGTTTCATCCTAATGTAATAGCCTAGAAATGCTAGTCGATACCCAAGAGTGCATTTAGTGATGACTGCCCATGTCCAGTAGGGTTGTGGGCTCTATCCCCAGTAAGAATTTACAGTGCCCCATCCACTCGTCCAGGTTCCTCTTGAACAGTGTCATACAGGTGCTCTGTTTCATATGAATTGGTACCTTGTTCCAAAGATGCAGCAGTCACCGGGACATAAATCTAACCCTCCAGCATGTCCTAGTCGCAGGCCATATTTAGATCCCTGGAATGCGTAGCCCTTGATTTACAGATATGCAACCAATTCAATAGGTTTGGGTCTTGGATTGCTATGTAGGCCAGGCATAAGTCTACCCTAAGAAGTCTATATGATACTGAGTATAGTGACAGGGATAATGCACATGCTGGAGCCCCCTTGATCTTTTTTGTTAGAAACCTCTGAGGTCTCTCTAATTGCTGCAGATAAGTACCAAATGGGGTGTTATACTCAATTAAGGGCTGGATAAGTGCCGAGTATAAGGGAATTATAACTTCTTTTGCTCCACAATGATATGTTCCGTGGGCTTACAGATGATGCTGGTCAGGCTTATGGGTCTAATTCCCTGGGTCTTTTGTTAAGCCACCTTTGTGGAGGGGAATAACTTTTGCTGTTCTCCATTCCGCAGGAACAAAGCCTGTGATTAGGCTGTGATTGAAAAGGGTACTTAGTGGTGATACTGGTTCATGTTTTAGCCTGTTTAGAAGACAGCCTGGGATGTTGTCTGGTCCCATTGAGGCTGTGCTTTTTGTCTTGGAAAATGTTTTGAGGACCTGCTCTTCAGATATGCGTGGGTGGGGGAGTTTGGGGGAAGGTTTGTTGCTAATTAGGAGGGGATAAGTGAGTGAAAATTTTCTCCATACCTATCCACTAAGAAGTTTGCTATCTCTCTGGCATCAGTGTGTGTGTGATACCATTGGCCACTAGTTCTACACATGCTTGGGTCTTACCCTTTTGGTTACATACATAGTTGTAAAAGGCCTTATCCTTGGCTGTACTTGCTAAGTTCTCTAAAAGGAGCCCTTGGAGGATTTAACAAGTTGTCTTATTTGCCTGTTGAGGCTGAGGAGGGTGCGTTTCCAATGCTGGGACCTTGCCTTTGTTTTTTTGGACAGCAACTTTTGCATTTATTGTAAAGTTTGTTGTTGCTGGATGTCCACCATGACAGTTTGTTTTTACCTGGAGCTCTGGCTTTGATTCTTTATGGTACAGCCCAGTTTATACACTTCTGCAAGTGATTGTACAGGATTTTAGTGTAAGCTTTGGCACAGTTACCACTTCCAGCTTGGGGTAGGGCTTGGGATGCATTTATACCTTCACCTAGAAGGGTATAGTTTGCCTTGGCGAAGTTTTTTAGTCTAATTTCACCCTTTGTGAGTTCTAGTGTTAGTGCCAGCTCTAAGGTGACTGATTTGTGGTCAGTTTTAACTAATGAACCACGGGGATCACTTCCGTGGCTCTGCTTGACAAGGGTACAGGAAAATAATTTTCTTGGGTGGCAAAAGCCAGGGTACTGTTTGGCTAGGCTTATATAGGCCCTAGGGCCAATAGCCTAGTACCTACCTATGAACCTATGAGGGTCCAACAGTTGCGGCAGCGCATCTGTTTGACATGTTGGTGAGTATCAGATCCAGAATGTTTGTTCCCATTGTCAGAGTATGGACAATTTGCTCCAGTGCATTTGAATAAACAAAGTCAAGGAACTTTTGTAATAGAGAGGTAGGGCCACATATGTGGAGGTTCTCTTGAAAAACTTACCGAAACACCAGAGACCTCCAAAACATAAGACAAGGTAGGGATAATTTGAATCCCCCATAACCTGTGTGTTTGGTAAACTTTGGATTGTCTCCAGGTAGGGATTGTCTCCAGGTAGGAATAATTTGAATTCCCCATAACCTGTGTGTTTGGTAAACTTTGGATTGTCTCCAGGTTGTTCAAGTAGGTTTTGTGTCAGTAGAATACAACCACGTTGAGAGAAACTTTTAATACAAAAAGCAGCAGCAAAGCTTTCGGGTCTACAGCCTTCCTCAATGCTAAATACAGTGTAGGTTTTGTGGGCATCATGATTCATGGAGGGGGCTCTATAACTGGCTATGACAATGATTGGGGGGTCTTTCACACTGTAACCTTGACCTGGAGTAACTACATGGAGTTGTTCAGTCTAACTAGATGGGAGGTGAATTTATCTCTGATACAGACTGAAACACCACCTCCTTTGGTTTTCACACATTCATTTTGCAGTCTGAAGGTGTGGAAGGCATTGTAGCCTTGCAAGGCCAGGGTAATCTCTGAGGCCTTGAACCAGGTTTTTGTGACTGCACTGACATCTACATCTTCTAGTAATGGAAGTGCTTCCAGGGAGTGCAGTTTTTTATTTAAGCTCCTAGCATTTAGCAGCATGAGCCTTATTTCTCCTGACTGGTTAATTTCAAGTTGGTAATGTTCTTTTCGAGACCTTGCCTAAAAAAGGCACTTTGGGGAAGCAAGAGCCTTTGCCAGCAGCCAAAAGCATAGAGGTGCCAGGTGCAAACTTTCTCTGGAAAAGCAGCAAGGTTTATCGATCATGGCTTCCCAGGCTGACAGGAACTGGATCCCCTTTGAATGACACCAAAAGCAAAGCCAATTATTAAAATAAATCATTTTTTCTTTATACTGTGGCATTATTCTAGGTGAGGGTAATATGTTGATCAATCCTAGTGACATACCTGCCTGGGACACATACTCAGAGAGCTCAACCATGTGTCTCTTCATATAGTCCAGTGAGGTATATCTCAGGTCATTCACACCAACATGAACTATGACAGAGTCATAACGGTACTTGTTCCTGAGAGACCAGAGTACATGCGTGATCTGACGAATCCTGGCACTGGACAGGCTGCTGATCGTGACCTTCTCCTCATCCATCATGGTGAGTGGGACATGCATGTGTCTCACTATTGAGTCTCCAATGACAAGAAAATTTGTTTTTTGAGTGTTACACCTTACTGGCTTGGTGGGTAAAACACTGGTGCTATGTGTCATGGGTACTGTGTGGACTGTGATAGTTACAGCAGTCTTGTGTTTTGGAGGTCTCTGGTGTTTCGGTAAGTTTTTCAAGAGAACCTCCACATATGTGGATTTATGTGTTTGATCTATACTGTGTGTATGAGTAGTGGTACCATGAGCATATGTAGTGGTGGGTAAGTTGACAACCTTCTCTGTGTTATTGTTTTGAGTGACAGAGAGCATGGATTTTAGATTCTTGATGTAAATCCATCTCTCGCACTCTGTACTAGACTATGTTATTGGTAGACGGTTGTCTGTGTACACGAGGCAATTGCTACATAGCCTCAAGAGGTCCAAGTCAACAAGGTTGGCAGGAGAAACAAGGGTAGTCCAACTGTCCATGATGCTAGGTTGAAGACTGTTGTCTCTAGAGATGGATATTCTGAATCGATCACAGAGGAGTTCAGTGGATGGATATTTCTGCCTGGATTTTAGGAAAAATATGTTGAATTTAACCGTCTGGCTTTGGCACACAACTGCGTGGTAGTGCGCAGTGCTGCTCTATGTGCAAACAAGCAAAAACCTGCTCAAATGCAGGGCCTAAATACCAGAAGCTAAAATCTTGAAAAAAATTTAAACATTCAAAAGGACCAATGAGGATGCTTATTCCAAGCCCTACATCAGCCTCTCTTTACCAGACAAGTCTCATTTAGCACAATTCTTCCACAGAAGTGCAGATAGGCTCCTTCTAATACAAGATGGCTTGGAAAACGTGCTCAGAAAAAACAAACCACTACAAATAGTTCCAGAAGCAGCAAGCCTGTATCTGGACTATGCTACAGCTACTAGCTATCCTAGTTTCAGTGAGAAACACTAGAGAATGTTTAAAACAGCGGAAAAATAGCAGTGGGACACTAAGAAAATGTTTAAAACAGCAGAAAATCAGCAAGGAGGCTCTAAAGAATGTATTAAACAGTTAACAGATCAGTTATTTAAACACTGCTTGGCGGGAAAATCAGAAAAAGCAGAACAAACAGCTTAAAAACAGTGAAAAATATCAGTAAATATTTTTAGATGTTCATCATATTGATGACTGCTGCAGTAGTCTTAGCTATATGGGTTATATCCTGCCAAGGATAAAACATCCGGCCAGCTTCAAAAGGGTCAAGGAACCTTCCATGTACCCAAACTGTTAGCTTGAGCTGTGCTGATGAAAGGACAAGTCTGGGAGCTAAGCTCTTTAGAGCTTTACAACCAGTGAACAGTACACTCCTCTGGGGATCGACGGTCAGCTTGTGCTTTCCTTTGTTTGGCAGATAAGTTCACTTTGGTGAAAAAAAAGTCCATTTTCTTAATGTTGGTGATGTTTTATTACTTTCCTCTACAAGAAATTTATTTTAAAGCTAGGAGTGTTGTGTTTTCACAGCCTGTCTTGAAATGTTAATATAATTTTAAATGGAGTACTTGTTTTTTTTTTCTATCAGTTTAAATGTAGTGCAAAGTATCTGAAAACATTTTTTTTATGGATAAATTGTATTTATTTTCCATTTGTGGGGTTGGCATAGTATTTTAAAGTGCTTTTTACTGTGTTTTTTTCTGTAAAAAAAAAGTAACTTTTATGGATAGGTACGAGGAATTGCTGCTTGACTTCACGGAAAAAAGGCACTATTTTTGGCTTGACCATGGAACAGACCACCAGTCCCACGGTGAATCTTTCTTCCAGGCACAGAAAGAAAACAAAAAATAAGCAAACAGCCTTTGCCATGACAACAAGCTATCAATTTGGCTCAGCCACTCTGTTGTACCCATTTGTTGTACCTCAAATCACTCATCTTTTACTCTGGATCCTTCTGGTGTAGCACCTACAGCCACTCTGGACCAGAGTTAGCTACATCCTCTGTGGCTGTTGAAGTCACCTTAGTGGGTGAGGGAGAACGACTGCTGCTGATCATGGGAGAGGGAATAGGGACGGTTTCCTTGTTATGTCATAAAGCTGTGCCCATCCCTGGGGAAGCAGCTGCTGCCATTAGTCCCATTTTTCCTGTCAAAAAGAAACAAAAAAAAAAACATGTATCTGTTACTCCTCAAACTTCTTTGGATAGGAATAGTTTGCTGGGTCTAGCTTGAGGTTTAATTGAGGCTATTGATCCTTTTTCTAAATTAGTTTCTGCAAAAAGAAATGGCAGTTCCCTTTTACTGAAGAGATTCAATATTCTGAGTCTGAATATGATGATGCAGATACAGGGTAGATACAGTTTTTTTTCCCTTAGACTTCTAATTCAGACTCAAAGGAGAACTCAGTTTCTGATTCTCGCTGGGGGGGGGGGTGATGTCTTTCTCTGAGACTACTGCTAGAATGTGCCAGTGTTTTCAATGGGAGAACAATGAGGTTTCTCAGTCCCTGAGAAAAAATACTATGAGCTGTTGCAGAAGGATCTTCCAGGACCTACACCCATTCCTCTACTTTGGAGGATGTGTTTGTTACTGTCTGCAATTTTCCAGACAGTCAGCCAACAGCCCCTAAAAAGGCAGATAGGATGTATAAAGTTGTTAACTATTTTAAATTTTTATACAACATTCTTAAACCAAGCACAGCAGCTGTGGCTTTAGTTGATTTCAGCCCTACTCTTTCTGGTAAGGACAGGAAAATTATTGATAGGTATAGGGAAAAGTACATAGTTTTGCAACTCAAATTTTCAGAATTTTGAATTGTCAGGCTCATACATTTGTTCTGACATATTGTGAAAGGATGAAGGATGCTTTATCAGAAGTTTGTTCTTAGGAGGAAAAATCTGCTTTAAATAACTTACTTTCTTCTACTGCACAAGTCACTACTCATTGTTTGCAGTGTGTGTGTGTATGACTGTTGATACTTTTTCCATGGCTATGGCCACATGTACTGTTTTAAGTAGGTTTGCATGGCTGCACTCTCAGTACCTCCCGAATGATGTTAAATATATTTTAAATTCTCACGTGTATAGACGTTTAGAGTTTATTCCTCTATTGCTGATGTGATCAAAAAGTGTGAGGAAAGGGTCAAGCTGATCCAGGGAATCTCTAAGATTTTTCAGCCTTGCTTTTCTAAACTGTCCAAGAGGATTTTCTATCTCCCCATCCAATTTTGGCATAAAACAGAATAAACATCCTCAACAAAATGCAAGTAAACTGATGTTTAAGAAGAAATGACAAGGGGGCTCTAAAAAAAAGTCTCTAATCTTCCAAAACTAAGGACAGTCCAATAACTCTGCCTGACTGTTCGAGAGATCTTGTGACCCCCCTTCGACCCTGGCCTCTTTCTTCTTCTATTCTTCTCTTTGGCAACAGATTGTTTCAGACAAATGGGTTTTGAAAATCATTCATCACGGTTGTAGATGGCACTGGGAGGAATTTCCTCCTTTATAGGGGGTTATTCCTCATCCTCCAGATCAGACTGTTTTGTTTCTATCTGTTCTTTGTCACATGCTGACCCAAGGAGTGATAGAAGTAGTTCCTCCTTCCCAAGTGGGGAAACATTTTTATTCAAGGATGTTCTTAGTGCCAAAGAACAGAACTGCTTGCAGACCATTTCTGGATCTTTCTTTCACAAACTTGTTCCCAAATTGCAGAATAATGTCACTTCACAACCCATTACCTCTACTTCTTCTTTCATTTTCCTGCTAACACTAGACTTAAAAGATGTTTATCATCCCATCCCTATTCATCCAGACTTCAGACGTTTCTTTTTTTTTTTTTTTTGCCTGGATCTGGTAAATTGTCTTCCTTACCTTTTGGATTATCTACTGCACCAAGAGCGTTCATAAATTATCTAGCTCCAGTTATAGCAGGCTACAGGGTATCCACATTTTTCCATATTTAGATGACTTATTTATCTTTGTAGAGTCTATTTCAAATATCAAAGCGATGTTTTCCCTTATCAAGGCACTCAACTGTATGAACCTTCTTTGATCCCTGGACCTCTTCAAGTAGTTACAGACAACACCACAGTCATGTGGCACATCAACAAGCAAGGGGGGACCTGGTCATACACTGGCTACAGATCAGCTATGTTAACATGGGATATAGCTTCCGATCACAATCTCACTCTACAGGTATCCTACATTCGGTCAGTGCAGAACTGAGTGACAGACAAGCTAAGCAGGACATGGGTAGACACTCACAAATGGAAACTAGTTTAGGGGGTCTTCCAAGATTTTATCCATCAGTGGGGAGTTCCTAAAATAGTTCTCTTTGCCTCCTCTGAACAATCAACTGGCAAGATTCTGCTCTAAGACTGCATTCAAGAAGTCCTGAAAGAGAGATGCCTTTTCTTTGCCTTGGAGAGGAATGTTCCTGCATGTTTTTTCCACTCTTTCCACTAATATACATGGTACTTCTGAAGATGTTTCAGGAATTCCCCTAAGATCATTGTAGTGACTCCCTTCTAGCCCAGGCAACCGTATTCTCCCTTCTTTTGTAAATGGCCAGGGGCAATTATTACAAGCTTCCTCATAGACTAGGTCTACTCACACAAGAACAGGACTGTTTGATACACCCAGGCATCAATCATCTTCAATTGACTGCCTGGATGATAAGATCTTAATTTCTTTTAGGCAGTTATTTACTGAGGACATACAGCAGATATTAATGGAGGCAATAAAGCCTGCTATTAGAAATTATGTATTAGTAAATGGAAAAAGTGTTCTAGTTGGTGCCAACTACATAACCTGCACCCATTCTGGGCTAGTTATTCTCTAGTTTTACTATATGTATATGTGTCATTATTCCATGGCCTTTCTTATTCCTCTATCAAGGTTCATTTATTGTACATTTCAGTATGTCTGCATATGGATCCTCCTTTTTCAAGACAGTCTCATGTCAAAATGTTCTTGAATAGGGTTTTGCATAAAAGGTCTCCAAAAATCTCCAAAAATGATGGCCACTCTTTGGAATCTTAATTTTGTGTTACAGAAGCTAACAAGTGCTCCATTTGAACCAGCTAATCTGTATGATTTGAGGTTTTTAACATGGAAACAAATTTACTGATTGCTCTAACCTCTATGGGCAGCAGCACAGGAGGGGTTCTTTCCAGAACCTGAAAATGATGGAGAAGGGATATTTCATACTTTGGATATACAAAGCCAACTCAAGTACTATCCTAACAGAACTAAATCTTTCAGATAGTCTAGTCTAGTCTAGTCGTTTCCTCTTACTAAATGCCAAAAAAACCAAACTTCTTCTTTTTACTCCCACATCTAGAACCTCCCCCTTACATTTCTCCATCTCTTCAAACAGCGCCACTGTTATCTTACCCGACACATCAACTAAATTGTTAGGTATTACAATTGACAATAATCTCTCATTCGACCTACACATTAACAACTCCATAAAGCTAGTTAACAGAAAGATAGGATCCTTATATCGAATTAGACCATTTCTTACACCATCTACTAGAACAAGGATTGCTCACTCTCATCTTATTTCAACTCTTCTATATGCTGCGCCTATCTTCACTAACCTCAAAAAAACCAGCCTTAACAAACTGGCAACCTGTTATGATAACATTGCCCGCTTTGCCACTGGTAATCCCTATAAAACTCATCACTGTCTTAACTTAAAACTTCTAGGCTGGCCAGAGTTTCAGAACTATCTTTTAATCCATCAACTCTGTATTGCCCATAAAATACTATACCAACCTAATAATACCCCATACTCTCACAACTCATAATCCCTTATAAAAATCTCAACTCTCTCCGCTCTTCCAGCAAACTTCTGACAAGTTCAATAAAATCAAATAATAATGCTGGTGACTCTCTATTTACCAATGCTATAGGGACAAAATGGAATTTGTTACCCACTAGCATAACAAAGATAAATTCATTGCCTCTTTTCAAACAAAATATTAAAGTGCATTTCCAAAATCACTGGCTTTGCTCCTGTAATAAACCTGATTAGTCTTTCACTATTACTACCTAAATAAAACCATCTCTCTTCTCCTTTTTACTCTTCGTACTATTTGTCTTTCTTTTCTCCTCCCACTACTTCTCTACCTGTTATTCTGCACTACTTGCTCTTTTATTTTCTCCACTTTCTATTCCTACCTTTTTCCCTTACTCTCTTTTCACTTTATTCTCCATACCTTCACTCCTTTGTTCTATTTTAATACAATTAGTATTTTCAACTGGTTAATTGTGAATTCGACTGTATTGAGTGTTTTAGTAACTAACTCTTGTAGTAGTTTTTTATTTACATTGAAGAGTTTACTATCTTTTATTTTTATTTTTTGCTTGTAAACTCTATTACTAACTCTAATATTTTCATTATAATGATTATTGTTATTACATTTTTGAATGATAATTTTTTTTTTCTGAATGTATCTCACTCTGTGGAGCTTTTCTCCCCCGGCCTCTACTGAAAATGGAAATTTCTCCAGCTAGACTAGCCCGGTCAACAAATGTAAAATAAAAAATAAATAAAAGATCTACGTGTTCAATTGTTCATTGCTTGTAAAGGTAAGAAGCAGTAGGGACAGCCTGTGGCAAAATAGACTATTCCACAAGCCTGTCTTAGACTTATATCTTTTGTTATACTCACCATAACAAAAGTACTCCAGGCAGGGTCAAGGCCCACTATACAACGGTCTTGGCTGTATCTATGGCTTTTTTGAAAGGGTTGATTCTAGATGTATCCTAGAAGCTGCTACTTTGGTCCTCTGTGCATACTTTTAGAAAGCACTATATGCTTGATTCTTTCTCTAAGCCCAGAACCATTTTCCAGGGGCTGATGGACTCTTCACCTTCCACCTCCTAAATTTAGTTAGCTACGATAATCTATCTATATAGTTAAGGCTACTGCAACAGTGATCAATATGAAGAACATGGTACAGATCAGTAAGCTGAACTTATCATAACAGTAGATGTCTGAATGATCACTGTTGCAGTAGCCGCTCCTTCTTTCCTTCTCCCTTGTTGTTTTGGTGTATTTTTATGCCAGGGTATGAAAATTTATTTTTTGCAGTTCCTAGTCATCTCAGGGCTTAGTCTCCCTTTCTCTACTATCTGGGAAGCTCTGAAGGGCTTTGAGCCTAAACATGTATTTTAGTCAGTTCAGCTCAACCTGCCTGATAGTTTGGGAGCATGGAAGGTGCCATGAAGTTTTGGGAGCTGGCTATAACCCATACAGCTAAGGCTACTGCAGCAGTGATCCTTCAAACATCTACTGTTACAATAAGTTCAACTTACACATCTGTAATATAGTTTTATCCACTGTAAACTTTAGGTTCTCAAATGGCTGATAATGCGACCAGAATGGCACTAAATAAACATAACTACTCTCTGTACTTGATAAGCATATTATTCTAGCAACTTAATCTGTGCTGCACAAAACATTCCCATCCTCCTGCAAACAATTCATCTAGCATTCTCTGACGCTGAAACTACCTTACCAAAGCCCAACTTATCCTCAATCCAAAGAAAACTCACTTTATGATTATAACCAGTTCTAACAAAAAAAACTGATAACAGTCAATTCACTATCTACTCCACAAATGCTACTCCAATCACCAAGTGGCACAGTCTAATCTATTGGGAATAACCATAGACTCCCACCTAAAATTTGATAGTCATCGCAACTTAACTATTAGAAAAGTACATGCCAAACTGGGATCACTCTACCGTATCAAACCATTTCTTACCAACAACACAAGATCAGCTGTTGCTTGCTCCCAACTTCTATCCACCCTACTCTATGCATCTCCCATTCTGACTAATCTCAACAAAACTGAACTAAGCAAAATCGAAGCCTGCTATAACAGAATTGCCCGCTTTTCTGCAAATTGCACATATAAAACTCATCACTGTACTGCTTTGAGACAGCTACACTGGCTTGAACTGCCCAACCTCCTAACCTACAATCAGCTCTGTCATTCTTTCTATTACCTCCCCAATAAGTGTCCTGCCCTCAAAAACCTAGTACAACATTACTCAGCCGAAAGATCTCTTAGATCATCAAGCAAACTACTACTAGAAGTCACCAACAGCTACAATAACTTTGGATTGGCTAAAAAATGGAACTCTCTCCCCACTAGCATACAAAACACATTGTCTAAAGCCTCCTTTAAAAACCTCATTAGGCAACATCTCAAGCAAAGTTGGCAGTGCCATGACTGCTCCACAGGCTAGTGAAAGCAGATAAGGTACACATACTAAACCTAGAGTACTTCATAAGAGTTTTCACTCTTACTCACAAACACTGGCTAATGTACAATGTATGTACTGTACCTATGCACCATGTATGTATTCCACCCATGTTCCATATTTCAGCTGTACAACACAAATCTATTAATTACCTTTATTTTTAAATTAATATTTTCTTGTTTGTTCTCTCCACTGTAACTGTTGATGTGCTGCATACCACTGTAAAAACATGTCTATTGTAATTTGTGTGTATGCTGATCATATCTAAATATTTAAATGTATTTGTAATTTTTCTATGTGGAGCTTTTCTCTCTGGGCCTCTGCTGAAAAACGGCCTTTTCTGCTCAGACACCCCCAGTTAACAAATGTAAAATAAAATAAAAAAAAAAATAAAAATAAAATAATAAATGGGTGTGAAGAAATGTAATGCTCATTTCTTTTTATCACATTCTATCTGCATCATCTCCTGGCTGAGGCCATATGGTTCAAGTGAAAATCATCTGCAGAGTGTCATCATGTGCTTAGCTAACATAACCAAGTGCACATAGAGGAAATAATGTCCATGGCCTTGAAAGTACCTAGATATAGTCATCAGGATTGCAGGGATCAGCAGCAGGATGGCCAGTAGGCATGTCACTGGCGGTGAAAATACAGTGTACAACGGACAGTGCCATAATTATCTGTGTGTGTGTGTGTGTGTGTGTGTGTGTGTGTGTGTGTGTGTGTGTGTGTGTATGTATGTGTGTGTGTGTGTGTGTGTGTGTGTGTGTGTGTACCATTACCCTCTTCAGGTGAACATTGTCTAAAATGCATACTGGAGCATAAGTGGGAGTATAGCAGCATGCGGGATTTCTTCTATGCTGTAGTACACTTGTATGTGTTGCAATTGTATAAGCATGCATTATACAGCAAGCACAATGCACATTAATCCTCCTGCACCCAAGCACTTGGTTACTGAACCTGTGAACATCATAAAGCATACTTTTCTGTGCTCACAATGAATCTGCAACAACCATGTGTCTCTCTAAAGCTGAATTTCAGTTCAACCATGTGTTTGTCATCCAAAATAACTACAGGAGACGTGTCATACCACCTAGGAACTGGAACCCCTAGAAACAAAAGAAGAAGGGGAAAAAAAGATAGAGTAATATAAAATATTATACCATGATCCCCCCAAAACGTGCACGCTGATTGGCCAGCGTGCCCGTTGTAAATCGAGTTATACTAATGGAAAAAGGTCCGGTCGCCCGGACTTTTTTCCATTAGTATAACTCTTTTTTTTAAACACTGTCTCGCTATGTTAAATGGGTTTAACATAGCAAGACAGCTTTAAAATAAGCAACGGAGATCTCCGTTGCTTATTTTAAAGCTGTCTCATGTTAAACCCATTTAACATAGCGAGCAGTGTTTAAACAACGGAGAAAGCAAGATCTCCGTTGCTTTTTATCTCGCTATGTTAAATGAGTTTAACATAGCGAGACAGTTAAAATAAGCAACGGAGATGTCCGTTGCTTATTTTAAAACTGTCTCGCTATGTTAAACTCATTTAACATAGCGAGACATAAAAAGCAACGGAGATCTTGCTTTCTCCGTTGCTTTTGCACAACTCTGATGTACTGCGCGCAGTACATCAGAACTACGCCGGATGCCAGACATCTGCGGAAGGGCAGTAAACAGGCATTATACTATGCCATTATTTAAGAAAAGTAATAGTTTCTTTTCTTAAATAATGTCATGGTATAATAGCAATAACCCACTTCTGGGTGTGGGAAATGCTAAATTTACCCACGGTTGGCTTTGTTTGGTCCCGGGCCGCCTCGGGACCAAACCACGCCAACCGTGGGTAAATTTAGCATTACCCACACCCAGGCGTGGGTTATTGCTATATAATGCCACCAGTACAACTGCAAGCAGCCAATCAGAAAAACAGATCCAATGCTAAATACCTGCACTGAAACATATTAAAATAAGTAGCACATAATTAAAATATGTAAAACCAGCATACCTGAACAGTCCTTCCCATCCTACCAAAATGACAAACTTATTTGAAATAAAAAAGTAATTTTCACTTAACTTGCTTTGGGGCAACTGGGCTAGACTCCTCAATGTTGTCCTGGAGCTCATGCCAAGTAACTACCTATGAATCTCAAAACTGGAGTTGAAAGTTGCTTTAAAACAACCCATTCATAAAAAGTTTCACACAGTATGTTTGCTCAATAAACAGCTTACCAGTTACTATATCCCATTGAAATAATTGGGAAACAATGAAAAGTATCATCACAATGCTATAATGTTTTGTTCCATATTATTTGTTATTCTCAAAAGCACATATTATGTTCTCTTAAAACTAAAAAAAAATCCTCAAATGAAAAAAAATCAAATGCATGTAATAGTACAATATGACATAGGATATGAATAATATTTAGTACAACAGGACTAGTAAATGTATTTTGTGATTTGTGCTTTTGCCCTTCATCAAAATAGGTTCACTACTGGTACAGTTCAATACATTTCATATATGTAAACAAAGGATTCACACATATTGTATATTTATCTTCATAAATGAACAAGATAAAAGAGTATGATACCAAAGATATCCAAGCATCATTATTGCAACATTTATCACTATGTAGTGCATGAAGCTCTGTAATTACGCTCAGATATCTGTAAAAAAACAAAACAGTTAAGCACTACTATAACATGAGGCCTAGTCTTAACAATGTTAAGCACTCCCAGCTTAACTTGTTAAGGTCAAGTTTCTTGCTAAGCAGTCAAATCTACCAGTTCTAATGAGTAGAATAAAAATGAGATTTGTTTCTGCCTGCTGTCTGTACTGGAAATGTCTCCCTCACTTCCTCTTATAAATTGAGAAAATACTGTAGCTAGAATAATAGGATGCATGTTTGCCTGCATTTTCTGAGCAATAAAAAGTCTGAAACTGAAACAAATTTTACGGGAAACAGACCAAACATATGAGGCAACACTCTGGACATTTGAGAGGCGTGGCAAGTCAAGTGTATACTTAATGGACTGCGTTACACTGTCTTTCTGACAGCACTCAATAGATATGGGTTAAATAGTTTGTCTTTTTTTTCCTATAACCAGTAATACATGAAGCAGATGAAGCTCCATGACCTGCAAAAGATTATGACTGGCTCTCTGATCATAACCCAGTCTCTCAAAGTCACTTTCTTATCTTCCATGTCTAAAACACATAATAAGCAGATCATGATCCCCTATGTTATCAGCATCAATAGACTTCAGAACTGCTTCAGTATTTTCATTTACTACAGTAGTATTTCATGTAATGAAAGCAAAATAACACAGAGGATCTACAAAATGATTACTTTTTTAACTAACAGAGTGTTGCTTCATGTAGGCAACTTCAGAAAGACAAATATTATATAGATCATGTATAACTAGTCTCTCAACAACAGGTACTGTTATGACTATCATAATCCATGTTGGTGTGAATTGACTTGAGACATACCTCCCTGAACTATATGAAGAGAGACATGATCAAGCTCGCTGAATGTGTGTCCCAGGCAGGTATGTCCCTAGCCTTAAGTAGCATTCTAATGTCACCCAGAATGATGCCTCAATACAAACAGAAAATGATTAACTAACAATTGGTTTAGTTTCTGGTGTCATTCCAAGGGGATCCAGTACCTGACAGCCTGGGAAGATATAATTGGCAACCCATGATGCTGAGCCAGAGATGCTTGCATCTGTCTCCCTTGGGCTACAGGCTTCTGGCAAAGGATCTTCCCTCCCTCATAGTATCTTTTTTAGGCAATGCCATGAGGTCAAGACTGCCAACACGAAAATTTCAACAAAATACAAATTAAAGGTCATACTGCTAAACACTAGGAGTCTAAACATGAAACTGCACTTATTGCAAGCATTCTTAACCCTGGAAGATGCTGACATTTGTGGAGTCATAGAAACCTGGTTCAAAGCTGTGGAGAGCACCCAAACCTTACCAGGTTACACATCCTATCATACAGTCAGAACCCAAACCATGGGCAGCAAAGCAAAAGGAGGTGGAGTTTTAATATATATATTAAAGACATACACACCTCCAGGCTGGTCAAACAGTACAATGAACAGGAGGCACTCCAGGTGCAGTTAATAAGACCCCTATAAAAATCATACCTCCAAACTTTGACTCAAGATGCCCATTCCACCTATCTGGACCCCTTTAAATCTATCAAGATCCAACCCTTTACCCTGATCCTTGGTGACAAACTATCCAACCATAGACTGGAAGCACTACTCATGCCAAATTACAAATGCCCAGAGATTCCTTGATTTCTTCCATGCAAATGCATTGGACCAGCTGTTGACATCCACACAAAAGGTGATAACATCTTGGACTTAGTATTAACCAACATGAGTAACCACTTCAGCAACCCTACAGTGTCATCCCTCTGGTAAGATCCAACCACAGAGCTGTCACTTTTGAGGTCACCATCTCCCCCGACCCCTCCCAGCTAGAGTCAAACAAAAAAACTTCTCCAAAGCTGATTACAACCTCCTGAATAAAGGTATAAACAGCTTCACAGCCCCCTTCCCCTCCATAGGAACTGGCAGAAATATCCAAACCTAAACCAAAGTACTATATGAGCATTTATATAGTTGCATAGAATCAGAAATGTCCAATAGGACAAAATTATCCTCCTCAAGGAAGAGTAAACCTATCTGGTGGACATCTGTAATAAATAAACTCTATAATAAAAGGAAAATAATTGCTGTCCAGGACCAGGATGAAGCAGGTGACTAATTGGAAGCAATCTTTATTTAGTCTGAGCAAGCAAATAAGAGCACTATTGAAAATCTCCAATGCAAACTTTGAATCCAAACTGACCACATGTACTAAAGACAATCATAAGGCCTTCTTCACATATGTCCACAATCTCAAAGGAAGAACTCAGATCTGCTCAGAACTGGTGGTCAAGGACACCACATACACAAACGCCGTAGATATAACCCTTCTGTTTCTCCATCAATAAATCAGGACATCAACAGCACTTGCCCCCACTCCCTTGATCACTGCCCTTTCAAAGGCAAAAAATACAACCTCCATGGGACTCAATAACATGCCAGGCTGCATCCTACATGAACTCAGGCAGGAACTTACAGCACCATTAGGCACCCTATTCAACCAAATCCTCAGTACAAGCTTCATCCCAGCTGAGTGGAGGACAGCCCTTTGCACAAAGGTCCACTGATTCAGGAAATTATAGACCAGGTTGATCTGCAAGGGCATGGAGCAGATTATCATGGACCTCATTAACAAGGACATTGGCAACCTCCAAACACTCGATCCCACACAGTTTGGTTTCATCAAGGGGAGGTCATTCCTGTTAAATTTGGTCGACTTCTTTGAGGCAGTCACCAAAGCCATGGATAAGGGGAAGATGGTGTACACTGCCTACCCTGACCTGACCAAAGCCTTTGATACAAATCCCCCCTTGAGTATAATAGATAAACTCTCTCAACTAGGCATCGATCCATATGTTACCAGATGGGTAGTAAACTGGCTCACTGACAGAACACACCTAGTCAAAACGGAGAAACCTCAAGCAGTTGACCCATAACGAGCAGTGTACCCACAATGATTGGCCTCGGGGCCTCTGCTGTTTGGGATTTAGTTTTCTAAAGTGCAGGCCAAAACCAGAGGGCTATAGCTGACCAAGTTTGCAGCTGACATCCTCCAACAGTGTCTCACCCAAACAAATGATTGGTGCCAGAAACATGGCCTCAAACTGACTGCAAAAATGTCTTTACAAATTATCACATTAATAACAAGGTCCTAAGCACACAATCAGTCGTGAGGGACTTGGGCACCCGGGTTGATAGCAACCTGACTTTTGACGACCGTATTTTCTCCGTTGTACAGAAAGCTTTCTACACAGCCCACTTTATTAAGAAGGGTATCTCATCCAGGGACAAGGAGGTCATAACATCCCTGTATTCTTCCCTTATAAGACCAATTATTGAGTACAATGCAGAATAGATGGAAGAGGCACAAATCCGTAATCCACACAAATTCCTTTATTAAAATGACTCTTCAGTCCAATAAAATGCAGAAACAATAAGTTTAATTATTCTGATGAATATATAAGGAGTGTTTTTTGTGTAGGTATGCATTTGTCTCCATCTGATGAAGTGTTTTAAATGAAAACACAGTGCTGGTGTAATCGCATTAGTGGACTGTATAGTCAAACTTATTGTTTCTGCGTTTTATTGGACTGAAGAGTCGTTTTAATAAAAGAATTTGTGTGGATTACGGATCTGTGCCTCTTCCATCTGTTCTGTATTTTTGGTGTTTTGGTGAACATTGGTTGTATTATTGAGTACAATGCCCCTTTTGGCATTTACCTCGTAAAGCACATGCAGCAGCTGGAGAGACCGCAGAGGTTTCTCACCAGGGCCTCAAACATCTACCCTACACAGATAGGCTAAAAGCGTTATCCCTCTATTCATTCTCATGCAGACTCCTCAGAGGTGACCTCTGTCTGGCATACAAAGCTATCTCAGACCCCACCCTGATGGGACTGCTGAATATCCACAAGTCAAGCTCCACTCGAATAACCCACACTCGTGACCTCAACCTGGTCTGTGGCATCAATAGGACTTGGTGGGACAGATTTGTGTCCCAGAAACTCTCCCTTCTGTGGAACAGACTCCCTGTCCACATCAAGCAGAGTACCTCATTATTCCTTTTTAAGCGCATCCTGGATAACTGAATGGGGAACAGAAAATACACCCTTGGGATTCCACCTGTGTCCCTGCTGGACAGGGACATTGGGTGCTGACTAGTCAGAACCTGATCTAAATTCTTGGCTAGGCTTGTTAGGGCCTCAGCGCCAATATCCTTTGATAAAGTTTATTACAACAAATATAGGTTATGCATCAAGTCATATCTTTTGCATTTCTTCCACTAAGATAAACATTAAAAGAAAGGGTATTGTCAGTACAATGTGCAGTAAGTGTTTTTCGAAAAATTAATATGCTTTTTACATACCTATCCTGTAGTTTTGTTTTAAATGAGGAAAACCAGGACAACATCAATTTCTGTTACTTTATACTTACTGTTTTCTATGCATACATTACATATAGAAAAATATAGAATGGATGACATAAAACTAAGAATTGTTATCTCTCAAAGTAAAAACAAGTCAGATAGATGGACTCTATAGGAGCATATTGTAAAATATGTATATTATCTTGTACCATGGTGCTGAGGAACATATTCTTAGACTGGTCCCTTTGTCCACATATACAACATGTTATATCCTACTACATTCTAAATGGGGTTCCACTATGATTCTCCATGTTAAGTCCAGATAAGGCTACAAATGGATTAACACAGCAGGTCATAAATTTGTCCATATTGAAAAACACATTAAAATAATTTTTCAGAGGTTTGCTCCCTTGCACCCCCGTATGGGGGGGGGGGGTTGTCACCCCAGTCAGAAAACAATGCAGGAAGAGAAATAAAAAAGTAAAAGTGAATTTGTTGTCAGTGCTGTGACAGAAACAGCACCAGCAATGATGAATGAAAAACACTGTTCAGCAAGTTACACCTCATCCAGGTGTGATGAGTTTCAACCTTACTCACTTGAAACACAACTACAAGAAACAAAACATCTATATGTGTGTGTGTGTGTGTGTGTGTGTGTGTGTGTGTGTGTGTGTGAGCGTGTGTAGCTCAGTATCTATCTACATGCATATATCTCTCTGTAAAAGTGTGAGTGTATTTTAATACACAGAGACAGAAACTGTGTACACTATAAGGTCACTATATTGATCTCTGCAGTGTAAGCGACATATAAGCAAACGACCATATTTGGTATTCTATTTCAAGGAAAGGAAATATTATGTTTGATAATTTAAGTATGTGTCAAGCAATTATACAACATACAATAATGATGAAGACAAAACATAGGTTATTTATTATGTAAGCCATTACCCTTTTATATGAGCTAGCCTAAATTTTCATAACGGAATGCAAGCATTTAGGACTTGCAATTTACTGTCACATATTATTCATATAACACATTCAATGCATAACATTTCTTTAGTAAATTCACCAAAATTGGTAGCTTACTAATAGCATTTTCTCCAGGCTATATTTTATCAATGAAGCATTCTTAATTCTTTCCTCGTGGAAAATAATTTGCATAAAGTACAGTTTCTTAAGTTCCACTTACCTGTAATACTAGATGTTTGCAGTACAGACTGCCTTACTGGCATATGGGTAGCAGTGCCCTGTGACTTTCCCACTGAAAGTCTGTCAAAGCTCAGAATACCTCCTACAACCTGCTTGTGAAGGTGAAGAACCAATCACCTGGGAGGACCAAGACAGCCCCTTCACACTTGGAGACAGAAACCTTTCAGTTTTCCAGGGTCCAACAGGAAGAGCAAATAGAAAAACCAAAAACCTTACACACAGCAAAAAAGATCGCCGAACCAAAACTCAACAACAAATCCCACAACCAACTATATAAACCGAACAAAAAAGGGATGGTAGGGGAGTACTACCAGTACAGCAGTTGTTCTATGAACATCGACTGTTACACAAGTGGAACTTGCACAGCTGCACTATGCTCAGCAAACACACTGCCTTATTGGCAAAATGGGAAGATTTATAAATCTTACCCAACCTGGAAGGAGGAAGGATAAGGGTCCAGGACCCTTTAAAGAACATTCCTCATGAAGCTTGTACTGTATCTAGAAAACCATCCAGTTTGTAGTATTCCATGAAGGAGTCCACTCCTTTCCAATATGCAAGAGGAAAAGGACCTAGTGGAATGTGTCGTTATCTTGTCTGGATTTGCCTTTCCATGATGGGTGCAACAAGAAAACAATACCAGAGGTAAACCAATATGCCATGAATTTCTTTGAGACAGATTGACCTTTCTTTGCCACAAAAAGAAAATATAAAGACTTTCATTCTTCTTAAAGGGTTTGTTCTGACAAAGTAGTACCTGAGCAGCATATGTACATCGAAGGTACGAAGTATCCTCTCTCTGTTCTGGAAATAACAAAGGGAGATTAACAGACTAATTGAGAGTAAATTTGGAGGCACTTTTGGCATGAAAAAGGATTAGTACATAAAACAACCTTATTACTGAGGACAATCAGATAAGATTGTCCCACCATGGCAGCTTGCAGCTCAGAAGCTCTCCTTGTAGATGTCAGAGCAATAAGCAAAACAGTTTTCCACATTAAGAACTTGAGATCAGCATGAGCTGCTGGTTCAAATTGTGGCAAGGCCAATTTTTCAAGAATATAATTGAGTGTCACACAAAGGAACAATCTGCTTGTAAGTAGGTATCGTATATAATACTGCTTTCATGTACTGTTTTGCCAAAGGAGGAGAAGAAAGAGGAGGATCCACTGGCAGATAAGCAGAGATGTCTGCTAAATGTACCTTAGTGGATTCATATGATAAGCCATCCTGAAGTAGTACATAACTATTTCAAGACCACAGGAATATAAACCTCAATGGATTCTCTTAGAAAACCTCATCCATTTGTAATCACAAGATTTTATAGTAGTAGGATTTCTGTCAACCTTTAATACTTGCTGTACATCTTCATGAAACAAGTGCCTAAACTAAGTCAAAATCAAATCATTCAGGCTGTTAATTGAAGTTTCTCCAAATCGGAGTGACCAGTCACCTCTGAGACTATGTGAGCAGATCCAGCATGTGATTATCTCTGGAGTAATTGCCCTTGGCCAATACCAGTAACAGGGAGAAGCATGATTGCTTGAATTAATAGGGGTTCACCAAAATGGTCTTTGGCATTCCTCGTTGATCTTTCATAAGTACCTTGTGATTGTTTATCAGTGTAAAGGGTGAAAGGTTCTCCAAGGGAAGAGAATGCATCTATCTTCTAAGCATGGCTGTAAGGATGTCTAGAATGGAATTTCTCCATCTGTTTATTTTGAAAGGAGGTGAAAGGATTGATTTGAGGTGTTCCCACATCTGGACTACATTCTGGAATACAGGTGCCTTGAGCTATGACTCATAAGGGTCTGCCCAGGATCTGCTTAATCTGTCTGCTACAATGTTTTGCCCTAACCATATGAGATACCATATAACTGTGATGTTGTCCATAACCACTGTAAAAGGACCCAGAGTCCAAAAGTGGTGAAGAACTTTCAAGGTGTGCATCATTGCCAACATATCCTTGATACCAATGTGCTTCCATGCATCGAGTCCCCAGTTGGCTTGCACTTGCATCCCCACTGACAGAGCTCCCCAGGTTAAGTGGGACAAATCTGTCTGGACAGATTGTACTGGCACTGGATGGGAGAAAGGAAGCCCTAGACTAATACTCACTTGAACTCTCCACCACTGTAACTCTCATCTGTTGAAGGGCAGCACCAGCTACTGAGATTCCAGGGAATGGAGATACTGGGTCCAACAACTGTGGACATACCATTGAATTTTTCTCATTAGAAGATGGGCCAGTGGTATCATGAGAATCGTAGTCACTATTAGTCCAAGATTAATCAGGAATTCTCTCACCGAGGCAACACTCCTCTTGGAGAATTCCAGAAATATTGTCTGGTATGACAAGACCTTGTCTTGGGGCAGAAAGGCCATTCTCCTGTTGGAGTTGTTCAAGTACACTAGAAAGCTGAGTCTTTGCTAGTGTGTAAGACATGACTTTTGGAGATTCAACATGAACCCTTCATAGGAGTGTAAGGTTGAGACCTTCTCTGGTGATTCCAGACACCTGGATGCAGACTCTGTACAGATCAGCAAGTCATCCACCTATAGAAAGATGTGAATGCCCAGAGTCTGGCAGTGGGCCACTACCAGAGCAAGGCATTTGATAGAGTCATGTTTCAGTGGACAGACTAAAGGGCATGGACACAACAAATCTCAGATATCTCCAGAAGTGATGAGAAATGGGGATATGATGATAATCATCCTTCAAGTCCAGGGTCACTATGAAGCAGTTATCTGGCAACAGAGGAAGTACTGTCTGTAGGGCGAGTATCTTGAATTTGGGGACCTTGACAAATGTATTTAAGTAAAGAAAGTTCCAGCACTTGCCTTTAAGACTGCTCTTTTTTAGGAAGCAAGAAAATTCTGGAGTAGAAACTTCTCATTTTTCCAAAGGATGGACTGGTTCTATGACCCTGAGTCTACCATTTGCTACAGAATATCAGAGAACAACAATGTCTGGGTCTGGTACATGTGGAAAAACCCCACCTGAACAGAGGCAAGTGGTATTTCCACCACCATTTGTAATCCATTCCAGCTATGTGTAGCATCCATTTGTCAGAAACCACTGACAGCTTGATGATAGCTAACTTGAAAGATGAGACACTTGATGGGGAACTTGAAAAAAGGGGGTTGCTGCACCTCAGTACAGTCATAAGCTGGGAGGGGAAGTATTCTTTTTAAGATAAGTTTATTGGCCATTTTGGGCTAATTTCTATATCTTTCATTTCCCTGCTATAAAACCCACATTTGCAAAGTTTTTGTGTTAGTATACAGCTCAGCAGGCTCCTGGTGCCCTGCAGAGTTATACAGCAGCAGAGAGACAAATGAGAGACTTTGGAGTGATTAAATATAATTTTTCTGCATTTTCTTGCTGCCTTTAGCTAACTCCGCCTAAAACGCAGAATTCTAGAGTTTCTGTGATTTAAAAATCTTGTTTCAGCTACATGTTGTACTTATTTTACTGCCTGCACTTTAACAAAGTAGGTTTTGCGTTTAAATTACCTGTTTAACTGTTGTAGGCTACACACTCAAGTGTGATAACCATTTCTGTGCATTTAAAGTATTCTTTTGAATGTATCTGCTTTATTTTCTAAAATAAATAAATAAATAAACAAAAATACTTGTTTTTCAGCCTTTCTAAGCTAGTATAGTCCAGTTTTCAGGTTAGTGCTGAATTCAGGGCTGTGTTACAAGTTTCTGTGTTTGCCCATACCTTGCTTGGATAGAAGGAAGTTTCTCTGTTCACTGTGAGAGAGGAAGCTTTGAGCAGCCTATCTGTCCCTGGAAGAGTGGTTTCAGCCCAGAAATTAGTAGTTTATTGGCCATTTTGGGCTAATTTCTATCTCTTTCATTTCCCTGCTTAAAAAACCTGCATTTGTGTGGTTTTGTGTACCGGGCAGCGCCGGTTAGCTAGGGTATGACTATTCCTGGCTCTACAAAGTCTACTCTTCAATTTTTCCCTTGGAACTAGACAAACTTTCAACGTAAGCACTCAAACCATTCACTTCTCATCCCGGCACTTGCTCAAAACTCATAGCAAGCACTAATAAACCTTAGTACTAGACCTCCCTATACTGTAGAGAAAGACAAGGCTCTCTATTCGACCTTACCAACCAATCAGTAAAACAGTTCACTGCACCTGTCCAGGCATGTCCAAAGGGCAGTTTCAGGTGTACTCTCCAGTCCAACTGGTGAATCTGGGCATTTTGAGGCAATGTTACAATTGCCTCATGTACACAGACAACCCTCTCCTCCTTCCACCAAACAGTAATACATGCGAGAGATGCAATTATACAGCCAAACTGGAGGCTAAGCTCAAGAGGAGAAGGGAGTTTGTCAAAGGAAAAAACTTCAAAGACCAATACACGTAAGGCTCAGTTAAGGCACATTTAATAACTTGCTGCAAGGAGTCAAAAACATGCAAATACAGGATTTTGTCTAAGTACTAACAGGAAGTATGCTATTCTTATACTATTCTACAAGACATGGCCTTCTATGGCTGACGTAATCAAACACAACTTTCAGTATTGTTTTACAGCAGATGTTACTCAGATTTTCTGCTGATATGATTGGATTTATGAAAAAATTTTGAGAAAAACAACCTGGCCTTGATGGGCCCTAGCCCGTTACAAGCTTCTATTGTATAGTTCTAATACATGTGGTACATTTCAAGGTACTTCTCTAACTTAGGCACAAGCAAATGCTGATTGCAGTTCATATTTTCAAGCAGTCTTTGTTCTGATTATCTATAGCTTCTGCAGCTGTGTATTTTCTCACAGCACAAGCGGAACTCCTTGTCTTAGTCTCATAACGTTAATACAAGTGGTATTGTTCTATTCATTATTTTCCTGACACAAGCAGAAATTATCTGCTTCCTTGTAAGTTTCCAAACGCATAAGCAATAGCTATGCATATTTCATGGCAACTCAAGGTTAGAAAGCTTTCTGCAATTCACACAGATTTATGCAGTGTGAAATAGAATAAACGTGTTAACACTTTTCAAGCTTTAAATGCACTAAGCATATAACTAATACATACACTAATACATATTTTTCTGACAGAATTACTTGCATCACACTACCAGTCTGACACAGACCTATGAAACCAGCACCGGCAAAAAACACACATAAATACATGAAAACATACTCGGAGGCTCTAAATAAAAATCTGCAAAAGCAACAGAGACCTCCAAAGCAGAACCCAAGAAACCTCTACCTCCCAGCACAAACCATGAAACACATACTTCACAAAACAAGTGTGCCATGCAATCACAACCCTTAAGGCAAAATAACATACCCAACACACTAGTAATAGGTGACTCAATAGTCAGGCACACTGACGTCCCACTCACTAGGCTTAACAACGAGAAGGTTACTGTTAGCTGCCTGCCAGGTGCCATAACACAAACACTCAGGTCACTCCAGAACAAGTACAAATATGACTCTATCATTGTGAATGTTGGTGTGAATGACCTGAGCCATACCTCCCTGGACTACATGAAAAGATACATGGAGGAGCTCTCTGATCACATAGCCCAGGCTGGTATGACCCTGACCCTGAGCAGCATCCTGCCCTCACCAACAATGATACCACAGTATAGATAAAAAATTATCAATTTCAACAATTGGCTAAGCTTCTGGTGTCATTCAAAGGGGATCCAGTGTCTGTCAGCCTGGGATGACATGCTTGACAAGCCATGCTGCTTCGCTAGAGATGGCTTGCACCTGTCACCCTTAGGCTTTTGAATACTGGCCAAGGCTCTTGCTACCCCCATAGTGCCTTTTTCAGGCAAGGCTCAAAAGACAAACCCACCGTTGTAAATAGCGCAAGTAACAAAAAGCTGAGGGTAATGCTAATCAATGCCAGAAGTCTAAACCTCAAAATACATGCACTGGAGGCACTCCTCAGTATGGAGAAAATCGATATATGTGCAGTAACAGAAATGTGGTTTAAGGCCCAGAGAGCACCCCAGTACTACCAGGCTACAACTCATACCATACATTTCAGCCACAAAACCCGGACCAAAATACAAAAGGTGGGGAAGTATCCATATTCATCAAGGATACCCACACCTCCAGGTTAGTGGCACAGCACGATGCTTCAGAGATCATCCACATGCAACTAACAATGGGCAAAACTGCTGTTCAAATTATAGCTTGCTACATATCACCCACCATTTCCAGGACCCCCACTCCGCATTCCTGGAAACACTGGGAAACATAAAGGTCCTACCAAACACCCTGATATTGGGTGATTTCTATTACCCAAACATTTACTCAGAGAATTACTCAAGTACAAACTCCCTTGCCCAACATTTCCTAGAATTTATAAACTCAAACACCCTGGATCAACTGGTGAATACCCCCACCAGAGGTGATAACATATTGGACCGGGTCATCACCAACATGGGCGACTGGTGTTCCTCACCGGAGGTCAACCCCTCGCTGGTTAGATCTGACCATAAACTAATCACTCTGGATATCCACATTCCGCCACCACCCCCGATCAAAGAAACCACCATGAAAAACTTTTCAAAAGCAAACTTCACGTTACTTAAGAACGAGGTGGGAAATTTCAAAGCCCGCATGCTAAAGAATAATGCTGTCCAAGCTGCAAAATCCTTTACTAATGCACTCTATGGGCACCTACAAGAATGCATGGATCATGCTATCCCAAACAAAACCAAGACTCACTCCTCCAAGAAAAGGAAACCTGTCTGGTGGACCCCTGCCATAAACAAGCTATACAATAGAAGGAGGAAACTAGTACAGAAAAGAGTAAAATCCCAAGAAGGGAAGACATCCCTGATCAGTATCAGCAAGAAACTACATTCCCTCATAAAATCATCCAAGGCTAGTATCAAAAGAAAAATTGCCATGGACTCCAAAGATAATCACAAGGCATTCTTTAGCTATGTCAAGAATCTAAGTGGCAATTCTCAGAGCTGCTCAGAGTTAGTGCAG
Source organism: Protopterus annectens (assembly GCF_019279795.1). Taxonomy (NCBI): domain Eukaryota; kingdom Metazoa; phylum Chordata; order Ceratodontiformes; family Protopteridae; genus Protopterus; species Protopterus annectens. Next base: position 503,636,363 of record NC_056731.1, on the reverse strand, counting down.
AATGGCACAAAATACACTGAACCGACCGATATAGCCAAAATCCTGGCAGACAGGTTCAGTGCAAACTTCACCCCCCTCTCCAGAAGAATGTAGTGCCCCTGAAATCACAGACACTCAGGTTAAAACAGCCCTCTCCAAAGCCAAAAACACAGCATCAATGGGACCAGACGGTGTCCCAGGCTGCGTCCTACACAAGCTCAAAGATGAACTAACCCCTCACCTAAACACACTGTTTAAACTCAGCCTCTCCACAGGCTATGTGCCCACAGAGTGGCGCGCAGCAACGGTTATTCCACTCCACAAAGGTGGAGCTACAACGGACCCTGGGAACTATCGCTCTATAAGCCTGACTAGCTTGGTCTGCAAAGCTATGGAGCACATCATCATGGATCTCATTAACAGAGACATTGGGAACCTCCAAACATTGGACCCTACCCAGCTTTGTTAAGGGCAGATCATGCCTCCTAAACCTGGTGGACTTCTTTGAGACAGTTACCAAGGCTATAGATGAGGAAAGGGTGGTGCACACAGCCTACCTAGACATTGCAAAGGCCTTCGACACCCTTCCCCACTCAGGTATTATAGACAAGCTTACCAGCCTGAACATAAACCCCTACATCATGAGTTGGGTTGCCAACTAGCTCATGGACAGAACCCACATGGTAAGAGTTGCGGGAGCTAGGTCTGACTCTAAACCAGTTACAAGTGGCGTTCCCTACGGCTCAGTCCTAAGACCCCTCCTGTTTGTCATATACTTCTCAGAGGTACAGACAAGCACAGGAGAACTATGGCTGACCAAGTTCACAGACGACTGCAAACTAGGGGCTATAACTGACTCTCCGGCTGACACAGACATCCTCCAAAAGGGTCTCACTGAGACAGATCCCTGGTGTCAAAACCACGGTCTCAAGCTAAATGCCAAAATGTGCATAGTCATCCCCTTTGGAAAAAACAAAGTACCCACAAACTACCACAAAGGTGGTAGCCCCCTAAATACGGAAGACGTAATAACGGATCTGGGGACCAAAGTAGATAGTAACCTCTCCTTTGATAATCACATTGCCAAAGCAGTTAGAAAAAATCCTTCTATGTTGCCCACCTAATAACAAAAGGGTTTACATCCAGATCGAAAGAGATCATTGGGCCCCTCTACACATCACTCATCAGACCCATCATATAGTACAATTCCTCAGTTGGAATGTACCTTACAAGACACTTGCAACAACTGGAAGGACCACAGAAGTACCTCACCAAGAGAATCACTGGCCTCAAGCAGATGCCCTATGCAGCTCGACTGAAGAAACTCCAGCTGTACTCGGTTGCATACCGCCTACTCAGAGGTTATCTCTGCTTGACATACAAGGCCATGTCCAACCCAGAATTGATGGACATGCTCCACCTAAAGAAAACCATATCCCCTCGAGCCACACATTTCAGGGATTTAAACCTCACCACAACAATAAACAGGATGTGCTGGAGGGATAGATTCCTGTCCCAGAGACTTCCCATGCTCTGGAACAAGATTCCAGTCTACATTAGGCAGAGCTCCTCGTTAACCCTCTTCAAGAGAAACTTTGATGAGTGGATGGGAAACAGAAAGTTTACCCCGGGGATCACTTCAATGGCTCTGCTGGACAAAGGCACAGGGAACTAATCTAAGGGGGCGGCGAAAGCCAACACATTCTGGCTAGGCTTATAAATGCCTTTGGGCAGATAGCCTAGTACCTACCTATGAACCTATGAACCTAAGAAAGGAACCCTTCTTGTTTGGTTTTGTGGAACTGTCATCCTGCCTTTTTCTTTTATTGCATTGGTTCTTGATCAGCTGGGACTTCTTTTTGTTAGGCCATGAAAAGTTATCTTGCTTAAAAGAGAAGAATTTGTGAATATGGATCATTATCGATACTCCTTGCATCAATTTACATGTGTCATCCCAGTGTTTAAGGATTTGATTAGCTCCTGCAGAAAACACACAATCAGACTCAAGAAGAGCATTCAAAATCTTATTTTTTAGCTCATCAGAAAAATTCTGAGTGTGCAACCAAACATACCTTCTAATCACCACTGACAATGTTGCATTTCTAAAACCAATATTAGCCCCCTCCAAGGCATGTTTTGAGAGCTGAGAAACACTGGAGACAATATCTTTAGCATAAACCTTTTGCTCTGCAGGCAATGATGTAGCAAACTTGCCCAATCTGTATGTGTATTTCAAAGCAAACGTTTACATAAAACACTGGTAGTTAAACATTTTAGAAGCTACCATGTTGGACTGTACCAGCTTCACTCCCTGAGATTCTTGCAACTTGTCTAGTTTATCCTGAGGGACTGTGTTAGAAAAAGACGTGGTCTTCTTATTAGCGAAAGTGACTGGGGACACCAAAGCAGATCTCCAGGCAAGGCCGAGCATACCATAAATATCTTAAACACTTTCTTAGGCACAGCCTTAGTAAAGAATGGTGTACTACAAGCTTTCTTGAAGACATCCCCCAATGGTGAGATTAATGGAGGAATGTCTGGGGCTTCATCATCTAAGAGATCATAAACCCTGTTAATCTTAGGAGTAGACAGAGGTATCTTAAAGGTGAATACATGTTTAAATCTAGTCAACATATGGGAAAAAGAAACCAATTTTTTGGGTGCTTGTACCTTGTTTATCATTAGAGGAACCTGACTGATCCGACTCAGACAGGTCAGAGTCCCCAGACACAGTCTCACCTTAAAAAAAAAAAGGATCCTTAGCAGACCGATCAGTAGTGGAAGCAATGGCTTTAGCCAAAACCTGGTATGCACCCCACAACTTACTGCTTGAACAATTGATCCAGCCATAGCTATCATCCTGGGTGAAAATCCAGGCAGAGACTGCTGTCCCCATACCTCTCAACCGTACAGATTTTCGCAGATCGTCCAGATTTTTGCCTCATTTTTTCGGTCTGTTTTTAATAAAATTTTAGTTTTCTGGCAATGTATTGGCAAATTATTAAAGACTGAAGTTAGAAAATAATGACAGACATCTGAGTTAGAAACTTCATTCAATTCAGAAAGTTCATGAAAATGCTAAACCTGTTATCAACTTTCTAAGTTTGTAAGAGCAATATTTAAAAATTGTCCTTATTTTTGGGCCTTTGTCCCACTTTTATTCATGGCTTTGTCCAGATTTCTTGCTCTAAGAGGTTGAGAGGTATGGCTGTCCCACCATTGCCTGGAACTCTGTTTGGCATATACTACATAGTGGGAGAATCCCCTGGAGAAACATATCAATACTGGCAACAGTGTTGGCACCCCTGGCTTCCCCTGCACCTATAGGGGTTTGATTCTCCCATACCTGCAGCAGGCAATGGTTAAGCCCTAAAGGATGTGCCTGACCCTTGTGTCAAGCACAGTAGTGGTACTATGATCACCCAAGGGGACCTGGAGGTAACTAAGGCTACTGTGGAATCACAAACCATAGGCTAAGGAATATTTTTTGATTTATTCTTTTTTTTTTAGGTGCAGATAGGGAAGATGGTGGGGGTGGGGGTCTAAGTCAATCAAGTCAGGGGACAAGAAACTAACTAGCTTAATACCAAATACTGGCTGCATGATCAGTCCAGTAAGGAGATGGACAAACTTCACCATTCTCTCTCTAAGTAGCAATCTGAAAAATATTGCTACAGGGATACTATTTTGCATGCTGCAGTGAGAAAATGATAGTATTTTCAGTTTGAAACACAAAATGCATGCACAAGGGTTTCCTGATTTAGTGAAAAAGGGTTTGTTTTGGTCAAAATGAATGGATACAGCCTAAAACAGTATTACACAAGAAATAAATCTTAAACTGATAAATTCCTATCATAAATCTTTAACATACAAAATGGTGCCAAAATGACAATGTAAAAAATCATTAAAATGCTGTAATCCTACTATGTCACCTCAAATTATTAAAAGAAATGCATTATCAGCAAGTTTTCCTGTCAAAACCTCTAAATGAAGCTTTTAATCAATGTACAGTACTGTTAGTCAAAGTTAAAGCAGAACCACATAAAACATTTCAAATCAGAAAAAGCAGTGAAAGCAGCAGAATATGCTATTTAAGCACCGATAAAAAAAGGCACAGGGTAGAAATAAAGCCCAAAAGGAATTTCTTATCTGAGCTCTGCAGCTGATGGCACCAGTTTGTGAAAAGCAATATCCCAATAGTTCTTTCTCTGACTGTGGCACATAAAAACTGAAAGGGTCCTTTCTGTGAGTGTGAAGAACTGTCCTGGTCCTGCCAAGTTATTGGTTCTTTAGCCTCAAAGACAGGCTGTGGGAGGAGTTCTGAGCTTTGACAGACTGTCAGAGGGATGGTAGTAGGGTACTACTTATCCACATGCCAGTAAGGCAGTATGTTTGTTGAACATATTAAGTGACCACTACAGCTCTTTATTATAAACAGATTGGACAAGAGCTGATTGTAGCAGCAGCTTTTAGACAACTAATAAGAAACAGTTTCAAAGGTCATTATGGGCTTACCATACCATCAGCTATTTATTTCTTCTTTTCTTTCTTAGTTAAAACTTCATTTCAGTATGTCACTCACTATTCTAAAGTTCCAAACATTTTCATAAATCTTTAACTGGACTACATCAGAAATAAATGTGAAACTCTAAATGACAGTATGAATAATCTTAAAGTTCCAGACCTCTGTTACCATGCTTGTTATTCACTGCAATTTTAAAGTGTTGGTCTAGACACAGAGGTGCAGCATTGTTATAAATTGCATTAGACTCTGTAAAAAAATATGAGTGACTGATGTGCAATACAGGTTAAAATGCACCTTTCTTCTAAAAGGTGTGATTGCTATTACAAGCCCAACATCGCTTCTGTGGTTACTACAAGTAAGTGCACTCAGTGTCTTTTAATAAGGCATGCCTGCCAATTGCTATATTCACGTAGAACTTTCTGTGAAGAATTGCTGAAATAATGGATAGAGTCTTTGTTTTAAAGGAGAAGTCATATCATTTTTTGGCATTATGTAATACTGAATAATTTCATCAGTGTTACCTCCATAAAGATACATTCATCATATAAATAAACCATCATGTATATCAAAGCTGTGTTACTCTACTATAAACTTTTAAGCTATCTTTATGAAGGCCAGCAGTCTACAATAATGATACATAAATAACAAATGTCTGCACAAAGGAACGTATTAGACACATACTAGCAATGAATAAACTATATACAGAGAAATATAAATGCACGTATATATAAAACTTTCTGACATTTGTTAGAAAAGTGCAAGTAACTAAAGAGTTAAGCAGAAAAGTTAATATCATCTGAAATAAGCAAAACTGTAGCCAAGACTTTATTACAAAAAAAAAAAATGAAATCAAACAAAAATAGCATTTTCACACACCTGGGATCCTTCTGAATGCTGTCGATGGAAGGTGATCTAACCAAGGTCCCTTCGGGTGGGATGGCTGGCCCAGATTTGCTGTACGGTGATTCAACTGAAGGACAGTATTGAAGTTGTCGGTATGGGTCTGCATAATTAGAAGCTGGGCCTGCAGCGTAACTGGCCCTCTGGTAGGCGGTTGTTGCATTCTGTGTACCATGCTGGCTACCTGTGCGTTGTAAGGGTACGGAGTCGACACCAGGGGAGGATGGGGCTATGACAGGAAAGTAGGGACAAAGCAAAAAATTCAGGACCTGCTCACAGAAATGGTTAACCAGGTCTAGGCACAGGAAAACAAACACAACAACACAGGGGTTTGAGAGGAATAGAAACATTGTCATAATGTGTTTGATACCAATTATTATCTAAGTAAAGAACACAGAGTACCTAAATGCTGAATAAGTAACTGCTTGTAATTAGTTACAGTGTTATGAAGCAAGATGTACATCATTAGGAGAACAATGCAGGCATTTCTGAAACCAGTAAGCATTAAAATCTAGTAGATGGTAAGAAAACATTATTTCTATCAGACATTCATTAAAAATACTGTTATACTTCAACATTGCTAATATTAAAGTAATATGCAATACATTCATATTAAAGTTAAAATATTTGAAGCCAAAGATATAATGTACTACCATGCACTGGTAAAAAAGTTACTAGATGGTTGTAGTCTGGAAAAAAAGGCATTCTAACGCAACTAACTATAAATCCGTTTTGTAGTGAAAATAAAACCACAGATTTAAGAAGATCTAAAGTATTTGTCATTCTGAATTTTATTTAACCTTTGGCAACCTCTTATCTCAAAATGAAGCTACATCAGACCAGAGTTCAATTGTGTAGTGTGGATTTGTTGATTTGCTCACTTTTTATGATCTGTGCTCCATACTGGAGTCGTTTAGCATTTAAATACCATTGCTGAATATATAAGAAGTTGGAAGCAGGTCGCCTGGTGTTTATAAGGAAAGCAGCCTTTTGCAGTACTATTTGTATTAGAAGTACAACAACAATTCAGGTGAAGCCTGTCTGTATATCTGCCAAGGGAAATGCAAGTGACACAAGATGCTGTTCTTCACGTCTTTACTTTCTACTAACTGTGCAACATAGACTGAGAGGAACAATTTACTGATCTGAACGTGGCAGTGAATCTGATGCTAGTAGCACTAGTAAACACAAAAAAACACTGGCATTTACTGAATATTAAATAAAAATACAATTTAAGTAATACATTGTGTAAAACAAATATCATTAAAATATTGTTCTGTATCAGATGATATCACAATGAAACTGGCAGAGAACATATAACGCAAGAATTCCTGGCTAATTCATACAAGAAAACCACATAAGCAAAGTAATATACTTTGAGGATAATGTAATCGTCTTATTGTTCAAATCGTTAACAGCGAGACCTGAAACTGTGCAGTCACTCACTCACTGTCAGCAGACCTGTGGTTTTGTGTTTATGTCTCTGAATGTCGCAAAGACACTGTAGCCTAGTAGTACCTGTAAATGGTTCACACCTTAACGGTTTCATGAATCTTGTCAATATATCATATCTCCACTTGTCTTTTCCTTTACACTATTTATTTTTATAAACAGTCTGTCTTCCACATGGGTACCTCCAGCTCCATCTTATTTCAATGTTGTTACATACATACAAATAGTTCAAGCACAGGCATTAATTCCCTTCTAGCATGCCAATATATCAAAACACTTGTTCCCATAATAATTGTCCAGGCTGTTCTTAAAAATATCTAAACCAGTACTTGTTTTAATGTAATTTGGTAGTCTGTTCCATGCATCAGCTACTCTGTCAGAGAACCAATTAGTACACTTCTCATTCCTATAGAATATTCTACGCAAGTTGTCTGATAATTCTCTAGTACTTTTTGTTAACCCCAAACATTCCCAGAGGTAGCTGTCTCTAAATGCCCTATATACCTGAATAAGATCTCCTCCTAGGTATCTGTAAGAGACACTGTACAAGTTCAGATATTTTAGTCTTTCATAATAACTTAAAATTTCACATCCATGGATACCCTTGGTATATTTCCATTGTACTCTTTCCAGTTTACTCATGGTTGTTTTCTTATAGTATTTCCATATTGTTATTCCATACTCAAGTTTGGGACTAATGTAAGTAACAAACAATGACTTCATTATTTTTGATTTCCTAGAGTTTATAAATCTATTTATACAACCTATAGTTCTATAAGTATCATTAACAAATTGGCTGATATGATTAGAAAAACTCATAGCTGAATCTACCCATAAATGAGTCTATAGTTTCAATCACTGTGTGCTGTATTAAATATTCACCACTCAGTTTATACGTACCAATCTCATATGCTTAGTTTTTGATGTATTTATCAGCATATCATTCTCTTGTGCCCAAATGGTCAATTTAGTCAAGTTATTTTGCAGACATGCTTTATCTGTAACAAATGTAATCAGTTTACCCAATTTCAGGTCATCTGCATATAGTCTGTAGAACATTTCAGATGAAAAAGGCAGGTCTGAAAGATATAATCTAAGCAAGTAAGGTCCTAGGACAGAGCCCTGTGGGACACCCTGACTGTGACCAAGGATTTCCCCTGTCCAGTTGCTGTATGATACTTGCCATGTCCTATTTGAAAGCCATACAGCTATCCATCTTATCAAGAGTACATCAATACCTAGTTTACTGATCAGTGTTATGTGTATGACCCTCTCAAATGCTGAAGTTAAATATATATAAATAACATTACAGCACAATTTTTCATTCATAGCTGTTGTTATATTATTATAGAACACCATATTACAGGTGGTAATAGATCTGTTTTCAACATATAGGTTCATAGGTAGGTACTAGGCTATCTGCCCAAGGGCATTTATAAGCCTAGCCAGATTAATTGATTAATTAACTGAGCCTCTGTCAAGAAGAGCCAGTGAAGTGATCCCAGGGGTGTATTTTCTGTTACCCATCCACTCATCAAGGTTTCTCTTGAAGAGTGTTAGTGAGAAGCTCTGCGTAATATAGTTAGGAATTTTGTTCCAAAGCATGGGGAGTCTCTGTGACAGGAATCTATCCCTCCAGCATGTTCTTTTTATTGTTGTGGTGAGGTTTAGCTCACTAGAGCGAGTGGCTCGCAGTGACTTGGATTTCTTTAGGTGGAGCATGTCCATCAATTCTGAGTTGGACATGGCTTTGTAAGTCAGGCAGAAATCACCTCTGAGTAAGCAATATGCCACTGAGTACAGCTGGAGTTTTTCCAGTCGGGCTGCATAGGACATATGTTTGAGATCAGTAATCCTCTTGGTGACGTACTTTTGTGGTCTTTCCAGCTGTTGGAGTGTCTTGTGAGGTACATCCCAAACTGGGCATTGTACTCTATGATGGGTCTGATGAGTGATGAGTAGAGGGGCACTATAACCTCTTTATTTCTAGATGCAAACCCTTTAGTAATTAGATGGGCTACATAGAAGGATTTCCTAACTACTTTGGCAATATGATTATCAAAGGAGAAATTACTATCTGCCTGGGTCCCCAGATCTCTTATTACCTCTTCTGTATTAAGGGGGCTGCCACCTATGTTCATAGGTTCATAGGTTGGTACTAGGCTATCAGGTATTTAAAGAGAACTAGTATGCACCCAACACACATCTTTAGGGGCATAGTAAAGTCACAACTCATTAGAGTGAGTAGACTAACAACTGAAAACGACTTGTACATAAATGAAATAAAAGAAATGAAGCAAGAATTTAAAAATGGGGGGTACTCAGATGTTATGATAGAGAAATGTATTGAGGAAATAAACAAGGGTAGAGATCAAGAATATAAACCAGTGTTTAATTCTGTGGCACCTGAGAGATTAGTTCCGTCAGAAGCACAAATAATGATGAGAAATAATGATAAAATTAGATATGTAACTACATATAATGGATATAGTTACATGATTTGTAAAATCATAGAAAAAAATTGGCCGATTTTAATGGCTATGCCGGAAATACAAAAAATAGCAGGACCAAAACCTAGCTTTGCATACAGGAATCAACAATCATTAAAAAGTATTTTGTGCTATAAGGATTTCAGTAAACAAGTGTGCTCATCACAGACTAAGTTAGGAACTTTTAAATGTTACAACTGTAGCTGCTGTGGTGATATTTTAGAAGCAAATGAACCCTTTAGGCACCCAGTAAGCAATGACAGCTATGTTTTTAAATGCAGAGCCACCTGTAATACATCCCAACTTGTGTACCTTGCTACCTGCGACTGTTGTGAAAAATTCTATGTGGGTAAGACAACAAGAAGATTGAAAGATCGAGTTGTCGAGCATAAGTCAGAAATTAATAGAAAAATCCAAACTAACGCCTTATATAAGCATATTATGGAAGAAACAGCGCATAGATTTAAATTTAGATGCATAGACACAGTAGATTTGGGTGTAAGGGGTGGTGACCTAAATAATGCATTGGAAATCAAAGAGTTACAATGGATAATAAGATTACAGGCTGATGTCAGTCCTGGCCTTAATAATGCCATCAGTATAAAACCTATATTGGTCAAACGACAGCATGATAATTTATGAAGAACTGGTTTATTAATGGTTTCTGTATGTATATTTGGAATATATTTTATTCATTATTTTTACAATTTATATGAATATTGATGTGTTTTTTAAAAGTTGAATATAATGGTTGATATGATTTTAAAACTAAACTGCATTATGCAAATTTTATTAGTGTGTTTCTAGTGGCTGGTATTAACATGTGACTTTAATTAAACCTCTATATAAATGTGGTTAGAATATGTTTGTATATGCTGATGAAGGGTAGAGAACCCGAAAGCTTCGTTTATTAAAGTTGGCGTTTTGTGATGAACTTTTGTGTCTTATGGCTGAAAACTTCTGATTTTTACTAGATTTCTTTAAGTGTAGCATGTCCAACAGCTCTGGGTTTGACATGGCCTTTTATGTTAAGCAAAGATCGCCTCTGAGTAGACGATATGCGACAGAGTATAGCTGGAGTTTTTTAAGGCGGTCAGCGTAGGGCATCTGCTTTAGGCCAGTGATTCTTTTAGTGAGGTATTTCTGTGGCCTTTCCAGTTGTTGCAGATATCTTGAGAGGTACATACCAAACGGGGCATTTTATTCTATAATGGCTCTAATGAGGGATGAGTACAGTGGGACAATGACCTCCTTTTTTCTGGATGAAAAGCCCTTAGTGATGAGGTGTGCCACATAGAAGGATTTCCTGACTGTTGTGGCGGTGTGGTTATCGAAGGTGAGACCACTGTCCACCTGTGTCCCTAAGTCTCTTATCAAACTTTCGGTGTTTAGTGTACTGCCACCTATATGGTAATTAACGGATACATGTTTTTTCCCAAAGGGGATAACTATACATTTCTTGGCATCGAGCTTGAGCCCATGGCTCTGGCACCAAGCATCTGTTTCTGTAAGGCCCTTTTGTAGAGTATCCACATCATTTGGGGATTCAATAATGGCTCCCAGTTTGCAGTCATCTGCAAACTTTGTTATCCAGAGTCCCTTAGTGTTGGCCTGTACTTCAGAGAAGTAGATGCCAAACAAGAGCGGTCCCAGGACTGAACCCTGAGGTACTCCACTTGTTACTTGTCTGGAGCTGGATTTGGAGTTGGCTACTTTTACAGTGTGGGTTCTATCAGCAAGCCAATTAGCAACCCATTGGGTGACGTAGGGATTAATGCCCAGCTTAGTAAGTTTATCTATGATTCCAGAGTGGGGGATGGTGTCAAAGGCCTTGGCAAGGTCTAGATAGGCTGTGTGGACCACCTTACCCTTGTCCATGGCTCTGGAGACTGATTTGAAGAAGTCAATCAAGTTCAGGAGACAAGATCGGCCCTTCACGAACCCAAACTTGGTGGGGTCCAGTGTTTGAAGGTTGCCAATGTCTTTGTTTATAAGTTCCATGATAATACACTCCATGGCATTGCAGATAAGGCTTGTCAGACTGATGGGACGGTAGTTTCCGGGATCCAAGGTGGACCCCCCCCCCCTTGTGGAGTGGGATAACTGTAGCTGTGCGCCACTCAGTGGGCATAAAACCTGAGGTGAGGCTATGATTAAACATGACACTTAGGTGAGGTGTCAGTTCATATTGTAGTTCATGTAGTACACAGCCCGGTACGTCATCTGGTCCCATGGATGCTGTATTCTTAGCTTTGGAAAGTGAGTTTTTTACCTGTGTGGCCATTATTACCAGAGTTTGGCAATCTTCCAGTATTGAGATGGGCCATTCAGGGGGTGAGAGGGGGGTGAAGTTGGCACTGAATCGATCTGCCAGGATATTGGCAATATCCTTGGGATCAGTATATTTAATGCCATTCTGTTTTAGCTCAGAGCAGATCTGAGCATTGCCATTTAGATTCTTGACATAGTTATAGAATGCCTTGTTGTCTTTGGAATCTTTTGCAATTTTATTTTCATAACTAGCTTTGGAGGATTTTATGAGGGATCTCAGTTTCTTACTGAGGCTGGTAAGGAAGTTTTTTGCATCCTGGGATTTTCCTCTTTTCTGCAACAGTTTCTTCCTTTTGTTGTAAAGTTTGTTTATGGCAGGGGACCACCAGATTGGCTACTTTTGTTTGGATGAGAGCATCTTGGTTCTATTTGGGATGGCACGATTTATGCATGAGTGAATGTGCTCATACAGTGCCTTAGTGTAGGATTCAGCAGTTGAACTTTCAGCTCCCATCTGCATGGGTGTCATGAAGATTGTCACTTCTGACTTGAGTAGCTTGAAGTTGGCTTTGGAGAAGTTTTTTATGGAGGTTTCCTTACTGGGGGGTGGGGGTGGGATGTGGATGTTAAGGTTGATTAGCTTATGGTCAGACGTGACTAACGAGGGGGTGACCATAGGTGTGGAGCATCGATTTCCCATGTTGGTAATGACCAGGTCTAGGATATTGGAGCCCCTGGTGGGACTATGGATTAGTTGATTCAGGCAGTTGGAATTTATGAATTCCAAGAACCATTGGGCAAAGGTGTTGGTACATGAGTAGCTTTCCCAGTTAATGGCAGGGTAGTTAAAATCACCCAGTATTAGGGTGTTTGGTTCTATCTTAATATTTTCCAGTATGTTTAGAAAGGTGTAGTGAGAATCTTGGGGTATGGTGGGGGATCTGTAGCAAGCTACAATTTGGATTGCAGTCTTACCTAGTGTTAGTTGCTCCTGGAGAATTTCAGATGCATTGTGTTGGGCAACTAGCCTGGTGGTGTGAATATCCTTGGTGAATATTGACACTCCTCCACCTTTAGTGTTTCGGTCCTGCTTTGGTGGCCGAAAAGTGTGGTAAAAGTTGTAGCCTGGTATTGCAGGGGTGCTCTCTGGAGCCTTGAACCAGGTCTCAGTTACTGCACAGATATCGATGTTCTCCATTTTTAGGAGTGCCTCGAGAGAGTTCGTTTTGAGGTTTAGACTTCTAGCATTGAGTAGCATTACCTTCAGATTTTGTTACGGTGGTGGTTTTGTTCTTTGAACTTTGCCTAAAAAAGGCACTATAGGGGTGGCAGCAGCCTTAGCCAGTAACCTAAATCCTAGAGGCGACAGGTGCAGACCATCTCTGGCAAAGCATCGTGGTCTTTCAATCATGTCGTCCCAAGCAGACAGATACTGGATCCCCTTTGAATGACACCAGAAGCTTAGCCAATTGTTGAAGTCAATCATTTTGTCCTTATATTGTGGTATCATTCTGGGCGAAGGCAGGATGCTACTCAGGGCTAGAGTCATACCTGCCTGGGCCACATGATCCGAGAGCTCTTACATGTTTCTTTTCATGTAGTCCAGGGAGGTAAAAGAAAAGAGACATGGAAGAGCTCTCTGATCATGTAGCCCAGGCGGGTATGACCTAGCATCCTGCCCTCACCAAGAATGATACCGCAGTATAAAGAAAAAATTATCAATTTCAACAATTGGCTAAGCTTCTGGTATCATTCAAAGGGGATCCAGTGTCTGTCAGCCTGGGACGGCATGCTTGACAGGCCTCGTTGCTTCACAAGAGACTGCTTGCACCTGTTACCCCTAGGCTTTTGAATACTGGCCAAGGCTCTTGCTGGCCCCATAGTGCCTTTTTTAGGCAAGGCTCAAAAGTCAAACCCACCTCCGTAAACAGCACAAATAAAAAAATGAGGGTTATGCTATTTATTTTGTTGTCAGTCTGACAACAGAATAAATAAATACTTCGATAAATGCATTCCTTGAATGTAAATAAGGAATGTGTTACACATCCGGTACGGTTGCCTTTGCCCGTACATAGATTACAGCTGCAGCGGCTAGGCCTTTCAGCTGTATTACACTACGGCAAAGTGCCGCTGCAGCCATTTGGGTTCGGCGATGTAGCTCGCAGGGAATTGTCCTGTGGGCTACACACCGGAATCCTTCAAAACACCTGTGTGCCACCCAGCAACAGCCCCTAAGGCAAGACAATGTACCTAACACTTTAGTCATAGGTGACTCTATAGTCTAGCACACTGATGTCCCTCTCACCAGGTTGAACAAGGAGAAAATTACAGTCAGCTGCCTGTCGGGTGCCAGGATCCGCCACATAACAAATGCACTCAAGTCACTCCACAACAAGTACAAATATGACTCGTCATTGTCCAGGGAGGTACGTCTCAGGTCATTCACACCAACATGAACAATGACAGAGTCATATTTGTACTTGTTCTGGAGTGACCTGAGTGCTTGTGTTATGTGGCGGATTCTGGCTACCGACAGGCAGCTAACATTAACCTTCTCCTTGTCCAGCCTAGTGAGTGGGACATCAGTGTGCCTGACTATAGAGTGGCCTATTACTAGTGTGTTAGGTATGCTATTTCGCCTTAAGGGCTATGATTGTGCGGCACACTGATTTTGTGTTTTGTGTTGTCTGGTTTGTGATGTGAGGTGCAGGTTTTTTGGGTGTCTGCTTTGGAGGTCTCTGATGCTTTTGCAGGTTTTTATTTAGAGCCTTCGAGTATGATTTCGTGTACGTAAGTGTATTTTTGCCAGTGCTGGTTTAGTATGTCTATGTGAGGCTGGATGTGTGGTGCAAGTGTTAACCTTCGCCTCATGACTGCTTGTTCCAGTCTTGGGTGGAGAGAGCTTAGCCTCCAGTTTAGCTATACAATTGCATCTCTAGCATATGTTAATGTTTTGTGGTAGGAGGAGAGGGTTGTCTGTGTACATGAGGCACATTGCCTCAGGATACTCAGGTTCACCAGCTGGACTGGAGAGTATACCTGAAATTGCCCTTTGGTCATGTCTGAATAGTAGGGTGAGCTGCTTAGTCGCTTGGTTGGTGAGGGGTGAAAAATGAGCCTTGACCTGGGCAGTCAAGTGTCAGGGTATATTAGTACTTGCTATTAGGTCTGAGCAAGTGCTGGACTATAGGATGCTTTTTAAGTGCTTAGGTTGAGAGTACTTTCAAGGGAAAAACTGAAGAGGAGACTTGGTGGAGCCGGGATAAATTTAGCCCTAGCTAACTGGCGCTGCCCGGACGTGCAAAACCGTGCAAACATGGTTTTTACAGCAGGGAAATGAAAGAGATGGAAATTAGCCCAAAATGGCCCACAAACTACTAACTTCTGGGCTGGAACCACTCCTCCAGGGACAGATGGCTGCTCAAAGCTCCCTCTCTCACAGGTGAACAGAGAAACCTCCCTCCATCTAAGTAAGGTATGTGCAACTCAGAAAATTGTAACAGCCCTGAATTCAGCACTAGCCTGAAAACTGGACTATACTAGTTTAGAAAGGTGGGAAACAAGGAAAATAATTTTTTTTTAAAGATAAGGCACAAACAGTAAAAATACACTTAAAACATCTTTAAACGACTATAAACAGTAAAAAATACACTTAAAACAGCTTTAGATGACTACAAGCAATCAGAAAAGGCTTTTAAACAAATTCCCCAATTAACCAGTAAACAAATCTCAAAACTGAGCCCTGTTCCTGTAGTCTTCAATCCGGCAAGCTCTAATCACGCACTCCTGCCACTGGGGTGCAGGGGAACCTTCTCCAAAAAAGAAGGCCTGGATTAGTGCTCAAGTTCTACAAACAAAGCTGGATTCAGCAGGCCTGGATCTAGTCTATGCTACAGCAAACAAGGCGCACCAATTTCAGTAAGAAACAGTTCAAATATGCAGGCACTATAAGCCTTTAACCAGAAATTCCCAGCTCAGAAGGGCAGAGTCCAGCCCCTCTGCCCTCAAGAGTGCAGACCACGAATCTTTTTAATGTAAAATAACTGGCCTGAAGCCCAAGTGCTTAAACCAGAACTAATACACTTTTAGAATAACAGACACTGAGCCTTCAGTCAGCAGTTCCCAACTTAGAAGGATGTAAGCTACAGTGCAGACCACAAATCTTAATGTAAAACAACTGGTCTGAAGCCCAAGTGCTTAAACCAAAAGGCTTTGAATGATAGCTACACCAAGTAGTAATAAATACAATTGAGTACTTTTAAGATGACGCAAAAGAAAAATAAAGTAGGAAGAAACACAAATACAGTAAAAGCAGATGAAAAGTTTTTTTTTTTTTTTGAGTGAGCAAATGAGATGGCCCCAGGAGGAGTATCCAAATGCAAATTTACAAGAGGGACGTGCAGTTTCAAAGCCACCAAGATTAACACCAAAACAAAAGCAGGGAGGGTGGGTAGGGAACTAAATGAAAAAACAGAGCCACAACTTCCTGCTAGATAGTATTCAATGCTACACAAATAAATCAATTTAAATGCTGTATTATTTGAAAAAAGTGCAGATAAAAATTGACTTAAATTCACTTATACGTCCAGTTGATTTGATTTCATGTAGGTTTTAGCAGGCCAAAGCTTAGAGTTTAAACAGAAAATTCAAAATGTACCACTTATATAAGGCAGGAACCGAATAACAATGAAGTAAACTACCCCCACTTATCACTGGCTATTCAAGAATTCTAACATGCACTAACTGAAAAAACAGAGCCACAACTTCCAGCTAGATAGTATTCAATGCAACACAAATAAATCAGTTTAAATGCTGCATTATTTGAAAAACGTGCAGATAAAGATTTACTTAAATCTGATATATGGTTTCAAGTTCCAACCTATCCAGTTCTGTCAATAACTTATCCAATATTATCTTCTCCATTATTTTTCCACAACACGAAAGTAGACTTAAGGGTCTATATAACTCTGGGTTTGCCCTACTCCCCTTTCCCTTAAAAACAGGTTTAATAAGCGTATGTCTGCAATCTTGAGGAATCTCATATTGCAATTCTTATTTGTATTAGCCTAAATTACATTTAATTTCTCCACAAACTATCTAAAATTTCTCTAAATATTAAATGATTGTCATACACCTTGTATGGATTCGTAATCATTTTTTTATATTCTGTCTGATTTATTGAAATTATTTAAACTGCAGATGTTTTTCTTTTATTTTTGAAGCTTGAAAAATTATTGTTCTTAATTTTTTTTTAATACTTTGGAGCTTGTCTCCTCAGGCTTCAGCTGAAAATAGGCTTCTACCTAGTTGTACATTCCTGGTAATCAAATGTCAATAAATAAATACATAAATTATAATTGGTGCAGTATCCCTTATATAGGCTGATGAGTGATTATCCTTAGATGTTGCTCCATATGCTTTTGTGTACAGATAAATCCTCTTCACTGTACTGTATCTAATGGGAAAGTAATAAACTGAACTTTATTGTGCTACAAGCCTCTTGAATCTCTGTATCATGCATTCAGGCAGGTATATGACCTAAGCGTTTGTCTAACAGCAGTAGAGAAATAATCCTTAAATGCGTTAGCAGTATCTACATGTATACTACAAGCAATGGATGGCGCTCTTGCCCTACCACTAGCTAATGAACTGATGTACTGCTGCCATTATTTACCAAGCACATGATTTACTATATTCCAGAATTTGGGTTGGTTTTGTAGTAGTCAATTATACTCATTTGTTTGGCATTCATTATGTGGCTTTAGCACATAAATGTGATGGCCCACCACTGGACCAGTAATCAAGAAGCATCAATCCTGACCACTGGCAACAGTGGGGGATGTACACTGGGAGGATAACAAGTAAACACAGTATTTCCAGATGCAGCTCTCTGCATGAAGTGCAATTTCCCTTAAGAGCACTCAGAGACCACTGTCAGTCCGGGGTTGGTTTCTCCTTCTTTCTCCAGATCTCCTCACCACTAGCACAGCTACAGAGTTGAGATCTCAGTTGAGTCGCCAAGACAAGACCTCCAGCACACTCTCTGTTTAACCTGTGCTTCATGTCCCTGCCCAAGTAGCTGACACACATATCTTGTGAAGTTAGATGTACACACACACACACACACACACACACACACACACACACACACACACACACACACACACACACACACCTACCTGGGAAAGGCTGGCAAAGGTTTACTAGCTATGCCCCTTCTGCTCAGACTATAAGGTATTTATCACTGCCACCAGACACTCCTTATCAGCTGCTTTAAGGCCCTTAACAAAGAGTCTCCAAACTTACTGTGTAATGTTACTATTAATACAAATGGTAGTTTGACCAAGAGCAAGGCTATTAGGAGTGGCCCACACAGTGTCACCAAATAAATATGCAAATACTCTTAGAACTTAAATATCTCTAGACAGATCAACCACAATGAAAGGTTTAAATATATTTAATAATAAATAATAAAAGAACAATACAATACTAAATATATATTTACAGTGATATCAGAGTTCAAAAATCACAGGTAATATTTAAAACAACATTGTAGGACAGTCTCAAATAAATAAATAAATAAAAATATCTAAACTAAGGTTTGCTATATTCCGCACAATATCTAAAATAATTACTATACCTTAATTAACTTACTTGCAAAGCAATGCAGATGTGGTGAGTGGATCTTGTCAGGTCCAAGACAGACTACAGAATGCAGTCTCTTTCTCTCACAGACTTCTTAAATTAATATCTCAAATATTAGTGCTGGGAAAGCTTGCAGAATGACATAATTTCTTGTCATCTGACTCTATCCCTGGTAAAACCCCCACAGCTGAAAGCTAGCAGTATTTAGGATATACCTGTGAAAATACACACACAAGGTATTTTGCTCATATCTTTGCAGATCCTGGAAGTCATAAAACAATAAAACAATTCCAAAACAATACAGAAAACTTCTCTAGTACAGACATTAAGTCTCCTGCTGCACTGAAACTGAAAGATAACATCTTTTTATTGTGTAGCCATAAAGTAATTTAATTTCAGCTATTTTCTGAATGAAGTTCACCTTCTGTATTACAGTTTCCACTGTTAAAATATATACATCTAAACAGTTACAATAGTGCAGGTACATTTCTGTTCTATTCCCATAGGGCATACTGTGGTTACATTTTAAGCATTTTGCAAAAACCTTTTCAACACACCTCAGTATCAACAGTTCGATATACAGCTGACTTACAGTTCTAATACATTTGTAACACAAGTATCTTATATGAATCATGTTGATATTCATAGATGACATATAATTATTTACAAAATTCCAGATAGCTGGGCTGACAGTATCTCCCTTTGTCACAGCACATATAAAGATACTTATTTTTGAGGTTTTATCATCATTCTGCCTGCATGTCTTCTTTCTACATCTCATTCACTTATTAGTGACTTCAGTACTTTAATGAAACATAGTAGTTTTGTTTATCAAACCATGGTATGTTAGTATATCTATACTACACTGTCTACATGGTCTATATCTGTTCAGAATGTTTAATAATACACTATTAAACAGAAGAGTTGCTTCATATAGGCTAGTCATAGGCTGCAAACCACTACGTCTTTGATTTCTAATACCTTCCACTCAATTCTATGACACAATGCAAACTTGAAAGTGGCTGCTTAGTTGACAAGCTAAGATGTCAGCAGCCGTGAATCTGCCTTGATAGTCAAGTTCCAGTCCATGGTATTCCTAGTACTGTCAAACTATCCATCATTGTCAATGAGGTAATCAGTCGCTTGTTTCCTCATGATTTATCTTTCTCAGTACACTGCATTTTCTCGCTGGTCTGCCATGAAATATTGAAATCATTTAATAACAATACATTACTTGTTAATGTTCTACAAACCACAAGAATTGCCTCACTTACTACAGCAGCTGCATTGCTTCTTATAAAGTGGATATGGCCTACTATGACGGGATTATGAATATCTGAATTAATGATTTAAGATAGGGCTTCTCTTTCAATAATTCCAGAAGCAGTTCATTCGTCAAACAAGGAGGGTGTGAGCTATGAATGAAAATGGCAATTCAACCTGCTCACTTACCTGTGCATTATTTTCTGTAAACAAACACTGCTAATTCACTACTGTCCATGGAAGGCTTGAGTCATGTTTCTGAGACTGCTAAATTAATGTCTGAGAGATGTTAACAAAGCCTTGGAAGTAATTACTTACATGCATTAAAACTGAAAATGTAAGTTAATAATTCCCTGTGTTGTAACTCCTAGCATGTTTTTCTAATTGGAGTATCTAATTTTCATATTCCTGAGCCTAGATTACTCACCAGATCCTAGTAACTTTAAAAGCTACATATTCAATATGTAACTTAAGGGTCTTTCTGATAGCTTCATGTCAGCAGTATGGCATGAAATTAAGCTCTCAACTTTCCTCATCAACAGAGTGATATCTGCAGTGTTGCATGATAACTGACTACATGATTTACCAGAATATATAGACAGGCATGACAGGAGAAATGTTGCATCCTATAGTACAGAACTGTATAAAACAATGTACTCACGTTGCATACTGCCATAGGTAACATAGCTATTAGACTTGCAGTGCAAAGAGCAGCGAGGTTCTACTTTTGGTCATATTTTCATAGGGTTTATTATACAGTAAGTTTGTCTTTTACTGTGGCCAGGAAAAACTGTAGGAACAGGGAGTAAAGTGTGGGTAAATGTTATTGGCTGAGGCAACTTATTCAGCAACCACCCTTGTAAAGCTTGGAAGTTTAAAAGAAAGGAAAGGTAAATTAATGTGATGCACAGTGGCAAATTCTAACTCCACACTTGGGATCCTAGGGAAAAAGATATGCAGAACAAAACAGAGTCTAGCAGTTTGTGAAATATATAGAGCTGATGATGGTCAGCTGACCACCACAAAAATGACTCAGGAAGGTGGAAAATCAGAGAGACAGGGAGGATATTTATGTGTAGATGTTCCTTCCGCAGTATTCATATTAGTAGGTCAACATCATATAAAAGATGGCAATCTAACAAAGCCAAATGAGCAAAACCGAATTTTTAAAAAGGAAACAAGCACCCTCTTACTTAAATATACTAAGTCCACAATCACACAAAAATGGCACAAGGGCAAACACCACTCTTTCAAAACCTACGAGCACACAGACACACACACAGACACAGTTTGATCCTATACAAAATCAATAGATCTAGAGTGGCATAAATCAGAACTACAACAAATACAACTCTGCATTCTGTATCACTAACTGGCACTTAGAAATCCGCTCATCACTAGAACTGGCAGTTCATGTAAAGCATGTGCATAACTGCCCTTTAAATAATGCTAATTTTTTTGAATACCTTTTTGAAATATCTTTTGTGACATTAAAAAACATAGGAAAACATACAGTTACATAAAATAAACAAATCATATTAACATGTTCAGAGTTACAAACATTACACATCACAAATATTCTTCTGTACAGTATACTCAATAAAACATTATATAGGTTGGTCATTCCTCCTCCAAAACATTTTTGCATCAATTGTTCTCACATTTTCCAATTTTTTTCTGTGTAGTTTGCTCCTACCCTTTTCTAAATCACTGTTTCAATATTCACTACTTAAAATAAGGTTGGTTTGGACTTTGATTTCCATTTTCTAGCCATTGCTTTTTGGCAACCACCAGAATTAAATTTAACATAGCCTTACTATGTCTAGACAATTCAGATCCTGTATCCCATCTAAAAAAAAATCATTACCTTAGTCTTTGAGGCTGTATGACGAGAGTAACTGGACTTGTTTTGTTCGGGGTGTAAAGGTTTTTGAGGTGTCAGTAGGGGGCTGGCTGTTAGAGAGATGTAGAATAGTTTCTGTGAAGTAGGTGTTAAACTGTGTGGCTATACAGTTAAAGCTGTCTTTTGTAGTGGGAGGGAGTGTACCAGCTTTTCCAAGACGGAGAATGTTAATTGCAGTCCACAATTTTTTGGGGTTATTGTGGTGTTTAATTTGTATTTCACAGTAATACTCTATTTTATCCTGTTTAATTTGCTTTTTAGCTGTTTCTTAGTCCACAGCAAGATTGACTTGTAACTTGCGATTTTGTTTTTTACTAACGTACCCAAGCCTTACCTCTTGCTTTTAGCAGCGACCTGGTTTCTTTATTTAAAATGGAGCAAAGTTTGATTTAACTCTAATGGTTCTGGGAGGGGCATGTTCATCTAGGATAGATAGGAAGGTGCTAGTGAAGTAATTAGTGGCATTATCTAGGGGCAGGACTTTAAGAGGGGACCAGTTGCACTGTTTAAGGATATAAAGGAAGTGCTCAAGGTTCATGTTTTTTTTTGTTTCGTTTCTTATCTGCCAATATAGTGTTAGTTTGGTGGAGTTAAGCTGTTGTCTTTGTACGTATGTTGAGAGAGGTTCACTATGACTGTCTGGGAGACAGCCTGATTGAGGAGAGTGGTCAGGTCTATCTGTAAGTATCCAGTCTAGAATGGAATGCTGGTTTGACATTTTGAATATCCTGGTGGAATTTTGGATAAGTTGGGTAAATCCATGAATGTTTATGTACTTAGTGGCACTTTGGCCATTACAACTTGTCCAATTTATGTTGAGATCCCCTAATATAATTGCTACCTGTGGTAGTGCATTAGAAATGCAATCTAGGATATTTTCCAAGCTAGGTAAACTGTCTCCTGGGGGAATATAGATGCTAATTTTGTTAATATGTTTTTAGAATTCATGGTAAGTTTGCAAAATAGTGTTTGGAAGACTTCATACATTACTCCATTTCACAAAGGCGGCAATTCTACTGAATTGTCTAACTACCGCCCTATTTCAATTCTATCCCCATATCTAAAATGCTGGAAAAAATTGTTCATAACCAAATCATGGACCAGCTAGCTGCAAACAAATTGTTAACCAATACACAACATGACTTCTGCCCACACCACAGCACCACCACTGCACTTTTGTCATTTACAAACACAGTTAACAACCACAGGAATAATGGTAAGCATGTATCCCTCATCTTTTTAGACTTATCAAAAGCTATTGATATGGTGGATCACAACAAATCCTACATCCCCTCTCTGACATGACCTTATCACATTCTACTCTTACCTGGTTCCAAAGCTACTTAACTGGAAGACAACAAGTAGTACGTTGGCACCAAAGTCTCTCCCCCGTACTTCCAGTCACCCTAGGAATTCCCCAAGTGTCTATTCTTGGCCCACTACTCTTCTCTATATTTATTAACAATCTTTATACTGCAGCCCCTTCTGCCACAATTATCCAATATGCTGATGATTCCACAGCAATATGTGCTGCCAATATCCTTCAAGAGCTACATGCACTCACTCAATCATCCTTTCTCAATACAATAGTCCTGGCTAATAAACTCCTGTTTAATTTTAAACTGCAATAAGAAAACACTCCATCCCAAAAAAAGCTATAAATCCGTAGATCCTTTTACATTGTCTCAGCAAATAACACTACTGTCCTTCCCTCTCCACACACCAAACTATTGGGTGTGGAAATAGACACCACTATGAGATCTGACATCCACATCTCTCATTCAATTAAAAAAGTCCACAAAAAAATAGGTACATTATATAGGAACAAGCAGTATATCACAAAAAAATAAACAAAAAAAAAAAAAACACAAGAATAGCTATTGCCCAAACTCATTTGACCTAAGCTCTTCTTTATGTATCACCTATCCTTATTAACCTCAGGAAAACTGAACAGGCAAAACTAGAATCCTGTTACAATAAAATAGATACTTATGCAGCAAACGTTACATATAGATCTCACCAATGCTCTGGTCTAAAGAAATTAAACTGGTTAGAACTTTCCCAACTTATACATCTGTCCCATGTTAACATAACTTACAAAATATTTTATCATTCTGCAAAAACTCCATCACTACAAGGTCTATTAGAGCCTTATTCTGTAGTACAATGCTGTATTCCTACAACAAGCTGCACTTACTGATCTCAACAGCACATAATCGTGCTGCAGAATCCACCTCTTCTCATTATGTTGCCAAGATCTGGAATTCTCTACCTACTGACATCACATGTAGCACTACTATAACCAAATTTAAACAAACACTAAAAACGCACCTTACCAGTAAATGGCTCTGCCCTTGCTCTACCCCAGACTAAGAATTTTCCACTCCTCTTAGATAATTATTCTTTATACTAACTCTACTATCCTTGATCTAACTGTTGATTTATGTATTATTGTTACTATTAACTTATATGTATCCACTCAAATGGGTACTCTCCTTACCTATAAAAATTTGTGTAAATATAACTCTATGTTTTATATCTCCTTTCATGTTAACCACCTCTATCCCAGTTGTATCATTATTTGTACATATTTGTTGCTATCAAGCTATTTAAACTTATAGTTTATGTACAACTGTTTTTCTTTTACCTGTCTCCTGTATGATACTGTTTGTAATCTCTTTTATGTTAAGTATTTTTTGAAATACTTATTTTTGAACTTTTTTCTGTGTGGAGCTTTTCTCCACGGGCCTCCGCTGGACATCTTGTCTAGTCAGACTATCCCAGTAATCAAATGTAAAATAAATAATAAATAGTTACAACCATTTGCTCACACAGTATTTCTTACAGAGTACTCTGTAGGGAATTTTTAAAGTCTCACAAAATAGATGTATGCAGTTAACTCTTTCTTTCCCATTACACTCCAACATTTGCCATCTACCTGAGGAAAAATAAAATAGAGTCTTCTTGGAGTCTAAAATACCTACATAAACACTTCTGAGTAAAAATCCTGAATCTTCTAGACCTTGTTGCATATTTAGGAGAAATACATATGTCCTCCAATTGTTTCTTTGTGAACTGCTTATTCAGTCTCTCTTTCCAATCTCTTCTAATTCCCTCAGATTGATTCTTATAGTTATAATGGCATATTTTATATGCCCTACTCATTTTCCCTTTTTAAAAAGCAGCTTCTTTTGTAGATTTAACTAAAAATTTTACCATAGCAGGTGTTGCACTTAGTATTTTCCTATCCCTTTCTTTTACTATACAATATTTAATTAATAATTATATATCAATCTCTGAAAGGGAAGGCAGTCTCTAGCCTGCAGTTCATTTGCTTTTTGGGCTCTTCCCATTCTATTAGATATTTCTATCTAGTTATTTGGTCCTAATAGTTTTGTTCCTTTGACAGTTTTCTGAAGCAAATTCCAGCCTCCTCTTGCCTGTTCTCTATACCCCTAACTGCAGTCATTCCAATTGGCAGAATCTCCATTCTTCGTTCCTGTGTTAGCTTAGTTCTTAGAATACATTCTGCTAATTTATAAATATAATATTCCATTATTCTCCTTAGGAATCTGCATCCAAAATCCCAGTCGCTCCTTATTTCTTTAATTTTCTCCCTGCTTCATCATCATCCCTTTCCACCCTGAATTGTAGTTTTCTGCTTTTTTACAAAAAAGTTTTTGTACAAGAGCCTAACCTATCCCTTCAAATCAGGTAATCCTAAACCATCCTGTTCTATTGAAAGGATCAACTTATCCTACTTGAGTCGTGCCATCTTTCACTCCCAGATAATATCATTCACTTCTTTATTAATTACTAACCACAAATTCTCTAGTTGAAAAAAATGCTTGACTTGTGTATTAACTAATGGGATGAAAAACATTTTTACTGCTTGTATCTTGCTATCTATATCCATAGACAAGAGCTTCCAAGTTTCTCAGTTTTTGCATTATCTTTTGTTTAGGCTCTTCCCACATATCCTTATCTGCCATAATGTAATCTTTTGTAACCCATACTCCTCTAAATATTTCATTGATCATGTTCCCACAAATATGGGTATTGCTAAATCCATTCAGGTGTGGGTATACAGTTTACAACTACAGCCTTTGTTTTATTTTCATTACTTTTTATATCCCAAAAAACCTTGAAACTGTCATAGGTTCATAGGTAGGTACTAGGCTATCAGCCTTGGGGCCTATATAAGCCCAGCCAAAAAGGTACCCTGGCTTTTGCAACCCAAGAAAATTATTTTCCTGTTCCACTGTCGAGCAGAGCCACAGAGGTGATCCCCAGGGTGAATTTCCTACTTCCCATCCAATCATCAAGATTTTTCTTGAAGAGTGCTAATGAGGAGCTTTGTCTGATATAGATAGGTAGTTTATTCCAGAGTATGGGAAGTCTCTGGGACAGGAATCTATCCCTCCGGCATGCTATGTTTATTGTGGTGACAAGGTTTAGGTTCCTAGAGCGTGTAGCTCGGAGGGATTGGGATTTCTTTAAGTGGAGCATGTCCAACAGCTCTGGGTTTGACATAGCTTTGTATGTTAGGCAGAGATCACCTCTGAGTAGGCGATATGCGACGGAGTAAAGCTGGAGTTTTTTGAGACGGTCAGCGTAGGGCATCTGTTTGAGGCCGGTAATCCTCTTTGTG
The DNA here is from genome assembly GCF_019279795.1 of Protopterus annectens. Taxonomy (NCBI): domain Eukaryota; kingdom Metazoa; phylum Chordata; order Ceratodontiformes; family Protopteridae; genus Protopterus; species Protopterus annectens. The sequence continues at coordinate 503,610,285 of NC_056731.1, read as the reverse complement.
AGGTATTTCTGCGGCCTTTCCAATTGTTGTAGATGTCTTGTGAGGTACATACCAAAAGGGGCATTGTACTCTATAATGGGTCTAATGAGTGATGAGTAGAGGGGAACAATTACCTCTTTTTTTCTGGATGAGAAACCTTTTGTGATGAGGTGTGCCATGAAGACGGATTTCCTGACTACTGTGGTGATTATCAAAGGAGAGACTACTGTCCACCTGTGTCCCAAGGTCTCTTATCACACTTTCGGTGTTAAGTATACTACTGCCTATGTTGTAGTTCATGGGTACAGAGTTTTTACCAAAGGGGATGACAATGCACTTTTTGGCACTGAGCTTGAGTGAGGCCCTTTTGTAGGATGTCCACATTGTTAGGAGTTTCGATTATGGGTCCTAGTTTGCAGTCATCTGCGAAGTTCATTAGCCAAAGACCTGTGTTAGCCTGTATTTCAGAGAAGTAGATACCAAACAGGAGAGGACCCAGTACTGAACCCTGTGGTACTCCACTTGTCACTGGTCTGAAGTCGGATTTGGAGTTTGCTACTTTCACAGTGTGGGTTCTGCCAGTGAGCCAGTTGGCAACCCATCTTGTGACATAGGGATTTATACCTAGTTTAGTGAGTTTATCTATAATTCCAGAGTGGGGGATGGTGTCGAAAGCCTTGGCAAGATCTAGATAGACTGTGTGAACCACCTTACCCTTGTCTACGGCTTTGGTGACTGCTTCAAAGAAGTCTATCAGGTTTAGGAGACATGATCTGCCTTTTGCAAACCCAAACTGGGTGGGGTCCAGAGTTTGGAGATTACCAATGTCTTTGTTTATAAGTTCCATGATGATACGTTCCATGGCCTTGCAGACCAGGCTCGTCAGACTAATGGGGCTGTAGTTCCCGGGGTCCATGGTGGCTCCCCCCCTTGTGGAGTGGGATAACCATCGCTGTGCGCCATTCAGCAGGCACAAAGCCTGAGGTGAGGCTATGATTGAACATGGTACTTAGGTGGGGTGCCAGTTCGTTCTGTAGTTCGTGTAGAATGCAGCCTGAGATGTTGTTTGGTCCCATGGATGCTTTGTTCTTGGATTTGGAGAGTGTGTTTTTTACCTGTGCAGCTGTGATTACAGGAACTTTGCATTCTTCCGGTATAGAGATGGGCTCTTTAGGGTGTGAGAGGGAGGTAAAGTTAGCACTGAACCTATCTGCCAGGAAGTTGGCAATGTCAGTTGTGTCTGTATATTTAGTGCCATTGTGCTGTAACTCATTGCAGATCTGAGTGTTGCCATTGAGATTCTTGACATAGCTATAGAATGCTTTGTAGTTGTCTTTAGAATCAGTGGTGATTTTGTTTTCATAACTAGCTTTGGAGGATTTTATCAGGGATCGCAGCTTCTTACTGAGGCTGACCAGGGAGCTCCTCCACTCATGGGATTTTACTCTCTTTTGCAACAGTTTCTTCCTTCTGTTGTACAGTTTGTAAATATAATACAAATAGCAAAGCGGAAAGAGGATACCCCCTGTCTGGTTCCTTTGTTCAGACACAAGTTATCACAGAGGAACCCCCCACTTTGATTTTTGTATCCAGTCCCTCATACATCCTACTAATTAACCTTATTATTATATCAGGGAATGCAAATGCTTCCATTGCCCTACTCACAAAATCCCTGCTTATTCTGTTGAATGCTTTCTCTGCATTAAGACCCACCAACAACAGTGGTATTTTTTTACATTTTGCTTCCCTCTTGAACATCATTGTTCTAGTAATGTTGTCAGATGTTGCCTCATCTCCACAAAACCACACTAGTCCATATCTATCAATTTTGGTAAACACTTTGCCACTGTTTTAGCCATTATAGATGTAAACACTTTATAATCATGCAGGAAAACAAATAGACACCAGCATCTAAGAGTAACGTTTCACTTATATAATACCAAAAAATAAATAAAATACAAATAAAATAAGTAAAATGAAACATGGCCAGAGTTACTGCATATAATATTTAATAATATGGAGAGTGCTTTCATGGATTCAACCAACCAATTCTTCAGACCAAAAGAAACTGCAACAACTTTAAATACATTCATTTAAATTGGACTCATACACAAAATACATCAATCAATTATATATTGCATGAAGTCGTATCCATCCATTTACTTCTCTTAAAGAAGTACTATAAAACACTGCCTGTGGTTTTACAATCGAATATGAACTATAATCTGATTCATAATAATTACTGTTTAAATAACTAATCTTAATAAAATAAAAGGGATTAATGCATGGGTTTTATGAAATGTGCATGTAGGTGACATCGATGGTGATCAGAGATATAATGAATAAGTGGATGTAACTTAATAACTTTAGACTGGATCGGTATTGTGAAGTTAGTTATGTAGCGTAGAACATGAGGGTTTTGTGAGAATAATGAATTAGGACGTGTTGTTTTTAATCAAAGTGATCATAGACATATGATGGAAAGATGTAGATATAACAGATTTTGATTTATTAGTTCACTGATGATGATTGCCAATGTGTAGATGCATATATTTGGATCATGCTTTATATTTTCATGCAGTAAGCTGTCAGTGATATAGCTTATTTATTAAGATTGGTTATTTAAACAGTAATCATTAAGAATCAGATTATAGTTCATATTTAATTGTACAACCACAAAAAGTGTTTTATAGATGCACTGCCCATGCAGTGTGTGCTTCAAAGAGATTATCTAAAATCATGAACAAACCAGGAACAAGATAAATTCCAAGGAACAGAAGCAAAGCAGTCCCACAAAAGTAGTTTATTCCACACCAAGAACTGCTACATTGTTAAAATTCAAATATTAGTGCTTTCATTCCCAAAACAATATAAGGAACTTCCTCAGACAATTTAAAAATCCATTACTTTCTTTAAATAGCATTTCTCCTACAACGTAAAATACATCACAGTACACACCCCCAGGATCAGCCAATCAACATTATAAAAACGGTCACACCTTCGATAAAGTAAATATATTAAACTCTATACAATTAGAAATACTTTCTTTTCTAAACAGTAAAAAGCACACCATTAATTCTCTTTTAGTTATCTCCTTAGTGCTTTTAATTTTAGAAGGCACTTAATATTTATGGCTTCATTAAGCCCTGGCCATGAATGTGCATTTAAACACATTTGCCATGTTAACTCAGCCTTTTCCAGTAGTAATGGCCAGGCTCCATCTCTAACATAAATTTTTAGTTTTTCTAAAATCATAAATTTAAATCTATGATCTGAATTAGTGGTACAATGTTTAGCTAAAGTGTTAGTTTTTTTTAAAAGACCTTATATCACTAAGGTGTTCACAAATCCTATTTTTTAGTTTACGTTTCATTTTGCCTACATAAAAACATGGGCAAGTGAAACATACTGTATAGTAAACCACTTTTTCTGTGTTACAAGACAAATTATCATAGATTTTAACTTTATAATTATTAATCTTAAATTCACTACCTTCAAAAATGTGAGAACAGTATACACACATCCCACATTTTACATTTGACCTGTTCTTTTTTATTCTCGCGGATTTTCTAATATATTTTTAAGGTTAAAACCTCTTCTGTAAATAAATGAAGGCTTTTCTGCTATATGTTCTCTCAAATCTCTCATCTCATTCACAGTATCCCAATTTTCAAATATGATGTTCCTTATTCTATAACTGCCAGTAGTGAACATAGAAATAAATGCCCTATTCAGATCTTTTTTATATTCAATAGATTTTGTAAAATTGTTAGTGTGTTCATTACAAGAAGGTTCTACGTAGTGTAAGACAGTACTAGTTGGATAACTGCTTTGACCCTCATTTTCAGAGCTGTGGGGGACTTTAATCCAATTTTAGGTAATAAATTAATGAATGTACCCAAAAATGAAGGTACAAGCAGTTATCTAACTAGTACTGCCTTAGACTAAAGCAAAACTGAAACAAGAGGTGATGCTTCAGCAAACCTTTAATAAAAAATGTATAAAACTATATAAAATCAGGCAAGATGAGTGCTTTTGGCTTTCGCCTTCTTCAGATCTATCAATAGCCAGTCAAGGACTCATTTAAATTCTAAAAACAACCAATAGAGTTCAGTTACGTTGTTACAACTAGCATAATGTACTGAAGACTTCAGTCCCATTCATATATTCTTTGTCCTCATTCAACCAATCACAATATTTTCTTTATTTGTTTGGGGAACATTCCACATCATAGCTTCTTGGGTTGTTGTATTAGTACATGACTGTCTATTATATTTATTTACCTTCTTCTCCCCATATTCATCATTTTCATGTTTAGACCATTCAAATATATTTAAGTTGCAAAAGTCATTAAAATCACGTATTAATTTTCTAGTTTTTACTTCCTTCAGTTTATCGTCATATTCAATCAAAGCTAGTTGTAATTCAGTAAACTTATTTAAAATTATGTCAGGTATATCAAGTTTCTCAAGTTCTTTCTGAATAAATGAAATGTAAAACCAAACAGATAAAGATATAGAGGGGATGTGCCAGAGAACAGGTGGATAGCCAATTTGAGGGGGGATAAAAAACCCGGCTTAAATGAAGTTCTGTCAATGAAACCTATTTTGAAGAGGCATCATCTGAAGCGATGATACTGATCGGGCACACCCCCTCTATCTAATACTGTGATTAGTTGAATGAGAATAAGGAATATATGAATGGGACTGAAGTCTTCATTACAGTAACATGTAACTGAACTCTCTTGGTTGTTTTTAGAATTTAAATGAGTCCTTGACTGGCTACTAACAGATCTGAAGAAGGCGAAAGCTGAAAATGCTCATCTTGTCTTATTTTATATAGTTTTATATGTTTTTTATTAAAAGTTTGCTGTGGTATCACCTCTCGTTTCAGTTTTGCATTGGATATAGTTTTCGGGAAGTGGTCTTACTGGTCTAATTTGGTTTTACATTTTGTTTATTCACTGTCTTAGACTACTTAGAACCTTCTTGTAATGAAGACACTGTCTGCTGAATGTAAAAAAGATCTGAATAGGACTACGTTCACTACTGACAGTTATAGAATAAGGAACATCATATTTAAAAAGTGGGATACTGTGAATGAGGTGAGAGATTTGGGAGAACATATAGGAGAAAAGCCTTCATTTATTTAGTGTTAGAAAATCCACGAGAACGAAAAAGAACAGGTCAAATGTATAAATGTGGGATGTCTGTATACTGTTCTCACATTTTGTTAGGTAGTCACGTTAAAATTAATAATTTTAAAGTTAAAATCTATGATAAGTTGTCTTGTAACACAGAAAAAGTGGTATACTGTGCAGTATGTTCCAATTGCCCATGTTTTATATGTAGGCAAAATGGAACGTAAACTAAAAAAATAGGATTTGTTAACACCTTAGTGATATAAGGTCTTTAGCTAAAACATTGTACCACTAATTCAGATCACAGATTCAAATTTATGATTTTAGAAAAAGAAAATTTCTGTTAGAGGTGGAGACTGGCCATTACTACTGGAGAAGGCTGAGTTAACATGGCAAATGTGTTTAAATGTGCATTCATGGCCAGGGCTTAATGAAGCTGTAAATATTAAGTGTCTTCTAAAATTAAAAGCACTAAGGAGGTAACTAAAAGAGAATTAATGATGTGCTTTTTACTGTTTAGAAAAGAAAATATTTCTAATTGTATAGAGTTTAATATATATATATATATATATATATATATATATGTTTTATCGAAGGTGTGACAGCTTTTATAATGTTGATTGGCTGATTCTGGAGGTGAGTACTGTGATGTATTTTACATTGTATGGGAAATGCTATTTAAAAAAGTAATGGATTTTTAAATTGTCTGAAGAAGTTCCTTGTATTGTTTTAGGAATGAAAGTGCTTACATTTGAATTTTAACAGTGTAGCAGTTCTTGGTGTGAAATAAACTACTTTTATGGGACTGCTTTGCCTCTGTGCCTTGGATTTTATCTTGTTCCTTCAAAGAGATTATACCACTCAATTCCGGGGATTGGTAAGCTTGCAAGTCAGCCCATACTGCCAGGGCAGCAGCTGCAAGGATGACATTTCATTGGCTGATTACATTTTGAAAAAGAGGAACTGATTACCTGTTATTTAGGAACTGAAGAAGGCCTTAAAAGGCTGAAAGCACACATCCAGGATTTTAACTTTTATTGTTTTTTTTTTTGTGTTTTAACAATAAACCTTCTCTGTGGTGGCATCCTTTTTGATTTTGACTCTTCTAGTCAACTCCTGTGCCTTTGATACTATCTCTCACAACCTTTTTCCATCAAAACTCTCTAACCTTAACCTATCCATCTCCTCTATCAACTGGTTCAATACTTACCTCTCCAACAGACAACAAGCAGTCAAATGGAAAAAATCCACCTCCTCCTTCCTTAAGACTCCTACAGGTGTGCCCCAGGGTTCTATATTAGGTCCCTTACTGTTTAACGTTTTCATCAATGACTTCCACCAATCCATCCCCAATGCTAAATTAATCCAATATGCAGATGACTCTACAATCCTTTGTTCTGCCACCTCCACTTTCTCACTCCAAAAATTAACTCAAGAGGCCTTCTCTTCCACCGAGCAATGGATGTTAGATAACCATCTAGCTCTCAATGCAACAAAAAATAAACTTATGTTATTTACTCCCTCTAAAAACATTACTATAGACAAGAACACTTTCTCTATCACCAGCCAAAACAATACCCCACTCAAAATAGTACCTTATGCCAAACTATTAGGTGTCCATATCGATGAACAGTTTAAATTTGATATCCAGAAACTTGGCATACTTTACCACCACAATCACTATCTTACTCCCTCCTCTAAGTTTGCTCTCTCTACTACATCCCTCATTCTCTTCCTCCTATATGATGCCCAACTTCTTACTAGCCTACAAACTTCCCACAAGACAAAACTCTCTTCTTGCTACAACAACATTTCCAAGTTTTCTACAGGCTACAAATCATCCACCCACCACTGCAATGCCCTTCACAAACTAAACTGGATAGAGCTCCCCAATTACCTAACCTATACTCAACTCACCCAAGCTCACAAACTTATCTTCCATCCATCTTTCTGTCCCTCTCTTGCCTCTTCCCTCAAAATGCATTTACCTGATAAAATTCTGAGATTAACCAGAATTTAATCGAACTTCACAAACCTGCTCATCCTCCAGGCAAACAACTTCTATCCTTCTCTCTAGCATGTCTTTGGAACTCCCTGCCACCTCTCATACGCACCACCCATAACCACTCTACCTTTAAATCCCTGCTACATTCCCATCATGCATCCCTCTGGGAATACTCCTGTTCTCACTCCACATAACTCCCTCAGCATTACACCCTGCTTCCCACTCTGCCACCCTCACTCTTTTCATACCTCTCACTAACCTACCTCAACTCTTCCCATCCTCTCTTCCCTCCTCTTTTACATTCCACACTCTACATCTCTGTACTATTCTCTCTTCTTCCCCAAAACTTCTTCCTGTTCTCCCCATAACTCTCATATTATACCTTTGCATATCTCCTACACCCCCTACTGATATATTCCCACCATACAAGCACATTTGTAAATATGTACTAACAATCTTTCTCATATTTTATTTTTCTTAACATTTCTTTTTTTTTTTCGAAAATGTACTATATCACTGTATTACTCATTTGTTTCTGACTTTTCTAAATTGCATAAGGTCCGACATCTGTATAATGTCTTACTTCTACAAAATGTCTGTATTATGCTACTGTGTTACTCATTTGTTATGCATTTTTCACATTTGTATAATTTCTGATGGAGCTTTTTTCTCTGGGACTCCATTGAAAACAGGCTCTTCTTGGCCCAATGGACTATCCCGGTAAACTGTAAAGTAAATAAAATAAAATAAGAGATGTAGTCTGAGGAACTTCTTAAAGAAAGCAGGATTGCTAATTGCTCTGATCGAAGATGGGAGGTTATTCCATAGTTTTGAAACAGTAGAAGAGTACAGCATTTGGCCAGCTGAAAAATTTGATTTTTTCAACTTTCAGCAAGATTCTATTTTCAGATCTATGAGGTTGGTTAGGATGATACATAGTCAGTATAGAGGACAAAGAGGGACAGATAGATGGTTTGTATACAAGTTTGTGTGCAATAGTTAATTGTAAATAAGTGAGGTAGTATGGAAGTTTGAGCCAGTTTAGTTTACATAGAGAGGAACAATGGTGTGCTGAAAGTTTTGCATTTGTTTCAAATTTATCAACCTTATTATAGCAAGAGTCAAGTTTAGTTTTCAGGGAGGACTGGATATTGGTAAGGACAGAGATGTCAATTAGTAGAGATGGAAGCAAGAATGATGAATAATGAATTAATAAATCCTGCTGTGGAATACCAGTTCAATTGCTTATTTGTGCTTTCATAAAGTTAGTATAGGTTGTTCATTCCAGTTTCTCTGGTACAGCAGAAAATCACAGGTTTTCACTGTGTGATCTGTCCACTAATACTACCATTTTTTGAAAAATCTTTTCTTGAGCAGTCGTTTCTTCATTTTTTTCATTTTGACCTTTGATTTTTGCATTTTATCATCATCTGAATAGCTGTTTAAAGTTTCTTACATTTCCCCCCATCTTTTATGAGTTTATATACTCCTTCAATGTTTCATTTAATCAGCTCTGAGCACATTTGATTAATTTATTTTCCCTTTAGAACACTGGAAGACAGGTCTTGCACCAAAGCTCCAGCTTGAACTCCTTTTTCTGAATAGCTGCAGGATTCCTCCCAGTCAGTGTTTTTTTCTTCATCTTTTCTAGTTGATTTTCCTTCAGGCTCTCTTAGATTCTTCTTTGCTGGCATCCAGGTAGTCTACATATAACCACCAACTGAATTCACTAAACTAGCAGAGTTACTGGCTCTTACCTCATTTTCTTTTCTTTACTAGGAGAGCTGCAGTTAAGCTATTGATCAGTGTGCAGCCATCATGGAAGTTAATTAAAACCACACTGATATAATTTATGCATCCATGTGCTTACAGTACTACTTTGCCACCACTGATTCTGGTCTGCTCCTGTGCATTTGTAGTTAAACAATGTGCCTGTCCTTGCCTGTTTAAAACTGACAAGGGAATTATGATTTATGTTGCCCTGTGCTGATGTTTCATAGGTGCTAACTTGCCTTAAGGAGTATACCTGTTGTGGCTATGCTTCCTAATTTCAAAAAGAAGAGAAAGACATGCAGTAACAGAAAGAATTTCAAAGAGTAGAGAAAGACATGCAGTAACAGAAAGCTGTGCTAAAATCAGGTAAGTGCCTATAGAAATACTTTGGTTTCTGCATAACGTCGTCTTACACAGGACTCACCCTGAAGATGAAGTGCTTGATAAGATTATTTATATCTTCACTACCTTCATTTCTTTATTCCATTTCTCTGCAAAATGTGTCATCTATCTTCATTATATCTGCAGTCATCATTCCAAAGTCTAAAGTGGATTTATTTTGGCAGATTGCTGAAAGCAGTACTTAGGAGCAATGATAATATAAAATGTGGGAACATTTCATAAAAATGAGGAAATATTTACATGAAGGCTTCAACACCCAGGCCCACTACCCTTATATCATATGTTGCAGCTTGTATTGATCACACAGATTACTAGACAGATGTTTTCTGTTGTGAAAATGCTTTACACTTAAGTATTTCTTTAAATGCATGCAAACTGTGTTTTACACAGCACTTCTATAAACATGTGGGCATTAGTGTCTAACAGCACAGATGCAACACATACATATTAGTAACGTCTGCCACATCCCACTATTTGTATATTCCATCTCTTAAAATACTCTATTTCAGACAAGGGGACATTGTCTGTTTTTAGGGGGAATATATATTTACTCTAGCTGTGTTTGCCCTGTTTCTGAGGAGCACATTTAACTGTCTCATACTTTTTAAGACCCACTCTATAAGGCATTCATAGAGTTACTCCAACCTGAACACTTTAGAATCAAAAACTAATAATTACTTGTGTTTGATTTGCTGAAATTGCAATTTTTATTTCAGAATATTGCCTCACTCCCTCATTCAATATGGAATAACAAAATAAAAACTCCAGCAAAGCTAGAACTTGCACTGAGTGACCTCCCAAACCTCTTGTATCAGAGGCACATGGGATATATGCAAATGACCCTTATGAACATCAGTTGTTTCAGCTAATTAGCAATTCTAAATGCCCATGACTTGTTTCATTATTTTAATGGATAAGTTCAGGCCAATAAAACCAAACCACACTAGCTGTGGATATGCATATTTCAGCCTTGTTATGACCTCATCAGCACAACACAAGCAGAGTGTTTGACTAAGCATAAGAAACACAGGGCGGTTATACCCAGCTGACTTCCATTATCATTAGGGTCACTGCAAAAATATCCCAAACAACAAACTAAAACAATAAGGGAAAAGGTCACTGAAAAACTAATCAGTAAAAACAAAATGAAAACTCCAGCAAAGCTAGAACTTCCACTGAGTGACCTCCCAAACCTCTTGTATCAGAGGTACATGGGATATATGCAAATGACCCTTATGAACATCAGGTGTTTCAGCTAATTGACGATTCTGAATGCCCAAGTCATGGGTGCAACTGTCTAACAAATACTGATATACCTCCTCTTTTGTCCCTACCTGTACAGCAGCTGGTCTAAATGTGCAGAAGGCATTATAACCTTGCACTGCTGGGCTGCTCTCCACTGCATGCTCCACAAGCCATAGTAAATACACAAACATCTACATTTCCCAGGGTGAGAAGGACTTGCTTGGTGGGGAGTTTTCTGTTTAGAGACTCCTGGCATTCAGCATATGCTCATAGTAGGCTACTAGGCTAATGGCCCTGGGGCCCTTCCAAGCCTAGCCAAGAGTTTATCCCCAAAAAAAAACCTCAGTCAGCACCTGTCTCCCCTGTCAATGAGGGACACATGTGGAACCTCAAATTTGTGGTTTTCCATCCACTCATCAAGATGACGCCTGAAGAGGGTCAGCGAGGTGCTCTGTTTGACATGTATGGGAAGTCTATTCCAGAGACAGTGCAGTCTCTCGAAGACAAACGTGTCTCTCCAGCAGGTTTTGTTGATGTCAGATATTAGAGTCATGTCAAGTAGTGCGTGAGATGTTAGACTTATGGATATGGAGCATCTCTAGTAGGACAGGGTCTGAGACTGCCTTGTAGGAGAGACACAGATCACCCCTGAGCAATCTGTGCGATACCGAGCAGAGTGATGGTGATTTGAGCCTGTCTGCATAGGGCAGGTGTTGGAGGTCATGGATTCCCTTTGTGAGGTATTTCAGTGGCCTTTCTAGTTGGTGCAGATGTTTGGAGAGGTATATCCCAAACGGGGTGTTATACTCCATTATTGGTCTAATGAGGAAGGAGTATAGAGAGGTAACAGCCTCCTTTTTTCCAGATGCAATCCCTTTACTTATGAGATGAATCAAGTTAAAGACTTTTCTGACCACTATCACTACATAATGGTCGAATGTGAGGTTGTTATCAACCTGAGTGCCTAGCAGACGTGCCAGAAGCTGTTAAAAACTGGGGGGGACGAAGGGTGAGAGGGGCACTTAGTGATCTAAAAAGGGCAATTTTTTAAACTATTTACTACCATAACATAGGTTCACTTGGAGGACATTTTAAACTTAGCCAATTTCCCTTTTGGTGCTTGAATTAATATTTCCTGATTGGTCTTACCTATCCCATGGCTGATAATTGCATATTAGCCCTGAGAATAACTGTGATCATACCATAGATAATTTGAGGGGGCCCATGTAAGGGATGCAGCATTTAGAAACTACCTCTATCCATTAGTGGCATGAGGGGCAATCCTGGAGTACATTTTCTATTACATATCCTTAGATTCAAGTTGCATTTAAATATGGACAGGGACAAGCTTTGTTTTACTTGAATGGATAGTCTGATATGGAACAATGGTAGCCTCTGTGATAGATATCCATCTCTCCACAACATTCAGTTTAGATACCTGGACTGAGTATTTCTGATGCGATTTGATTGCTGATTCATAGGTTCATAGGTTCATACTAGGCTATCTGCCCAAGGGCATTTATAAGCCTAGCCCATAGTTATTTGGCTTTCACCACCCCTTTAGTTTGAATAAAACTATGCCTATTATTTTGCTGTGCCTCTGTCAAGCAGTGACACTGAAGTAATCCCTGGGGTATATCTGCGATCCCCCATCCATTGGTCAAGATTCCTCTTGAACAAGGCCAGCGAGGTGCTCTGCCTCACATGTACCGGGATTTTGTTCCACAGCATAGGGAGTCTCTGGGTGATGAATCTGTCCCTCCAGCATGTTCTATTAATAACCGTGTCAAGGTTTAAGTCTCCCGCCCTTGTGGTTCTGAGGGATCTAGATTTTTGAGGTGAAGCATATTCATCAAATCAGGGTTTGACATGGCCTTATATGTCAGGCACAGGTCACCTCTGAGCAAGCGGTATGAGAATGAATAGAGCTGGAGTTCTTTCAGTCGGGCAGCATAAGACATATTTTTGAGACCCTTTATCCTTTTGGTGAGGAACTTTTGGGGCCTTTCCAGCTGCTGCAGGTGTCGGTCAGATACATTCCGAATGGGGCATTGTACTCAATCATAGGTCTAATGAGTGATGAGTACAGGGGGACGATGACCTCCCTTGATCTAGATGTGAATCCCTTCATGATCAGGTGGGCAATGTAGAAGGTTTTCTTAACTACTTTAGCAACATGAGTGTCAAACGAAAGGCTACTGTCAACCTGGGTCCCCAGATCCCTGATGACTTCTTCTGTTCTCAGTGGATTGCCACCTATATGGTAGCTAGGGGTAACCTTGTTTTTCCCGAAGGGTATGACTATGCATTTCTTGGCATTTAACTTTAGGCCATGGCTCTGGCACCAGTTATCCGTTTCTGTGAGGCCCTTCTGAAGGATATCTGTGTCAGATGCGTTTTCGACTATGGCGCCCAGTTTGCAGTCATCTGCAAACTTTGTCAGCCATAACCCTCCTGTGTTTGCTTGTACTTCAGAAAAGTAGATGCCAAACAAGAGTGGACCCAGGACTGAGCCCTGTGGGACACCACTTGTGACAGGCTTTTAGTCTGACATGGCTCCAGCAACTCTGACCCTGTGGGTTCTGTCACTTAGCCAGTTTGCAACCCATCTTGTGATGTATGGGTTTACATTCAAGCTGATGAGTTTTTCGATGATACCTGAGTGGGGTATTGTGTCGAAGGCCTTTGCCAGGTCAAGGTAGGCTGTATGGACTGCCTTTCCCTCATCAATGGCCTTGGTGACTGTCTCGAAAAGTCAACCAAGTTTAAAAGGCATGATCTGCCTTTGACAAAGCCAAACTGGGCTGGATCCAAAGTCTGCAAGTTCCCTATGTCTTTATTTATGAGTTCCATTATGATCCTCTCCATGGCTTTGCAGATAAGGCTTGTCAAGCTAATGGGATGGTAATTTCCAGGGTCGGTGGAGGCACCGCCCTTGTGAAGTGGGACCACAGTCACCATGCGCCACTCCTTGGGTACGTATCCTGAGGTGAGGCTAAGATTAAACAGCTGTCCTAACTGCGGGTTTAATTCCTCATTGAGTTCATGTAGCACACAGCCGGGGACACCATCCGGTCCCATGGATGCTGTGTTTTTTGCTTTGGAGAGAGCAGTTCTCACCTGGGCGTTGGAGATGTTTGGGGGGCTACAATCCTCTGGTATAGATATCTCTCCTTTTGGGGAGTTTGCACTGAACCTGTCAGCCAGTATGTTGGCAATGTGTGTAGGTTCAGTAATCTTCACATCATTTTGAACTAATTCTGAGCATATCTGGGAGTTTCCTCCTAGGTTTCTAACATAGCTAAAGAAGGCCTTATAATTGTCTTTTGAGTCCTTGGTGATTTTTCTCTCAAAATTTGCCTTGGATGATTTTATGAGAGCTCTTAGTTTTTTACTTATAATGATCAAAGGTGTCTTACCTTTCAAGGATTTAGCTCTATCTTGTAGTAGTAGAGCTTGTTTATGGCTGGGGTCCACCAGACTGGATGCTTGCCTTTGGTACAAAGAGTCTTAGTTTTGTTTGGGGTTGCCTGATCCATGTAGTCCTGTAGGTGCTGGTAGAAGGCATTTGTAAGTGATTCAGCGGTTTGAGTAATGTTTACCACTGGCTCAGGGGCGTTAAAGGAGACCACACTAGTTTTTAGAAGTGTGAAGTCTGCTTTTGAGAAGTTTTTCACTGTGGTCTTTTTTATTTCAGGTGGGGGCGGGATGAGGACCTCCAGCGAGATTAGTTTATGATCTGATCTCACCAGTGAGGGGTATACTTCCAGTGTTGAACATTGTGATCCCATGTTCATGATGATGAGATCAAGTATGTTTTCTCCTCTTGTGGAGATGGTGACTAGTTGTTCCATGGCATTTGAGTTTATGAACTCCAGGAACCTTTGGGCTAGAGTGTTTGGGCTTGAGTAGTGTTCCCAGTCTATATTAGGGTAGTTGAAGTCACCTAGTATGATGGTGTTTGGAGATACATTTATCCCCTCCATTGTTTTCAGGAAGGCCATGTGAGGTTCCTGAGTTTGAGAGGGTGGCCTGTAACATGCTACAAATTGCAGAGCAGTCTTGCCTATGGTTAATTGCACCTGGATGGTCTCCGATGCATCGTGCGTTGCCACCAACCTTGAGGTGTGGGTGTCCTTTATGAATATGGACACCCCCCCTCCTTTCTTGGTGTTGTCCGGATTTTGGGGCCGGAACGCATGATATGAGGTGAAACCTGCTAGTGCTGGGGTGCTCTCAGGAGCCTTGAACCAGGTTTCTGTCACAGCACAGACATCGATGTTCTCCATACTGAGAAGGGCCTCGAGTGCGTGCATCTTGAGATTGAGACTTCTGGCATTGAGCAGCAGGTCCATCTTTATTAGGTCAGAGGATGCCTTGTGTGCCAGATATGGCTCCTCTAAGCACTCTGTAAGATATGGAGTACAGTGATAAATCTTTGAAGTGGTCCATGCAAGACCTACTGTATAGGACTTGTATCCTTTTAGTAAGGTATCTCTGTGGGTATTCCAATTGTTGCATGGGTCTGGACAGATACATGCCAAAGTGAGCATTATACAAAATGATTGACCTAATGAGGGCTTTGTAAAGGGGGACAATAACATCTCTAGATCCAGTCACAATCAATTTGTTTATAAGCTGTGCAATATAGAAAGACTTTCTTATTACCCTGGGCACATGTTGGTCAAAAGTTAGGTCACTGTACACATAAGTTTCCAAATACCAAACAACTGGGTCATTTCTCAGGGAGGATTGCCAATTTGGCAGTTCCCTGGAGTAGATGACTTCCCAAAGGATACAATAATGTATTTCTTAGAGTTTAGTTTCAATTCATGATTCTGGAACCAGTTATTGTTTGGGACAACCCTTCCTGCATGATGGTCAAGTCATCTGGGGACTCAATAACTGCTTCTAGCTTGCTGTCATCTCAAACTTAGTCGGCCAAAGCCCTTTGGCATTTCCTTTTACTTTTGAGATGTATATGCCAAACAGGAAAAAGTCTCAGCACCGAATGCTGAGGGAATCCATTGGTGACTGGGTTCTTCCCCTATTTTGATCTCCTGCATCCTGTGAGCAAGCATACATGTATGCATTCTTTGATTCACCTTCCTGATTGTAACAACCTGATTTTATTAAATTATATTCCTTGTATTATACACCACCACTTATTAGAATGGGCTTTCAATTTGTAGTTTGGAACAGTCTTCTAGTAAGCACTGAAACAAAATGTGCGAACCAATAATGACAAAACTACCCATTTCAGAAAATTTCAACCATAAAATGCCACTCAAACTTCTGTCATTACAATCCACCAATATCAGTAAATATGCTAAATCTCTGCAGAAGTCATCTACATAACTCCGCATTAAAGTGATCTGTAACTAATGAAGAGGTTGCTGCTAGCAAACAACTTTATACTTCATTGTTTCATCTACAAATAAAGTGTATATTGCTCTTGAAGAATAAATTGCCTATGCTACATTAAAAAAAATTATAAGCTAGTAATTTTGCAATGGGGAATGGATGCCAAACTGATAGCACAAACATAGTTACTAGGTAACTCCTCCAAATGAGGACATTCATAGGACTGCAGCATCCGCAATGGGGAATGGATGGCAAACTGATAACACAAACATAGTTACTAGGTAACTCCTCCAAATGAGGACATTCATAGGACTGCAGCATCCGCAATGGGGAATGGATGGCAAACTGATAACACAAACATAGTTACTAGGTAACTCCTCCAAAGGAGGACATTCGTAGGACTGCAGCATCCACTCCCTTTAAAGTACAACAAAGTACAGTATCAGCAATCCATCTGCATACTGTGGGAGTAGAATTCACAGCCTTCTGCATCAAAAGCAAGTATACTACCTGTTGTGTACTAACAATGCAAACAGCATAGCACTAAACTTCTCTTTCCCTGAAGCTCTCTGCTCCTTATAAAATCCACTTGATACTCAACTAAATCTCTCAACTTCACAGCACAAGAAATCTGGAAAAAGCCAACATTTATGGGCGGGGGGCATCAAAGATCCAAAACCAAGGACACATTTTAAATATTGCTTGTATAATCTCAGGAAGTTGCTAAAGTGTTTTGTGTTACCATGTGTTTCCTGAAAGATAGGAAGACTGAAACTTAAAGGGCTATCATTATTTTGTGAATTCATTTCTCACTGATTTTAAGAGGAACAGACCAAAAGTATGAGCCAAATATTCTGTGAAAATCTGGACAGTTGATAGCTATGGATTCAACTCCCTGAGTCACAAGTGTATGGGTAGAGAATTCAGGTTCTTGTTTGAGCCTGAGTAACAGTGACCACCAGGTATACCTAACACACACACACACACACACACACACACACACACACACACACACACACACACACACACACACACACACAAGGAGCAGCATAACTCCTGCAAATAAAACAACAAAACTCTCCTTACAAGCATAAATCTGGCAGCAGCAACAGAACAGCGGCAGCATAACTCCTGTAACACAGAGCAATAAAAGAGGAACAGCAGCTAGTTTAGTTAAACTTCTGCACATGAATCCCTTTTAGCGTGCAAACTCCACTTCATTCATTTTTCCCGACAGGTCTTGTAGTTGTAAAAGTGGGGGGCTCCCCCTCCCCTCGGCTCTATAGTTCCGGCACCCATGGTGTCCAGGTCTCTCACCACAGGTTGTGTGCTTAGGGGTTTGCCGTTAATGTGGTAAACAATAGGGGTCGTGTTTTTGCCAAATGGTGTGATGATACATTTTTTGCATTTAGCTTGAGGCCATGGCTTTGGCACCTGTCATTAATTGCTGTGAGACCGACTTACAGCATGTTAACATCATTTGGGGAGTCAATGACAGCACTCATCTTACAGTCATCTGCAAACTTGGTCAGCCACAGGCCTTTTGTCTTTGCCTGGACCTCTGAGAAACAGATTCCAAACAGTAGGGGTCCCAGGACAGATCCCTGGGGAACTCCACTAGTGACAGGTCTGCTATCAGACGTGGAGGTGCCTATTTTGGCTTTGAGGGTCTTGTCAGTGAGCCAGTTTGCCACCCACCTGAAGAGATAGGAATTTAAGCCAAGTTGTGTTAGCTTTTCGATGTACCCGAGTGGAGGATTGTGTCAACGGCCTTGGCCAAGTCAAGGTAAGCTGTATGTACTGACTTTCCCCTCATCCAGGGCATTGGTGACAGTCTCAAAGAAGTCAACCAGGTTCAGCAGGCAAGATCTGCCATTGACGAATCTGAACTGGGTGGGGTCAAGTGCTTTGAGATTGCCTACGTCCTTGTTTATGAGGTCTATAATAATACGCTCCATGGCCTTACAGATCAGACTTGTCAAACTAATGGGTCAGCAGTGGCACCACCTTTGTGCAAGGTGATGACAATGGCAGTTCTCCACTCTGCTGGAATGAAGCCACTGTTTAGGATGTGGTTGAATAGAGTGCTCAATGGAGAAGCCAGTTTTTGATGGAGATGGTGCAGAATGCATCCTGGGATACGATCAGGTCCCATTAAGGCTGTGTTCTTTGCCTTGGATAGGGCCTATAATACTTGCTCTATGAAGATGTGAGGTGCGAGACAAGTATTGGGGATGTCAAAAGGGCCTTTGGGGGGGACAGGGGGGTGAAGTTTGTGCTGAACCAAGTCCAAACTGCAAAAATCAGCAGCTGGCTTTGAAAAATCCCACATCAGAGGCAATTAGTCTCTGATAACTATATACACAATTTCTTAAACCCTGAAGTACTTCCACTGCAATGCCCCTCAGTCATATTATAACCATCTGTCCTAAAATTTCAACATTTCACATCTATGGAAGACAGAAAATGTTACAACTCTAGCAAAGTAAAAGCTCACTAAGCCCAATTATTGAAAAAAAGCAACAGACTTGCTGATCAAAAAACACCTACATTTGCATGCACTGATTTGTTAAAAATAATATGGGTTTAGGAGAGATTACAAGATCTGGATAATCCTATTTACCCAACAGATAACTTGTATAGGGTTATTGGTAGATGATTGCTTACAGGAAGCATTTCACTAGGGCTCACTGAAAGTGTTTGGCACTGTGGTCACTGTAATTGCAAGGAGAATTTACCCTTTACAGAACTGGGTACAAGGAAGATTCTGCAGTTGCCTTTAAGGACAGATTCTTGAAGGTTTGTAGTAACAAGTTGCTGTCTCCTAAACTTATGAATAAAGTTGTATTTTGAGGCTCTGTATTTGAAGCCCTCCTTTTTTAACGTTTCATAGCTGTACATACAGCTCTACTAAATAAAGAACATGAGAGCTGCTACACTGACAACTTTACAGGAATCCCATAAGGATTAGTTTCTTCAGACTGCCCAAATGTCTTAAAGACCCTGTCAGTCTTACTAGACATTGCTCTGAATGACATTACAAAAACAAAACAATGGTATTTAGAACAACTAAGATGGGAGGCTGGGGAGAAAAGCTCCACATATTACACATTTTGTGGAATACATTGAGTTTAAATGAAAAAAAAAACAGTTGTAGGAATATATGTAGAACATATTATATAACATACAGTAGCCTATGAATTTAAGGAAATACATTTTTTCATGAGACAGTTGGTTACACAGAATTGAGAAACTATACTGATGGACAGGGGATGTATTATGTAATGTGCTTAGCTGAAAGTACAAGGAAGGTTAGCAAAGGCAGCAAGGGATTTAACAGGAGGTAGAATTTAAGACAAATATTTATATGAAACATTAGGTAGATTAAGGTAGAGAGCTTGTATAAACCTGTATTAAAGAGAAAAGGGGTAGTGGCAGTTGCTTAAAAAATGGAAGTTTGGTAAAAGAGAAAGTAGGTGGACTGGCAGTGAGTTCTTAGTGATAGAGATGCAAAGTTACACAAGTAAGATTAACGTACAGAAAAGTTAAGTAAAGGAAGTGTAACTTTGCAGATGTAGTTTAGGTTGAGTACAGGGGGGGGTGGCCTGGGGTAGTGCATGAGCACAACCAGTTATTTAAAAGCTATTTCTTTAGTGATGTTTTGAAAGCATGCATTGTGTCTACCTGTCTTATTTTTTGGGGGGTGGGGGGGGTCAGTTTCAAATGTTTGCTACCTAATTAGAGCATTGTGAGTTTCCTGCACTATTTGATTGCGCAATGGATAGAAAAGATTTGTTGTTGGATCATAGGGCTTGATTAGTGGTACAGGGTTGTAGTATTCCTTTTAAAGCCAGGCATTTTTCCTGGGGAGTTTATTAGTTTATGATCTGTAATTAACTGATGGTAATTGAGTTGGCTTTTAAGTTCTAACCAGTTAAGTTTTTAGTGCTATGCAATGGTGTCTTTTTTTTTTCTTTTTTTGAGGATTAACTATAACAAACTGTGTAGTATGCCACATTGAAAAGGTAAACTGTTTCAAATATCTTGATGGATGACTTCCTTGACCTATGTCTCACTTCATATAACAAACCTATTCCTAAAGCCTAGAATTAACTGGCAACATGTTACAAAAGCTATAGAATTCTTATGAAAGAAACCAGACTGACTGTGGCTAAAGGCCAATGCAAGTAATAAATATTATAGTGAAATAAACATAGCCAGAGATAGATGTATAAAAAATAGTCAATTTTATTTATCTGTCTCAAAGCATAAAATACAATAATTTATTTGTTTAATTGGGTTAGAACATTGAGGATGGATTGATTCAACTGGACCATTATCAGGCTCCGTCCAGCAACAAAGACATCAACAAACAGGTAAAAGATTTGCACAGACACGCAATAAGTAACACATAGCTTCTTATTGTAGTCCATTTCGATTTTGTGAGAATTTTACATAGATCAGACATATTTATATATTGTGCTGTTCTAAGGACTGGGTCATAGTTTTAATTGAATTTGATGATCTATAGCATTGACATGTGGCTTCAGATATAAAAACATTCAAGGCTGACATTAAAAAGGAAATTCATCCAGATTTTTTCAAGGTAAAGTTGCAGGAACGTCAGAAAGAATACAATAAATATGAATCAGAGATTTGAATGTAAAAGAATAAAAATTAACTAGAAAAAAGGACAATTACAGAAACAACCTTGTGTTTCCCTGGTAAAGATGGTTGTTATGTGGAAGCCATTCGTCAAGAAGGAAAGAAATAAACACATTTAGTTTCACTTCCATAGTATCTAGTAGTAAGAGAACCACCAGGTGAATTTTAACAATTATTAAAATTTCAAGGCAGAAGCAGACTCTACAATTGTTAGTCTACAAGGACTTAAACAGCTAAAGCACATGAGGACATTAAAAGACAAGACCTCTCAACCGTCCCTATTTTGGAGGAACTAGTACTACTTTCAGGCCTGATTTAAAATGTTCCCATTTTTTGCATACATGTCCCTAGTTTCAGGCTTGATTTAACCCTTCACCAGATTTTCTGAACTCCCCTCATCACATGTGATTTCTGAAGCTGTTTAGTACCCAGAAAACCATGTCTCTCTAGTAAAATGTCAGCACTGGCAATATTGAGTATCAACAGACCGAGAAAAAAAAAAGACAGAAACTGCATGAGAAGAGAGAATGTAGAACATCACTCTCCTTTAAACTTTTTTTTTGCAGGAAGGCAAGCCCTTCTCACACTCTACTGACCCACGGAACTTATATACAAACTCCAAGATTGCCATACCTCTGAGAAAAAATGAATATTCAGAGAAATGGCCATTCTGGACTTGGTATATTACAAGTCCATTTTTTTCAACCATTCAGACTCTGTACTTTAGGACTTGCTCATAAGGGTCCTGATATTTCAAACAGTTACCAAAAAAACAAACTACATGACAACATATGAGTGGAAACAATAATTTAAAGAAATAGAACACACCTCTTAAATAAATGTTCTTGTGGGGTCAGATTTTGTGAAACAGTTCATTAAAATATACAGCTTTTACACTATCTCTTTGAAAATGCACTTATATTTGTCCATCACTTCTGCCGTTCTGTTTTTTACATGTGTGTTTCTGATTAGTATCCCACATTCCTACTGTTAGCAGGAAGAGTTATGTGCTACTTGGTGTTCAACGTTTATGCTAATTAGCTGCCCCGATTTCTAGATGATGTTCCCATTTTTCAAGGACCTTTGTTCCATCAGTATCTGCACACTGAGTTGTATGAACACAGGGCAACTTTCCAGAACATCGCCAATGACAAAGCTGCTCATATTAGGTGAAAGCAAGTAAGCGGCATTAATATACTAAATCTTTCTGACTTCCAGTTCATTACAGATTGTATTTCTGTATTATAAAAACATTTAAACTTTATTCCTACTACCTTTCCTGTTCTGGACAATGTACAAATACAGATGTTCAGGTTTTTAACAGCAACTGCTGGGATTATAATATCCTACTGGATGCTGCTGGTGGGAAAATTCTGGTGAATCTGAGCATCCACTCATATGAGTATGAGGGTAATGTGGGTGAATGTTCACTCCTATGAGTGTGTACAGTGTGAGTGAATGTTTGCTCATATGAGTGTGTACAGTGTGAGTGAATGTTCACTTATATGAGTGTGCACAGTGTGAATGAATGTCAATTATATCAGTGTGTACAGTCAGTGTGAGTGAATGTTCACTCATAAGTATATACACTGTGAGTGAATGGTCATTCATTTGAGTGTGTACAGCGTGAGTGAATGTTCACGCATATGAGTGAGTACAGCGTGAGTGAATGCTCACGCATATGAGTGTGAGTGAGTACAGTGTCAGCGAAAGTTCACTTATACGAGTGTGTACAGTGTGAGCTGTTTATTCAAATGTGTATGTACAGTGTGAGTGAATGTTCACTGATATGAGTATGTACAGTGAGTGTTCATTCATATGAGTATGTACAGTGTGAGTGAATGAATGTTTATTCATGTGTGTACAGTGTGAGTGAATGTTCATTCACGACTATACACAGTGAGAGCAAATGTTTACATGAGTGTGTACAGTGAGAGTGAATGTTCGTTCATATATGTATGTACAGAGTCATTGAAGGTTTATTCATATGAGTTATGTATAGTGTGACTGCATATTCATTAATATGAGTATGCACAGTGTAAGTGTTTGCTTATTCATATGAGGATGGGGACAGTGGTGTTAGTAAATGGGTAATGCAGTGGTGCAGCAGTTAACATTTTTGCTTTACAGCAAGTGGTTCTCCAGTTCGATTCTCAGCTAGGGTGCCTTCTGTGCGGTGTTTGCATGTTCTCCCTGCATTCGCATGGGTTTCCTCTGGGTACTCTGGTTTAGTTCCACATTCTTAAAGACATGCGTCTGAAGCATTTCTCCCCGGACCTCCGCTGAAAATAGGCTCTGTCCTAGATGGACTTTTCCGGTCAACAAATGTTAAATAAATAAATAAATAAAATGTAAGCATAATGTAAAAGAAAAAATGTTCCAAACACTAAAACCAAGGAGAAGCCAAAATCCAAGTAAGAATCCAAATAAAGTTCCACAGAAACCTTTATTGCATAGGTAAGCGCTTTCACAACCTCTCCTGGTTGCTTCCTCAGACCAAAACAAACATGCTTAAAAACAATCCCCTTTTTATAATACACATCACACAAGATCCACCAGTCCCCGTGGAGAATACAAGACTCCAATGCTTTCCAGATTCAAAGAGATACATATTCTTTTAAATCAGATAAAAACATATATGTAGAAAATGCATATAAAAATACATGTAGAAATACATATAAAAAACACATAAAAAGTGTGTATAAAAAATATATAAAAATGTGTGTAAAAAGCCTAAAAGCACTGTACAGCATGTTTGCATGTCCTATTTGAAACATAACCCTAGTTCCAGAGCACAGCAGATTGCTTCATACTACTTTCTTCCTATGTTTCCTGTTCTTCAGAACAGGTTTAAGGTATATATAATCATTCAGCCCCGGTCATTTATGTGCAGCCAGTGTCAAAATCCATCTAAGTTCTTTCTGTTCAGTTCTATTACTTAAATCCCCACCTCTCATATTTTCTACTAAATTGTCTATAATGGAGAAATTAAAATAATGGTTCTTCCCCTGCTGCAACATATGCTTGGCTATTGCACTATGTTCCTGCCCTCTCCTAAAACAGTAGAAATGATCCCGTATCCATTCTCTGAGGCGTCTGTTGGTTTTCCCAACATAGAATTCATCACAGCATACACAGTGGGCTAAATATATCACATCCTTAGTTTGACAGTCCCCCATGGCACTAAATTTATATGATTTCTGTGTTATGGGGTGTACAAATAATCTGTTGGTTTCAATGTACTGACAGAATGCACACTTGTTGCATCTCACTGACCCATAGGTCACCAGAGGGGGATGTTCTATCCTTTCTTTATAGCAGAGCATTCCTCTGAGTGGTTTACTGTTTTTATATGTAAACTTCGGCCTATCACCTACTATCTTACTGACCTGATCATCTGTACCTAGAATATGCCAATTCCTATACAGTATATTCTTAATCAGATATGTATCTTGTGAATGTGTCATGTTATAGCTCAAAACGTGTGTGCCACCTATCCTTTTCTCAGAGGTCAGATTATCTCTAGCCGGATTGGAGAAGTATGGGTTCCCTATATTGTCTCTCTGACTTCTGGCTGTTTGACAAGCCTCCTCTATCTCTTTTTTGTGGTAAACTCTCACTGCAAACTCATCCCTCAAAGTTGCCAAACTGGTCTCAAAATCCTGGTTCCTGGCATGTAACCTAGACATGCGCACAGCCTGATTCTTAACAACATTCTTAAAGATGTGGGGTGGATGCATACTTGTATGGTGGACATAACTGTTACGGTAACATTCCTTCCTATGCAGGCTAGTGTATATCTTTCCAGTTGTTGTTTCCCTTATTACTTTAATATCCAAGGAGTCAATGCTAGTCCTAGAACTATTAACAGTAAAGTTCAAAAAATTCCGTACTATTATTCAGATGTTCAATAAACTCATGTAACCTTTCTTCAGTATCACCCCATAGAAGAAACAAATCATCCACAAAACACCAGAAAAGTAATATATTCCTACTGAAATCATTATTCATCATGAAGCATTGTTCCCACTGTGCCATTACTATGTTTGCATAACTGTTAGCTGTTGGGGTCCTCATGGCCACCCCTGATGTTTGCAAAAAATACCTTGTTTCAAATGTGAAAACATTAAATTCTAAAATGAATTCAAGTAGGAAACAAATTAAATCAATCTTTTCTACAGCTATTGTGGCATATTTCATCAAGAACTCCCTTACATAACCTATTCCTACCTCATTGGGAATGCTGGTGAAAAGGGATACTACATCCAAGGTAACCAAAAGTTCTTTCCCAGTTGCCTTGTAGCTGCTTAGAAAGGCATAAAAATCTTTTAAAAATGCTCAGAATCTCTCAATATTGAACAATGTTTAGAAATCATAGGTCTCAATTGTTTTTCCAGATAAACAGATGCTGGCTCAGTAATCCATCCAGATCCTGAAACGATGGGTATGAATGGTGGTCTCAGTTTATTCTTATAGACCTTAGGAAGTCCATTAAAACTGGGAATAACAGGTTTGTCAATAATAAAATATTTATACAGACAATTCAAGCATTGGAGTCCTGTATTCTCCATGGGGATTGGTGGGTCTTGTGTGATGTGTTTTATAAAAAGGGGATTGTTTTTAAGCATGTTTGTTTTGGTCTGAGGAAGCAACCGGGAGAGGTTGTGAAAGTGCTTACCTATACAATAAAGGTTTCTGTGGAACTTTATTTGGATTCTTACTTGGATTTTTATTGGATTTTGACTTCTCCTTGGTTTTAGTGTTTGGAACATTTTTTCTTTTACATTGGACTTTTGACTTGTGTTTGTTCCATCACTCAGCAAACAGGGCTTTCCCTTTTCCATTATAAAATGTAAGCATAGTTTAAATTTAGGGAATGCAATCATCAACTTTTAAAACACATTTCAGCTTGTTTGAAAAAGTGAAATACCAAGTGAACGCTTTTACATACTAAGACTTCCAGGTGTAGTTTAACTGCACTAGTAAACCTTAGCGCTAGACCCCTCTATACTGTAGAGAAGGACAAGGCTTTCTATTCGACCTCACCAGCCAATCAGTAAAACAGTTCACTGTACCTATCCAGGCATGTCCAAGGGGCAGTTTCAGGTGTACTCTCCGGTCCAACTGGTGAATCTGGGTATTTTGAGGCAATGTTACAACTGCCTCATGTACACAGACAACCCTCTCCTCCTACTACCAAACAATAATTCATGCAAGAGATGCAATTATACAGTCAAACTGAAGGCTAAGCTATCTCAACCCAAGACTGGACCAGGCAGTCAAGAGGAGAAGGGAATTACTTGCACCACACCACCAGTCTCACATAGACCTATGAAACCAGCACCGGCAAAAAACACACATAAATACACGAAAACATACCCGGAGGCTCTAAATAAAAATCTGCAAAAGCAACAGAGACCTCCAAAGCAGACATCCAAGCAACCTCCACCCCCGAACACAAACCATGAAACACATACTTCTCAAAACCAGTGTGCCACACAATCACAGTCCTTAAGGCAAAATAACATACCCAACAAGATTAGTAATAAGTGACTCTATAGTCAGGCACACTGACGTCCCACTCACTAGGATGAACACGGAGAAGGTTACTGTTAGCTGCCTGTCGGGTGCCAGGATCCGCCACATAACACAAGAACTCAGGTCACTCCAGAACAAGTACAAATATGACTCTGTCATTGTCCATGTTGATGTAAATGACCTGAGCCGTACCTCCCTGGATTACATGAAAAGAGACATGGAGGAGCTCTCTGATCACGTAGCCCAGGCCAGCATGACCCTGACCCTGAGCAGCATTCTGCCCTCACCAAGAATGATACCACGGTATAAAGAAAAAATTATCTATTTCAACAACTGGCTAGGCTTCTGGTATCATTCAAAGGGGATCTAGTGTCTGTCAGCCTGAGATGACATGCTCAATAAGCCACGCTGCTTCACTAGAGACCTGTCACCCTTAGGCTTTCGAATACTGGCCAAGGCTCTTGCCACCCCCATAGTTTTAGGCAAGGCTCAAAAGACAAACCCACCACCGCAAATAGCAGAAGCAATAAAAAACTGAGGGCAATGCTACTCAATGCCAGAAGTCTAAACCTCAAAATGCACACACTCAAGGCACTCCTCAGTATGGAGAAAATCGATATATGTGCAGTAACAGAAACCTGGTTTAAGGCTCCAGAGAGCACCCCAGCACTACCAGGCTACAACTCATACCATACATTTTGGCCACAAAACCCAAACTGAAATACAAAAGGTGGGGGCGTAGCCATATTCATCAAGGATACCCACACCTCCAGGTTAATGGCACACCACAATGCCTCAGAGATCATTAACGTGCAACTAACAACAGGCAAAACTGCAATCCAAATTGTAGCTTGCTACAGATCACCCACCATGCCCCAGGACCCTCATTCCACATTTCTGGAAACACTGGGAAACATAAAGGTCCTACCAAACACCCTGATATTGGGTGATTTCAATTACCCAAACATTAACTGGGAGAATTAAGTTCTACTTATTGAATTCTTTAACTGGGAGAACTACTCAAGTACTAACTCCCTTGCCCAACATTTCCTAGAATTTATAAAGTCTAACGCCCTGGATCAGCTGGTCAACACCCACACCAGAGGTCAACCCCTCGCTGGTTAGATCTGACCATAAACTAATCCCTCTGGATATCCACATTCCACCCCCATCCCCAGTCAAGGAAACCACCATGAAAAACTTATCAAAAGCAAACTTCACATAACTTAAGACCGAGGTGGAAAGTTTCAAAGCCCCCATGCTAAAGGATAATACTGTCCAAGCTGCAAAATCCTTTACAAATGCACTCTACATGAATGCGTGGATCGTGCTATCCCAAACAAAACCAAGACTCACTCCTCCAAGAAAAGGAAACCAGTCTGGTGGACACCTGTCATAAACAAGTTGTACAATAGAAGGAGGAAACTAATACAGAAAAGAGTAAAATCCCAAGAAGGGAAGACATCCCTGATCAGCATCAGCAGGAAACTAAGATCCCTCATAAAATAATCCAAGGCTAGCTTCGAAAGAAAAATTGCCAAGGACTCCAAAGATAACCACAAGGCATTCTTTAGCTATGTCAAGAATCTAAGTGGCAATTCTCAGATCTGCTCAGAGTTAGTGCAGAATGGCACAAAATACACTGAACTGACCGATATCGCCAACATCTTGGCAGACAAGTTCAGTGCAAACTTCACCCCCTCTCTCCCCCAAAATGGTCCATAACCATACCAGAAGAATGTAGTGCCCCTGAAATCACAGACACTCAGGTTAAAACAGCCCTCTTCAAAGCCAAAAACACAGCATCAGTGGGACCGGACGGTGTCCCAGGCTGTGTCCTACATGAGCTCAAAGATGAACCAACCCCTCACCTAAACACACTGTTCAAACTCAGCCTCTCCACAGGATACATGCCCAATGAGTGGCACACAGCAATGGTTATTCCACTCCACAAAGGGGGAGCCACAACAGACCCAGGGAACTATTGCCCTATAAGCCTGACTAGCTTGGTCTGCAAGGCTATGGAGCACATCATCATGGATCTCATTAACAGAGACATTGGGAACCTCCAAACACTGGACCCAACCCAGTTCGGCTTTGTTAAGGGCAGATCATGCCTTCTAAACCTGGTGGACTTTTTTGAGACAGTTACCAAGACTACAGACGAGGGAAAAGTGGTCCACACAGCCTACCTAGACCTCGCAAAGGCCTTCAACACCATTCCCCATTCAGGTATTATAGACAAGCTCACCAGCCTGAACATAAACCCCTACATCACGAGATGGGTTGCCAACTGGCTCATGGACAGAACCCACATGGTAAGAGTTGTGGGAGCTAGGTCTGACTCTAAACCGGTTACAAGTGGCGTTCCTCAGGGCTCAGTCCTAGGACCCCTCCTGTTCAGCATATACTTCTCTAAGGTACAGGCTAGCACAGGAGGACTATGGCTGACCAAGTTCACAGACGACTGCAAACTAGGGGCTATAATTGACTCTCCGGCTGACACAGACATCCTCCAAAAGAGTCTCACTGAGCCAGATACCTGGTATCAAAACCATGGCCTCCAGCTAAATGCCAAAAAGTGCATAGTCATCCCCTTTGGAAAAAACATAGTACCCACAAACTACCACATAGGTGGTAGCCTCCTAAATATGGAAGACGTAATAAGGGATCTGGGGACCCAAGTGGACAGTAACCTCTCCTTTGACAATCACATTGCCAAAGTGGTTAGAAAATCCTTCTATGTGGCTCACCTAATCACAAAAGGGTTTGCATCCAGATCAAAAGAGGTCATTGTGCCACTCTACACATCACTCATCAGACTCATCATAGAGTACAACGCTTCATTTGTAATGTACCTTACAAGACACCTGCAACAGGTGGAAAGACCACAGAATTACCTCACCAAGAGGATCACTGGCCTCAAACAGATGCCCTATACAGCTCGACTGAAGAAACACCAGCTGTACTCGGTTGCATACCACCTATTCAGAGGTTATCTCTACCTGACAGAAAAGGTCATGTCCAATCCAGAATTGATGGACATGCTCCAGCTAAAGAAAACCATATCCCTTTGAGCCACATGCTCTAGGGATCTAAACCACACCACAACAATAAATAGGACATGCTGGAGGGATACATTCCTGTCCCAGAGACTTCCCATGCTCTGGAACAACATTCCAATCTACATTAGGCAGAGCTCCTCGCTAAATCTCTTCAAGAGAAACCTTGATGAGTGGATGGGAAACAGAAAGTATACCCTGGTGATCACTTCAATGTCTCTGCTGGACAGAGGCACAGGGGAACTAATCTAAGGCATAAGCCAACACATTCCGGCCAGGCTTATAAATGCCTTCGGGCAGATAGCCTAGTACCTATCTATGAACCTATAATGGTGAGATGACTGCTCTGAAAATGCTGCAAAATAGTAAAAAAGATATATGAAAATGGTCAAGGG
The DNA here is from genome assembly GCF_019279795.1 of Protopterus annectens. Classification (NCBI taxonomy): domain Eukaryota; kingdom Metazoa; phylum Chordata; order Ceratodontiformes; family Protopteridae; genus Protopterus; species Protopterus annectens. The sequence goes on along the minus strand of NC_056731.1, from coordinate 503,580,717 downwards.
GCGGCGCAATCATACTTAATATAATGGAATATTTAAAAAGTGATGAAATACAGTTAATGTAAGCAAGCAAGCATTAATTATTTTGATTTGTTTAACTATTGAACAGAGAACTTTCTCTGGGCTTCTTGCCAACCAAGAATATTACAAATCTGAATATTAAGGTTCTATAAGGAGCTATTTCCAGATCCTTATCTATATTCCACAAGGACTGACAAAATTTCCTGGCTTGTCCCATGCTGCCCATTGTGAATGGTTTTAAATAAAATGTCAGCCTGATTACATGTTAAAACATACCAACTCCAGTATTAAGGGTACAAAGGAAGGTCAAAATATTTAGGACTATAAAGTGTCAGGAAAACTATTTATGGGTGAGCCTAGATGACTATATTTTTTGCTTGATGATCCTTCACACACTGTGCCTTGAAGTTGTAGTGAACTATTTAATGCAAGCCCAGATGCCTCTTCTGTTTTCTCTCTCTCAAATTTTCTCTAAGCTACAGTTTATTCAGGGTAGAATCCAAATGAGTTGAGCAGCCATGAAAATCCTGTTAGCTATGGCTTAAACATTTTCATGGCTTTGTTTTAAAGGGCATTCATATAAATGCACCAGTCTTTTTGACACATATGTAGTTGAATGTGAACAGTGTATAGATATTTTTGTTTTTTATAAAGAACAGACCATCACAAAATGTTTCTTTTGGATAACATTTAAATATAAATGGGCCATCAAGGTGGCATAGAGGGATAAAGTTCCAACTATAGCCTAGTCTGCCTAGGATCAACAAGTGGCTTGGGTGACTAACAAGGGTGGCCTAATCACAGACTCTGGTAACCAGAGACCCATCAGTCTCACTGGCTTCATATGCAAAGCTATGGAACATGCTTCATACCTCATTAATCTGGTCATTGAAAATCTATTAATCCTGAGCCTTCATCAATTTGGCTTTATCAAAGGAAGGTCCTGCCTCTTTAACCCCATTCATTTCTTTGAACAAATTAACTAAAGCAGTGAATAGTGGTTATGCAGTACATACAGCATATATGACCCTAGCCAATGTCTTTGACAGTATTCCCCATAAAGGTATTACCCCCACTCATGTAAATCTGAATATAAAACCTTATGTTGTGGAGTGGATAGCTTACTGTATGACTGGCAGAACCCCATCTGGTTAAAATTGTAGGTGCCAGTTGTGAAAGCCAAAAATTTACTAGTGATGTACTGGGCTCAACCGTTGGCACTCCTATTGTCTGTGTCTATTTATCAGACCTACAGGGCAACACTCCTAGCCTAAGGTTGTCTAAGTTGGCAGATGACTGTTAATTTGATCTTCCACTGATTCAAAGTTATTCTAATATGGGTTACATCTTGTTAATAGTTGGAGCAAAGACAACCATTTCAAATTAAATGTGAAAAACTGCAGCATAGTTTATTCAGGTAAACAAAACATTTTCACATATCATATAGGTGAAATGCTCCTCCAGTCAGACATTCTTCTAATCTAGGATCTAGGCACTATTGTTATTAATTCCTTATTTTTTGAACATCATGTCTCCAAAATAGTTCAAAAAGCCTTCTATATGCATATTTCCATATGCAGCTTCTCTAGATCCAAAGTCTTAATTCCCCTTTACTTGTGGCCATTATTGAATATAATGCACCTTTAGGTATGAATTTGCCTGCACATACCACTAAACTTGAGATGACTTTAGAGATTCATACTTGAGATCAGTAGCCTAAAAAATCTAAGTTATCATGACATCAGTGCAGGATCAGAGGATGCCTTATAGACTAGGTATAGACCACTGTACACTAGTCTGTAGGAGACCAAGTATGTGGGTGGGGCTGTGAGATGATCTACATAGGACTTGTTGCTTACTCCACTTATTCTTTTCATGAAGACCCCCTGTGGTCTCTCAAGCTGATTCATGTGCCTGGGCAGGTATATGCCGAAGAGTGTGCCACATTCAATAACTGCTTGGATGAGAGCCGAGTGCAGTGGAACAAAAACCCTCCTGGTCCTGGATGCTATGCACCTACTCATAAGCTGTGCAGTGTAGAATGATTTCTATCACCAAAGCAGACACATGATGGTTAAAGGCCAGATCACTGTCAACATGTTCTCCCAGATCCCTGACCACTGGGTCTATCCCAGGGGTGTATTATTAATGTGGTAGAGCTGTAAGCCATAATTGATCCAACCCACTTTGATCTCCTTTTACTTCAAAGAACAATTCTTACCTCAAATACCAAGTTAAAAGAATTAAATCTTCATCAGCAGATAAATAAGTCATGTTGATGTGCGAGATTCATGTCCCAACATATTCTTCACCTCTGGAACAAACTTCCACTACATGTCAAGCAGAGAAACACCTTTGTCACCTTGAAGATAAACCTAGATAATTGGACAGGCTGCTTCAAACTCTTTCCTGGTTTATTTTGTCCTGCTCTCATTGAGGCGGGATGTAATTTCTGAATAGAAGTTTTTGGCTAGGGTTGTATTGATTTGAAGACTGACTGCCTATTACTTGCCATGAACTTAAGAAAATATAAAATGTATTTTTTATTTATTTATTTATTTTACATTTGTTGACCGGGCTGGTCTAGCTGGATACATGTCCATTTTCAGTAGAGGCCCAGGGAGAAAAGCTCCACATAGAGATACATAATAGTACAATTACATAAAAGAAGTTATACAGTGTTAAGAAAAAATATTTAGGAAATGTAAAATAGTACAGTGAAAACAAAAATCGAAAATCCCCCCCCCTTTTTTTTTTTTATGGTATTCCAGTTCATAGGTTACAGTGATAATTTATGCATAAAATGCTTATAATTAGTGTATGTAGGATAGATTGTAAATATTTCATATGAAGACATGAAGGAAGGGAGGGAATGAGTTAGGGGGAGAAGAAATTAGCCAGGGTTAGTGCAGGTGCATAGCCAGTGATTATTGAGATGTGATTTTAGATGTTTTTTAAAAAGTAGGAGAGAAGTCTGAGCTGTGATTTCGGTCAGAAGTTTATTCCATAATTTTCCTACAGAGTTTGAGAACAAGGAGTCACCTGCTGAGTTGTTTGATTTAGTAGTGTTAATCAGTAGTTTGTTTGAGGAACGTAAATTTTTGAGGTTGTTATATGGTATGATAAGGCTAGAGAGTATAGGAGTGTTGTTAGGTTGATACAGGGTCTTGTGGGCTAAAGTAAGTTGGTAAGATTGAAGCTGGTTAGGGAGTTCAAGCTAGTTTAAGTGTTTAAGATTTAAGCAGTGGTGGGTTCTGAAAGGGGAGCCTGTAGCAAATCTAGCAATATTATTGTAGGAAGTTGCTAGTTTCTTGAGGTTGTTTTTGGAGATATTAGTATATATGGGAGCAGCATAGAGCAGAGTGGATAAAAGGTGAGTTTGAGCTATGGCAGACCTAGCTTCTGGAGAAAGATAGTTTTTGATGCGATAGAGAGATCCTAGTTTCTTATTAATTAATTTTATTGTATTGTTTATGTGTGTCTCGAAGTTTAGGTTGTTGTCAATTGTTATACCTAGCAATTTAGTGGTAGGGTCAGGTGAGATAAGGGTACCATTATTAGAAATAAGATTTATTTGTACAGGGAAGACTTTTGGGTTGGGGTGAAAAGTAGCAATTTAGTTTTTTTGGGATTTAGAAGAAGGCAACGGTAGGAGAACCATTGTTCAACAGTTTTAAATGCTTTTTGAGTAATTGACTGAAGTTCGGTTGGTGAGGAGGCAGAGCAGATTAATGTAGAGTCATCTGCGTACTGAATGCAGGTGGAGTATGGGATTTCAGATTGCAGGTCATTTATGAAGATAGAAAATAAAAGTGGACCTAAAATAGAGCCCTGTGGAACGCCGAGGGAGATTGGGCGGTGATTGGATAGTTCATTTTGCCAGAGTACGGCCTGCTGACGATTGCCAAGGTAAGATGTAAACCATTTTAAAGATAGAGAATCCAAGGAGAGAGACTTAAGGGTGTGGATAAGAAGTTGATGGTTGACCATATCAAAAGCTTTGGATAGGTCAATGAAAACTGCGGATGATAGTCTATTGTTATTATGGTTGTTGTTGATATAGTTTGTGAATGATAGTAGGGCAGTGGTAGTACTATGAAAAGGTCTAAAACCATGTTGGCAGTTGGCAAGTAGGTTATTTTTAAGAAGGTGATTGAGTATCTGCTTGTGAATGCATTTTTCCAAAATTTTAGCTATAGGGGATAGTAAAGCTATGGGACGAAAGTTGGAGAAGTAATTGGAAATTCCACCTTTATGTAATGGGATAATATGTGAGATTTTCCAGATTGATGGTACTTCACCATCTTTTATAGATCTGTTTATCAGAATGGAAATCGGGTAGGCTAGGGCTTTAGCACCTTTCTGCAAGAATTCTGCTGGGAGTTTATCTTCAGATGGGAGGTTGGTTTTAACTTTTGGAGAAGGGAGGAGATGTAAGAAGTGGATACTGGTTGTGGGTGAAATTGTGGTGGTGGATTATGGGAAGATGTGGGCAAGTTAGATATATCAGGTGATAGGTGGCTAGCTAGAGTTTGAATGGTTTCTGTGAAAAAAAGAGTTGAAGGCACTGGCAGTTTCTTTTGGATTATTGGGGTTAGATCCTTGGGGACTGGGCGTGATTGATTGGCCTGGGTAGAGAAGATTATTAATACTAGCCCAGAATTTTTTAGGTTGTCTGGTAGAGGATTGTTGTAATTGTAGATAGTAATTCTTTTTATCTAGCAGGATGGCTCTTTTAGTACTGTTTCTGTGTTCTCTAAAGGTTTGATGGTCTGACGGATTCTTAGAAGTCCGCCATTTTGCCCAATATTTATTTCTAAGTAGGATTTTCTGTTTAGTAGTAATAGTAAGCCATGGGGCTGGTTTAGCTATGATTCTGATAGAACGGGTTGGAGCATGATGATCCAGGATAGCCAAGAATTTAGAATTAAAGTATTCCACGGCATTGTTGAGAGGGAGAGTTTATAGCGGAGACCAATTACATTGATTAAGTTCTGCTTGGAAAAGTTCTGGGTTGAAATGCTTTTTTGAGCGTATTGTTCGGAAAGTGTTTGGGAATGTTATGTTGGTTTTATGTCTAATAATATATGTCAGACAATGGTCGCTAAGGTCATCAGGAAGGATGCCTGTTGTGTAGGTTTGCTGTGGGGTATTAGTTAGTATCCAGTCTAAGGTGGTTGCCTTGTTATTGATTTTATTGGTTCTGGTATGGTGATTAATTAGTTGTGAGTAGCCATACAGGTTAATGTGGGTGGTGGGATTTATATTTGTGCAAGAGTTCCAGTCAATGTTAAAGTCCCCAAGAATAATGGTTTCTTGTGGGATATTACTAGTGAGCCAGCTAAGAATGTCTTCTAATATATTGCAGTTGTTCCCAGGGGGGAGATAGACACAGATGATATTTATGGCTTTACTAGTATTTAGCTGCAGTTTGGAGATTATTATTTCTGCACTAGCATTAGTAGGTAAGTTAAGTTTAAGTGTCTTGAAAAAGCCTGGGAGAGCCCGGGCGAAAGCGCTTGACTGCATCAGTGTGTTTATCTGTGAGCTGTCCGTTTTCTGTGGATATCGAACGTGTAAATAAAGGATTTTGTTTGAACATCATTTGCTTCCAGGTTCTGGTGTTTGCTCTGGCCGTGAGCTGTTGCTTCTTGGTTTTATTTGTTCTTCTGCTTTGGATTACTGTTAAGGTAAAGTGTACTGACTTGTAGTTCAGTTTTATAGAGGATTGCTACTCCGCCTCCTTTTTTGGAAGTACGGTCAAGTCTAATAATATTATGGCCAGGTGGGGAGATTTCAATGTCTTTAATGGAAGGTTTTAGCCATGTTTCTGATAAACATAGGATATCAAATGGCTGAGTCTAAGAGAGCATGGAGTTGAGTAACTTTGTTGCATATGCTGCGTATGTTCAGGTGAGCAATAGAGAGTGAGTTGGTAGGTTTGGGAGGAGGAGGTTTTATAGTATTATTGTGGTTTATAACTGTTGTGGGAGGTGGATTATTTGGTCCTGGGTTAGGGTGAATATCACCATCTAATAGAGATAGAAGGGGTGCTATAGGTTTAGGGTGCACTGGTTTGCTGTGGAAATCAAGTAGTTTTCTAGTTTTTGGGTAAGCGAAGTTGATATGAGTAATTTGATGATATTTTGGTAATTGGTAGCAAGGTATATAAGGGATATTTAGCCAGAAATGAGAAGAAGGTTTTGTTTGTGATAAGGTATGTTTGGAAGGTAGTAGGAAAGGGTTATTGGGAGAGTGTTCAAATGAGGTAAGAAGGTAGGTAGAGGCTAGAGAGGGTAATAGGAGTAACCAAATTAAAGTTTGATTTTTGTGGGGGATTGTAGGGATATACATTTTTAAGGATGGTGATTTGAGTGGATCAGTGATAGTTTGGGAAAAGAAATTGGGTAAGGTAGAGAGAAAGGTGTAAGGAGAAGTGATTAGGGATAGATAGTGTGGGCAGGTTTTAGAGAAAAAGGGGGTGGGTGTAGTAATTATTTGGTTATGTGATTGGAGTAATTTTGATGGGGTGTGGTCTGTAGGTGGAATAAGTTTAGGAGCACTGGGGGTGGGTGGGAATTGGGGTAGGGGAGCGGAGTGAGCCCAAAGGGCGAACAGAGCGGGATCAGACAAGAGAGAGTTCTGCCAAGAAGACAATCAGTGAGGTTGAAGAAAAATTCAGCAGGTAAGTTTGTCAAAATTGAAGTTTGAGAGGGACAGAATGTAAGAAAGAAGTGGCTGGTAGGAAGAGACAAAGGCTGTTAGAGAGATAGTAGGTAAGAAGGATGCTAAGAGGGAAGGTAAAGACACAGTGGAAAAGCAGGGGCTAATGTGCTATAGGTAGGAATAGCAGGTTTGTATTAAATAGGTAGGAATAGCATATAGAGTGACGCCACCTAGTGGTCAGGAATATAGATGCAAGAGTAAGGCCTTCTTTAGGTGATGGCAGGATAAGGGAAGGATAAAAGTGGGACAGACATAAAACCTCCTTTGTACAGAAAAAAAAATAAAATAAAATAAAAATTACTGGCTATAATGTTCCCTGTGGTGCAGCCAAACTCATGCTACCAGAACCATGATTGTCCTAGCTCTCACACAGCGATACTGCCAAATTCCTGCCAGTCATATCTCTCTTATCACCAAATCCCCATATTGCCATAATATGGTGATGACTTTAGCACCACTGCTATGCTTACTGAATGAAAGTACTTAAAGGCTTACTGAGTGTCATAGTGGCAGAACACAGCACAGCAGGAAAAGCAACTTCATGAAGTATACTAGATCCAACAAGATATAAAAAAGTTCTCCACTAAGGTCTCAACTCTTGACTGGATACTCTCCAATAAACCAAATAATATATCTAACAGTGTTGCAATATTTGCCCAACTAAGTGACCATTTACTCAGCTTCATAGATGAAGGAAGTTAGGTATAACAGAATTCAATGTGCTATTTTACAATTAAAAGTTTACAATCAGTTGAAGGGATAACTAATTTGTTGTATGTATATGTGTTTTAAGTAATAGACTGGCATGCTGGGTTATGGTCCACTACCAATTAATGCTCATATAGTAAAGTTCTACAAGCAAGGTGTAAAATTTAAAATATATAAAAACAAATTATAGTTAACTTGCCAGTAACTAATACAATTTGTTACATAAACACATCAGCAAAAACTACAAGATGATTAATACTACTGAGGTACTTCTTAGCAACTTGTGACATATTAAAATAACATTCATTGTTCGCTGTATGTTTTATGCTGGGCAGTACATAGCTTAGTATGATAAGCTCACTTCTAATTTAACTTTGTAGTCAGCTGTCACTGTATAGGCATAATGAAGATAATGAGGAACACTCTATTAGAGCATGTTGTTAGAGGTTTAGAAAAAATAACTGAAGGGTATAACATTAGCATACAAACTCTGGAAAAAAGATGGCATACAGTGTTCAAACCTTCTCCTTTGTAATTGGCAATTTGTGTTATGAAAATCAAAGATATGAGAAGAAAGCTGAAGAAAGAGGAGAAATACCAATTTGATTAAAAGCTGTGTATATTATGTACAAATTTACAATTAAAAGTGATTTATAGCCGAGTATGTCAAGAAAATAGTTAAACAAATGGATGAATGCCACATATCACTACAATGTATTTTGGTTAAGGGATAGCAGCTGTTTTTAATTTATTATTCAAGTTCCTTTTTATATAAGAATGTGTGCTTTGTTAAGTCAGTGATTAATTGTGGCAGCTTATTCCAGATTCTTTTTATACAATTTTTGAAGAGGATATATCTGTACAATTTGTTAGTTACTCATTTTTATTTGCACTTTGTAAGCTGTTAACAATATTGAGGTAGAATGGTAGATATCTTGGGGGGGGGTGGATCAACTAGAATTCCAGTGTAGAAGTGCATGGCTATTATTTAGGTGGATAACATGGAGTTTGTTTCAGAAAGATGATCAAGATAATTTTGTGAGAAGCATACACTGATGGGTTCTAATAAGACAGCTGAGGATGAACTTACCAGTTTTGCAATATTTTTTTTTTCCAGTTTTGCGATAAAGATTTTTTTGATAGACCAGTGTATGTTATGCAGTCATATAATGGGTCAGAATGTTCTAGAATGGACCATAGTTTTCCTTTGGCCATAGGAATAAGGCAGTCCCTTGTTCCTCATTCCTTATTAGATCCAATAACTTGTGATTCTTGGTTATGGTTTGTGGATATGACTTTCAAATGACAATGTGTCATCTAACGATATGTCTAGGTATTTTAATCTGGGTGCATAGGGCATTTTATTGCCTGAAGGAAGAATTTAATATTGGGGAAATTGTGAGGTTTTGTGGCAATTACAATAATTTAATAGCACTTAATATTACACAGCAGTCTATCAATCATTTCTTTAGTGTAAGGAAGACTTTTTTAAAGGAGCTTTCTGCACATATGTCTGTACCACTTATGCACTGACTAATCTATAGGTGTTTGTCCTGGTTTGTCATTTTGTTTACATATAAGCTGAACTGAAGGGGTCCAAATGTTGACACTTGTGAAATACCTTTGTTTGTAATACATTAATGGTTAATAACATTGCTACCTATCACTCTGTTTGTACCTGTTAATGGACACTGAAATAGAGAGGTGCAGTACTAACTTTTTTGGTACAACATAAGTTTTGCAATTGCTCAAACCTTTGAGTTAATAACAGTCCTACATCAGGAGTTGTGGAAGTTAGGTCTCCTGTTACCCCAAAACACATATGTACTAAACCAACCATAACACCCAAAACACACAATATACATAATGACACAAGCACAAGGGTCTCACCATTAAAGCCCATAAGGCAACACACATCCACTCCAAATATCTTAATCATAGGAGACTCTATAGTGAGACAAACAGATGTCCCCCTCACCAGGCTGAACAAGGAGGAAGTCATGGTCAGCTGTTTTTCTGGTTCCAGAATTCATCAGATCACACAGGCACTCAAGTCTCTCAGCAATAAAGACACCTACTACCACACATTCAACAATAAAGAACGTTATGATTCAGTCATAGTACATGTTGGCATGAGCGACTTGAGATGTAGCTCAAGAGAGATATGATTGAGCTCTCTGATTATGTGTCACAGGCAGGTATGTCACTAGCCTTGAGCAGCATATTATCCTCACCTAGGATGATACCACAACATAAACAGAAAATCATTGACTTCACTAATTGGCTTAGTTTCTGGTGTCATTCTAAGGGGATACAGTTTCTGTTAGCCTGGGATGACATGATCAATAGACCTCAATGCTTTGCCAGATATGGTCTTCATCTGTCACCCCTGGGATTTTGACTACTGCCAAAGGCTCTTGCCATCCACATAGTGCCTTTTTAGGCAATGCCACAAGGACAAAATTCCAACCCAAAAATGTCATAAAAAAACAACCTCTAAGTTATGCTGCTTAATGCTAGGAGTCTTAGTATGAAACTGCACCCACTGGAAGCAATCATCACCTTGGAAGATACTGATATCTGTGTTTAATGGAGACCTGGTTCAAGGCTGTGGACAGCACCCCAGCCATAATGGGTTACACCTACTACCACACATTCAGACCATGAATGGAAGGCATGAAACTAAAGGAGGCAGTGTATCAATATTCATTAAAAACAAATACACATCCAGATTCATTGCACAGTATGATTCCCTGCAGACACTTCGGGTGCAACTAACTATTGTTAGGACACCAGTTCAAGTCATTGCTCACTACAGGACTCCCTCCATGAATCAGGATACCCACTCTTCCTACTTGGATCTACTAGAATCCATTAAGATACACCTGAACACCATGGCTCTGGGTGATCTTAACTACCCATCCACTGACTGGGTAAACTACTTGTGCTCAAACTAACTTGCCCAAAGATTCCTCGAGTTCATTAACTCCAATGCCCTGGACCAGATGGTGGACACCCCAACTAGGGGCACCAACATCCTGGATCTGGAGCTTACCAATATGGGGAACCAGTGTACACCCCCATTGTGAAGTCTTCCCTTGTCAGATCTCATCACTAATCAGTCTCATTTGAAGTAACTATCACAACTGACCCCCCCACCACAGCAGCAACTAAACTAAAAAACTTTTCCAAAGCAGATTATATCCTTCTAAGGGATAGTATAAATAGCTTTACTGCACCTCCCCCTTCAGATGGAACTGTCAGCTATGCAGAGTCCTACACCAATGTCTTTTACAAACACCTGCATAACTACATTTGATACAGCTGTACCTGATAGGACCAAAACAAGCTAGTCAAGGAAGAGCAAATCTGCCTGGTGGAAACTGCCATTAAAACACTTAAAACAAGAGGAAGAAATTGTTCAAAATTAAGAGAGAGCATGCCCTAAACTGGAAACACTCCCTCCTCAGCTTAAACAAGCAAATAAGACTTCTTATGAAGTCCTCCAAAGCAAACTAAGAATCTAAATTAGCATCCTAAACTAAGGACAACAATAAGGGATTCTTTAGCTACATCCATAGCCTAAAAGGTAAGACCCAGATTTGCATTGAACTAGTAGTTAATTACATCACATACATTGAGCCTGTGGACATAGCAAACCTGTTAGCCAACAGGTTATGTGAAAACTTCACTCCTCTGTGCCCACCACACATACCCCATAACATTCATTCAACCTATCCCCCACCTTGTATCTCTAGAGAGCAGGTCGTGTACACCCTCTCTAAGGCCAAAAATGCAGCATCTATGGGATCTGATGGGCTACAACAAGAACTAGCAACAGCACTGGGTATTCTTTTCAATCACAGTCTAATCACTGGCTTCATCCTAGCTGAATGGAAGATGGCCACCATTATCCCCTTGCACAAAGGTGGTGCTTCCACTGACCCTGGGGAACTATAGATCTAGTAGCCTGACTAGCCTTATCTGCAAGGCTATAGAGTGAATCAGCATGGACCTTATCAGCAAAGATATAAGGTAATCTCCAAACACTTGACCCTACTCAGTTTGGATTTGTTAAAGGGAGATCATGTCTGTTAAACCTGGTGGACTTCTTTGAGACAGTCACCAAAGCCCTGGACAGGGGGGAAACTATGCATAGAGCCTATCTGGACTTGGCCAAGGCTTTTGACACTATTACTCACTAAGGCATTATTGACAAACTCACCCAGCTCAGTAGCAACCCTTATATCTTTAGGTGGGTCACTAACTGGCTCACTGATAGAACCCATACAGTCAAAATAGTGGAATCCACCTCCAACAGTGACCTATAACCAGTGGTTTTCCACAGGAATCAGTCCTGGGATCTCTACTATTCAGAATATATTTGTCTGAAGTACAAGCAAAAACTAAAGGTCTGTGGCTGGCAAAGTTTGCTGACGACTGCAAACTGGGAGCAGTCATAGAATCCCCAAAAGCTGTCAACATCCTTCATGAGGGTCTTAAACAAATGATTGGCACCAAAGTCATGGCCTTAAATGCAATGGAAAAAATGCATTATCATCCCTTTCAGTTAGAGCAATGTTTCTGCTAACTACCACATCAATAGAAACACCTTAAGCATACACTCAGTGGTGACAGACTTGGGCACAGAGGTTGACAGCAACCTTACCTTTGACCAGCATGTCTCCACAGTGGTAAGAACGGCATTCTATGTTGATGATCGCATAAGTAAGGGCATTGCCTCCAGAACAAAAAAGTTTTAACCTCCCAGTACTTCTCCCTTATCAGCCCAATAAAGGAGTGCAATACCCCTTTTGGTATGTACCTTTCCAGTCACTGCGATGACTGAAGAGACCACAAAGGTTCCTCACAAGGAGAATTCAAGGTCTTCATCATCTGTCCAATCTGGATTGGCTGAAATTGTTGTCGCTTTACTTCGTTTCATACAGAGCACTCAGAGGCGATCTCTGCCTTGTGTTTAAGGCAATCTCTGAGGCTGCTTTACTGGAAATGCTGTATATCTGTAAGTCCAATGGCTCATGAATTACTCATTCAAGATATTAACCTGGCATGTGACATTAATAGAACCTGCTGAAAGGACAGATTTGTCTCCCAGAAGTTACCACATCTGTGGAACAGACTTCCAATACATGTAAAGCAGAGCACCTCTTTGGCCCTCTTCAAGCACAATCTGGACGATTGGATGGGTACCCATATATTCACCCCAGGGGTTCCAGCTGCATGTCTCTTGGACAAGGGCAATAGGTGCTGATAAAGAAAAGAAGGGCAGAACTTGGCTAGGCTTGTAAGGGCTCTAGGGCTATTAGCCTATTAACTTCCTATGATTCTAAAAGCCTGAATAAGTGGACAACCTATGTTGGTCAAATAAAAGTATGATAACACCTCTGTGTTCTCGAGTCTTTGTGTTTTCTGCTAATGGATCAGCACATAATTTCTTAATGTTTACTACTTCATAAATACATTTTATATCAATTTGTGGCAAGGGTGGGGGAAATGAGGTCTGATTAACTATTTGGAAGTCCCTCATGACTACATTTTTACATTTAAAGTACCATAGTTCTAGCTGTGAAGTGCCAAGCATATTTTTATTTTGTATAGCTGAGTTTTAAAAATGTGGTGTGGAACATTATTATGGTTTGGTTGTCTACTTTGCGGTTTCAGTTTTTCCACACCAGTCATGACATCCCAAGAACTACCTGCAGCTATGTTAGTAAGCCAGGATTTTCACAACACTCATATTTTACTTCATTAACAGGAAAATTATGATGTTGGTTCAACAGTTTACTCAGGCTGTCATCCAGATCAAAACTGTATGGAATCAAGAGGATTCTATACACTTGTTTTCCCAACCAGATGGAGACAAGGAGGGAATTACGCAGTCAAAAAAGGAGGGCTTCACATTTGGAAGAAGATTCCCATTTTGGTCAACAAATGGTTAGATAACTTCTTGTACCAGAAGGACAGAGAAAGTGACCAGCTTAGTTCCTCATTGACTCAAATTTCAACTTTGGAATATAAATTCTAGAAATTCAGGAGTTTACATACGAATAAATATATTTTTTAAAGATTTCATTACATGTCACCACTTCCCTAAAGGCCTAAGGATTTGGATGTTTTCTACCAACACTAGTTGGAGAATTGTGTTTTTTTTATCACCAAAGATATGGAATATGAAAATATTAATGAGGGACAATGAGTATAAAATGACTAGGTTATGGCAGGATATTTCCCATTTAACTTCAAGTAATATGAATGATTTGCTTTTTGGTACATAAAAAATACAGTAGTACAATTTGTTTACTAATTTGGATGGAAACTGGCGATGGTTAAAAAAAAGACATCTAGAAATGACAGTGATTACAGTAACAAAAAGGTGTACCCCTTTAAAAACCAAGGTTCTATGAACCACATAGACACAGTCAACAGCAAAGAAGGAATTGTTATGGAAGTTGAGATCAGCACTGATGAAGGAGCCTACGGTGAAATCCTTTTAGAACATAAACCCTGAGACATTCAGAGAGGTTAACAAACAAGAGGAAGGCAAAACCTTATTATCCCTAGAGGGAAAGAAACATATAAGGCGAATGGAGCTAACAACCTTTGATACTCCCAAGGTAAGGGGAGTTGTCGTGGTCAAGGTAAGAGAAATTGAATTCCTTAATTAACATAGGTATTATCTCTGTTATAGAAATATTTGATTTTAAGATGTTTCACTACAGTAAGTTAGACATTAACATTAACATCATCCAATTTAAGGCTTTTTGTTAAAAAATTCTCTTTTGTTCCTATATCAAGTGTGGACATAGCTGACATCTTGATCTAAATGAAACTTTTTACCAGAAAGTTGAATTTACCCTTGTTTTTTGATAAACATAAGGCACCTTCTGATGACAAAGTCACACTTAAAAGATCTAGTACCTTTATTCCACCAATGCACCCAGTTGTCCATTTGTTGAAAAACTATGTGAAAAAGACATCAAGAACACGTTGGTAAAAAAAAATAACAACAATTTGACTCCCACAGAAAAAGGTGTTTTAAATAACCTGAGGGCAAAAAAAGACATCAGACTGATGAAGCCTGACAAAGGGGGGAGGTAATGGTCACCAAGGACACAGTAGATCATGTTAGCAAACTGATGGGTATTTAGAACAATAATGAGTGTTATGAAATTGTATCTAAAAATTATATTAGCAAAATGATTGGTATTTAGAACAATGATAAGTGCTATGAAATTGCATCTAAAAACTAGATTAGTACTGCTTATATGAAAACTGACTTGCTCTTAGATGATATGGTTTATGAAAGGCCAATTAATAGTGAAACTTTTTTTAAAAAACAAAACATCCAAGGATACTAGCTATTTTGGTATCCTGAAGGTACATTTGGATGTTAATGGTTCCCCTTTAAGACCCACTGTTTTGTTGGCAGGCTCAAAGATGGAGCATTTACCAAAGATCATGGAGAGAATGCTTAAGAGATATTTGGATAACATTAAATGTGTTTTGAAAGATTCTTGGAATTTTTTGATACAATTGAAAAATACGGATTTTTATGTGTGATGGTATGTTAGTTACTATTGGTATAAAAACATATTTTCAGCAAGGCCACACAACACAGGTATAATGTGGTTTATGGAAGGGATTTCATGTTTTAAAAGTTTAACTATCACTGACATTAGGACAATTTGTTGTTTAACAAAGGTAACATTGAAGAATAACTATATTTACTTGCTTGGTGAATATTTTAGTCAGAAGACAGGTATACTAATGGGGGCAGCCTGTGCCCCGTGTTTGCCAATATTGCATTACGGTATTGGGAAATTAACATTTTGTTTAAAACTGAAATGTCTAAGAGGTGTCAAGCCTATGTTAGGGTTTTGGATGTGATTTTTATGGTGTGGGATGGTGACAACACCTCCCTACACTATTTGGTTGATTGGATGGATAGTGCAACTGATTTCTTTTTAATTTATACACAATTGTTCTACCAGCTTCATTTATTCTTTGGACGTCACCATCAAAATAATTGCTGGCAGTCAGCTATTAACAGAAAGCCAACAAACAGTAATACATTGTTATATTACACTAACTGCCACACACTACACTGGTGGTGATTGGTTAAAAATTATTAGAATATCAAAATTAACCTCAGATGACAATATTTTTAAGTATGAACTGAATACATTTAAAGATATATTATGCCAGCGAGGTTACCCTGAAGATCTGATTCCAGGCCAAAAACAACCACAAGGCATTCTTTAGCTATGTCTACAACATCAAAAGCAATACACAGTTGTGTGCAGAGCTCATTGTTAATGGCACAACCTATACTGAGCCAGAAGATATAGCAAACCTACTGGCCAACATATTCAGCTCTAACTTTACCCCTCTCTCCACCTCAACCTCCCCTCAGGAAATAGCAGTAAATATAATTCACCCTACTATCACTATGGGACAGGTTCTTGTTAAGGTCAAGAACTGCATCAACAGGCCAAGACAGTATCCCAGAATACTTAATAAATAGCATGAAACATGACCTATCAGCCCTTCATAATATCTATTGAACTGCAGCCTCCAAACAGGCTTCATGCCTTATGAATGGAGAAGAGCAACAGACTTTCCTCTGCCCAAAGGGGGGTCATCTACATGTAGAAACTACAGACCCATAAGTCTCACTAGTCTCATATGCAAAACCAACGAAAAATTAATGTGGAATGATCAATAATGATATACTAAACCTCAAGACACTGGACTCAATCCCATTTGATTTTGTCAAGAGCAAGTCATGCCTTCTTAGACTTGTGGAGTTCTTTGAGAAGGTTACCAAAGTAATGGATGAGGGCATAATGGTTAACACTGCCTACCCTGACCTGGCTAAGTCATTTGACAAAATACCCTACTCAAACATTGTTGATAAACTCAAGAGGTTAGGTATAAAGCTTTATGTCACCAGGTGAATAGCCAGATGGCTCAAAAAATGACCCAAGAAGTTAAAATTGAGGAGTCCACCTTTACAAAGAGGCCTGTCAGAAGTGGAGTCCCTCAGGGATTGGTCATAGGACCCCTTCTTTTTGACATTTACCTCACTGAAGTCAAGGCTTATGTCAAATGCCTCTGGATGACCAAATTTGCAGATGATTACAAATTAGGAGCAGTCACAGAATCCCCTACTGACACAAATGTTCTCCAGGAGGGTCTGACACAGAAAAATAACTTGTCTCAGAGTCATGGACTAAAACCAAATGCCAAGAAGTGTATAATAGTATCCTTCAGGAAGTTATCCATCCCTGTTAACTATCATATTGACATCACACCCCTAAGGGTCAACCCAATAATCAGGGACTTGGGGACACAAGTAGACAGCAATCTAGCCTTTGACTATCACGTGTACAGTACTGAGGAAATTGTTCTATGTTCTGTCACTTATAAACAAAGGTATGGCATCTATGTCCAAGAAGATCATTTTTCCACTATATTCAGTATTCATCAGACCTATCATTAAGTACAGTGCCCCCTCTGGCATGTACATAACCAGGCATATCTAACAACTAGAATGTCCAAAGAGGTTCCTCTAAAAAGGAAAGAATACAGGGTATAACTAACATGTCATATGCAGAACATCTCAAAACCTTATCCATTCATTCAGTCTCCTACAGGTTAAAGGGAGATCTATGTTTGGCATACAAGGCATTGACGGACTCCACCCTGATGGGTCTCCTGCAAATCTGAAAAACAAATATCACCAGAATTACCCATTTGAAAGACTTACACCTTGCCAGTGATATAAGTAAGTCCTGCTGGAAAGGCAGGTATGTATCCCACAAGTAACCCCTTCTTTGGAAAATGCTCCTTACACATCTGAGCCAGTGTTCCTCTTGAACCAAATTCAATTATAACTTGGACAATTTAATAGGGTACAGGACATTCATCCATTCATCCCTGGTTTGGCACCTATGTCTCTAATGGATACAGGAAGCCTGTAAATGATTAATCTCTCAGGTCCCTGCTTGTAACTGTTTCATCTCCCAAGCCCCTGCTTATATCAAGGGTACCAGAACTTGCCAGAGATTTGGGATGCATGGCTAGGCTTAAAAAGGTCCTAGTGGTCATTAGCCTAGTATACACCTATGAATCTGTGATTAACAATTGTGCTGAGGTGATTTCAGCCTCTAGATCTACCATCTATCCCTCTTTCATAACACAATGACCAGTACAGTAAAACTGCAACTAACAATACATACAACACTGAACAATACAGCAAAGCATGCACGATTACTTATTGCATTGACTCGCAAGCTATTAAGAATATCATTCAAAAAACTGGAAATGTTTTTATTATCTTGGAAATGGTTTAAAAAGCATTGGTGAAGAACCATTTTTTCTGTATAAAAACTTAAAAGGTTTTGGAGAGACCTTTAATGGAATCTAATAGTGTACAGCAATGGCATAAGGAAACCAGAAAATATGGTATTTGTAACCAATGCAAATACATCTGAAGTAGTTTAAAGGAACAATCCCTGAAAGGTCTAATAAAGACACTTGCAGAAGGCAGATTTAATCTAACACCAGTGTGATAGTATACATTGCATGATCTAAGATTTTTTGTGGTTTTTATACAGGTAAAGCACAAAATAGTTTTAAAACTAGAATTTACCAACATATATGCTGTTGTTCTAAATTAGATAAAAAATACTTTAGTAAGGCATGCAAGAATTTGTCCTAAGAGAGGTCAATTTTTATTTGCAATTTTAGAAAAAAATGACTGTGATGAAAGAGGGGCAACTGCAAGAATAAACTAGCATTAAGGGAATTTATTTTGCAACTGAGGACAAATGTGGGTAATACCCCTGGTTTGAATGATATGATTAACATTAATATTGTATTAAAAAATAGAGCTGTTGATGTTTAGTGGGAGGGGACATGAATTAGTATTTTACAATTAGGACTGGCAATTTGCTTTTTAAACAAGTGGATGAGATGTAGAATTAACTGGTTTTGAGTTTTTGTTCTATTTCTTTGAATTTTAACATTTTGTGTTAAATGAAATGGCTGTGATGTTAGTGATTTACATATAATTAATTGTTTATAAGGTGCAAGTGTTTAGTAATGTATTACGCTCTGATGAAGTGATAAAGTCCAACCTATGGACAAAAGTGCTTAACATTTTACACTTAATTATAGGACCACAGCTCAAGCAGTGAAATGTCAAGCATTTTTTTATTATTATTTATTTTCTCCCTCATGGCTAATGCTAACAAAGGTATTAGAAAGGTCCAGAAAAAAGTGTTACTGCTGTTGCTGCTGTATAGGTAGAATTTGTATATCCTTCACTGTGAATTTTGTGAAGGCTGTGCTATAGTATACGGTGTTGGGGAGGAGGCACAAAATGGTATCGAGAAGTGCTAGGCAGCCAGCTGGTGACTTCAAAGTAAGGGGTAAATGGGTGAGGCTAATTAGAATGGGTGGGGACTTTATTTTCACAGATCAATGACTATTTTTATTTTCATCAACAGATTGCTTCAATACTGGCTCTTGAAGATTACCTTATTGACTATATGAACCTCCTCAGGTTATAGTCTGCAACTAACAGGGCCAGCCTCATGTGAGAAGAAACCCAAGCCAAAGAACTCCATTGGCCTCCCTGTTGCACAATGGTCCTTGTGCATATCTCCATTGCCTCTCCTATGTTTTTCCCTCTACCTGGCCCCAAATAGTACGGTTGTGTACACTTATCATAAATGTAGATGTTCGAGTGTATTCACTGTTGCAGTCATCATGCTTGGGTCATCTGCCTGCAGGTAGCCCTCAGTCGGCCCGAATACCAGAGACTTGGTATTTCTGCATCAGATGCTGTCACTTCTCCCCTGATGTCAGGTCGTCAGGGGTATAAAAACAGGCAGATGACATCATTACATCAGTTTTTCATGCCCCAAATGCCAGGAGCCCCCAAATAGGGAGCTAGGATACAGTGGGGAAAACAACACCAGTAAAAAGTAAATATCAATACCAGTAGGAATAGCCATAGGAGGAGAGATAGAGAAAACCAGGGGCTGGAGGGAGGGAAACCAGGACTGCAACAGTGAATACACTCGAACATCTACATTTATGGTAAGTGTACACAGCTGTACTATGTTCGTCATGTTTCACTGTTGCAATCATCTCAATTGGGTTGATTCCCAATGCTGAAGAAGGGTGGAGGCAGTCAAGAAGAGTTAGGGCTGGCTAGTAGGCCTTGCAAGACTGCTGTAGCAAAACCTGCCCTGGATTTAGAAAATATAGGCAGGTGGTAATGCTTGGTGAAGGTGTGTACAGAACTCCAGGTAGCAGCTTCCAGGATGTCCCTGATAGGGACTCCCCTGAGAAATGCTGTGGAGGTAGATGTAGCCCTAGTGGAATGTGTTCTGACCCCCTGAGGGGTTGGTTTTCCATGGTGCTTGTAACAAAAGTGGATGCAGTGTGTTATTCATTTGGAAATGATTTATTTTGAAATGGCCTTGCCCTCTGCCCCTGTTGCAAAGCTGACTATCAACTGGTCAGATTTTCTGAAAGGCTTAGTCCTATCAAGATAGAATCTGAGCTGTCTCTGCATGTCCAAAGAGTGCAGGATCCTTTCCCCTTTATTTTGAGGATTAGGGAAGAAGGGTGGCAAATGGATGGATTGATTGAGTACCACACTGGACACCACTTTAGGC
Organism: Protopterus annectens; assembly: GCF_019279795.1. Lineage (NCBI taxonomy): Eukaryota > Metazoa > Chordata > Ceratodontiformes > Protopteridae > Protopterus > Protopterus annectens. Next base: position 503,560,552 of record NC_056731.1, on the reverse strand, counting down.
ATAAAGGAAGAGTTAGTCCTGAGGGAAACCCTGTCAGCATAAAGAACCAACCAGCAGAATGCTGTCACCATGGAAAATAATGAAGGGTTCCACAGCCATCAGTGCTTGTAACTCAGAAACTCTTCTAGCTGAAGTGATGGCTAGAAGCAAGGCTGTTTTCCAAGAGAGGAATTTTAACTCTGCTGAAGCAGCAGGTTCAAAAGCGTGAGCTTTTCCAGTACAACGTTAAGGTCCCAAGCAGGGGTGGGTGCTCTCCTTGGTGGTCTTAAGTTGTTTGCCCTTCTCAGGAACTGTTTGATGAGAGGGTGAGAGAATAGAGATGGCTCAGTGTTGTAATGAGCTGAGATGGCAGAGGCATGGATCTTAATAGAGGAGAATGATAGGGCTCTGTGGAGTAGTTCTGCTAGGTAATCCAGGATTAGGCTAAGGAGGGCAGAGCTGTGTTCTTTTCTTTAGACTGAATCCAAGAACAATACCTTTTCCACTTATCAGCATAGGATTTCCTAGTACTGGGCCTTCTGGCTTCAAGGATGACGTCCAGCACCTGTTTGCTTAGGGTTGCTGGTGGAGTATTCAAGGAATAAGCCAGGTTGCAAGATTTAGGGTTTGCAACTGTGGATAAAAAATCTGTCCGTCCTGCTGAGACAGCAGGGTTGGGGTCTGGTGTAGGTGCCAGGGTGGCACCGTTGTCAGGCTGCACAGGAGTGGGTACCAGTGCTGGTGTGGCCAGTCTGGGGCAATCAGAATTGTCCTTGGCCTGTCTTGTTTTATCTTGAGTATAACTCTTGAGAGAAGTGGCAGAGGGGGAAAGGGATAATTTGAGAGGTTTTCCCACTGAAAGGATAGGGCATCCACACGTTAGGCCCTGCTGTGAAGGTTCCTGGTGCAGAATTTGCTTAGCTGGTGGTTTTAAGGGGAGACAAACAGATCCACCTCTGGAGTCCCCCATTTCTCTATCAAAAGGCTGAAGGTGCTGAGCTCCAATTTCCACTTGTGTGGATCTAGGAGATTTCTGCTTAAGTCGTCTGCCAGTGAATTTTGTTTGCCTGGCAGGAATTGAGCTTGTAGATGGACTTGGTTGTCCAAGGCCGTGTTCCACAGGGCCATGGCTAACCTGCAGAGTGGGTAAGAATGGGTTCCCCCCTGCTTGTTGATGTACCACATAACTGTGGTGTTGTCTGTTTTTATCAGCTGTTGTCCTGGAAAGAGTAGGGATCAGAAAGCTGTCAGGGCATTTTGTACAGCTAGCATCTATTTTTGGTTGTGCAGATGAATTTGACTTGGGCTCCAGTGGCCCTGAATACATTTGCCAGCCATGTGAGCCCTCCATGCATAGTCTGATGCATCTGTGGTGCTGAGGGCCTGGGTGGTGTGGGGTTGAGTAAATGGCAGTCCCTCATTGTAGTTGCATGCTTCTGCCCACCAAAGGAACTTAGACAAGGTATGATAGGAATGACTGTTTCCAGGTCCTGAGAATGTTGGCACCAAAGACATTTTAAGTACCATTGAAGTTTCATCATATGCAGTCTTTCATATGGAATTAGCAGTATACATGAGGCCATGAACCCTAGGGCTTGCAGTATTTTTCTTGCAGATAGCTGGGTTCTGGTGGCCATTTGTTTGAAGTAGTCTGTCAGATAGACCTGTTTTTCTGAAGTGAGGAATGCCATCTGGGAAGTTGTGTCCAAGCTTGCTCCCAGGAATACAATCTTTTGACTGGGTACCAGTTGTGATTTCTTTTCATTGATGGTGTACCCCAATGAAGTGAGAAGGCTTTCTACAAATGCCAGGTGCTGTAGCAGCAATTCCTGATTGTCCGCCTGAATCAGGTAGTCGTCCAAAGTATTGGTAAATTTGGATATTTCTGTGCCTGCAGTATGCAATGGCTGGAGCCAGGCATTTTGTGAATACCCTGGGCGCAGTAGATAAGCCAAAGAGAAGTGCAGAGAATTGATAATGCATAGATCCTGCCCTGAAATGTAGATACTGTCTGCATGACTCCCTTATGGGGATGTGCAGATAGGCTTCTTTAAAATCTAGGGTGACTAACCAGGCATCCTTGGCTAACATAGGGAGAAGCTATCGCAGGGTAAGCATCTTGATTTTGGCACCACCAGGAAGGTGTTGAGAATTGAAAGATCCAGGATTGGGCAACAAGAGCCCTCTTTTCTGGGTACCAGGAAGAGTCTGGAGTAGTATCCTTGACCCCTCTGTTCTACTGGAACAGGCTTAATAGCTCTGATATTGAGCAGGGAAAGTACTTGGTTTTGAGCCTTTGCCCACTGGTTTGGAGGAAGGCCTAGAAACCCGCTTGGGGTTGGCAGTGAATGGAAATAAAATTTGTACCCCTGGGATATAATGTTGAAGACCCATCGGTCCTGAGTGATACACATCCAGTTTTTTGCATGAAGTGAAAGTTTTCCTCCTAGGGGTACAAGCAATTGGGCAGGGCTGGGAAGTGGAGTGAAGAAGTCATTGTGAGCTTTTTCCATAAGTAGGTGGCTTAACCACTCCCTGCTTTAAGGGTGGGAGCACTCCATTGCTTAGATCTCTGCATACACTGAGACCGTAGTCTGGGTGGTCTGTTTCCCCTGGGTCTTGTTTGAGAAGGCCTGGAGGGGGCTTAAAAGGACCAGTGTTTTGAAGGGCAATGCCTACTGAATCTGGCGGGTTGCATTTGTAGGAATTCTTTAACAGTCTGCATAGATTTAGCTTTTTCTTCCATCCTTTTAAGCACCTCTTCTGCTTTGGTGCCAAGCAAACAGTCCTTATATTCAAAGGAGCATCTAGTAATTTAGATTTTACATGATCTGGCAAGGTCTGCTCCTTCAGCCAAGCATGTCTTCTCAGTACAGAGCCAGTGACTGCTGCCCTGCAAGATGCTTCTAGGGTATCAAAGCCACACTACAAAGTATGCTTACTGACTTGGTTTGCAGAGTGCATAAGCTCCTGCAATTCTTTATTTTCTGCACAATCTGGAAAAGTTACCACTTTTTGTTTAATAAGTTCCATGATATGTTGCTGGTATTTCAGCATGTGAAACTGGCAATTCAATGCCCTGATAGCAAGAGTTGCAGAGGTATATACCGTCTTACCCCATCTGTCCAAAGCTCTGGAATCCCTGTCCGAAGGGGTGGGATTCTTGACTGTAGTAGCCTTGATACCTTTAGGCCCCTGGGAAATTATCTCTGGGTCAGCAGTAGGATTCTTGAAAAGAAACCTGTGAGTATCACTTATCGGTACTACCTATCTGGCTTCCTAGGGGCAGGAGGTAAAGTGTCAGGAGTAAGACTGGATTCCATGTAAACATCATCCACAACATCCAGGACAGGGGGTATAGCTAAAGGCCTGTGCTGACGCAACTCTAAAAATTTTCTGAGTCTCTTTTTGGACTGAGGATAGTCTTGGCATCCCCAATGGAAATGCTCTCTTAAAGTATGCAAGGTTTCACCAAAAGAAAAATCCTCTGGAGGGGAGGCAGAGGGAATGGATTCCTCTGCATCTGAATCCTCATAGGCGGATAAGGGCATGTCTTCATAATCAGAAAGTTTAGAGTCATTGGACTCCTGGTCTGTAGAATCTGAAGGGGACTGGATTCTTTGTCTCTTTGCAGGAGAAGGTTGGTTTCCCCTAATCAGCATAATAAGGTCTTCCAGCCATTCTAAGCATTTGTTTTTGTGGCATGTGTGCCTGAGCATGCGCTTTGGTCGTCAGTTTTCTAGGCATAGTGCATACTCTGGGCCTAAGAAACTCGGTAGTTTTGGTTAGAAATGAAGTTGTCAGTTTGTTTTGAACATTGGTAGAGTGAAAAACTGCCTCAGAAGCCGGTGCCTGCATAGCGGCAATGGACCCATCCAAGGTAGAGAGATCCGCTGGTTCCATAGTCGAAGAAGCATCTCGTATCATACCAGACTACGAATGGGTCTCAGCAGAGGCCTGCGAATCCACTGAAGTGAGCATCAGGGGCTGCAAAGGCGCCTCACTGAGTACAGGTGGGCTGGCGACTAGCTTAACAGAAGCATCGTCAGCAGTTTTGGACCTATGACGTCTGTCTCTGTCTTTATCTTTACGTTTTTTCAGAAAATCGGTAGTTGGATGGCTTACCAAAGCCATTTCAGAATATGGAGATCGAGAGCGAAAGAATTTAGCGACAAAGAGAGCCCGACGACAAATGGTTCAGGCATTACAAGGCACAAAACCGACAGGGAGGGACATTGTGGTCTGAGCCTAAATAGGTGACTCACTAAGAATGAAAATCTCTGTATTTGCTTTCCACATGCAAGTCAATTGTTAACTTTTTCTGACATCTGTTATAGCAAGAAAAAAGGATCCCCAAAGGGGTACTTAGCCTTAGAAGACTTCAAGATTATTCAACTCGAAAACGGAAAATTCAGATAGTGGCCGACCGGCACTTTCAAACTGCTTCTGCTTTGGGCTCCTCCTCGGCAAGAAAGACTGATGTAATGGCGTCAGCTGCCTGTTTTTATACCCCTGACGACTTGATGTCAGGGAAGAAGCAACAGCATCTGACGCAGAAATACTAAGTCTCTGGTATTCGGGACGACTAACGGCTACCTGCAGGCAGATAACCCAAGTGTGATGACTGCAACTGTGAAACACGAAGAACATCATCCAGATAGATTACTTGTTTCATGCTTTTAACATTTAGTCTTACCTTTTAGCTTTATTTATGTCCTTTTAACACATGTCTACTGGGCTTGACTCCACTGTAATAAATATGGAGAAATAACTGAATAAAGCCATGGATTTGGGAACATTAGTCCTCCAGAACTCATACAGCTTTAGCTGTTTTGAGGTGTATCTTAATAGTTTTGATTTTTACAGACATTTGATCCAGTGATGGCCTGAACAAAAATAATGAGTAATGAAAGAAATACAGTCTTTTTTTTTTCTTTCAGAGAAAATTAAGCTGTGCCTAAAGCTTAATGTTCCAAGCTAACTAAATAGTAGTTCTCAATAAACTGATACAAAATGCTTATACGGCTCTTTTAATCCAATATGGAATGGTGTTTGCCTCTCTACTTCTCCAAAAAAAATAGTAACCTTCAATGGGCTCATCCACTGTTAGACTGGGATGAAAGGAAAAGTACAAATGGTCACGGACACACATTTTATAGATGAAAGTCTCAGGAAAGAAAATAGAGCACTTGGACAAAACCTACAAAAATAAAGGCAGTAAATATAGACTCAACACAGAAAAAGGATAAGCAAAAAACTCAAACCAGACAACAAAGGTATACAAGACAGCAATGCTACTTTCTTGCACCACTGTGCCAGTGATCAGGTGCTAGGTGCTATCACACACAACCTGCCCAGACTGCTACAGTCACCATACCTCTCAACCTGGAAACATCAAAAATCTGGACAAGGCCCATGAAAAATAGGTACAAATCTGTACGCTGATTAACATATAATTTGCATACATAATTATGTAACCCCACCCACTCCACTGGAATTGTGGGATGCCAACGTTCAAACGCAAACTGAAGAACAGATAACCAAAAATGGCACCAGAGTCCCCCTGCAGCCATTGCAATGTGCCATTACCTGGTTAATTTGCCCTATTTACCATAAACACTATAATGTGCTTACTGCTTTACTTCTACAATATCTGGATTAATTTAAAAAGTTTATTTTATATTTTATAGCATAAACACTACTAGACCTCTGCTAAACAAAGCAATACAGTCTCACAATGAAAATAGGCTTAGCATTATAACTACTCTGCCCTTGAAACTCACATTCATTGAAACAGCATTGAAACCCACAAAGAAAATGCATCTGGCCAGTGGTAAGATTAGCTTTGGGCTGTTTTCAAATCATAGGCCCCCTTGTACACAAAACATTACATGTGTTCTTTGATGCATCTTCCGGACAATATTAAATTATATTCCTTGTATAATACAGCATACTTGCTACAGCGCGTTTTAAATTTATTGTTTTGAACACCTTTACTGTAAGCAATGAAACAAAGTGCATGAACCAATATTTGACTAAACTGCCCAGTTCAGAACATTTCCATCATAAAAGTATGAATAATGTCTACAATCCACCAGTATCAGTAAATATGCACAATCTCTGCAGAAGTAAAAGTCACATAATATTTCCACATTAAGGAGATATGTAACTAATGAAGAGGTTGCTGCTAGCAAACAACTTAATATTTCATTGTTTCATCTACAAATAACATGCCTGTTGCCCTTGAGATATAAATTGCCTATGTTGCATAAAAAAAATAAGCTAGTAATATTACAACAGGGAATTGATGGTAAACTGATAACAGGCTCATAATTACTAGCCATCTCTGCCAAAGAGAACATTCTCAGGACTGCAAAGTACAAGAGAGTACAGTATCAGCAATCTACATGCTGTGGGAGTAGAACCCACAGCCTTCTATTTCAAAAGTAAGTATTCGACCCATCATACTACTGAGTCTACTGACAACACAAACACACTTACTATAAACAACACTATACTCATCTCCCCCTGAAGACCTATCCAGCATAAGAAATCTGGAAATAACCAAAAATTTATTGGGAAGGGGACAAAAGACCAAAACAAGGGACACATTTTAAACATTGCTTGTATGATAGTATAAAATGTTTTGTGTTACCAAGCATGCATTTCCTGAAAGACAGGAAGACTGAAACTTAAATGGCAATGATTATTTAGTGAATTTAGTTCTCATTGTATTTGCCAGAAAACAATTTTTTTTAAGAGAAACAGACCAAAAGTATTTATGAGCCAACATTCCAGACAGTCTCTCAGACACACTTTCTGCTGCAGCTGTTAAGTAAACCAAAAGCAGTTTGTTAAATAAGTAAAGCACACATTGGGTTTTATATTATTTCAATTGAAACCTGACCTTTAGCCAGAAACGTGTTTTCTGTTGAAGAAAGAAAACTAGCACCTGCACTCCAGTAGAACCATGGCTAGCTCAACTGGTGATCTGGCACCCTGTGCAGATGCCCAAACAACTGATTCCTTTTTCAGCACAAAGTCAGGGAGCAAAGAAAAAAAAGTCTACTACACATTCACCTCACACTAAGAACCTTTATGGATTTATGCCAACATTGCTGCCACAGCCAGGAACAGAAACCTTGTACACACAGCTAGTCTTCCAACCGAGTACCAACAGGCCTACTAAAAAGTCGACGCTGAAGCCGCAAAACAGAAATAAAACAATCAAAGCTTGGGAATCACAAAAACAAAATGCCGAAATACAGCATTGACCTTAAAAAAACGGTTACATATAAAGACACGTGGAGAATCAAAACTCGTCTCTTCCCTAAACATACAAACTCACTTACAGCGGCATTAACTACATAACATATGTGAATAAAGAGCAGCAGGACTCCCTTTAAATACAGCTAAAGGATTTACACTAGCTCACAAAGCAGTTGCAAAGTCCCCGAACAACAGCGAACAGTAACTTGTCCCAACAGCATGGTGTGCATCTAAGTCTAAAAAAACAAGTAATTGAAGTACAGTACAACTGTCTCAGTACCACACACACTTTGTTTCCAATCCTTACCTAATTCTCCAAGTGACTTCATCCCATTCTCGCAGCCTGCAATCGTTTAAGCTAGCCCGTTCTTTGCAGCAAAAAAAAACAAAGCAAGTCCGACTCCTGCAACAGTTTAATTCGGCACGGCAGGCAGCAAAAATAAAAAAAACAAAGCAAATCCAGCCTATTTCGGCAGTAAAACAAAGCAAAATACAATGCTTGAACAGAAACTGCCATTAGTGTTGCTGCCAGTATCTGTAATTCCCGCGCACTCGTAGCCAGCCGGAAATGATGATGTGAGCTCCTTGAGCTCAATTCCGACTGGCTGGTAGCCCTGACTGAGCTGACGTCATCACCCACGTGATGACGTCAGCTCCGACAGCACGATAAATTAAAAAAATAAAAAAAAAGTAAAAACAAAATCGGAAATGAAGGGGTACCACTCGGGAATCGTCAGTCACTTAATGAGTACAATGCTGATGTTTATGGTGAAAAGTAAAAAAAAAAATTTTAACGGCCAACTTGTTTCTTTTAGGTACACTGCAATCTGCCCCCCCCCCCCAAGGTTATTATCCTCGTGGAGATCTCCTTGTAATGCATCCATCAGTTATAGCCACTTATACTATTGTGACTGCACACCTCAGAACAGTGATTCAGATAAAATGAATGGAAACAAATATAAATAACTGCCGCCTTAGTTCACAACTGTCAGAATACAGCATACAACCCACTGCAAATCCCTCCATACCTGTTAACTTCTTAGTTCAAGAGTCAAGAAGAAAGTTAAACAGTAACTGGAAGACAAACGACCAATTTCAGGGGCAGTAATGAGCTGAAAAGAGACAGTCCTGTGTGTCCTCTTATATACTTGGAAAGTTGCCAGAATAACAGGCTTTCCATTAATATACTCTTTCTGAATGTTACTAAGTCTGAAACTGAAATATCTGTCAATATTTAGCAACCGCATTTCTTGATCATTAGTCACAAAATGTGAGGAACAGATTAACATAGAAAGCATTCTGTAAACTTCAGATAGTTAAAGAGCATCTATTTCCCTATACACATACATATATTTTACAGACACACACACACACACACACACACACACACACACACACACACACACACACACGCACACACACACACGTGACCATCAATTGCAGCCACGGGTATAACTGTGACAACACAAGTAACGAACGATGAAATATACACAGGCCGCACAGCAATGTAGCTTCTTAGCTCAGTGCGGCCTGAATACAATGTACAGCCCCCCACCCCCCATACGTCTTAACCTCTTAGCTCAAGAATGAAGGAAAAAAATAATAGGAAACAAAGGAATAAAATCAGGGATATATAATGCCCTTATACATTTAAGAAAGTTGCAAGAAGGCTTTATATCTGCATGCTTTTTCTCAATGTTATTAAGTCTGAAAACTCAAATCCTAATCACTAATTTGTAGTTTTACAAAGACCATACCAAATGACAGGCAAAATTAGAGACATTCTGCAAAATTAGGAACAGCTAAGATCATCTTTGCTACACACACACACACACACACACGCACACACACACACACACACACACACACACACACACACACACACACACACACACACGTGTATAGATATTTATATATATGTGTGTGTATAGATATCAAGATATATGTGTGTATATATATTTTAATAAATAAGAGAATAACTGAATATCTGTGGACACCTCCAGTAGTTCCACTTTCAGTTTCAATTAGGTTGTCCCTGTTACCTGAGGCAGCTTGAGGCAACAGAAACGCCTCCTCTTTCTTTCAGATAGCAGCCCATTTCCAAACTCCCTTTCTGTCTCTTGAATCATCACCTTAATCTTCATTTGGACTGTAATTAATGCTAGACAAGTGAGTGAAGTAAAGCACATTTCTTTTTTTCATGCGATGGAACTCAGAAGTGATCAGAACTCCATGCATACATAGTAGCATGTGAAAATTTCCAAGCGTGATTTAAAGAAAGAAAAGTAAATAATTAAACAGTTTAACCTAGATTTTTTAAAACAAATAAAATAAGAAAAAAACACATTTTTCTTTCTTCAGTACAACGGACCATCCCTGCAGGAATGTATGATTAGGTGTGATGAATTATCCAACCGCAGTCAGGTGTGTATAACACTATAGTTCACCATTTGTTTGCAGAGGGTTCAAATAAATTACCCCTGCAAGTACATAAGTCTTTAATTCAAACAGGGAAACTATGGTCAAAATATAATGCATACTGGTACATTACATGGGTTTGCAGCACCAGAACCTCCCAGTGCAAAGCAAGAAACTGGGAGAATATTCGGATTAGCAGGTTATAGACTATAGCTTTAAATTTAGTAGCAATCATTTCTTTCCTACAGAAGAAAAGAAGAGTTATATACCATGATTTAATGTCTATTAATTGCAACTGGTAATGTGCTTCAGTCATTGCCTTGCACTCACATATAAACATGTTACACTTCATTTTTAATAATAATAATCATAATGCTTCATTGTCCTGCACTCACATATAAACATGTTACACTTCATTTTTAATAACAACAATAATAATAATAATAATAATAATAACAATAATAATCTCTCTTTCTGATAAGTGCCATAGGAATTTAATATGCACAAATATACTACCAATTCAAGCAGATGAGACCCCCATTTAAGACATTAAACAATACCACCAGCTTTAGCAGATGAGACCTTATTTAAAATGCTAAACAATATTACCAGCTGAAGCAGAAGAGACTTCTATTTAAAATGTTAAATAATACCACCAACTGAAGCACATGACACCCCCATTTAACATGTTAAACAATACCACTAGCTGAAGTAGAGGATACCTCAATTTAAAATGTTAAACAATACAACTAAACGAAACAGATGAGACCCCCATTTAAAATCTTGAATAACTCCAGATGAAGCAGATGAGACCCCAATTTAAAATGTTAAACAATACTACCAGCTGAAGCAGAAGAGACCCCCCCCCCATTTAAAATGTTAAACAATTCCACCAGCTGAAGCAGATGAGACCCCCAATTATAACACAACACACCCCGGTACTCAACTGCAGTGTTACTACTAGTGTATAAATTCACAGATCTGAATACAATTTGCAGCCTTATGACTTTCCCGGTATCAAAGATAAGTTCATAGCCTGCTGACATAGTGGCACTATATAATTATGAAATTTTTAAATCACCTTACTCTGAAGTCAGAATGCTACATAACTTTGTTTAAATAATAATTGAAAATACTAGAACTAATGGCACTGACTGGGAAGAGTTTGGTTTGCTGAAGGGTTTCAAGCATACAGCAAAATGCAGACGTAGAAAAATGAGCAATGTTCTTTCCCTTTTACTATGTGCAAGTATGTCAGTGGGTATGTCACATGCATGGCCTGCAGCTGTTCCTGCGGTAGCACTTGTTTATGTAACAAAATCTAGAAAAGCTAATACCATCATAATATCAGAAGACATATGCTACTGGACCTTGTTGACAAGCATTATTCAAAGACTTTCTGACACCATATTTAGTGAAACAGCATTTCCACTTCTGAGTGAAAGGCAATTTGCCCACAGTGTAGTAACAAACTGGTTTTCTTCACTACCACATATTGCTATGATGTACATAAAGGAAATAAGTCATGTTGCTCAGTTTTGGTGTGGTCTACCTACCTGTCGTTGTGCGGTAAGTGCTTGTGAGTGTTGACTGCAGTGGATCCCCCTGACTCTGACTGAGGCTCCGCATAGGAGGCTTCTGGTATAACCGGTCTTCATAAATTGGGTCTATGTGATGTTCAGGAGACTGTAAATTTCTCAGTTCAGGGGGTAAATGGCTGTGTTGGCTGGTGTACGAGGCACGTGATCCAGCTATACATGAAAAAGAGAGGGAAATAAACATGATTTAATGAATCTCTTGTGAAGAGAAAGTTTCAACTCAGCTAAAAAGACAAAAAATTACCACTTAGTAACAACACTAATACATATTTAATTCCAGAACCATAGAAACTGACAGCACATGAAGACCAACAGGACTACCTGATTTATTTTTCTGTCATATAAATAAAATACAATTCTGTCTTAAGTAGCAGTTACTTATAGCATCACATGCCACTGAGTTCAGACATTATTTTCTTGATGAAATGAGACTATAATCAGATAATTTAAATAGTGTAATGGCAAAAAATACATTTTTCACTTTGGTTGTAGCAATACAGATGCATGTGGAAAAGCAGTGCAAATACTTAGGTTTCTGCTTTGGAGGAGTGGTTTACAGGTAGCTATTAGGCTTGACGTTAAGAAGACCATTAAAGAATCCAAGAAAACACTAGGCAGGAAACAGCTAGGATAAATACTCCACCAAGGTACAATAAAGTCATAAAAATCCACAAAGAAATGGTGAAGTAACCAAGGCACAGAATGCCCTGGTTTAAACACAGTCCAAGAATGAATGAAACGTAGGTAAAATCCAAGGTAAATTTATTCACTCAGGTAAGCGCTTTCATGATACACATATCACTTCTTCAGACCTTCAAGCAAACACATCCTAGCCAACTATATTTAAACAGTATTCAAACCAATCAAATCAAACCAATTAATACTTAAAATAAAACCAGTCATTCTGCAATATATACAAAGTCATATTAGAAAAACATTTCAAGTATCAATACGTAATGAACATTGTAACATAAAGTGCATTAATTAAAAACAATTAAAATATATATTTAATATGTTTCTCTATCTTTCATTAAAATAATTTAATTTCATTTAATTTCATTTGAACAGCATCCTATTCTTCAGAACTGGTTTCAAGGGTATTCTATCATTAAGGCCCTTTCCTTTATTAGCTCTTAATCTTATGATCCACCTAGGTTCTCTGTATGGTTCCTAATGTCACTGCCTTTCTCATTAGGAATAATTCTCTCAGTAACTGAGAACATAAAATTATGGTCCTTGCTCTCAGAGGAAACATGCTTGGTTAACGCATTAGTGGCAACACCATTCCTAATATTTAATAGGTGTTCCCTAATTCTGAATCTTAGCTGTCTGTCAGTCTTGCTCACATAAAATGCACAGCATTTCTGACAGACAGCCAAGTAGACCACATGATCTGTGTTACAATTAGCTGCTACACTAAAAGCATTTATTCACTTGGTGTCTGGATGTGTAAATACATTCTCATGATTTATGTATATACATTGATTGCATCCCTTATTATTATGTGGATAGCATAGCATCCTTTTCAAAGATTTCCTGTTCTTAAATATAAAACTTGGATTTTCCCCTACAACTTATTTGATTTCTGGATTCTGTGTTAATATATTCCAGTTCTTTTTTATCACACTAGTTGCTATATTCACATCTCTGGTAAAATAAGTACAGAATTTAACAGATTAATTTTTCTGTTGAACATAACCTGTTCTATCATTATTAGGCATTGAGAAATACGGCTTACCTATACTATCTCTCCATGAAGTAGATGCATCCAGGATTCCTGTGGTCATACTATCAGCATAACCCCTTTCATTAAATCTGAGTTTCACATTAATTAATTCTTTCTCAAATTCATCATCTCTGGCTGTTAGCCTTGAAGTCCTAAGGGTTTGCCCTTTTACTACATTCTTAAAGATATGGCCTGGATGCATACTGCTTCTATGGAGTAAAGTATTTCTATGGCATTTTTTCCTAAACAACTTGGTGGTTACCCCATTCACATCATCCATACTAATCATTACATCAAGAAATTCTATTTCCTGCCTACAGTATTTCATCTCAAATTTTAGAAAGTCAGTACTGTTATTAATTTCTGTAGTGAATTCTTTTAACGTTGTATCATCACCACTCCATAACAGGAAAAGGTCATCAACGAACCGTTTATAAAATTGGGTCTGGGGCCATCTTTCATTAGTAAGCACATTCCTATTTTCCCATGTGGCCACAACGAGATTGGCATAGCTATTGACACTTGCTGTCCCCATGGCCACACCATCTTTCTGCTTATATAATTTACTATCAAAACTCAACACATTATTGATTAAAACTAACTCCATTAATAAGCATATTAGATCTATTTTCTTTCCATCATATGTCCCTTCTTCCAGCAAATATTGTCTCAACAATTCTAATCCGGTTGTATTCGGAATACAAGTAAACAACGAGCATACATCTAGTGTCACTAATAGAAGATCTCCATCTTGTCTTTCATATACATTATTAAACACATATAGGTCCTGCAAAAATTGCTTAGAGTCTCTTAGAATATTCCTGTTCTTATTTACTAACATTCTTAAATTCTTCTCAACATATATGGAGATGGACTCTGTAGACCAGTTATGTCCTGACACTATAGGTCTTAAAGGATGTTGATATACATTTCTGACTGAGCATGAAAGAAATGTATTAGAAAGGGGACTTTCTTTTATTCCATCACAATGGACTGAGGTAACTGATACCATTTTAGATTTGCACATGTTTGGTAGGGTCTATATTAGATCAGCGAATGTTTAAACAAGCAAACACTGATTGATCAACCTTATTTTAGTGAAAGTTACAAATATCGAAGCAACAGAAACTCAATTTTTTTCCTAGGGAAAGAATTTGGTTGTCCGTTTCTGTTGCTTCAGTATTTTCAGTGCTGTGGTGGAAAGTTACGGGTCAGATTCAGGTAAGTGTGCGATTGTGTGGATGTGAGTATTAGGGTGGGTTAGGTGAGTTAGAGTTAGGGTTAGGGCTCGGGTTAGGTATGTGTGCGATTGTGTGGACATGAGGGTTAGGGCAGATTTAGGTGAGCTAGGGTAAGGGAGCGGGTGAGGTGAGTGTGCGATAGTGACGGACCTTAGGGTTAGGGTTTGGGTTAAGGTAAGTGGATAGTTGGTGTGTGCATAGTTTAGTGTACGGTTAGGTGTCAGATTTTAGGTGTATGTCTGTGGATTTCTGTTTGTTTGGGGTGCTTGCGTTGTGTGTATGTGCTTTGGATCAGCGATTTTTTTCCCTAGGAAAAAAATTGCTGATCTGACAGTTCGAGATTGTAAGCTTTCGCTTACATAAGGTCGATCAATCAGCGTTCGCTTTTTTAAGCATTCGCTGATCTAATATAGACCCGTTTGGTAGGAATGTTTTGTTAAAAATGCGTTTTAAAAATCAGGGTGGTGAGTCTAAAGATGTTAATGTATATAAGAAACCTAGTCTATTTATTCCACCCAGCCATCCAGTTATTGATGTTTTCATTAATATTTGTGAAAATGAAATATTTGAAAATGTGAATGGTAAAAACAGAATTAAAACTTTTTCCAATTTTAGTAGGGATGAATGGAATGCATTAAGACAATTACAGTCTAATACAAATGTTATCATTAAGCAAGCAGATAAATGTGGCCCTGTAGTTTTAATGGATAAAACATATTATGACACAGCAATGTATGAAATGCTACAGGATACCTCTGTGTATGAAAATATCAGCCAAGCTGATATGGAGGGGATGTTATCACGATTGGATGGGATACTATATGATTGTTTATTAGATAATACCATTTCAAATGAGCTATACAATTACTTCAAGGTAAAAGAACCTCTAGTGCCTAGCATACATGATCTGCCGAAAATTCATAAGGATGTATATCAACCTCCTTTAAGACCTATAGTGTCAGGACATAACTGGTCTACAGAGTCCATCTGCATATATGTTGAGCAAAATTTAAGAATGTTAGTAAATAAGAACAGGAATATTCTAAGAGACTCTAAGCAATTCTTGCAGGACCTATATGTGTTTAACAATGCATATGAAAGACAAAATGGAGCTCTGTTATTAGTGACACTAGATGTATGCTCGTTGTTTACTTGTATTCCGAATACAACTGGATTAGAATTGTTGAGACAATATTTGTTGGAAGAAGGGACATATAATGGAAAGAAAATAGATCTAATATGCTTATTAATGGAGTTAGTTTTAACCAACAATGTGCTGAGTTTTGATGATAAATTATATAAGCAAAAAGATGGTGTGGCCATGGGGACAGCAAGTGTCAATAGCTATGCCAATCTAGTCATGGCCACATGGGAAAATAGGAATGTGCTTACTAATGAAAGATGGCCCCAGATCCAATTTTATAAACGGTTCGTTGATGACCTCTTCCTGTTATGGAGTGGTGATGATACAACGTTAAAAGAATTCACTACAGAAATTAATAACAGTACTGACTTTCTAAAATTTGAGATGAAATACTCTAGGCAGGAAATAGAATTTCTTGATGTAATGATTAATATGGATGATGTGAATGGGGTAACCATCAAGTTATTTAGGAAGAAATGCCATAGAAATACTTTACTAAATAGAAGCAGTATGCATCCAGGCCATATCTTTAAGAATGTAGTAAAAGGGCAAACCCTTAGGACTTCAAGGCTAACAGCCAGAGATGATGAATCTGAGAAAGAATTAATTAATTTGAAACTCAGATTTAATGAAAGGGGTTATGCTGATAGTATGACCACTGGAATCCTGGATGCATCTACTTCATGGAGAGATAGTATAGGTAAGCCATATTTCTCAATGCCTAATAATGACAGAACAGGTTATGTTCAACATAAAAATTAATCTGCTAAATTCTCTACTTATTTTACCAGCGATGTGAATATAGTAACTAGTGTGATAAAAAAGAACTGGAATATATTAACACAGAATCCAGAAATCAAACAAGTCGTAGGGGAAAATCCAAGTTTTATATTTAAGAACAGGAAATCTTTGAAAAGGATGCTATGCTATCCATATAATAATAAGGGATAAAATATGGTAGGAGTAAAAGGGACAGTTCCCTGTAGTGGATGCAATCAATGTATATACATAAATCATGAGAATGTATTTACACATCCAGACACCAAACAAATATATGCTTTTAGTGTAGCAGCTAATTGCACCACAGATCATGTGGTCTACTTGGCTTTCTGTCAGAAATGCTCTGCATTTTATGTGAGCAAGACTGACAGACAGCTAAGATTCAGAATTAGGGAACACCTATTAAATATTAGGAATGGTGTTGCCACTAAGGCGTTAGCCAAGCATGTGTCCTCTGAGGGCAATGACCATAATTTTATGTTCTCAGTTATTGAGAGAATTATTCCTAATGAGAGAGGTGGTGACATTAGGAACCATACAGAGAAACTAGGTGGCTCATCAGATTAAGAGCTAATAAAGGAAAGGGCCTTAATGATAGAATACCCTTGAAACCAGTTCTGAAGAATAGTAGGCTGTTCAAATGAAATTAAATTAAATTAAACTATTTTAATGAAAGATAGAGAAATATAGTAAATATATATTTTAATTGTTTTTAATTAATGCACTTTATGTTACAATGTTCATTATGTATTGATACTTGAAATGTTTTTCTAATATGACTTTGTATATATTGCAGAATGACTGGTTTATTTTAAGTATTAATTGGTTTGATTTGATTGGTTTGAATACTGTTTAAATATACTTGGCTAGGATATGTTTTCTTGAAGGTCTGAAGAAGTGATATGTGTATCATGAAAGCGCTTACCTGAGTGAATAAATTTACCTTGGATTTTACCTACGTTTCATTCATTCTTGGACTGTGTTTAAACCAGGACATTCTGTGCCTTGGTTACTTCACCATTTCTTTGTGGATTTTTAAGACCATGAAAGAACCTAACCCATTTTCCCAATTTTTCAAGAGCAGTGACAGGTTAAATGACTTGCATGGTCAGACAGTAGGCAGATGAAGGCTGAGGGATTCAACCCTTGGATTACAGGAAGCAAGTCATTACCAACTCATAGACTTATTCCTCTCTGTTAACTGCCATAAGTAATGTTATTTGCTGTTAAGACAGCTTTCATTATCCGTGTCTTGAAAACATACAAGATTAGTATGAGAGATGTACAACTTTAGTGTAGGAATTTATTTTTACTACTTAATAATTTCTACAGTGAACATTGCCAAGGTATACACTATACAAGTTATTTTTTGTGAAGACATGGGGGTTTGCAAAGAATGTATGAAACAAGTTTTAATAAAACAAAACAAACATAGCAAAAAAGAATGCAAGACATGAATCCAACATGCATTTGCAATTTGCTGGTGGCAAGTACTGGCATACATTATGAAGAGATAGTGACAATATAGTAGAAGGAAAGAGGGCAGGTAGAAAATTATACGACGTGCCATCTGTAATGTAAAAATGAATTGTATGGAGTAATCTATGTATTGGTAACGAGTGAGTATTTTTATGTTTATTTATATGTTTATATGTATCCTATAACAGTATGTTTATTATGTACATGTAGTGCAAACAGTAATTCAAAAGAAAACAAATTGGCATGTTAAGAGGCAAATACATTTTTTAAAACATCAAGCAGAATATACAAAGTGAAGGAAACAGAAATAAAATACCTCTATTTCTTGATATGGAAATGTAATACCACATACAAATAATTTTTACTTTATCATTTTCTTTAAAGTCTAATAACAACAACTCTCTTTCTCTAACCATTTCCCTGAAATCTATCACAACTGCAAAGACAAGATAGACAAGGCAGTTCTTTCTGTTCACATTTGCTGAGATCAGCTTTTGTCAGTGACAGAGAGAAAGCTGCTGTAATGTTTTGGCAGATGATTTTAGCAACTGAATATGTGACAGAGTGATGTAAAGGTCATAGAGATTCAGTATGCAGATGAATCTGTACTACTTCACTTCAGCGCTGCATTCACTTAGAACAACGTAATCCTCCAATGGCTTCTGCTGACCTTGAATGCTGGCTAATGCTGAATGAGCTACATTTAAAGGAAGATAAGAAAAATATAATGTATCTGGTAGAAAACCTTGACAGGTAATAGATTATCTCAGATGTGACAGAAATGAAACTAAGCAAAAAAAAAAAAAAAAAAACAGACAAAGTACCATCTTCAACATACACAACATTATTAATCTGCACTTGTTTGATTTTATTAGTTTACAGATTAAAAAAAATCTATTAAATGTAAATGAATGTAAAATGACTAGTCATTGAGCATTAAAAACTATGTATCTCCTCCTACATCACTATGGCCTACTTGGTTTTTCGTTGGTTTTTCGTATATAGTCACAGGAAGGATGTAATGTATATGTCAACAATGTAACTCAATGTCACATTTCTGCCAGTAGATGACAACAGTAAACCTCATATAGGTTCACAGGTTCATAGATAGGTTCATAGATTAGTACTAAGCTAACTGCCCTTGCGAGCCATTTTAAGCCTAACCAATTATCCCTTGTGAGATTCAAACCCTGCACCTTGTGCTTGCAAGGCAAACACCTTAACCATTAGGTCACCCTCCCAACCATGTATGATTGAATTCCTGAGGGTTACTTGGCTGGCATGACAACCAGGATGAAGCAAGCTGAACTATATTTTAGACCATAAGCAATGTCTTATTCTGCAGCAAACCCCTTATGCTGTAATTAGGTTGGTGTTTCAAACTTGAGCAATATGCAGTAACATAGCTATAAGGCTACACAACTGAAAAATGTATCATAAAGGAATGGTATAATGCAATCAAACTAAGGAACCTTGTTCAAAAGAACAAGAGGGGATATGGGTGTCTTTCTCCTCAGTCTGAAAAATATGGATGTGGGTAATCCACTAATATTTTTAGAGAAAAAAGCCATAAGTAATGACAGAAAGAGCTCTGATGAGTGAAGCAAAATGATGGAAAAAGTAAAAAAGATAAAAAGTAAAACAGGTAACTGGGAAAAAATTATAAATATTTACAAAAAGTGAGGATTTTCAATATGGTGATAATATAGGCAAACTGCAGTTATATTTAATACAGTTTTTTTGGAGGTTGGGCTTCTAAAAACTGTATTCCATGTTTTATGTTATTATACTATACTGAGGATTTTTTACAGACTAACTTACAGTGAAATAGCAATCTGATAGTTCAGAACTGGAAAAGCACAGTTAATAAATTAGGAGTTCGGGGAGAGGCCTGAAACCTAAGAATTTTTTTTGTTTATAAGATAACTTATACCCTAAAAGATTTGTGTGAACTGGATGCTGTTGTGATGCTCCTGCACTGGTCCAGTAATCAAGGAGCCTCAATCCTCACCAGTGGCAACAGTGAGGGATGTACACAGTTGGAAGATGACAAGTACACACACAGTACAATTTTCCTTCAGAGCACATAGAAAAAACAGTCTGTTTGGGGCTGGATTCTGCCTCTTTCTCCAGATCCCCAGTAAGACTCCCCACTGGCACAGCTATAGGGTTAAGATCTCAGCTGAGTGGTGAAGCCAAAATCTCCAGCACCTTCTTTGTCCAACCAGTGTTTTTTGTCCCTGCCCAAGTAGCTGACACACACACACACACACACACACACACACACACACACACACACACACACACACACACACACACTTTGAGATTTGATTTATATACAAACACACAAACACTCTTGGGGAAGGCTGGCAAAGGTTTACTAGCTATGTCCCCCCACCTGCCCAGACTGTAAAGTAGTTATCACTGCCACCAGCCACTACTTACCTACTCTAAGGCCCTTACAAAAAGGGTGCCCAATCCTACTGTGTAATGTTACTATTATCCAAATGGTAAGTGTGACCAAGACTAAGGCTATTTAGGAGTGGCCTGTACAGTGTCACCAAATACATATGCAAGTACACTAAGAGCTTAAATATCTCTAAACAAACCAGCCACAATTAAAAGGTTTAAATATGTTTAATAATAAAAGAACAAGACAATACTCAAACAACACAGTAACTACAGAGTTCAGAATCACAGGAAATATTTTAAAACAACATTGCAAGACAGTTTCAAATAAATACAGAAAACATTTAAACTAATTTTAGTATATTCCTATCTAAATCTAAAATAAATTACTTTTTCCTAGTTACTTACTATTAACAAAGCAAGTGCCGATGTTGGTGATAATGAGTGGATGTTGTCAGACCAAAAGACAAATACAAAATGCCCCTCTCTTCCTCTCTGAGACTTTTCTTAAATTAATATCAAATATTACTGCTGGGTTAGCCTAGATGACATCATTCTTTGTCACCTGTCTTCAGTTCCCAGGATAACAGAAACTTAAAATTTAACATTTCTGTGTGAAAAATGCATATCTCTCAGATGTCTGCTTAGAACTGGAAGTTGCAAAACAATTAAACACTTTTACATTTGAAACCTAGTAATTATTTCTGTTTCAGGACAATAGAAAAAACTCTAGCTCTAGACATTGTGTCTACGCTCAGCTGAAACTGAGAGATAACAGAATCGTTAAACACTTGGATTTCAACTTATTTTCTTGAAGTTTTGCAAGTTAACTCTGTATGTTCCAGCTTCTACTATTAAAACATGCATTTGCAGCGGTATATAGTTTATATACAATTGTGTTCTTTTCCAGTATGGTACACTGTGGACACATCCTTGAAGCTCAGTACTCTACAAAGTTTGTTCAACACACTTCTGCACCAGTAGTTTAACACAGACATAACATATAAATCTCTTACATTTGTAAGGCAAGCATATAAATCATATTAATATTCACAAATGATGCAGAATTATTTTCAAAATTCCAGATAGCTGGGCTGGCAGTGTCATGGCTGTTATGAAGGTAGCGACAGTTTCATTTCTAAAAGAGCAAAACCAAGAATGGGAACATTCATACAAGAATTAGTCAGGCATACTCAGTGTAGTAACTAGGTAACACATTACTTTTGCCAACTATGCCGATATAAAACAAAGTAATTTGGAAAGGGAGACTCAGGAAGTTAATTCTTCAAATGGATGCTGAGAGTAAATTATCTGGAGCTTGCCTGTAAGACTGTGGATGGGTAAAGTGTGGGAACCCAGACCGAGGAAGGATAAAGTTTGAGAACCCACTCTGTACTAACCTGTAGAATAATACTTGAAAGAGACATCCTCAGTTTGGGTCTAGTCAAGGCTTACAGGCTAGAAGTATTTTTTTTACAGACAGACTGCTCATAGAAAGGCTGTGAGAGACTGCAGATGCAGTTTGATTAAGCAATAACCAAAGGAACTACTTTGTTTTTGTTTTGAGCCAAGTGGATTGTTCATTTTTATTTCTCTGTGACATTTTTGAGGGAAAAACATATTTTATTGAATTCCTGACTTCAACATCTTCTTGGACTTTTCAATAGATATGCTCATTTGTATATATAAATGTATACATAAATATATGCAATATTATCTAAATTAAAATGCCAGAAAATGAAAACAAAACTTTATTTGTGAACCGGCCAACACAAAAAGTCTTACAGTTTCTTCTTCCAGTGAAAAGCTCAAACCTTTAGCGCATTAAATTGCAGTCCTTCACTTTAGGTATCCTTCCTCTTTTTCCTTGGGCAAGTCTCTTTAGTAAATCCACTAGATGACCAAGAGTAATTTCTCCTAAAAATGTACTCACCCTACAATGAGACACAATCATCCTTGACCTGGTAGGGGTACAACCCTCACTTTTTGTTTCCTTTCAGCAGCTACAGTATTCCCTATTATTACCAGATACACTTCTTTAGTACATAATTGTAAAGGAAATCTCCACCTCAGAACTAAAAATATATATTCTGTCACTCTGTCTTTGCTTTCGGAGTTATTTTAATACCTCAAAATTATTCTGACTGCTTCTTATAGAATTTTATGTTTTCTGCAAAATGGCTGACAGTGGGGCTTGATATGTCAACATGATCTTGTTTTACTTCACGCCTCTCTCTTTCCCATAATCCATTTCAAGTCTGCCTTATATGAGTCATTCTAGACATAAGTAGTGGTGTATTCCAATCCCATTGACATATAATGGGATTAGTGTCAGTCACTGTCATCTTATATATCTTCTGTAACAGGACTGTTGCTTTAATTTCTTGAATGGATCTCAATTGTGTGTTTCTCAGAGTTTGTTTTACAGTTTACTAAGGAGATATACAGCTGCACCAAAAAAAAAGTGGCTAAATCACAGGCCTTTGTTCAAAGTATCTTTTTGTAGTCCAAGATAAATTGACCATCCCTACCCCCACAATTTTCCCTCTGGTGTAAGTGACAGCTGCTAATGGAAAAGAAAATATTTGAAAAGTAATTCTGCCCCCCCAGTGCCAGCAATGGAAAGATTTGTATTTTCATTCCTTGATTTACTTATATAAATAGATAGCAAAAGTACTTCAGACTTCCCTTTCATAAATGTAAGCTGAAGTAAATTCAGCTGTATATCATGGTTTCCATCAACTGTTACATTTACATTGTTAACTAGAAAATGCTCATGCACTATACTTGTGTAAGGACTGACCCAGTCAGTGGAAGTTCTCTCTTCCCAAGGATTTGTACACCAGGTATGCATCCTCCTCTGGAAGGATGTCACAAGAAAGCATAAAAGACCTTCTTAAAAATTGTATCAGTGCAACTAGTTGATAGGGTCATAGCTGGCCTTAGGCACAGGCCAATTAGGTGTCCACCCAGAGAACCACTATAGCAGGGGCACTTTTCCAGTATTTATTGGTTTATTTTTTGTAGCAAAGAAAGGGTTTCTTTAAATGTATTGAATGAATACAGGAAAAATGAAGAGTGAAACAAACTGTCAGATAAAAGAAGAAAACAGTAATCTGGATGGTGTACGTAGACCAGGATGGGGGCACTAAGGAACCCTTTTGCCTAAGGCACCAGGTGAGCAAAGGTCGGCCCTGGATAGGGTTGCCACCTGTTGACTTCCTGCAGTGATGTCCTGATTTGGGAAGTTTTGTTCTATTGTAGTGGGAGGGCATGAAATGGCAAATGTATTGATACTTTGCAAGAAAAAATATTTCTCTAAATGTCACAGACATCTTTGGTATTACATTTAAGTAATCTTAAAATCTAAAGTAGTATAAACAGCAAACATTTAAAGCTTAAAGCTTAGCATTTCAATAATGTGATGCTGCTTACATAAATTTTTCAAAACAGGTTAACAACTGTCTTTGATCAACTGACTGATCTAATTGCTCTGTTTTGCTATGAAAGACATGGCTCGATTGGAAGCAGCTGTGAATCAGTTTAAGTTCTCTTCCTCTCTGCAATAAAGACTGTGGAAAACTGTTTCCATACTTATCTGTCTTTTTTTCAGCAGAACTCCTGACATCAGCAGGACTAATTACCCATATAAAACTTTCAGCAGCACCTGACAGAGTAAACTACTGATATCACTGTGTATGTTATACGTCATGCAGACTTGACAAATTCCTCTGCAAATTATGAGAAGTTAAGCTTAATAAAAAGAGGCTTGGTCTTTCCCATCCTTTGATTCTAAGGCAATGAAAGTTTTAAAAAGTATTAGTAGGTTTCTTGTACCTACACAGTACTAGAACCATACTGTGGGTAAAAAAGGAACCTAAGAGTTGAATTGAGCAGTAGGAGAAGGTGGAGTTTCCCTTTAAGTGAAATACCCACTTATATACCAAATCAGCCTGGTAATAACAAAACACTCAATATAATAAAGAAAATCATTCTTATTTGCCCATACTATGTCACAATAGATATATGGTTTACTATGAAATTTTAAAGCTCAGAATTTTGAATGTCAACATTCTCTGACTATAGCATCTAAAAACCAAGATGCTAAAGACCATGATATTTTAAAAATCTTGAATGTTGACTTTCCCTACTAGACAAGACCCAGAAGCAAATAATAACATGGACCCTGCATGGGGAAGAGATTTTAGGAGTCCTATATTGTGGTCTTCATGTTTTGGACTTGAGATACTATGGTCTCTGGGTTTTGATATTCATGATTCTGTACCTTGATATTTTCATAGTAAACCTGCATATCTATCTTCCTACCTACCTATCTATATATGGGTGTAACTCAAAAGGTAGAATAGGTAGGGGTAAAAATGAAAGAATGGACAAATGAGTGGATGCTCATTATTGTGAGTTGGAAGGGTGGCTTAATGGTTAAAGTGTTTGCCTTACAAACACAAGGTCCAGCGTTTGAGTCTCACAAGGCATAATTGGCTAGGCTTAAAATTACTTGCAAGGGCAGTTAGCTTAGTACTAATCTATGAGCCTATGAATTGTGTATCACATATGTGGTTGAATTTAATTTTATACGGCTTAGATAACCAGGAGTGTACAGGAAAACTAAGTTTTGAATGAAAAAGTGGAGATTGTAAAGATGTACAAGACTGTGTTACAGCAGTTTTTGTGAATAGGAAAGTGTTCATGGGTTAAGGTTAAAGTAAGGGTTAAGTAAGGGGATAGATTCATTGCTGTGTGTGTTGACTGGGTTCTGTGCTCTTTTGTCTTGTGTAGTGGCACTGTTAGGAGAAGGATTTTTAGTAATGTAATGTTTAGAGGTAAGATTACTGATATGGTTAAGGTCAGCATACATGAGTAAGATGGTGCAAGGGGTGAAGCCCAGTGTGCCCCCCCACATCCCAGCTAATTATATATACTAAATCTGAGATTGTGCAATACTGAAGAAAGGGAACATTCCCCAACCTTGGAGAATGTGCAATCTAAAACACCTGTCGACCAAATTGTGTCGATAAAACAGATATTGACTTTAAATGCAATCAAATTAGGCTCTGTCTATATATATATATATATATATATAGGTTCATAGGTTCATAGGTTTATACTAGGCTATCTGCCCTAAGGCATTTATAAGCCTAGCCCAAATTATTGTGGCTTACGCCACCCCTTATATGAAAAAATACTGTGCCCATTAGTTTGTTGTGCCTCTGTCCAGCAGTGACCCAGAGATGATTCCCGGGGTAAACCTACGATTTCCCATCCACAGGTCTAGATTTCTCTTGAACAGAGTCAGCGAGGTGCTCTGCCTCACATGGACCGGGATTTTATTCCACAGCATAGGGAGTCTCTGAGTGATAAATCTATCCCTCCAGCATGTCCTATTTATATCCGTGCTAAGGTTTAAGTCGCTTGCTCTAGTGGTTTTGGTGGATTTGGGTTTTTTGAGGTGGAGCATGTCCATTAATTCCGGGTTGGACATGGCCTTGTATGTCAGGCACATGTCACCTCTGAGCAGATGGTATGCGACTGAATAGAGCTGGAGTTTCTTCAATCTGGCAGCATATGACAGATTTTGGAGTCCCTTTATCCTTTTGGTGAGGAACTTTTGGGGTCTCTCCAATTGCTGCAGATGTCGGGTGAGATACATCCCGAATGGGGCATTGTACTCGATCATTGGTCTGATAAGTGAAGAGTACAGGGGAACAATGACCTCACTAGATCTGGATGTGAATCCCTTCATGATCAGGTGGGCAATGTAGAAGGTCTTTCTAACCACTTTAGCAATGTGAGTGTCAAAGAAAGGCCACTGTCAACCTGGGTCCCCAGGTCCCTGATAACCTCTTCTGTGCTTAGTGGATTGCCACCTATATGGTAGCTTGGGGTTACCTTGTTTTTCCCGAAGGGTATGACTATACATTTTTGGCGTTTAACTTCAGGCCATGGCTCTGGCACCAGCTATCTGTTTCCGTGAGTCCCTTCTGAAGGATATCCGTGTCCGATGCACTTTCCACTATGGCCCAGTTTGCAGTCATCTGCAAACTTTGTCAGCCAAAGTCCTCCCATGTTGGCCTGTACTTCTGAGAAGTAGATGCCAAACAATAGGGGCCAAGGACCGAGCCCTGTGGGACACCACTTGTGACCGGCTTGGAGTCTGACACAGCGCCAGCAACTCTAACCCTGTGGGTTCTGTCCTTAAGCCAGTTTGCAACCCATCTTGTGACATATGGGTTTACATTTAAGCTGGTAAGTTTTTCTACAATACCCAAGTGGGGTATTGTGTCGAAAGCCTTTGCAAGGTCAAGGTAGGCTGTATGGACTGCCTTTCCTCATCAATGGCCTTGGTGACTATTTGAAGAAGTCGACCAAGTTCAAAAGGCATGATCTTCCCTTGACAAAGCCAAACTGGGTCGGGTCCAATGTCTGCAAGTCCCTATATCTTTGTTTATGAGCTCCATTATGATCCTCTCCATAGCTTTGCAGACTAGACTTGTTAAGCTTATGGGGCGGTAATTACCAGGGTCCGTGAGGCGCCACCTTTGTGGAGTGGGACCACAGTTGCCGTCGCCACTCCTTGGGCACGTATCCTGTGGTAAGGCTGAGATTAAACAGCTGCCTTATGTGCGGGTTTAATTCCTCATTTAGCTCGTGTAGCACACAGCCGGGGACACCATCCGGTCCCATTGATGCTGTGTTTTTAGCTTTAGAGAGAGCAGCTTTCACCTGCGCATTTGAGATGTCCGGGAGGCTACACTCGGCTGGGATAGTTATCTCTCCTTTAGGGGAGAGGGGTGAAGTTTGCACTGAACCTGTCTGCCAGTATGTTGGCAATGTCTGTGGGTTCAGTGATTTTTGTATCATTTTGGACTAATTCTGAGCATATCTGTGAGTTTCCACCCAGGTTCCTAACATAGCTGAAAAAGGCCTTATGATTGTCCTTTGAATCCATGGCAATTTTTCTCTCAAAATTGGCCTTAGTTGATTTTATGAGTGCTCGTATTTTTTTACTAATAATGATCAGGGGTGACTTCCCTTTTATGGATTTTGTTCTATCATGTAATAGCTTTCTCCTCTTATTGTAAAGTTTGTTAATGGCTGGGGTCCACCAGACTGGACGTTTTCCCTTTGTGGAAAGAGTCTTGGTTTTATTTGGGATTGCCTGATCCATGCAGTCCTGGAGGTGTTCATAGAAGGCATTTGTAAGGGCTTCCGCAGCTTGGGTTGTGGTTTCCTCTGACTCAGGGGCCTTGAAGGATACCACACCAGTCTTGAGTAGTGTGAAGTTTGCTTTAGAGAAGTTCTTCACTATGGTCTTTTTGTTTGGGGTGGGGGCGGGATGTGGATTTCCAGTGAGATTAGTTTATGATCAGATCTCACCAATGAGGGATATACTTCCGGTGTGGAGCATTTTGTCCCCATGTTTGTGACAATGAGATCTAGTATATTTTCTCCTCTCGTGGGAACAGTAACTAGCTGTTCCATGGCATTTGAATTTATGAACTCCAGGAACCGTTGGGCTAGAAAGTTAGGGCTTGAGTAATGTTCCCAGTCTATATTCGGGTAGTTGAAGTCTCCCAATATGATGGTGTTTGGAGATACATTTATACCCTCCAGTGTCTTCAGGAAGGCTGTGTGGGGTTCCTGAGTTTGAGAGGGTGGCCTGTAGCATGCTACAATTTGTAGAGCAGTTTTGCCTATGGTTAGTTGCACCTGGATGGTTTCGAAGCTTCATGCGTTGCCACCAACCTGGAGGTGTGAGTATCCTTTATGAATATGGATACACCCCTCCTTTTGTGGAGTGGTCCGGGTTTTGGGGCGGGCATGATATGAGGTAAAACCTAATAGTGCCGGGTGCTCTCAGGAGCCTTGAACCAGGTTTCAGTTACAGCACAGACATCGATGTTCTCCATACTGAGAAGGGCCTCGAGTGCGTGCATTTTGAGATTTAGACTTCTGGCATTGAGCAGCATTACCCTCAATTTCTTCCCATTTTGTTTTCTAGGGTGGTAGGTTTAGAATTTGAGCCTTGCCTAAAAAGGCACTATGGGGTGGCAAGAGCCTTAGCCAATATCCGGAATCCCAGGGTGACAGGTGCAAGCCGTCCCTTGCGAAGCAGCGTGGCTTGTCAAGCATGTCATCCCAGGCAGACAGACACTGGATCCCCTTTGAATGACACCAGACATTAAGCCAATTGTTAAAGCTGATCATCTTGTCTCTATATTGTGGCATCATTCTTGGTGAAGGAAGGATACTGCTCAGGGTTAGGGTCATACCTGCCTGGGCTACATAATCAGAGAGCTCCTCTATGTCTCTTTTCATGTAGTCCAGGGAGGTACGTCTCAGGTCGTTCACACCAGCATGGACAATGACTGTGTCATATTTGTACTTGCCGTGGAGTGACCAGTGCTTGTGTTATGTGGCGGATTCTAGCGCCCGATAGGCAGCTTACTGTGACCCTCTCCTTGTTCAGCCTGGTGAGTGGGGACGTCAGTGTGTCTGACTATGGAGTCACCTATGACAAGTATGTTTGGTGTTGTATTTGGCCTTAAGGGCTGTGACTGCTTTGCACACTGCTTTTGTGGTTTATGTGTTGCTTGTGGGGTGTCTTGAGGTAGCAGTTGTTTGGGTGTCTGCTTTGGAGGCC
Organism: Protopterus annectens; assembly: GCF_019279795.1. Classification (NCBI taxonomy): domain Eukaryota; kingdom Metazoa; phylum Chordata; order Ceratodontiformes; family Protopteridae; genus Protopterus; species Protopterus annectens. Next base: position 503,531,847 of record NC_056731.1, on the reverse strand, counting down.
TCTGCTGTTTAGGTAAATTTTACTCAGAGCCTCCGAGTATGTCTTTGTGTGTTTATGTGTTTGATTCAGTGGAGTGGTAGCATTATGTGAGGCTGGTTTTGTGGTGTGTGTAGTTGCCTTCTCCTCCTGTCTGGTCTTGCCAGTCCTGAGTTGAGAGAGCTCAGCCTCCAGTTTGGCTAAATAGCTGCATCTCTCAAGTATTTGTGTTATGTGGGAGGAGGAGAGGGTTGTCTGTGTACATGAGGCAGTTATAACATTGCCTCAAGATTCCCAGATTCACCAGCTGGACCGGAGAGGAGATTGACAACTGACCTTTGGACATGCTAGAATAATATTGGGAAATCCTTAATTGAAAACAAGGGCCAGTGGGGAGTGAGGGTGTAGTGCTTTTAATTTTTAGTGCTGACTTATATAATTGCTTTAGTGAGCAAGTGCCAGGTAGCTTGAGTGCAATGTGTTACAAGTAACTAAATGCAAAAACGACAAACAGTAACTTTCTTTCAAGTGAAACAAGGAAATAAGTACAGTAAGCAATGCAGATATCACTAGTGATCCACAGAAGCGCTGAGAAGTTGCGTATTAGGTGGAATTAGCTTCCAGGGAAATAACAAGCAAACAAACAACAAGCATATAAATATATATTCCAAAGACATGCATCTGGAGCATTTCTCCCCGGGCCTCCACTGAAAACAGGCTCTGTGGAACCTAGTCGGACTTTCCCGGTCAACAAAGGATAAATAAATAAATAAAATAAATAAATAAATAAAAAAAATATATATATATATATATATACATACACACACTAGACAATCTCAACGTACTGAAATGTTGAAATTCAGTACGTCGATACTGAATAGTGGAAAGTGCAGTTAACTGAAACTACACTATGCCGAATTCGCAAATGTCGAATCTGACGCTATCGTGGTGTCGCGTTCATGACGTGTGGTGCGATTTGCGGATTTATCTGGGGTTTCACGTAAGTGTTGTGTGTTTGATGATAATGGGTAAGGATTTTAGTGTGTGTGACTGTGTGTGGTGGTGTTTTTTGAGTGTCTGTGTGTTTAGTGCGACCTCGGAGTTAGAATATATAAGTAGGGGTGTGGGGGGTGCATGGGGCTTGCCTCTTAAAAGAGGTTAAGTGTGTTTGTGTGTGTTGTTATGTTTGTTTAGTTAGGTAGGTGTATGTGTGTGTGATTATGTCCTGGTTAGTGTGTGTGTGTGTGTGTGTGTGTGTGTGTGTGTGTGTGTGTGTGTGTGTGTGTGAATGATCGCGATTATAGTATTTGTGATTGTGGGTTTTCGTGTATGTGGGTTTTTGACAATTCAGTCTCGAAATAATGAAATTCGACATTTCAGTATTTTGAGATTGTATATTGAATCCATATACATATATATATATATATATATATATATATATATATATATATATGTAAATAAATATACACACGCACATACACACACAAACACGTACACACACATATAAATATATATATATATATATATATATATATATATATATGTCTATGGGTCTGTTTTACATGGTCGACTTTTCACAAAGTCGACTTTCATATGGCCGAGACCATATGATCAACTTTCGGAAGGCCGACCATATAAAATAAACACAATATACACAATGAACACTTACCTTAAAACTGTTAGCAGGGGGACAAGCCCCCCTGAACCCACCATGGGGTAACTTAAATATACCAACTCCAAGATCGCACTGCAATGCGGAAGAGGGAAATTTTCCCATTCTGCACTGTACAGTGATAGCGGTTCCCCTGGTCGGCTTTTCAAAAGTCGATCATATGGTCTCGGCCATATGAAAGTCGACTTTGTGAAAAGTTGACCATGTAAAGTAGACCCATATAAATGACACTATTTAAGCCAAATCCACTCAAGTAATGTATTGAAAAGATACAAAAAATGACACATATATTGCAGTAATGAACAGCAAATAATATTAACTTCAACAATAATTATTACAAGTCAAGGATTTCACATTTCTAGATGAAAATACGCCCATGCCATGAATAAGACGTAAAATGATTGGTATATGATTACAATTTGACTGAGTCCAGTTTTTGGTATAAAATAGAGGTTGGTTCTAAAATATACCTTTCTATGAAACACCAAATATAGAGAATCTTCAGACAGAGCTCACAATTCTGAAATTCTTCTAGCTGATGTAATGGCTACCAAGAAAATATCCTTCTAAGTCACAGATTTTCAATGTGCTGAATTTGCAGGTTTAGAAGGAGCCAAAACAGTTTATTTATTCAACAAAATACAAGTCCCACAGAGTTAGTGGAGCTTAAGAGTGGAGATCTCAACAAAAATACTTTGGAGAGGCTAAGGAATTTGAACACATTGGAAGTAGCAGATGTTTGTACTTCAATAAATGAATAACCGTACCCAGTGTCAAACATGCCTGCAAGATAAACCAGAGTTGTATGAAGAGAAGTGGGAAAAGATCCAATTAATTTGCAGCAATCCAACATAAAAAATCCATTTGTACTTAAAAATTTTCACGTGTTCAGCTTTTGAGAACATGGCAGGATGTTGACCACCCTGCCAAAACAGAAAGAATTACTGGCAACTACTGAAAGTGGAGAAACCAGGCAGACAGCCATACAGAATAGATATCTGAAATGTCTTGTCCAGTGTGGTAAGTAACTTACCTATGGGTCTCAACAACAGAGACACCTCTAGAAGATGAGGCAATAGCAGAATGAACCAGACCAGCAGGACGAATAAGATGTTATTTTGATGACCTTGTTTTTGTTGTGTTTTATCTTCTGAATAAATGCATAGAGAAAAAAACACAGAGGAGTCCAGATAGCCACTTGTGGATGACCACCCCTCAGGGGGATCACCAGAGGTAGAATGATGGACAGAAAGCTCTGAAGCATAGCTAGGTGAGTTGGTGCCTTGTGCAGTTTCTCAAACTGGCATCTCTTGAGAAGCACAAAAAAGGCCTTTTCTCTAGCTGAGGAACCCCCCCCCAAAAAAAAAAATACTTCTTTCCTTACCTCTATAAGAATGGTAAGTCACTTGTCATAAATGTATCAGATGGTTTGCTACTATGACAGTATACACAGAAAGTGCTTTAGCACTTTAGTTCGGACCATGAAAGTAGCTACTGCACCCCCCTCCCACATCAGCACCAGCACATAGCACCTCCTAATACATTGCACCAAGGACAGCTACCCATTTTGTTCCACCCTAGCTGTAACTTTGAAGAAGTTGTTGCAGTTTGGTGTTGATTTGGGTGGCAGAGAACATGCAGTAAGATTTTGCCCATCCCCAGAATACTTTCTGAGCTACATAGTTGCTGAGGGGCTACATGTGAAGCAAAAGTAGAGATCTACAGAATTTGCCAGTACATTAGAATCTTCAAGAGTGTTGATAGCAACTAGGAAGTGACTAGTGAACAGCACAGATTCCAACACTCTCACAGCTTTCTATCCTAAGGGATAGGATCATTCTCCCTGCTTGTTAATATGATATACAGCTGTCATATTGTCTGACTGTATGCTGAGAGCTCCCACTGGAAGAAAGTCATAAAATGTCTAGAGGGTCAAGAGGGCTGTTCTAGTTTCCAGTATATTAAAACAAATGGATAGTTCTGAAGATGTCCTTATACCTGAAATGTCCAGCCAGTGAAATGCCTGCCCATGCCAAAGATGTCTCCTGTGATACCTAGCATGAGGAATGAGTGGCCATGGCCATAAAACTCAACAGTATTATACAAATATGCTCTGTTTTTCATAGATGTGAGAAGAGATGGCTTGCAGAGAAAAGATTTTGTAAATGAGGAGTCTCGCTCTGAATAATTTTGTGTTTACACTAAAGCCTATGAATGTGAACAGCTGTGGTGGTTTTAGCTATGCCTTTTCTGATAGTCATCACAGAAGATTAGTTTGACAGTTAATGCAGAGGAATGAGGATATGAGCTGTTAATGAGCTGCTCTCTGTATCCCAGGGTTTGATTCCTTCAGCTTCCATTTGTACATTAAATGACTCTAAACAAATCAGTTAATCACAATACTCTGAGACACTTGGGAAATTGGGCTAGGGCCTTAATGGTTTCCTGGAATGCATACCTAGCCACTACCTATGAAACTTTTGATCATGTGCTAGATTTTTTTAAATATATTTTTTTTATTCTCCTTGCTTCATCCTGCAGCACTCTACCTCAATGCCTCACGTATGCCTCCAGGTCTACAAGCTTTCTCCAAGTCGCTTAACTTCCTCCATAAGGGCTGGGGCCAGTGTGGGCTTTAAGACATACTGGGGGAGCCAATCATCACATTTTTTTAATGATGCCATACCCTATTTACCCTTCACCCCTGCAGTCTCCTTTGTTTCTTCAGGTTAGATGGTGTGCAATAGGGAAATGCTGATTTATTATGTCACCTCCATGACAACTCAATCAGTGTCCCCACTCTAATCCTTCGTAGACTACACTGCACCGTTTCACATGTCCCCAGGCTCTACCAAGGATCATGAAGGGTCAACACTCAAGACCCTCATCCCCAATTATTATTATTACACCTATCCTTTCCTTGCCGCTCTATCAGTCCCTGACCCACTAATCAAACCCAGATCAGTTGGGCCATAGTCAGTGCTTTATCCCTCTACACTGCCATAACAGATATTTGCTAGATTTAGTGTTATTGCCATATAATGTAATCGCAGACAACCTCAATGTTACTATGCTCTGAAAAGACAAGTCAGCTACCAGTCAGGTAGATAAACATCTTGACTGCTTGTAGCTGTTAACACTAACATGCTTTTATCAAAAACAATGGAGGACAAAGTGAAAAAAAGCTGTAGAGTTTATAACTGAAACTGGTTGACCCTGAGTTAAATGTATACAAACTTCCTGGATTCCTTTGCAAATCTCATTAAGGAATAATGTGTCTTGGAGGTACAACTGGTTTGTCCAGTCTCCTCTGCTAGACAAGGAAGGACTGATTGCACCAATACCATGTGAACTGTTTCCTTAAGCTACTTAGCTCCAAAAATTGGCCAGAGATCCTGTGTCTTTTGTGCAACTAAAACAACATGGAGTTAAATTCAGACTCTTTCTGGTTTGTTGAGCATCTTGGATGGCTCTTCCATTTAGAAGATTTAAATTCTGTTCCTCTGACACTTTCTTATGAAGGGGTAAGTTACTCACTGGTTAGGATGGAGAAAAATAAATGATGAGAAAGAGGATTTTGTATCCCATACATCTGACTATCTTTGGCTATAGATCTTCATCATGAAAGACAGAAGGATAGGTGACTCCAATCTGGCTGAAAGCCTCAGTATCCCTGCTTCATAATGATTGCCAAGTAGCCCTCCCAGAAGGTCTGTGACCTCTCTGAAAGTAACCTTGAGAATTAGTGTTCTTTCTCAACTATTGATTTTATGGAGGTTGTTAATGCTTGAACCATCTTTGTAAGCACATCTCTTTGTCCTGGAGAATGGTTAATGAAACTGTCTTTATTCTTCCTCCATATTTTCCATGCATGCCTCCACTTTAGGTCCAAATAAAGGTCACTGCAAGGGGGAGTTTAAAAAGGTCTAAAACACATAAGAGGTAATTCCCGAAAAAACACAACAAGCTTTGTTGTATTTAATTGAAAATGGTTACTATTATTTCCTTTGCAGAATTTGTTAGCACAATGCATAACAGTCTGAATTACTATGTTAGATCCTCCTGCCCTGACTGCACCTTTTGCAACATTGTACAAAGCTCAGATGATAAGGTTTGCCTTTCTTCATACCAGTGCCAAATGGATTAGTAGTTTGTCCTTAACAGGTTTCTCTTGGCAACTAAGGGATCATCTAGTGCATTTAATCAAAGACACCATTCTGAACATCCATCATGTGGGCAAAGTAGCAGAATGTCCTGAAGAAATGGGAATATGGCATGTAAACAATCTTCCCAATAGTCTATTACTGCAGTGCTCTCATCTGGGGTGGATTACAGTCCTCTTTAGAGTAACTGCAGAAACTAATGTATCTGGTTTGGGAGCCTCTAATTATGAACTCCAGTACCTGGGATGGACCAGAACATGCTCTTTCGCATGGACAGGAATTTTAACCATGCTTTCCCATGCATGCAGTATTGGTGGCTACATTTAAACTATCTTTTGATGAGTCTACCTGAAGGCCTTGTGTGCCTTCCATTGTGAGGAATATGAGACAGACCCTTCTCTGATGAATCAGCTTTCCCAAACTTGTTGTTGCAAGGAGTAGATGCAGGGAAGCAGTATCGTCATGTCCACCTACATCAGCTATCACTGATCAGTGAATCTACATGCTTCTTCTTGTATAAAACCAGCAATGGAATCACTGAAGGAAATGAGCTTGAAGATGATGAGGAATTAGGGTTACCACCTGTCCCACTTTGCGAGGGACAGTCCCTCTTTGGGCAGTTGTGTCCTGACAAAAAATTGTAAAAATGGCAAATGTCATGAGATTTTAGGACAAAATTATTTCCTATATTTTATGTAATAGTTGCATGAAACAGTTATTCTGTATCTAAAATACCTAAATGTTATAAGAAACAGAATTGTATCTTTTGGCTTTTCCCAGTTAGGGGTCGCTACAGCTTAACTACGGTCCGCTAATGATTGGCAGTTGATTTTTATGTACCGGCTTGTCAGGCCTGAAGCACAACTTTCAGTGAAGGCACGCCCATTCACGCATGTCTCCATGCAGAAGACGCTCTAGCTGAGAATCGAACCAGACAGCGTCTTACTGTGAGGCGACAATGCTACCGCAGCACCACCACCACGGGTGTTATAAGAAACAGAATAAGCAACTAAAATGCTACAAGAATAAGCTTTTATTTTGGCAAAAAAGTTAAGTTCTATCTTTTGTACTGACTGTGGGTATGTGTCAGCCTGTAAAATCTGATGTTTATACCAAAAATGTCCCACTTTGGCCATTTGAAAAGGTGGCAACCCTATGAGGAATGTGTTTAAGCTAAATGGGAATGAGAAGCAGGACATTGGTCTATTTGTCCATCCTGTATGATGCAGGGCTATGAGCTTAAAAGGGTCACAGGATCATAGACATTACAAGGCAAATGATGAATGCCAAAGGGGGCACTGTACACAATAACTGGCCTAATTGGCACTGCATACAGACAGATAACACTTTTTAATCTGAATGATATGTCTTTAGGTATTAATTCTGTTAAACAGAATGATTTCTGAACTACCAGTGCTAAGTGGTAAACAAAGGAGAGGATGTTATTGACCTGTGTATTAGCATCCCTGACTACCCTGTCAGTTTAGGGTGTAGTATTGGCTGTACTGTACAATGAAGAAGAATTTCATTTTCCAAATGTGACAAAATTGCATTATTTCCATTTCATTTAAAACCATTTTCTGCACACCTCTGATTAGTAGAAGTCAGCATTTTAAATTAGTAACAGAAGATTATGTGACAACACCTAGCTTGAAGTCATCTGCAAACTTAGTTAGTCAAAGGTCTCAATCTGTGTTTTGGAGGTTAGAAAAGTATATGCTGTAAAGTAGGGATCCCAGCACTGAGATCTAAAGCATTGCATTAGTTACTTTTTTACTTTCTGCGGGGCGACTGCCATCTTAACAGATTTGGTGCTGAGGGGCGACTGCCATCTTAACAGTCTTGGTGCTGTACTTTGGCCAGTTTGCTATCTGCCTTGCCAGGTAAGGATCAACATTCAGAACTCTTAGCTTACTTACAAATATCATCATGTGGGGATGGTATAAAAAGCCTTAGTCAGATCAAGACAGACAGCATGGAGAGAATGATCAGTCTTTACTGCCTCTGTGACCCTTTCAAAGTTTACTGGATGAGCTTTCTTTTTTTTAACCTTAGTTGCAGATTAGACTTCTCAGCCTAATGGCTGCCCTTGAGGAAGGGCTTCCCAACAACAGTTCTCCATGCTTTTGTGACGTACCCATGGCTAAGCTTAGGCTAAACAAGTTTAGGATGGGTTTCACCAGGGCATGTTTGGTGCTATTTATTAAGCATCAAGAGAAATTATTTAGACTCATGGAAGTAGCATTTTTGGTTTCAGAGAGCAGTGTTAAGGCACGTTCCCTTATGATCCTATGGAGTGAGACAAATTCACAGAGTTGTGTTGTTTCAGTGGATGTTATGGGGTAAAGCTGATGCTGAATCAATCTGGTAGTTTACTGGCTATGGTTTTCATGTCAGAGTAAGTGGTGCCATTTTGGATCAGTTCAATACACTGCTGGGTTATATTTCTTAATTTCCTGATGTAACTAAAGAAGGATTTATAGTTGTCCTTTGCTTCTGATGTAGGTTTTAGTTTGTGTTTAGCTTCAGTTTTCCTAATGGTTCCGTTTAGAATATTAGTAATCTTTTTTTAACACTGTTTTTGATATGAGATGAGTTGGATTTATAATGGGACTTTAGAAGATGCTATACAGCTTACTTTTACAGGAAGCCCACTAAAGTTGTTTGTTCTTAACTTTCCTTATTGTACTTTTTCTTATGTGGTAGCTGAAGCTAAAACACTTAGGGAGGAATAGAAATCAGGAAGATAAGTAGCAGCTGGGGTTGCATCAGAAATAGTGATATTACAAGCAAATTTTTCAGTTCAACATACAATCTGAGAAGTTTTGTATATTTGAAATCTGTAACTTCAGATGTGCTGACTGTTGAAGTGTTTTGAAACTTTAAAGATAAAAGCAACAAGTTTGTCATTGGCATTAACCAGGGATGGAGATATTAAAAGGAGTGTCACATCTTGGGACTATGATAGGTAGGACCAGGTCCAAAACAATGCTGCTCTATAACTGTTTGGTTTTGTATTTGCTTTAGGGCTTTTCCATTGATTAGATCTAGTTATCTCTAGGCATTCCTGAATTTGAAGGTGAAAATGCACCAGTCTTTAGAAGGATAGATAAGAGTACATAAAGGAACCTTTCGTAGTTTACTAGGGACATGGAAGGTGTCATACAATAAGCTATAAATTGGTAATTTGTTTTGCTTGGGTGAACTGGAGTTCAGTGTGTTCAGTTTGTGTGTGCCTACGAATTTGTCTATTGTTGATGAGGTTTCTGATAAATATGGAGATGTTACTGCAGCATTCCTTACTCCTGAATGCATGGTATGCCCAAAATCAAGGTATGGAGGAAATGTTCTTTCTATAGTGAAACCAAATTTCAGTAACAACACATATATGGATGTGTTCAAGTTGCAGAAGAGCTTTAAGGTCTGATAATTTGTTACTAAGACTTTTGGCATTAAGAAGAGCAACCTTGATGTAGTTAGATTTGAAGTTTGACGTAGGTGTATTTTTCTCAGTTATGTTGGGATTTCCAGCAACAGCTGGACTTTGACTAAAAAATGCAAAGCCTTTAGCTAGTCCACACATGCTATCCTTTGCAAAGCAAGTTGACTGTGAACCATCTCATCCCAAGCTGACAAATACTGAACCCCCACTTTGAATCTTATTGACTACTTAGCCTATTGTTGGATCCAACACTAGGCTAAGTACTAGGTAAGCCTATTGTTGGAGTCAATTAACTTTTCTTTGCACATAGTCTTCACTGCTGGTGAGAACAGGAATTCACTCAGGTCCATGGTCTTCCCTGCATGTGACACATGCATACTGAGATCAAATATGATTCTCTGCATGTCATTCAGGAATGAGTGTCCCAAGTCATTCATGACTACATGGGCTACTACAAGATCAGAGTCATATCTGCCTGGTGGAAGGGATTGTACAGTTTTTGTTATATTGCGGAGCCTAGCACTGGACAGAAAACTAACTGCAACATTACCTTTGCCAGCTTTGCAAATATGGAATCACAAGTGGAGAGACAGCACAATGTATTTGAAAAAGGCTTTATTCCACACTAAAATTAACACCAATAAAATGGAAGAGTTGTTTTCATCCAAACCAAGTCAGACTTCATTAGATAACACACATCAAACTGACAAGTTCCTTTTAAAAATGAATTCAAAAAGTTTCATCCAGTCATGTGAACCGAATTAATTAAGTTAATCAGAACCACATACTGAGTAGGTAAAACTCCATAGTTCCTTTAAAATGTTCCTTATGATACCTAACTATTGTAGTGAATCTACATAGAAGCACAATAAATAATTTTTTACAGTGCAATATAAATTTAGCATAATTTGATGTTGATACACATTTTAATCAATAGGTTGTAAAATCACAGTTTAGCTGCTCTAAGTTTTAAAAGAGGGGCAATGCTAATATACTCGTTGAGCCTAGGTGGTCTGATTCACTACAATAGTTCGGTATTGGTGCCACATGGTTACAGCATTTTATGTTTTTTTATGTTTTACATTGATATTTAGTTAGTCTTATTATAAATGTACACTTTATGTATTTTTTGGATGTGGTTTATCTCTTGACCAGTAGATGGTAGTATTTACTCACTGTTTTAAACTATTATTTTTTTTAAACAAAATGTTTCTACATAAAACTTTTTTACTGAGTCATTTTTATCTGAGCCACTATTTGTATATTATTTGTATAATTGTTCAAGTGGTTTTAAGGTACGTTCATAATATGAGCAATACTAGTGAATGTATTTGTGAAAACTTTTGACACTTCATAAGAAACATTTTAAAGGAACTATGGAGTTTTACCTAGTCAGTATGTGGTTCTGATTAACTTAATTAACTGGGTTCACATGACTGGAATTCATTTTTTAAAGGAACTTGTCAGTTTGATGTGAGTTATCTGATGAAGTCTGACTTGGTTTGGACGAAAACGAATCTTCCACTTTATTGGCGTTAATGTTTGTGTGGAACAAAGCCTTTTTCTAATACATTGTGCTGTCTCTCCACTTGTGTGCCTTTCTTTACTTGATTTTGGCTCAAACTGTGGTTATTGGCTTTAGTACAAATATGGAATCAGTATACATGCGTATAAATATTTCAAGCACAGGCAGTAATGCCCTTATACCATATCAGTTGTTCCCCTAATAAGTGTCCAGGCTGTTCTTTAAAAATATATGAACTATTGCTTACTTTAATGTAATCTGGTAGTCTATTCCATGCATCAGCTACTCTCTCAAAGAACCACATTCCTATAGGAATTTCTGCATAGGTTGCCTCATGATTCTGTACTACTTTTTGGTAACCCCAAATATTCCCAGTGGTAGTTGTCTCTAAAAGCCCTATATACCTAAATAAGGTCTCCGCTTAAATATCTATATGACAAACTTTACAAGTTCAGATATTTTTAATATTTCATAATAACTTACAGTGGATAGAAAAAGTGTACACATGCCTGATAAAATGAGACCACAATAAATAATTTCAAAACTTTTTCCACCTTTAATGTGACCTATAACCTGTATAATTCAATTAAAAAACAAACAAATCTGTTAGGGGAAAAAATATAAAAAGTAAAAAACATAAAATAAGCCAGTTGCATAAGTGTGCACACCCTTAAACTAATACTTTGTTGAAGCACCTTTTGTTGAAGCACCTACACTCCACCTCCCACACATACCAAGCATAGAACACATAAACCCACATATGCAGAGGTACTCACTAGAAATATACCAAAAGAGCAAAGACCTCGCAAGCACAAACCTTCTTCACACAACACAGTCCCAACAGTACCCAATACAGAAAACAACACATGCATCAGTGTCTCACCCAATAAGCCCCTAAGGCAAAACATATCTAAACCAAATGTCTTGGTTATAGACGACTCCATAGTAAGACACACAGACGTCCCCCTCACTAGGTTGGACAAGATGGTCACAGTCAACTTGCTTTGATGAAGTCTTTTATACACAAAAGCGAAGATTAAACATTTTTAACACTAATCCTGTGTCAGTTTACTGTTTTAGACAAGCCTTGGTTGAATTCCTATTTGTTTTAGTTATAAAACTAAATTAGCATCACTAGCTAATGTAAATCACAAAGCATTCTTTAGCTACATCCAAAATCTGAAAGGAAAGCTCCAGCTTAGTGCCTAACTAGTACAACTTATACTGAACCAGAAGACATTGCCAATGTGCTAGCGGACAGGTTATGTAAAAAATTCACCCCCTTGACACAACCAATCCTACCCCATAACATACCCGTCACCAGTCCTCTGCCTAGTATCTCCAGACAGCAGGTCATTGACGCACTCTCCAAAAACACAGCCTCTATGGGACCAGACAACATCACAGGCTGCTTATTAAATGGTCTAAAACAGGAGTTAGCGGAACCGCTGAGTATGCTCTTCAGTCTCAGTCTAAGCACTGGCTTTGTCCCAGCTGACTGGACAAAGGGGGTCCCTCAACCAACCCCGGTAACTTTAGATCCATAAGCCTAAGCAGCCTTATCTGCAAGGCCATGGACAAAATCATCATGGATTTTATCAACAAGGGTACAGCTGACCTTCAAAGTCTTGACCCGAAAAGTTTAGCTTCGTTAAGGGCAGATCTTGCCTGCTAAACCTAGTGGACTGCTTCAAAATTGTCACCAAGTCTCTGGATGAAGGCAAAACGGTTCACACTGCCTATCTCAACCTAGCCAAGGCCTTTGACACAATCCCTCACTCAGGCATCATTGAGATACTCACTCAGCTGGGGATTAACCCTTATGTCACTAGATGGATTGCCAACTGCCTCACAAACAGAAAATATACAGTCAAAACTGGGGATGTCAATTCTATCAGTAGACCTGTTACCAGTGGTGCTCCACAGGGATATGTGCTATGTCCCCTACTGTTTGGTATCTATTTTTCAGATGTCCAGGCAAAAATAGATGGCCTATGGCTTACCTAGTTTACTGATGACTGCAAACTGGGTGCAATCATCAAATCCCCCAAAGATGTCAACATACTATAAAATGGGCTTACACAGACAAATGATTGGTGTCAAAGCCACGGACTTAAACTAAACACAAAAAATGCATCATTATCCCCTTCATCATAGGAGAAACCCCTGGTAATTGCATTAATCATTAGTCTGGAGACAAGGAATTTCATTCAGTTTTTGCACTTGTGTGATTTCTGAACGACAATAAAGTTTATTTTGACTTTTCTTAATAATATCCCTCTAAGTTCAAACTCAGTGGTGAGAGATTTAGGAATGCCAAGTTAACAGCAGCCTTAATTTTGATCATCAGATGTTCACAGTAGTAAAGAAGGCTTTCTAAGTCGTATACCTTATAAGCAAGGGTATAGCATCCAAAGCTAAGGAGGTTATAATTCCCCTGTAGTCATCTCTCATCAGACCAATAAGAAAGTACAATGCTCCCTTCTGCCTGTACCTCACCAAACATCTGCAGCAACTGGAGAGACCTTAGAGGTTGCTCACCAAGAAAATTCAGGGCCTACAACACATGACCTACACAGACAGAATGAAGGCCCTATCACTTTACTCAGTATCGCATCGACTGCTTAAAGGAGACTTGTGCGTGGCCTACCTGCCTTGATGAAGCAGCTGCATATCTGCAAATCCAGTGGGACAAGATTCACCTGCTAAGGATCTTAACCTAGCTTGCAATATTAACAGGACATGCTGGAGAGACAGACAAGTCTCCCAAAGGTTGCCACTCCTCTGGAACAAACTCATGTAAAACAGACCTTCTCAATGACCCTATTTAAGTGTACTATAAACCATAAATTTACACCGGGGCAGTCGGTGCTGACCTTAGATTCATGCGCAAAGACTATATATCTTGGTCCATAAGGGAAAAGGGTAGAACATGACTAGGCTTGTAGAGGCCTTAGGGCCAATACCCTAGTAACCTCCTATGATCCTATGAACTATGATTAACTAATTGGCTGATATGAGTAGAAAAACTTAAAAAGCTGGATCTACCCATAAACCTAGATCCTTATCAATCACTGTGCACTGTATTAAGAAGTTATGTACCTACCATAACATTCCATGTTAGTTGTCTTCTTCTCACCTTCTTTCTTACTGGTTGGGTTCGGAGCTGATCCTCGGCTCCGACTCGGCCATCTTCAAAAGCTCGAGAGCTACTTACTGGCTCGAGGCCCCCCTATATCCCATGATGCCTGGCGCTAGATACCCAGATCTCGTTTGGTAAGTTTATATGCAGACATGATAATAATAATAACAATATAAGAATCCTGTCCTAGAATGCATAAATCCTACTGGAGAGACTCTTAGTCAGAAGGAATAGCCAGAGAAGACTCTGCCAGTGCGAAAAAAACATAAGGAACTCTTCTCGGTCTACTAGGATAGGGGGATGGAGGGTGGGACATAAGAAAGAAGGCGAGAAGAAGACAACTAACATGGAGCGTTCTGGTAGGTACATAACTTCTTAATGTTAAGTTGTCTATCTCGCCTTCATTCTTGCTGGTTGGGACAGCGTCCCTAGCACCTTAATCCTGGGTGGCTCATCGGAACAGACTCTTCAGAACAGTGGAACCAAAATCAGCTCTGCTCCTGGAGGCCACGTCCAGCTTATAATGTGAAATAAAGGTATGAGGATTGGCCCATGTAACTGCCGCACAAATAGTTTCCATTGGCAATCTTGCCTGAAAAGCCACTGAAGTAGCTAGAGCTCTAGTGGAGTGACCTTTTGGTTTAGCAGGAAGCTCTTTATTCCTTAGCTGATATATAAATGTAATGATAGATGTCAACCACCTAGATAAGGTTACTTTCGACACAGGTAGACCTTGTTTACCCTCAGCATAGGACAGGAACAGCTGGTCTGATTTTCTTATTTGCTTAGTTCTATGCAAGTAAAAGCGTAGCTGTCTATGAACATCCAACTGATGCAATTTGTATTCCGCCTTGTTGGAATAATTCGGAAAAAAACACAGGCAGATCAATAGATTGATTCAAATTATTGTCAGAAGAAACCTTTGGAAGGAAGGAAGGATTAGTCCTGAGAGACACTCTGTCATTGTGGAAAACTAAATAAGGAGGGAGAACACAAAGAGCCTGAAGCTCAGAAACTCTTCTGACTGAAGTAATTGCAACCAGAAGAAGGATTTTCCAAGAAAGAAACTTCATGGAACAAGAAGCTGCCGGTTTAAAGGGGGGCAGTATCAGGGAAGCTAAAATCAAATTTAGATCCCACGGAGGTGGGGGATCTCTCACTGGGGGCCTGAGTAAAGTAGTCCCTTTGAGAAAAGCTTTACAAAGCTTATGGGACATAATGCTAGTATCCGATAGACCTATATGAATGTTTGAAATTGCAGGTAACTGAATTCTAATTGTGGCAGAAGATGATCCAGCACGAAAAAGTTCCGCTAAAAAATCCAAAATATGGTGCACAGGGGCTGAAAAGGGATCTATATTCCTAGCCTCTGCCCAGAAAGAGAAACATTTCCACTTACTAGCATAAGTCTTTCTAGTGGTAGACTTGTGCGATGATAAGATGATTTCACGCACTGAGTGGGAGATGTTCGGAAGCCTGGCTAAGGTCAGAAGTGGAGCAACCAAGCAGTGAGCTGGAGAGATTGAAGGAATTGGTGCAGCCCGCCTGATTGATAAATCAGGAGGTCTGGAACTGGGTCCAGGGTCCAGGGCTGCTCCAGAAGGTAATGATGCAGGAACGGGAACCAAATTTGTAGAGGCCAGTAAGGGGCAATGAGGATCATCTTGCAACCCAATGCGGTAGCTTTCTGTATTAATATGGGAATCAGGGAGAATAGAGGGAATGCATAAAGAAGTCCCTGAGGCCAATCGTGAACTAGAACGTCTCTGGGGGAGTGTCCCGGAAGAGGGAGGAGAGAGAAGAAATTGTTGCACTTGCTGTTGGAGGGGGTGGCAAAAAGGTCGCAGCAAGGCTGACCCCATTTGCAGAAGATTGGGTCCGCCACTGTCTGATTGAGAGACCACTCATGAGGCATGAGAATTGCTCTGATCAGCCTGTCCGCTATAATGTTGGCCTTCCCAGGGATGTGCGCTGCTGTCAGAAACCGCTGGGAAGAGATCGCCCACTGCCAGAGTCTGAGTGCTTCTCGACATAATGGGTAGGACCTGGTTCTGCCCTGCTTGTTGATGTACCACACTACCGATATATTGTCTGTTTGAATTGCAATGGTCCCAGTAGGAAGAGAGTTGTGAAGAGCTTGCAATGCCAAAAGCACGGCCCTCATCTCCAAGACATTGATATGCAGATGGTACTCGTGAGGCTGCCAGGTGCCTTGGACTGTTCTGCCCTGAAAATGCCCCCCCCCCCACCCAATCAGGGAGGCATCCATGGTCACCGTAGCCACTGGAGGAGGAAGAGCAAATGGTCTGCCCTGGGGTACTGATAGGGAAACCATCCACCAAGCAAGTTGGTTTTTGCATGTCTCTGTGATCATTATTTTGTGAGACATTCGAAGTTGCTGGAAAGACCATTGGGTGAACAGCATACACTGAAGAATCCTCATATGAAAATGAGTGAGGGGGACTAGGATGATAGCCGCTGCCATGAGACCCAAGGTCTTTAGGACGAATCTGGCCTGAAATTTTTGCATCCTAATAAGACATGTCGGCGAATGTCTAGCAATCTGTCTAATGGAAGTCTGGCTGACATGTCCTTTGCATTTAAGTTTGTGCCTATAAAGGTAATACATTGACAAGGCGACAATGCAGACTTTTTGAAATTTATTGTGATGCCTAGTTTGGATGGTGTAGTCTCTGGCTTGCAGCAGGTGATGCCTGGTGGTTGCAGTAAGGAAATACTACAGGCTGCAGATAAATATTATGAAAAAAACAACAGGTTCATTGAGAAAACCACTTTATGAAATACAAAACAGCAAAGCTTTCGGGTGAAGGGTTTCACCCGAAAGCTTTGCTGTTTTGTATTTTATAAAGTGGTTTTCTCAACAAACCGGTTGCAGTAAGGAGCCAGTCATCTAAATATGTAAACACCTGGAATCCTTGCCATCTCAGGTGAGTGGTAACTACTGCCAAACATTTGGTGAACACCCTGGGGGCTGTGGTGAGACCAAAGAGCAGAGCTCTGAACTGATAATGACTGGGCCCCAGCCGGAAGCGGAGGAATCTTCTGGAGCGTCTGTCCATTTTGATATGGTAGTACGCATCCTGAAGGTCTATGGAGCACATCCAATTGTCCTGACCCAGAAAGGGTAAGATGGACTGTAGCGTGACCATCCAGAACTTCGTTCTTTGAACAGACCTGTTTAGTCTGCTGAGATCCAGAATGGGTCTCCAGTCCCCTGTCTTTTTTGGTACCAAAAAGAACCTCGAGTAAATTCCGGATCCTCGCTGGTCTGCCGGGACTGGCTGGATGGCTCTTTTTCTTAGCAGTTTTGAAATTTCTTGAACTGCTTGATCCCTTAGATTGGGTGGAACATCTGGAATTAATTTGTTGGGAATGTAGGGAGTATGAAAGAAAGGGATTTTGTAGCCTTCGGATATAGATAGACAGTACCCATTTGTCTTGTGTTATACTTTGCCAGGCTTTTGGGTACAGCGATAATCTTCCCTCGACTGCCTCCGAAGGTGGACAGCTGGGCAGCACCTCAGGGATGCTGGAAGGGCTTGTCAGAGAAAGATTCTCTTTGGCCCTGATTTTGCGGACCCCCTCTGCCCCAAGGGCAGCATCTATTGTTGTTCCCTCCTCTGCCCCTGGAGGTGAACTCTCCACATGTGTCAGGCATGGCTCCCTGGGGTTTCCGGAACCACATCTTCCCACTCTTCTGACCCTTGGGATACGGTCTTGAAGGAGTGGAAAAATGGACTCCCACAGCAGAGAGAGTCTTGCCTTCCTGCTCACACCTAGTAAGGATATCCTTCACCTGTGGTCCAAAAAAGAGCAGAACCATCAAAGGGGGTGTTTGTGAAAGACGTCCTGAAGGGTTCCGCAAAGTTACATAACCGCATCCAAGCATGCCACCTCAAGGCCACACCTGTGCCTGTGGCCCTACTCGCACCATCGGCTGCATAAGAGATGAGCTGCATGGAGGCGTTTACTACCGAATTAAGAGTCGCCAGCTGGGAGGCAACCTTAGCCTTGGCCCCCGCAGCTGATGGATCTTGAAGGGTATCTCCAAGCTCTTTAAGGAGATCCCTTTGAAGGCAGGTAAAGTGGCACAAGTAGTTCAGCGACCTCATGGAGAAGGTCGCTGATGCAAACATACACTTTCCATATCTGTCCATCGTCCTTGATTCCTTATTAGTGGGATGGACAGACGAAAATGTTTCAGCCAACTCCTTTTTTGTGGCCGCTGCTACCACCATGGCATCAACGGGAACACCCTTAGTCAGAAATTGTTTGTCTTGTGGTGCAGTAATAAATTTTGTGGGTCTTCAGGGGGTTGGTTCCACTGTGTCTGGGGCTGACCACACCTTCCGAGCCACCACAGACATCAGTGGATCGAAAGGCAGAGACACCCAGGAGGTGGAGGGTCGGGAACCAAATACATCCAGGAATACCGACTCATCCTCGGAAGGGTTAAGGGTAGTCCAGTTCCCCCTCTGCCTAAGTATCTCAAGGATGTCTGAGAAAGAGACGTCCTCGGAGGGGGATCTCGGGGACCCTTTCAAATCCTCCAAGTCGGTATCTGAAGTGACAGACTCAGGGGAGTCAACATGCTTCCTCTTGCATTTCCTCTTTCGAGGGGGCTCCTCTGAATGATCAGGGGAGGCTTCGGAAGAGGAAGATACACCCAATGGGGTGCCCTGGAGTGCTTGTTCCCCATGCTCGGGGTCTGGAGGTGGGGTAGAGGCAGATGCAGGCACCATGGGGGCAGGAGCCGATGAGGCTGACCGTGGGGCTGACTCAGAGGCCAGCACACTCCTCATGACCTCGAAGGCGCCCCTTCCTGATACTGGAGAAGGGTCCGACTCTGAAGAGACCGGAATCCTTCCTGGCACTGAGAGAGATGGCTCCGATGCTGATGTAGGAGCCGAGCTCACCTGCGCCGAAGAGGGAGAACGAGGTCGGACAAGGGTCCGATGCCACTCGCCCCCTTGGAGCTGACGAGGGAGTCCCAACACCCAGATCCCTCCAAAGATGGCACCATGGATGAGATCGGAGCCGACGAAGGAACTGAAAGGGTAGGTATCTGCGCCAACGGTTCCATGATCTGAGCCCCAGCAAGCTCCGGCTCTGAACTCGAGGGATGAGTCAAAGGAGGAACTACTGCAGAGACAGGAGGAGCTGAACCCTGATGAGGGGGGCTGGATAACATTTTAGCCAGGGCCTGCGATTTTAGGAGCCTGCTCACCACTCTCTCCAAATCATGGTCAGATAGTCTAGAAGACCAAGAAGAGTGGGATCGGTGACTTCACTCCGACTGTAACAGAGGCAACCCCAGAGCCGAGTGTATTGACTCTAGGGATGGAGACCTAGAGCGTTTTCGACTCCCTGACAGTTCCAACACCAGAGTCAGGGCCGAGTGGGAGATAGGTACTTTGGTTCCAGTCGGAACTGAAGTTGAAGCAGACACCACACCCGACAATGGCTCCGAACTGGAAGCCAGCGGCTTCGTTGGATTAGAGGGTTTCACTGACTGAACCTTAGCCAGTGACCCTTCATGTTTGAGCAAACCCCTAAGGATTAGCTTATTCCTACGCTCCTGCAGGACTCTTGGACTAAAGGCGTGACACACTGAACAAGAGTCCTGCAGGTGTAGGGTGCCCAAACAGTAGACACAAGACGTGTGACCATCTGTCAGTGACATCTTCTGACAGCATGAGTCACACTTCTTGAATCCAGATACTTTCGTATCTTTAGACATACCTGTAAACGGAAAAATCAATTTACAGAGAAAAGGTAACATGAGTAAAAGGTAATTTCATGAGCAACTCCCTCATGAAATAACTAACCTAGACTCTACATCCCACTTCAAAAGACACATCAAAGAATATCTAAAATCCTGCTGGTTATGCCCTTGTGCTAACCCTGACTGAAATGATTTCATTTATTTCCCAAGTTCCCCCCCTCTCCCCTTACTGGTCCTCTAATAATAGGTTTAATTATTGACAGTTTTATCTTTGATATTGACTCTACCTTAGCATTCTAGTTTATTGTCACATATGTTTTCCCACCTTGTGTTCTGCTTATCTAGCTTTCATTTAATCTAACTTCAGAATATTCTATACCACGTATTTTACTTTTATCTGACTTTTTCTCTATTTACATACATTTCGTCTGTTTTAGCTTTTCTTAAATTGCTAAATAAGTCTACACTGGTACTTTTGTATTTTGTACTATGTTTATTTTGGTCTTTTGTAATAATTGTTTTACTTCATGTATTTGGAGCTTTTCTCCCCGGGCCTCTACTGAAAACGGATATATGTCCAGTAAGACTAGCCCGGTCAACAAATGTAAAATAAATAAATAAATAAAAATAAAAGGTAACAAAAGGGAAATAGGTAACTAGTAAAAACACACACACTCAACACAAGTTACCACACCCTAACAGCACACACACTCTATTATCTAAGAAAAAAGGTAATTAGACCTACTAATCTATCACAATTTCTAACAAAGAAAACTATTACATGAAAAATTGAAACAAGGATTAGGCTCTAAGAAGAGAAACGGGGGAGGGGGAAGGGAAAACTCTCTAACAAGAAAACGAGTTTTCAAGGGAAGGAGACTAAATACAAATAGCTAACTACAACTATTAAAAGTACACTAACTATCTTAAACACCAAATATAAAATAAAATATTTTTATACAATGACAATAAAATTGAAAAATATGACCTGAGCCAGTAAAAGCAACCTCGCAGCAGAAGCGGCAAACAAGATCTAGGTATCTAGTGCCAGGCATCATGGGATATAGGGGAACCTTGAGCCAGTAAGTAGCTCTCGAGTTTTTGAAGATGGCCGAGTCGGGCCCAACCAGAAAGAATGAAGGCGAGATAGACAACTTAACATTAAATATTCACCTTTCAATTTATGACTCCTAAATCTCATATGCTTAGTTTTTGATGTATTTATCAGTTATCAATTTAGTATAGTTCTTCTGCAGGCATGCCCTATCTGTAACATAAGTAATCATTTACCCATGTTCAAGTCATCTGCCCACAGAGTGTAGAACACCACAAATGAAAAAGACAGAACTGAAAGACAAAATCTAAATAAGTATGGGCCTAGGATAGAGCCCCATGGGACATTCTGACTGTAGCCCTGAATTACACCTGTCCAATTGTTGTATGATACTGGTCATGTCCTATTTGTAAGGTTATGCAGCTATCAATCTTATCAATATGACATCAATACCTAGTTGTTCTAATTTATTGATCACTGTTTTGTGCATTACCCTATCAAATGCTGAAGTTAAATCTATATAAATTACATCACAACACATTTTTTCTTTCATAGCTATTATTATATTGTTATAGAACATCATGTTATAGGTGGTAATAGATCTATTTTCAACATATGCATGCTGATACGTGGTTTCAAGTCCCATCCTTTCCTTTTGTGGCAATCATTTATCCAATATTACCTTCTCCATTATTTTTCCACAACATGAAAGTAAACATAAGGGTCTATATGACTCTGGGTTTGTCCAACTCCCCTTTCCCTTAAAGGCAGGTTTAGCAACTGCATGTCTCCAGTCTTAAAGAATCTGTGATATTTATATGACCTTGCAAATAACAGATATAATGGTACTGTAAGTTCTTGCCGAAGTGTTCTCAGGTCATTATTACAAATTCTGTCTCCTCCCTGTGCTTTGCTTCCTATGTTCAATATCTTTATATAAACTTTCTTCAAATTTTTCTTTTCTTATCTCACACTATATGTAATTTGTCTGTGTCCAACTTGTTTAATTCAGGTTTCAAAGTCATATCTGAACCTCTTTTCCATTTCCTATGTTTTTTTTTTTTGTCTCTCACCTTAATCAAGTATCTAGTTCCTGTGGAGATATATCCTCCTGGCATTGTGTGCCAAGATTCTGACATTAAATATTTTTTTTTCATTCAAACAATTCATCTTTCAAAACTTTCCTCATGCTTTCAGGAAGTTATGCCACTGAGTGCACCACCCCAATTAGTTTCACATAGTGACTGTTTTGCTTCCATAAATTCTGTTATTAATCTTCTGTGCATTGATTTAGATTTCAGTTTGAAAGAACTATCTAGCAACAAAGTAACTTTTCTGAACATTTCTGTTTGTAGTCACAGAAGTAGTGGTAGTAGATGAGTTTACAGAGTCATCACGCTGTAGTAGAGTTTACTACAGTGTGATGACTCTCCACTATACTATATATGAGGAGGGTGATTTTATATATATATATATATATATATATATATATATATATATATATATATATATATATACATACAGTGGTTGTGGATTTCAGCTGAGGCTTTATCTATTTAATTCTAGCTGGCTTATGGGGACTCTTTTTGACTGCCTCAGGATGAAAGTTTGATATCTTGTGTCTGTTTGTGGGCTGTACTGTGTATTGTTCAAAGTCCAGCTTGTTGGTGAGATGGTAGCCTCCAAGTTCTATAGATACATACATCTCTCTCTCACAGATTGAATAATTTGTGTTAAGTAATAGCCCATTTTCTATGAGCATGCAGCAATTTTTACATTGCCTAAGAATATCAAGTGCTAAGAGGCTGGTGACAGAAGAAACCCATGCAGATGTGTTCTCCATATCAAATCAGCCAGACGGCTCAGAGTCTTATAAGGCTAAATGAAGGCAAGAATGCAGTTAGTAATAATACAGAATAGTTAAGAGTGTGCTGTGGCCCACAGCCTAACTAGTAGTAGTAAGATGAAGATAAGACAGCAGCTAAGGACAAACAAGTGCAGAGAATGGGATACCACTATATCTTATGATGAATGTATATGGCCAAGTAGCACACGGTACACGTTTTAGAGCAAATCACTTACATCCATACAGTGCATGTTTGCAACCCCTCTGTATATAGTGCAGCACCACAAACAATACAGGCACTATATAATTTCATAGAAAAAAGCTAAAAAAAAATCAAAGCAGCACAAGGGGCAAAAGTAACTTGTGTCTTGTGTCTTTCGGCTTTTCCTGGTTATGGGTCGCCACAACGGAACTCCGGTCTGCTAATGATTGGCAGTTGATTTTTACGTACTGGCTTGCCAGGCCTGACGCACAACCTTCAACGAAGGTACGCCCATTCACGCATGTCTCCACGCAGAAGACGCTCTAACTGAGAATCGAACCGGACAGCATCTTACTGTGAGGCGACAATGCTACCGCAGCACCACCACCGCGTACAACATTCTAAAATGCTCTAAACCAATCAGAGGCAAAGAAACAGAGTGGTCCCCTCTTCATAAAGTAAAACCAGCAAATACTCATCAAGATTACTTAGAAACACAAAAGACAGTGTACAACTATATAAAATAATAAAATTACTTATTGCAGATCTTGTAGGGCTTAGTAGTGCAGTCAGCTCTGACAGATAGGATTTTAGGTCTGTATGCAGCAGCTCATAGCAAATGGATGGCTCTTCTCACTTGAAGAAGCAGTAAATTACTTTGATACCTAATTCCTATCCCTCCTTGACACCCATGCACCAGCATGGACTATTAGAACCAAAACAAAAGTTGCTCTTTGGCTCTCAAAAGAAACCAGACATAAAATGCTACTTAGAAATAGGGCTTGGGCCACTTCGAGGACCACAAAAAAACCCATAGATCAACTTAGATACAGACAGCTAAGAAATGAAGCAAAGAAATCCACCACATTAGAAAAAAAAAACTATTACTGTCATCTACAAGAAAAACACCAAAACAAGCCACAAAAGTTTTGGGTAGGTATAAACAAACTCCTTAGTCCAGGACAGTCCTCCACTCCTACCCCCTTGGATTCTAACCAAAACCCCCCAGCAGAAATTGCCAATACCTTTAACAGCTTCTTTACAACAACCATCCAGAACCTAGCTAAACAGTTATCCTCTGGATGCCCAAATTCTCCGGTCACTACACCCTGCTCCCAACTCCCCTTTAACCTCAAGCTAGTTTGCATATCTTTGGTCCAAAAATTACTTAAAAAACTAAAGCCTACCACCCTGTTGGCTGATCTCCTCCCTGCAGAATATCTATAAAATGCTGCAGATGCCACAGCATACCCCATTACTATCCTGATCTATAGAACTATAACTGAAACGTCCATTCCCTCCGTCTGGAAGATATCCCATGTCATCCCACTCAATATAGGGCCCTACTGAACTTTCATACTATAGATCCATAGCTATTCTGTCACCCTTGGCTAAAATTATGGAAAAATGCATCCACAATCAACTCCTGAACTATCTCATCCATAATAATCTTCTAGCAACACCCAACATGGCTTTAGACCATTCCATAGTACAACCTCAGCCCTCCTCTCCTTCTCTAACATCATTAACCAACACCAAAACAATAATAAACTTTCCTCTGTTATCTTTCTCGATCTTTCAAAAGCCTTTGATATGGTAAACCAGCAAATACTCATAAACACTTTGAAATCCATCTCCCTAGAGGAACAGGCCATCCAATGGTTTCAATAATATCTCAGTGGTAAACAACAAGCTGTCCTATGGCAGAGCAAACTATCCACCCTTTTACCCATCACCCTCAGAGTACCTTAAGGCTCCATACTAGGTTCACTATTATTTTCCATTTTCATCAATGATTTGTATAAGGTCATTCCAAATGCAACATGCATTCAATATGCGGATGATTCCACTTTAGTATGCTCTGAAACTTCACCTACAGAGTTGCTGATTCTATCCCAAAATGCTTTTAACACCGTTGAAAATTGGCTCCTTAACTGTCGTCTCATGTTAAATCCTAATAAAACCAAACTGCTGCTTTTCTCTCCCACTCACAGGTCTGCCCCTATAACCTTTACATTAAAATCCAACAATGGCACCATTGTTTCCCCAGATTCCTCAACCAAACTAATAGGAGTTATAATAGATAACCTTAAGTTTGATCTGCATATCAATAAAACTATTAAAACAGTTAATAAAAAACTTGGCTCACTATATAGGATCACGCCCTTCCTAACACCATTTGCCAGAACTGTAATTGCTCGTACACATCTACTCTCCACCCTCCTCTATGCTTCCCCTCTATTTACAAACCTCAGCAAAACTGAGCTTAATAAACTTTCTAACAGCTACAATCACATTACTAGATTTGCTACCAATGCAGCCTACAGAACTCATCACTGTCATAACCTAAATCTATTAGGATGGCTTGAACTGCCTAACCTACTTCAGGTTAACCAACTAATAGTTGCACACAAGATCCTGTACCAACCAGATAACACACCCGTACTTACAAACCTCATCAGCCCCTACAGTAACCTTAGTGCACTTCGTTTATCTGAAAGACTACTAGTTCAAACTCTCAAATCCAGCCACACAGCTGGTAAAACTCTATTTGCTAACTCTGTTAGCAAAACTTGTAATTCCCTTCCTGCTAATCTTCCATCTGAACTCTCTCTCTACCTCAATTCAGGAAAAGTCTGATTCAGTACTTTAAAAAACGATGGCTATGTCCTTGTCCTAATCCAGACTAACTCTAAACATCACTCGTGTGCACATGGAGGACTTCTGCCTACACTTTATTGTTTCTTAAGTTATAAATCCTATGATCTCCTTGGATCTACCACCAGGTTAGCCTACTAGGCATTTAATACCCTATCATTCTTAAAAACACTGTATAGAATTTGCCATCTGAGAAAAAATGTAATAATTTGTTTGTGTATATCTGTTTGTTGTGTTTGTTTACATCTGTGTAAAAATCCTTTTATTTGTGTTTTGTTTTGTGTTTTAAACTGTAAAAATGTAACAGTTTGTTGAATATCTTTTTGGGGCTTTTCTCCCCGGGCCTCTGCTGAAAATGGGCATGTATCCAGTTGGACTATCCCGGTAAACAAATGTACAATAAATAAAATAAATAAATAAAATAAAGATAATAGTGGCTTTCATCATGGGTATGATGCTGAGAAGCACAACAGCACTGGGAGTGCTGCCTAACTACTAAACTAATTTTGAAAACTGTACTGGCCACAGACTGCTGGAGCCAAGCATCAGTAATAAAGCCACTGTTGAGCCATGGAAGTGTTAGCATCATTACAGAGTCAAAGATGAAAATACTAGGACTACAGCCATTACTGCTGAGAGTGACATACACGTCTCAATCACTTAAGGTGGCACTGACTCCAAAGATGCGCAGGTAGCTACTGGTATCCACAGATCTACAGACATGAAAAGTTGGATCAATGAGGAGATACTTGGCATCTTGGACATTAGGGAAACTCAGAGGTTGGTTCCCTGTTGCTTACAGAGAATGAAATGGAAGTGACACTAGAAAACATTACCATAGTCAACATTAATGACAAGTTGGGTAGGGTCCTTCATAAGCCTCACCTCAGGCTTTGTACCCACTGAATGGTGCACCGCGATGGTTATCCCACTCCACAAGGGGGAGCCACGATGGACCCCAGGAACTACCACCCCATTAGCCTGACGAGCCTGGTCTGCAAGGCCATGGAACGTATCATCGTGGAACTCATAAACAAAGACATTTGTAATCTCGAAACTCTGGACTCTACCCAGTTTGAATTTGTAAAAGGCAGATCATGTCTCCTAAACCTGATTGACTTCTTTGAAGCAGTCACCAAAGCCATAGATGAGGGTAAAATGGTTCACACAGCTTATCTAGATCTCACCAAGGCTTTTGACACCATCCCCTACTCTGGAATTATAGATAAGCTCACTAAACTAGGTATAAATCCCTATGTCACAAGATGGGTTGCAAACTGGCTCATGGACAAAACCCACACTGTGAAAGTAGTGGATTCCAAATACGACATCAGACCAGTGACAAGTGGAGTACCACAGGGTTCAGTCCTGGGTCCTCTCCTGTTTGGTATCTACTTCTCTGAAGTGCAGGCCAACACAGAAGGTCTTTGGCTAACACAGTTTGCAGATGACTGCAAACTAGAAGCCATAATCGAAACTCCTAACGATGTGGACAAACTACAAAAGGGCCTCAGTGAGACAGAAACCTGGTGTCAAAGCCATGGCCTGAAGCTCAATGCCAAAAAGTGTATTGTCATCCCCTTTGGTAAAAACTCTGTACCCATGAACTACCACATAGCTGGTAGTCTACTTAATGCCAAAAATGTGATAAGAGACCTTGGGACACAGGTGGACAGTAGTCTCTCCTTTGATAATCACATTGCCACAGTGGTCAGGAAATCCTTCTACGTGGCTCATCTCATCACAAAAGGATTCTCATCCAGAAAAAAAGAGGTCATTGTTCCACTCTACTCATCACTCATTAGACCCATTATAGAGTACAACGCCCCTTTTGGTATGTACCTCACAAGACATCTACAACAACTGGAAAGACCAGAGAAATACCTCACAAAGAGGATTACTGGCCTCAAACAGATGCCCTATGCAGACCGTCTCAAAAAACTTTTAGTTATGTACTTACCATAACTTCGGATGTATGGGATCCATCTCGCCTACATTCGTAACAGATGGGTTCGGAGCCGATCCATCGGCTCCGACTCGGCAACTAATACACTAGCACGAAGTCTCTCATTGGCTGGGCTACTCCCTATCCCAGGATGCACTACACCTGCTTCCCCAGATCTTGTTTGTTCGCGTCCCTAGCACCTACATCCCGGGTGGCTCATTGGAAAACACTCCTGAGAACTGTGGAACCAAAGGAAGCTCTGCCTCGAGAAACCACATCCAATTTGTAATGAGAAATAAAAGTGTGCAGAGAAGTCCAGTTTAGTTATGTACTTACCATAACTTCGGATGTATGGGATCCATCTCGCCTACATTCGTAACAGATGGGTTCGGAGCCGATCCATCGGCTCCGACTCGGCAACTAATACACTAGCACGAAGTCTCTCATTGGCTGGGCTACTCCCTATCCCAGGATGCACTACACCTGCTTCCCCAGATCTTGTTTGTTCGCTTTCATACATCCATGCAAACACAGAAAAACTAGTAGTCACTATAACCAACTAAAGTTCTTCAAGAAAGATCGCCAAGAAAAAAGGGACTACAGCTCCTCTAAATCTGAATGGAAGGGGGAAGGAGGGTGGGTACTTATGAATGTAGGCGAGATGGATCCCATACATCCGAAGTTATGGTAAGTACATAACTAAAAGATGTAATGGGATCCTATCTCTACATTCATAACAGATGGGACAGTGTCCCTAGCACCTACATCCCGGGTGGCTCATTGGAAAACACTCCTGAGAACTGTGGAACCAAAGGAAGCTCTGCCTCGAGAAACCACATCCAATTTGTAATGAGAAATAAAAGTGTGCGGAGAAGTCCAGGTTGCCGCAGCACAAATATCATCTATTGATAACTTGGAGTGAAAAGCTACGGAAGTAGCCATTGCCCTGGTAGAATGAGCCTTGACTGGAAAGGGAAGGTCTTTGTTAGTCTGTGAATAAATAAAAATGATACAATCTTTAATCCATTTAGATATGGAGGTTTTTGTTACTGGTTGACCCAATTTGTTCACTGCAAAGGAAACAAACAATTGATTTGATTTCGGCGTTTGAGCGGTTCTATTCAAATAAAAGCAGTTGTCTATGCGTCAATTGATGCAAAGTATATTCTGCGTTATTAGAGAATTCTGGAAAAAGACAGGGAGTTCTATAGTTTGTTGAATACAGAAAGAGGAGGCCACTTTTGGTATAAATGCAGGGTTTAATTTCAATGAAACTCTATGCTTGTGAAAAATCAAATAGGGAGGATCAGAACAAAGAGCTTGAAGTTCTGAAACTCGCCTGGCAGACGTTATGGCTACTAAAAAGGCCGTTTTCCAAGACAGAAATTTTAAATCACAGGTAGCAGCTGGTTCGAAAGGACGGGCAGTTAGGGCAGCAAGAACCATATTCAAATCCCAAGGGGGGACAGGATGAGATAAAGGAGGCCTAAGGAGCCAAGCCCCTTTAAGGAAAGCCTTACAAAGTTTGTGAGACATCAATGAAGGTTCAAATGAAGCATGAAAATTAGAGATCGCCGATAGCTGAACCTTAATGGTAGAAACTGAAGAGCCTGACTGAAAAAGGGAGGCCAGAAAATTCAGAACCTCCGATACTGGTGCAGTGAGAGGATCTATACCCCGTTCTTGAGCCCAGAAGGCAAACCTTTTCCATTTACTGGAATAAAGTTTGATGGTGGAAGGTTTATGAGAAGAAGACAGTATGTGGACCACGTCCGGCGAAAGAGCATTGTCTCGGACTAAGGATGAAAGTGGAGTAACCATGCTGCCAACTTCAGGGACCTGAGAGACGGATGAAGCCGTCCTGACTGATGAGTCAACAGGTCTGGCACCAGATCCAGAAACCATGGACCTTCTATCGCATGCCTCTGTAGGAAAGGAAACCAAACTTGACGAGGCCAGTGCGGGGCAATCAAAATCATCTCGCTCTCCATGTAAATGGCCTTCTGTATCACCCTCGGTAGGAGGGGGAACGGAGGGAAGGCATAGAGAAGACCGGGGGGCCAAATGTGAGTCAGAGCGTCCCTGGGGATCTGTCCCTGAGAAGGGAACAGTGTGAAGAACTCTCTGCATTTCGCATTGTGAGGGCTGGCAAACAGGTCGCAGCAAGGAAGACCCCATCTGTCGAAGATTTTCGCAGCTATACCCTGGTTGAGGGACCACTCGTGGGGTAAAAGAATGGTCCTGCTTAATCTGTCCCCAATCACATTGGACTTCCCCGGTATGTGCGTTGCCATTAGAAAGCGGTTGGTAGCTACCGCCCAGTGCCAAAGTCTCATGGCTTCTCTGCAAAGTGGGTAAGACCTGGTTCCACCTTGCTTGTTTATGTACCACACCACCGACATGTTGTCGGATAGGATAGTAATCGGGCCCTGTGGGAGAGCGTGCTGGAGAGCTTGGAGTACCAATAGTACCGCTCTCATCTCCAGGACATTGATATGCAAATGTGTTTCCTGGATCTGCCATGTGCCTTGGACCGACCTGTCCAGGTAATGACCCCCCCACCCTACCTGGGAGGCGTCCGTAGTCACAGTGGCAACGGGACGTTGAGGTATAAAGGGTCGCCCCTGGTCGAGATTTGATTGGAGAAGCCACCAATGCAGATCTCGACGGCAACTTTCCGTGATTATGATTAAGTGGTTCAAGGGAAGTTCCTGATAAGACCATTGAACCGACAGTAGCCATTGTAAAATTCGCATGTGAAGTCTGGCCAAGGGAACTAAAAGTATGGTTGACGCCATCGAGCCCAACAGTTGTAGGATCCGATGGGCCAGGGCTCTTAGTAGGGGAAGACAGGATTTGACTTGATCTTGTAGGACCTGAATTCTTGCTGCCGGTAAAAAGGCGCATTCTTTTGTGTCTAAGTCTGCGCCTATGAAAGTAATACGCTGAGATGGCTGTAGTACAGATTTTGCAAATTGAACGTGATCCCTAAGAAACGGCCCAAGGTGAACGTGGCTCTGAGCGCTTGGAGTAGTAGATGCTCGGAGGTGGCAGTAAGGAGCCAGTCGTCTAGATAAGGAAACACCTGGAATCCCAGACTTCTCAGGTGAGCAGTTACCACTGCCAGACACTTGGTGAACACCCTGGGGCTGTGGTGAGACCAAAGGGCAGTGCTCGGAATTGGAAATGACTGACTCCGAGGCGAAGCGTAAATGTCTCCTGGACTCTTGAGCTATGGGAATGTGATAGTAAGCGTCCTGGAGATCTATGGAGCACATCCATGCATCTTTTTCCAGCAAAGGAAGAATAGATTGAAGAGTGACCATTCGGAATTTGGACTTCTTTACGAAACGATTCAATGAACTGAGGTCCAAAATGGGCCTGAAGTCCCCTGTCTTTTTTGGTACCAAAAATAATCTTGAGTAAGTTCCTGATCCGATCTGGTCGATGGGGACAGGCTGGATGGCTCTTTTTTCTAGCAGCTTTGAAACCTCTAATGCTGCCTGATCCCGCTGACTGGGTGGTACGTCCGGGATTTCCCTTAAAGAAAGGGGGGGTTTGTTGAAGGGGATGATATAACCTCCGGTAATAATGCGAAGCACCCACTGATCGCTTGTTATGGATTCCCAAGCTTGTGGGTGCACCGCAAAACGACCCCCGACTGGCTCCGGAGTTGCACAGTCGGGCAACAACTCAGGGACGCTGGTTGCATGAAGAACCACGAAAGGAATCGCGGTCTCCAGAGTTACGGGGGCCTCTGCCACCTCTGGGGCGGCGTCTTCCAAAATCCCCCCCCCCTGCCTCTGGAGGGGGAATCACTGGGTGGAGTAGGGAAAGACTTCTGAGATTTTCTAAACCACATTTTCCCTCCTCTCCCGGCCTTGGGGTAAGGCCTAGAAGGAGCGGAAAATCGGGCCCCAACGGCAGTCAAAGTCTTGCCCTCCTGCTCGCACCAAGTTAGTGTGTCCTTCACCTTGGGTCCAAACAAAGATGACCCATCAAAGGGGGCGTCGGCGAAGGAAGACTTGAAGGCCTCCATGAACGAACACAAGCGTAACCAGGCTTGTCTCCTGAGGGCAACGCCTGTTCCCGCTGCTCTACTCGCCCCTTCGGCCGCATATGAAATGAGCCTCATGGACGAGTTAACAATAGAAAGAAGGGTAGTCATCTGTGCACCAACAGTCGGGGCCAGCGCCTCAGGTAGGTTACCAACAAGAGAGTCATTTAGCTCTTTGAGAAGATCCCTTTGGAGCCTCGTAAAATGACATAAGTAGTTCAGCGACCGTAAGGCAAAGGCCGCTGAAGACAAGGTACGCTTCCCGTACCTATCCATGCTCCTAGAATCCTTATTAGGAGGATGAACAGACGTCGAAGCCTCTGCCACATCCTGCTGTGTGGCAGAAGCCACCACCAAAGCATCTACAGGCACACCCTTTGTGAGAAACTCCTTCTGGGGGGGGGGGCTGACAAAAATTTATTGGGCCTCGCAGGCACCGGTTCCACAGAATCAGGGTGTTCCCACGCCCTTCGAGAAACCAAATCAAGGAATTCATCGAAGGGCGGAGACACCCAGGAGGCGGAAGGCTGGGCCCCAAAGGCCTTGAGGAAGACTGACTCCTCAGCTGAAGGGGTTTTGGCTTGCCAGTCACCTCTCTGTCTCAGAATCTCCAAGATGTCTGAGAAGGAAATATCATCCGAAGATGATTTGGGAGACCCTTCTGCGTCATCGAGGTCAGTATCCGATGTAACAGACTCATCTTGGGAGTCTACGTGCTTCCTCTTACACAATTTCTTCCTTGGGGGTTCGTCCGAAGCAGATTCGGACGGACCACCCGGAAGAAGGGAACCGCCGATGGGGGTATCCTCAGGCCCTGGGGCCCCGCTGCCGGGGGGCTGCAACACAACAGAGGTACCAGTCTCCAAATCTAGGGAAGGTGAGGTAGAATCTAGCTGAACCGGCAAAGACATGGCTAGCGCGCTCCTCATGACCTCAAAGGCCGGACCTCCAGAATCCAAGGAGGTCACTGGTCTAGAGGTCACGATGGCACCAGGAATTCCAGCAGCCGATGCTCCAAGAGGAAGACTAGGTACCGAAGCACCCAAACCCAAAGTGTTCCCTTCGGCTCCGGCTGAAGAGGTCGCAGTGCCAAACCCTGAACCGGAGGACAGGGTAGGAAGCACAGTCGAAACCGAGAGGCCTGTAAGGGGTCTCTGCTCCGACCGTATGGCTCCACTTTGCTCCACCACCACCGGCTCCAACGGCTCCGAAGAGGTTGGAGGAGGAATCAAATGTGTTGGAGGGGGGATCGGCACCGAAGCAAACTGTGCTGGAGCCGAGACCAATTTAGTAAACACTGGAGATTGGAATAGCCTCTGTAAAACCCTATCCAGGTCCGAATCTGAAAGTCTCGATGATTTAGAGGAGGTAGACAATCGAGAAGACTTTCCTCTCGGCTCCGAGAAAGAAGGGGACCGGCTCCGAAATGGCTCCAATGCTATCGGCGCCGACTCCACCACAGCATGGACCACCATCGGCGCCGACTCCACCACAGCATGGACCACCATCGACACCGAAGGAGCCTTCTTTGGAGCCGAGGGGGAAGAGTCTGAGCTGCACACTTCCACCGGCTCCGAAGCCATTGGAACCGATGGAGGTGATTCACCTCTCGATACTCCAACTTGCGGCTCCGAAGGCAATGGAGCCGAGGTAGGAGGTATCAAGGCAGACCCTTCGCCCCTCGGCCCCGAAGTCAGTGGAGCCGAGGAAGAAGAGGTCAATTTTGTCTTTTTAGAAGTCGGCTCCGACGGACTTGTCGGAGCCGACGATCTTTTCTTTTTGGAAGCAACAGGTGGATTTAAGGCTTCCTCAAAAGAAGGTTTGATAAGCCCTTTCAATATTAACTTGTTCTTGCATTCTTGAAGAACTCTAGAGGAGAACGCATGACAGACGCTACAAGTCTCTTGCAGATGTTTCGGCCCCAAACAATACACACAGACTGAATGACTGTCTGTAACGGACATTTTATAATTGCACCGAGTGCATTTTTTAAAACCTGACTTTTGTTCCTTAGACATGATACAGGCCACAACAAGTAAAACTCTATGGAAATCTTACTCTACCACAACAAGTATAGCACTATACACAAA
Organism: Protopterus annectens; assembly: GCF_019279795.1. Classification (NCBI taxonomy): domain Eukaryota; kingdom Metazoa; phylum Chordata; order Ceratodontiformes; family Protopteridae; genus Protopterus; species Protopterus annectens. The sequence continues at coordinate 503,498,329 of NC_056731.1, read as the reverse complement.
TTGCGCCAACTGAAAAGCGCGAGACACACTGGCGCGAGTACTGGTGAAAGTTTACCTCACAACAATAAGAAACAAGTTAAACGGCCCAAAGCCCTCTAATTTAAACGGGCTTTGCCCGAAAAACAACTAACCAAAGTTAATTAAACTAATAGCACTCAAAGGTAGGGCAAAGGCCCTCTAACTTAAACGGGCCTTGCCCGACTGAATAAAATAAATTTTTTGGAAGCACTCAAGCACTCAAAAAAAAAATAAGAAATAGTAAGAAATAGCTGTTAAAACAGCTGTTTGGTTAATATAGACAAAAATTCCCTAGGTCAAGGACCAATAAGGTAAAAAGAACCACTTAGCTCCAGCCAAGTCGAGACCACGTCCAGCTTGTTAAGCGGCAAACGAGATCTGGGGAAGCAGGTGTAGTGCATCCTGGGATAGGGAGTAGCCCAGCCAATGAGAGACTTCGTGCTAGTGTATTAGTTGCCGAGTCGGAGCCGATGGATCGGCTCCGAACCCATCTGTTATGAATGTAGGCGAGATAGGATCCCATTACATCTACAGCTTTACTCCATCGCATATCGTCTACTCAGGGGCGATCTCTGCCTAACATACAAAGCTATGTCAAACCCAGAGCTGCTGGACATGCTCCACTTAAAGAAATCCCAATCCCTCCGAGCTAGACGCTCTAGGGACCTAAACCTTGTCACCACAATAAAAGAACATGCTAGAGGGATAGATTCCTGTCCCAGAGACTTCCCATACTCTGGAACAGACTACCTATCTATGTCAAACAGAGCTCCTCATTAGCACTCTTCAAGAAAAATCTTGATGATTGGATGGGAAATGGGAAATTCACCCCGGGGATCACTTCTGTGGCTCTGCTCGACAGGGGCACAGGAAAATAAATTTCTTGGATGGCAAAAGCCAGGGTACATTTTTTGGCTAGGCTTGTACTAGGAGATCTCTGTTGCTTATTTTAAAGCTGTCTCGCTATGTTAAACCCATTTAACATAGCGATACAGGTTTAAAAAAAAGCAATGGAGAAAGCAAGATTTCCGTTGCTTTTTACACACTGTGTCGCTATGTTAAAGGAGTTTAACATAGTGAGACAGCTTTAAAAAAAGCTACGGAGATCTCTGTTGCTTTTTTTAAACCTGTCTCGCTATGTTAAACTCTTTTAACATAGCGAGACAGTGTTTTAAAAGAGACTTATACTAATGGAAAAAGTCCGGGCGACCGGACCTTTTTCCATTAGTATAAGTCGATTTACAACGTGCACGCTGGCCAATCAGCGTGCACGTTTTGGAATATTAATGGGAGGTCATGGTATAATTGTTAACTCATCACATCAGAGAGATGCCTCCAGCTGCATTATCAGTGAACTCCTGCTGATGCCTGTAGGTGTCAAATATTGCTTGTTCATGTTTGCATCAATAATTCCAAAACCATGCCATGTACAAGTTTTTAAATAAATTCATTTTAAAGCTTATACAAAGGCAAACTCAACTGCATTAACATTTGACCTCTGTCAGGTACAGATAGATATTAACTGTTGCTTTATAGTTGTAATTAATATAGATAACATTTTCACATTTTACTAAATACTTCAACAACCAAGTAACACACACAGAACTCCTTAGACTCATATGAAAGCTGTCAGCTAGATGAATACAATGCTGCTGACAGTATGTGTGTAACTTGAGTAGTTGCTGACATATTGTAAGTTGTTTACAAAATATTACAAACAACAGTTACTCTGTTTATTGTGACTTATAAAATTTGGTTTAAGACCTAGAACCTAAAGAATACTACCACTATAAAAAATAGTTTGTGCTGAAGGGTTTGCTATTTATACTTCTTTCATAACACCTATGGTTCCACAGATATGGACATTTGTTTGAAATGTGAGGACATAATTTGATTCTGTCAAAAGACTTACAGTTACAGTCTAAACTTCCTGAGCTCCATTGGAGTGAATGGGTTAAGAGAAAGAGAACTATCCATAATAGTAGATGTTCTACATTGTTATAGTATTCCAGTATTGATGTGTTACCTCATCGAGGTAAACTGATGTCTAGCAGGCATACCAAAGTCAAAGTCTTCAATACAGTCATACATCCATTGTATGACCCAAGCATGGGCATAAGGATACATAAGCAGACATATTAGAGTATGATGCTCAGATTATCTGAGCCAGGAGACATGGAGACACCTGAAGAAAAGAATATAAACCAAAATAATGCCAGCTAAGTGTGTGCTCATTCATCAGAAGTTAACAGGGATAAACATGTGAACGGGGTGGGATGTAATACTGTTATGGTTAGTTCTTATGCAAATGTACTATGTCCATCCTTAGATCACTGTTACATATTCCAGTACAGATGGGTGATCCCCAGAGCTTATCAATTAGAAAGTGTAGATGGACCAGAGACAGGGTAGCTATCTAACAATACTAAAAGAATAGACCTAGCAAAGTAAGTTTTAGATCTAGAGAAAGCAATGACTCTAATGCTTAGTCAGAGTGCTGAAAGATAACCACGTGTCTGCTTGTAGAACAGCCCTGAAATCAATTTTCTTGAAGAAGGCCCCAGAAGAGGAAACCACACTAGTTGCATGAGCTTTAAAAGGAGAAGCATAAGGACTTATCATGGTGAATGTAACAAAAGGAAACAGATTTTGAGATCCAATTAGCAACTGTCTGCTTGGAAAATGGATTGCTCAACTTTCCCCCGTGGAAGGAAATAAAAAGTTGATCAGTCTTTCTAACATCTTAATTCTTACCCAAACAGAATGTTGCCTGTCTGTACACATCCAAAGAGTGTAAGAGTTTTTCACCATTTTTCTAAAGGTTTGGAAAGAAAGTAGGCAAACTGATAGCCTGATTATCAGAGAACTCATTAACTATTTTGAGCATAAATGAACAGTGAACCCTAAGAGATGCCCTGTTCTTATGAAAAATGAGTAAAGAAGGTGAGGCCACAAGAGCCTGAAGCTCAGAAACCTTTCTAGCAGAAAGAAGGGCTACCAGCAAAATGATTTTTCAAGTATAGGACTTCAGCGGAGCCAAGGTTGCTGGTTCAAAAGGTGGCTGAGAAAGCCCAGGGAGGGAGAATAGCTCTCCTAGGTGGATTCAAGTGAAGGATGCCCTTCAGAAACTGCGTGACTTTAATTCTAGAAAGCAAAGGAGCATACATGTAGAAATAGCAGACAAGTTTCCCTTGATAGAAGAATAGACTAGATTAGCTTTTAGGACCAAACACAAGTGGGAAAAAAACCCAGAAATCTCTGTTTGGATAGGATTCTCATCCTTTTCACGATGCCAGACATAAACTACTTTCCATTCGGAGATATTAAACCTTTTAGTGGTAGGTTTTCTCACCTCCTGAAGAACCTGGAGCATATCCTTAGAAAAACTGGTGTTAGAAAGGGATTAGAATTCTGTCACCCACAATGTCAAGTTGAAAGCCTACAAGTTGGGATGAAGCAGAGGACTATTTTTCTGGGTGAGCAAGTCTATTTTGTAGGGTAAATTGTGATGATGACATGTGGCCAGTTGATGAAGAAGTGAGAACCCGTGCTGACTGGGCAATAAGAGTCTCCAGCAAGATTTTTGGTCTGTCTCTTTCGATCTTCAAAAACAACCTTAGGGATTAAGGGAAGTGGGAGAAAGGCATACATCCTTCAAACATGGGATCCTGGAGCAAAACAGCCTGATTTGTATTTTCTGAGTGAAGGCAAAAAGGTCTATTTGAAAAATTCCCCATTTGTGAACTATGTCTAGGAAGGTCTCCTTGTTTAGCATCCATTTGTGAGCGTCTTCCATGGACCTGCTTAGAGAATCTGCAAAAACTTTGTCTTGGGATGGTATGTAAACTGTTTGTAGGGACAGATTTTCCTTTACAGCTTGGTGCCAAAAGACCCAGTCTGCACAGTTGGTAGGACTTTGGTCCCTGACATGTTTATATAACGTGACTATTCTGTGTCCATAAAAATCCTGAGGGATCCTAGACTCCATATGTCAGTGAAGACCAGCATAACTTGAATGTGGACCCTCATTTCTTTATACTGAGAAGCTCCCTCCTTTGTTTGAGAGTCCACAGACCTTGGACTGCCAAGGGGCCTGTCCATTCTCCGCAAGCTAGATCTGATGCACCTGTGTGGATTTCATGAGTAGGAAGAGTTGGTTTAAAGGCAATACTTGGATTCAGCTGGACTTAAGAAATCTACCATTGTATCTCTTTTTTTTTTCCAAAAAAAAAAAAAAAATAAGAGGAATCTGAATAACCAATGGGTGACAATATTGAGGACAAAGAGATTTCGGGCACCCTTGGATCTTTCTCATGTGAAGCTTGGCAAAGGTAACCAATGGAATGGTTGCTGCTATGTGCCCCATAGCCCTTGTAATTTCTCTTGCAGGAGATGTTTGAGAAAGAAGAGATTGAAAGTGCATGGAGAGAGTCTGAACTTTCTCTTGTGAGAGAAAGGCTACTAAGCAGCTAATGTCCAGAACACAACCCAGAAAAAAACAAATCCTGGGTTAGACTGAAAGCAGACTTAATAAAGATTGAGGGTGAAAGCCTCTGCAGAAATGAGACAGTGACATTCAGGTGGATTAGCAGAGTTTGTTGACAGGTGGCTGGAATAAAACAGTCACCTAGGTATGGAAATATGGAAATCTCCCAAGTACTTCAAAAGGAAATAGTTGGACCTAGCCACTTTCTGAAACCCCTATGCACAATAGATAGTCTGAAGGTTAAAGCAGAGAACTGAAAGTGTGATAAACAAGCAGAGAACCTGAGGAATTTTCTGGAAGCAAGGTGAATGGGAATGTGAAGGTGTGCATCCTTCATATCCAATGAAACCAGAAAAGCCTGGTGTAGGCTGAAGGGAAGAAGAATTTGTAGGGACAGCATTTTGAAAGAAAGTACCTTCAGAAAGGTATGAGGTGTGATAAGTCTGGAATGGGTTATCCAAACACCTTCTATTCTGGGTACTACCAAAAGTCGAGAATAAAAGATATTTCCTCAGTCTTGAGAGGGTAGAGGTTTGATGGTATCTTGTGCAGGACATCTTTTCAAATGAAAAGGAAGATGTACCTGGTTAGAAAGATGTTGAGAAATGACACTGAAGCATGATATTTCTTTCCATATCATCTTATAACCCTGTTAAATGGTGACTATGACTAAGCTGGAAAGGTTAGCCTTTTTTAAAAAGGGAAGGAGTGGACTGAGGAGGAAAGATGAAAATAGCTAGTTAGGGTAACTTGTCTGTAAAAGGAGGTTTCCATTATTGGAGTCTCTTGAAGGTTTGTCCTGAAATATTTTTTTCTTGGCACCTTTCTGTCCTTCTGAACAAATTTTTGATCCCTTCAGAGAAAAAAAAATGGGTTTAGCTGGGTAATTCTTCTGATACTGAGGAACTGAAGCAAAAAAAAAAATCAGCTTAAAATCTTTTATGGTTTTATCTTTCCCTTGCAAAGACTTAACACGTTCTGCTGCAAATGGTCTAAAAGGAAATCCCCATGCACTGGAGAACCTAAAAGCTTAGACTTAATATCCTCAGGGAGAGAATGTTAAACCAAGCAAATCTCCCGCTAACTGATCTAGTAGCAACTGCCCTGGACAAGCTGCATACTGAATCATAACTACATTTTATAGCATGCCTTGCTACCTGAGTAACCTGACCATCTATGGAAACAGCTTGTTCCTTAGTTTCAGAAACCACTAAATTAGCCAAAGTCTTATTCAATTCATCCAAGATACACAAAAATTATTTAGCCATTTGGGTCTGACAATTTAAGGCTCTGAATTTCAAAGTGGCAGAAGTGTAAACCTGACCTTATCTATTTATGGCCATATTGTCTCTGTGTGAAGGTAAATGTTAGAAGCAAGCAAAAGTTTAGAAGGTTTGTCAGGTGACATAGAAAAAAACAGAAGGATCTGCCAAAGCATTTTCATGAGATATTTAAGATCCTCTGGCACTTTGTAAAGCGTATCAGTCTTTTTAGGGGCTTGAGGCTGGGAATCAGGACAGGTAGAAGTGGTATTAAGAAGGCTCCTAAAACTTGAGGAACAGACGGTGGCATACAAGCCATCAGAAACAATCTGGTCTGGAAAGTGGATTGGAACTGAATAAGCTAAATAATGCTCATCTGAATCTGATTCCTCTTCCTCAGAAGATGATTTATGTCACATCTTCTGAGAGAGGTTAGGAAGAAAGGAATCTGAAAGAAAGGAAGAAGGCTTCAGAGACAAGATGGACTTATATAGGCCCTATGAGAATTCCATCTGTTCCTTTTTTCTTTTAAGATGTGAGTAGGAGAAAAATTATTTGTCTTCTGTTTTTTTTTTTTTTTTTTTTTTTTAGAGTTTATTTCTGACTTTATGAAGTGCACAGGATCAGAATCCTGGTGGATATCAATCTAGGATCCAGGCACCTCTTCCCTAACTAGGATTTAAGGTACGCCTTCCCATCACATAGAGTGCATGCCTTTTTATGAGAACCTACCATAAAGTAGGAGGAACACAGTCAACAACTAAAAATATAATTTTCCTAAGTATTCTTGGAAACCATGAGATTTTTTGCCACTAGGCAAAGTTACAGAAAGTCCCACTACATTCTTATTAGGCTGGAGATGCTAATGTTTCTGGAGCAAGGAAACCATTTATAGCTTAAGACAGAGCTATGCATACCTAGAATAATGAAAAAAGGTCAACAAAAAAAATCCATAGAATGGTTCAGGAAATTTAGTAATGGTTATCTTTTACTTCGGAACTATAAAATTGGAGAAAACAATTTGTTAATTGACACAGGGGTCTGTACTGTTTGTTTATTAAATTTCATCTTCCAGTCCTAAAAGTATGGAGTGGATACTGTCATTCATAGTATAGTATAGTTCCGGTGCTGACCAAGTACACCAGCATGAAAAAAAACTTAAACAGGTTACTGGAAACCATTCAGATCTTAAGTACAGGGAACTCAACCTGGAATTAAACAAACTGGTTACAAAGGACTGCAGCAACATCAACATATATGGGGATGTTGTTGCTTTTGAAGTACTATTAAATTCTGTTTACAAAACAGAAAGTAGAAGGAAATTAGCCTTAATAAAATTATTCCTGAAAGAAATTGAATGAGAGAAAGACTGATTAATTTCATGTGTACTGACTAGGTAACTAACAATTGATGGACATGTGTATAAGATACTGAAACTAATTGGAAATGCTTTAATTTGCACTGGAGAAAACAATACTTAGCAATACAGAGCCTAAGGCCATCAAACGTTCATGGCATGACCAAGTTCAACAAATACCTCTGTGTTTGGAAACTGATCTCTTGCATTCCACAAATTTGAATTGATCCATTATTCCAAAAGGGTACATTAAGTTATGCACAGAAATCCCCAGACAACATAAATCTGTCCTGCCAACAAGTCCCACTGATGTCACAGGTTCAGGTGGCGCGTGCGGGTTACTCAAGTGGAGCTTGACATGTGGATATGCAGCAGTCCCATCAAGGTGGGGTCTGAGATTGCTCTGTATGCCAGACAGAGGTCATCTCTGAGGAGTCTGTATGAGACTGTGTAGAGGGACAGGACTTTTAGCCTGTCTGTGTAGGGCAGATGCTTGAGGCCATGGATTCTACTGGTAAGGAACCTCTGTGGTCTCTCCAGCTGCTGCATGTGCATTGTGAGGAACGTGCCAAAAGGAGCACTGTACTCAATAACACATCTTATACAGGAAGAATACAGGGATGCTATGACCTCCTTTGTCCCTGGATGAGATACCCTTCCTAATAAGGTGGGCCATGTAAAAAGCTTTCCATACAACAGAGGCAATATGGTAGTCAGAAGTCAGTTTTCTATCAACCTGGGTGCCAAGGTTCCTCATGAATGATTGTGTGCTTAGGACCTTGTTATTAATGTGATAATTTGTGGGAACATCACTCTCCTGAAAGTGGATGGTGATGATGCATTTTTTTGGCATTCAGTTTGAGGCCATGTTTTTGGCACCAGTCATTTGTTTGGGTGAGACTGTCTTGGAGGATGTCCACATCACTAGTGGAATTGATGACAGCACCCAAGTTGCAGTCATCTGCAAACATGGTCAGCCACAGCCTACTAATCTTGGCCTGCACCTCAGAAAAGTACATCCCCAAAAAACAGAGCCTCCAAGACCGATCCATGGGGTATATCACTCGTTAAGGGTCTACTGCTTGAGGTGGCTTCCCCTATTTTAACTAGGTGCATTCTATCAGTGAGCCAGTTTACTACCCATCTGGTAACATATGAATTGATGCCTAGTTGAGAGAGTTTATCTATTACACTCGAGTGGGGAATAGTATTGAAGGCTTTGGCCAGGTCAAGGTAGGTGGTGCATACCATTTTTCCCTCATCCATGGCTTTGGTGACTGTCTCAAAAAAGTTGACCAAATTTAACAGGCATGACCTCTACTTGATGAAACCAAACTGTGTGGGATCAAGTGCCTGGAGGATGCCAATGCCCTTGTTAATGAGGTCCATGATAATCTGTTCCATGGCCTTGCAGATCAGGCTAGTTAGTCTGATGGGTCTACAATTTTCCAGATCAGTGGATGCTAAACCTTTGTGCAAAGGAATGACAATGGCTGTTCTCTACTCAGCTAGGATGAAGCCAGTACTCAGGCTTTGCTTAAATAGGATGCCTAATGGTGCTGCAAGTTCCTGCCTGAGTTCATGCAGGATGCAGCCTGGAATGTTACTGGGTCCCATGGAGACTGTATTTTTTGCCTTTGAGAGTGCAGTGATGACTTGCTCAACAGAGATAAGGGGAGGTGGCCAGGTGCTGGGGATGTCCTGATTTACTGATGGGGGGACAGAAGGGTGAAGTTTTCACTGAAGCTGTCTGCCTGCAGGTTAGCTATATATACAGAGTTTGTGTATGTGGTACCCTTGACCGCCAGTTCTAAGCAGATCTGAGTGTTTCCTTTGAGATTGCAGTCATATGTGAAGAAGGCCTTATGACTGTCTTTAGTAGATGTGGTCAGTTTGGACTCGAAGTTTGCTTTGTAGGATTTCACTAGTGCTCTTATTTACTTGTTCAGGCTAAGGAGAAATTGCTTCCAATTAGGCACCAACTCCTTCTTAATCCTGGACAGCAATTTTTTCCTTTTATTATAGAGTTTATTTATTGCAAATGTCCACCAGACAGGATTACTGTTTTTTGAGGAGGAGGATTTTGTCCTGTCAGGTATTCATGATTCCATGCAGTTATATAAATGCTTGTACAGTACTTTGGTGTAGATTTGGACATTGGTGCCAGCTCCTACAGAGGGGGAGGGGGTTGTGAAGCTGTTTATACCTTCCCTCAGGAAGTTGTAATCAGCTTTGGAGAAGTTTTTATGCTTGACCCTAGGAAGGGGGGGGGGAGGGTCAGGGGAGATGGTGATTTCGAAAGTGACTGCTTTGTGGTTGGATCTTAACAGGGAGGATGACACTGTAGGATGCTGTAGTGGGTACTCATGCTGGTTAATACCAAGTCCAAGATATTATCACCTCTTGTGGGGTTGTCTATCAGCTGGTCCAAGGCATTTGTATTGACGAAATCAAGGAATCTCTGAGCATTTGTGTTTTGGCATGAATAGTTGTTTCAGTCTATGGTTGGAGAGTTAAAGTCGCCCAGGATCAAGGTAAAGGTATAAATGCTGATAGATTCGAAGAGGCCCAGATAGGTGGAATGGGCATCTTGCGTCAAAGTTGGGGTCCTGTAGCTAGCTATGGTTTGAATAGGGGTCTTGTCAAAGGGTAACTGCACCTGGAGTGTCTCCTGTGAATCATACTGTTTGACTAGCCTGGAGGTATGTATGTCTTTAATATATATTAAAACTCCACCTACTTTTCCTTTGCTGCCCATGGTTTGGGGTCTGAATGTATGATAGGATGAGTAACCATGGTTTGGCTAGGGTGCTCTCCACAGTTTTAAACCAGATTTCTGTGACTGCACAAATGTCAGGATCTTCCAGGGTTAAGAATGCTTGCAATGAGAGCAGTTTCATATTTAGACAACTAGTGTTTAGCAGCATGACCTTTAATTTGTATTTTAATGACATTTTCATGTTGGTAGCTTCGATCTCATGACATTGCCTAAAAAAGGCACTATAGGGGAGGCAAAAACCTTTGCCAGAAGCCTGAAGCCCAAGGGAGACAAATGCAGGCCATCTCTGGCAAAGCATCGTGGTCTGTCGATCATGTCTTCCCAGACTGGCAGGTACTGGATCCCCTTGGAATGACAGCAGAAACTAAGCCAGTTGTTAAAGTCAATCATTTTCTCTTTGTATTGCGGTATCATTATGGGTATCGGTAGAATGCTGCTTAAGGCTAGGGGCATAACTGCCTGGGACACACATTCAGCGAGCTTGATTATGTCTCTCTTCATATAGTCCATGGAGGTACATCTTAAGTCATTCACGCCAACATGGACTAATGTACTTTTATATATAATTGTGCTGTGGAAAAAAGAATAGGTGGTATTTGATTAATGTACTTACATTCTGTGCTATTGTGATGTTCCATTGTGTTGAATTTTTGACATGTCGTCTGGGCCATGGCTCAAAACAGCCCTTTGTCTAATTCACTTACCAAGTTAACAGAAAGATAAACCGACAAATCAATAAATGGTATAGCCAGTTGTTATGTGTGTTGTGTGAAGCAGTACTTTCGGCTCTGTTTAGTTTAAAATGCTTCAGTGTTATAGTATGATATTAAAGGATTATGTAAGACTTACAGCAGGAAAACAACATTTCACTATACAGCTGCCTAAATTTGCTTGTAGCCTCCAGCTTCCCGTTTTGCTTTACTTTTCCAAATTGTTCAGCTACTTCAGAGACCTTTTGCGACAAACTGCAATTTCTTTGTTTCTTATGCTTGGACATCTTTTCAATTGCACTATGTCATTCACTAGCTTTTGGTGACTTTCTAGAAACCTATAAGCAATACTTTCCAACTCAGCTGGCTCATATTTATAGGAATATAGAATTTTTTCTCAATTTTAAGCAAACCTTTTGCTCTAGTTTGTTATCCATTTTCGATATTTAACAATAGTGCTATCTAGGTGTGAATTTTGCCAATCTCCATTTTTAGTTATAGCAGTGTTTACAACTTTTTTCACTTCCTTAACCTTTTCCTTTAGAGAAGTCAGACTCTTTTGAAATCCTTACTGTTCAAACATCATAGAATCAAGGTTAGCTTTAAACACTGAACTGAGCAACATTTGTTTCGGCCCTCTTAGCAGCTCCAGGTCTGGAAGTATTCACTTCAGGCCAAGACCTGGCCTTTTCTTTCGCAGACATTTGTTGTTGCTGACTGGTACTTGTTCTGCAGTCAAATTCTCTATAAAGGCATTAATTAGCTTTGCTATAAGCTCTTGAAGTTCTCTTAGAACCTTTGCAGTTAGAATCATTATTTTCAAACCAAGTTTCAGTTTCACTTTGCACAGCTTTCTTAGACTGTTTAAAGCTAGTTCTCATTGCAGCCAAAACACTTGTGCAAAAGCACCCTTTTGCCTCTGCAAACTGGAAATACTTTGATACAAAGCACTCATTCTGCTGTACCACAACACAATTTGTAACCAGACAACTATTCAGCAACATTTTCTTCTGGAAGCGCATCCTGACATACCTCAGCACAGCCTAATATATTTTGCCTATAATCTAATATAATCAGTTTAATCTTAGCACAGACTTTGTTTTATATCTTCTTTTACCATTAATTTCTTCAGTACAATCAGTTCCAGGGAAAACAAAAAGTCTTTTAAAGGCACTTTTTGTACAAGCAAATACAGTAAAAAGCACTTTAAAACACTTTCCCAGCCTCTCAAAGTAAAATAAACACAATATCTCCACAGAAAGCATGGTTTTCAGTAACTTTAAACTAAAAGGAAAAAAAGAGCACTCATTTAAAAGAACAGAGTAATCTTGGGACAGTTCATTAAAGCAGAAACTCCTAGCTTTAAAACAACTTTTCCTGAAGAGGAAAGCATCAGTTTGTTTGTTTATTTGTGTCTTTCGGCTTTTCCCGGTTAGGGTTCGCCACAGCAGAACTGCAGTCCGCTAATGATTGGTAGTGGAGTTTTACGTACTGGGTTACCAGCCCTGACACACAACCTTCAACGAAGGCATGCCCCATTCACGTATGCCTCCACACAGAAGACGCTCTAGCTGAGAACTGAATGGGACAACATCTTGCTATGAGGCGACAACGATGCCGCACAGCACCACCACCTCAGTCTTAAACACAATTATTAAATTTTAAGTTTTTTTCCCCAAAAGGAACTTATCTGCCCACCGAAGGAATAGCACAAGATGCCCATCGAGCCTCAATAACCTCAGAGGAGTTTTGAAGGACTCGGCACACAGAAATTGCCTTTTAGTCACCTCAACTTGAGTTACATGACAGTTTGTGAGCACTGAAGGTGCCCCGAAGCTTTAAAAGGTGGTTGGCTCTAATATCCTTAGCAAGATATAACCCCATATAACAAAGGCTACTGGAGCTGTGAGCAATATGATGAACATATATTGTTTCAGAAGGCAACATGGTAAATTTGGTATGCACTTCAATTATGCAATTTCAACAGTTGTTGCCATTCCAGCAATAAACTACCTGCCCAAAATTCAACAGTGTCATGCCCACTATATCTCCCATGTAATACTTTTAACATTTGTTACTGCGACATTTCTTTATTATATGTACTTTCATCAGAACTTTGTTTTGCCTACGTACATATGTTCAAACACTTTAGTCTCTTATATACAAGCATTGCCTTTCATAAAGCACAATTTTTTTTACAGTTTACTGTAGCACAAGCTCACCACACCAGTAGTAAACTTTACTGTCTCTCTTAAACATGTTACACTAACCCACCTTCACCTCAACATGTTCAATTAAGAAGCATTTTTCATAGTCATTGTGGTTTTCAGTAGAAATCCGTTTTTTGCTAGTTTTCTTAACCAGATGCTTGGCTTATTAACTCAATCAGAACATGCAACATTAGCTCCATTTTTTCAGCATTGTACTTGCTTCAGCCACATATCTCTCTAATTTCAGTTCAAAACACTCTCTTTATAACAGATATTTAAATAATACACATAATTGGCTTTCTACAAACTAATTCAATGAAGAAAACAAATGTTTCGCCAATAATACACTTTTAATATTCACAGAACCTGAAATACCTTTCAAACTCTGACTTATTTCCATTTGGGACTCATATGCCTTCCACCTTTTGAACTTCATTTGCAGGTTCTCTCCAACAATAACCCTGTGAGGGCTCTTGCATTATGCTTTTCAAGCCTCTGTTAAAACACACTGCAGGCTGGCTCCAATAGCTACTCACCAAGGACCTCTCCTCACACACTGCTCAACATACTGTAGGGTACCCCTGTATTGCAGAACAATACTGCACTGCACTCTATCTTTCTCTGTGGATTTTTCACTGTGGATTTCAATGCAGGACCTGTTCTGACTCCACTTGAGTTCAGTGCATTGGGACTTTGATCAAGCCACTTTAATCCTTTCCCTGTTAAGCTGTTACTGGTTAAAAAAATAGGTAATAGTAAGACATAGTGGAAATAAAAGAATTAACATTTTTGTGGTGACTGCACTGGCACTCAATGCCAACCAAATATGTCATGCTGGATATATGAGTGAAAGTAGCTATGGTTCTTGGATATGCTCCATTGCCCCAAACATCTGCTAGCAGCTAGAAAGATGGTCTCTTGAGTAACACCACCGGTACCAAACACATTAAAATAGAGGAAACGTTTACTCGAATCTAATTCTCTAATCAGTTCACCAAATGCAACCTGGCCACAACAGGATATACAGTATATGCACAGCTGCCCTTGGTATTGGCATCCAATATACATACCCATACTAGGATTGTTCACTAACCACCTACAAAGCTGAATCCCCAGTCTAGCACACAAGGTCTCTTTCTCACCACTCTCTTTCTGAACAACGTCTTCTAGTGCTTCTGAGCCATGGTAACTTATGCTGTCTCCCTCTCTTACAAACACATACACATGTGCACACTTCATGTGGAAAGTCAGTAGCATTCTCCAATTACTCACAGCTTTCATACTGCCAAGGCAGTACCACCACTACCCTAGACATGGCTAGTGACCACACTCCAAACACCTGTGCCATTCTTGAGGTCTAACAAAATACAATAAGAATAAACACAAAATGTTAATGCACTAAATGTAATGGCCAATTGGACAGAGACACCAGACACAATGATAAAATTTATTTAGACAATAAAGAATCTAGTACAATGCTGCTATAAATGAAATAAGCTGAGGTAAAGAAAGCTGATCAAAGAACAGAAAATAAATAATCTATTGCACAGACAGAATTCTTAAAAGAAGCATTTAACTAAGCTAAATAAATAACCTAGCTGTCTCTAACTGGGGGAATGCTGACCTGACAGTGTGCTAAGTGCTAAAATACTACAGAAAGCTAGTAGCACTTCCACAGATATGAACACAGAGCTCTTCCAAGAAAGAAGAGTGTCCACTCTGTAATGGTTTCAGCTCAGAAATATATTTGCATATATTCCCTCAGGACTCAGGGGTAGTTAATGCAGCTCTTTCTCACACAGTGGAAGGACTAACTTAAAAGTTAACTGCATCTGTCCTCTTTCACAGTTCTGGGCTCAGAGGTTCTTTGATTCATTTTTATGACCTCCCCATCCCTTACATGGAAGCAATTACTTATTTCCTAGGAATGTGCATTTCATTCCAGCAGAATAGTCAATGATTACTAGAAAATTCAGCAGAACAAGGTTACAATCTCTATACATGTTTTTATTACATACAAAAGTAAATACACATACAATGGAACGGTAACTTCTAGGACACTGTATAAAGGCAGTTTTACAGTGTAGCTCCTATTTCATTGTTTACAAAACTAAAATATAGTTTATAAAGGTCTTGTCTGAATTAAAACAGAAACAAGTACAGACATCACATTTTCAGACATTTTAATTTACCCTGGCATTAAAATCAGCTACATTTTATCATGATTATTATATTATTTAAATGCATGTACCCATACTTTCAACTTTACAACATTTTACATGTAATTTATTTATATATAAAGAACTTTAAAAATGTATATATGTGCTCCCTCTCTCTCTCTCTCTATATATATATATATATGTATATATGGATTCACTTCATAACACTGAAATATCAAAACACTGAAACTCAAAACACTGAAACCAAAACAGTGAAACTTCAAAATATTGAAAACTCAAAACAATGAAATTTAAAACACTGAAACTCAAAACACTGAAAACACATATCATACATATACTGAGTTTAAACAACATAAATCATAGCACTTTCCTCCTGCGGCCCCCACACACCCTGCTACTTATACATATCAACTCCAAGACTGCACTTCACTACACTAAGTGCAATCTTGGAGTTGATATATTTAAGTAGCGGGGTGTGTGGGGGAAGCAGCCCCCCCCACATGGGGGTTGCAGGGGTGCTTGCCCCCCATCTTATACTTAGTGGAAAGTGCTATGATTTATGTTGTTTAAACTCAGTGTATGTATGATTTGTGTTTTCAGTGTTTTGAGTTTCAGTGTTTTGAATTTCAGTGTTTTGAGTTTCAGTGTTTTGAGTTTTCAGTGTTTTGAAGTTTCAGTGTTTTGGTCTTCTATATTATGAAGTTTTCTCATTTTCAGTGTTTTGAGCTTTCAGTCTTATGAAGTGAACATATATATATATATATATATATATATATATATATATATATATATATGTGTGTGTGTGTGTATGCTTGCATATAATTATTGAAAAACTAAAAAATTAAATATTCTTAACAGTGATATTTGCATGTTTATCTTAACCCATACCATCACTTTCTTAATTGTTCTTTTATATACATACTTGGCTCCAGAACTGACAGGTATACTCTCTTCAAACTAATGACTATAAGTATGAAGAAAAATAAACTATGTTAATAAGTTTTCATATTAAAACTACGGATATAATTTATTGAATAAAAATATATTTACTCAAACTTTGTTATAACCATGTGTGACACAAGGGAAATGCTGCCAGTCCAGCTATCTGGAATTTTGTAAATAATTATATGTCACTTGACAATATTAATATGATTTATATAAAATTGTGACACTGCCAGCCCAGCTATCTAGAATTTTGCAAATAACCATATGTCATTTGTGAATATAAATATGATTCATATGATTGTCTTACAAATATAAGAGAACTATATGTTATGTGTATATTAAACTACTGGTGCAGAAGTGTGTGTTGAACTGTATGTTATGTACTGAGCTTCAAGGATGTGTCCACAGAATACCCTACTGGCAAAGAACAGAAATGTATATAAACTATATACCTGTACAAATGTAAATTTAATAGTATAAGCTGGAATATTTATTTTACATTTGTTTACCAGGATAGTCCAACTGGGTTGATAGCCCATTTTCAGCGGAGGCCCTGGGAGAAAAACTCCACAAAAAAATACAAACAGAAAAGTGAAAATGAGAAATGCATTAAGAGACAGATAAGACAGTACATAAGCATACATTTGTTACATGAACGAAAACTATTACAATCTAAAGAGAAGGCAGGAAATGTTTACAATTATACAAAATTATTTACATGTAGTAACTGTTACAATCTAGTAAAGGCAAAAATTATATAATTATATTACAGTCTGAATTTTCAACTAACCATAGTTTCAGTTTTACATTTTACAGGTAATTTATTATAAATTCAGGTAAAAACTGCAGCCAATATGACTGCATATAAGTGCAAGTGCAAGGTGAATATATATATATAGAGAGAAAGAGTGATTTCTGGGTGTACTCAAGCTTGGGGCAGTGCACGAGCACTTCCAGTTGTTGTTTACGTGGGTCCTAAGAAGTTGTTTGAACATAGTGGAGTTAATAGTGTTAAGGATGTTTTGAGGGATGGCATTCCAGACTTTGGAAATGTAATTAGAATAAAGGGCATCTCTAAAGTTGTTATAAGATTTAGAGACTGAAAGAAGGGATGTATCTGTGGATCTTAGTCTTCTAAGGTTAGAGTATGGCTGGATGAGGCTTTGAAGTGCAGGACAGTTTCCTAGATTAGTAATGATATTGTGGGCAGTGGATATTTGATGGAAATACCGAAGAATGGGTAGCTTTAGCCAGTTGAGCTGGTGGAGTGCTGCACAGTGGTGGAACCTGTTTGTGGAGTTTGTAGCAAATTTGGCTATTTTATTGTACCATGCCTCCAGCTTAGCTAGGTCAGATTTTCTCAGGTTAGTAAAGATTGATGAGGAGTATAACTGCCTGGTGGGATGGGTAAGGAATTGTTTGGAGCTGTAGAGAGTACCAAGCTCAATATGGGTCTTCTTGATAACTTTGGAGATATACTCATCAAATTTAAGGTTACTATCAATAGTGACGCCTACAAGTTTTGTATGAGATGTGGGTTCAATTTTGGTGTTAGCTGAGAAGATAGCGAAGGGAGCTGTTTGTTTTTTGTTAGAGAAAAGAATGAGTTTGGTTTTCTTGGGATTCAATATAAGTTGTTGGCTAGAGAGGTAAGATTCTATTTCTGTGAAGGATTTTTTTTCTTGTAAGTGGGACAGTGAGGGAGCAGCACATACTAAAGTCGAATCATCTGCATATTGAATAGTAGTAGCCAGGTTGGCGGTAGTATGCAGATTGTTGGTAAATACTATAAAGAACAGTGAGCCTAAGACTGAACCTTGAGAGACTCCTACTAGTACTGGGAGGTGGGAGGATAGGTCATTTTTCCATTCGACTGCTTGGTGGAGTTCTGTGAGGTAGCTTTAAAACCAAGTTAGTGTGGAGTCAGATAGGTTGAGTGAGGCAAGTTCATTTAACAGTTTTTGGTGTGACACAGTGTCAAATGCCTTGGACACATCTAAAAATATAGAAGCTACATGGCCATTATTTTTTAGGTGATTAATAGTGCCATGAAACTAAGAAGGGCAGTGATTGAACTATGGTTGGGCCTGAAACCATGCTGGGAGCTAGTTAGGAGATTGTGATCCGTTAGGTAGCCCATGAGTTGGGTGTGGACGCATTTTTCTAGGATTTTTGACAAAGGAGGTAGAATAGCTATTGGTCTATAGTTTGTGAATTCAGTTGCTACACCACCCGTGTGTAGAGGGATGATGTGTGAGGTTTTCCAAAGTCTGGGAACATACTGTTCTTTGATCTATTAATTAGTATATAAATAGGTTATGGAATTAGCAGCTAGCTTGTGGTATGAGGCTGGGAACTGGTCAATAGCAAGGGTTGTGGGTTTTACTTTATGTAGTAGTTTTCTTATGGTGGCTGTTTGGATGGTCCCTAGGGAAAAGGTAGTAGTGTTGTTAGGGGGCGGGGATGGGATGGTTGGAGGAGTGAGGATAGACTGATTTAGGAGAGATAGGAGGGAGTTAGTAAAGAAAAAATTTAGGGCAGCTGCGGCGGTGCAGCGGTTAGAGTTGCCACCTCACAGCAAGAGGCTCTCCGGTTCAATCCTTGGCTGGGATGCCTTCTGTGTGGAGTCTGCATGTCCTCCCTGTGGTCACGTGGGTTTCCTCCGGGTGCTCCGGTTTCCTCCCACATCCCAAAGACATGCTGTAGGTGGATTTGACACTCTAAATTGGCCCTAGGTCTGTGTGCATGTGTGTGCCTTCTGTGGAAGGTTGGGCGCCAGGCTGGCAACTCAACACTGTAAAACTCCACTGCCAATCATGAGCGGACAGGTGATCCACTGTGGTGACCCCTAACCGGGAAAAGCTGAAAGAAGAAGAAGTAAAGAAAGAATTTAACTGAGTGGTGGTATTGGAGGTGGTGGGGGGGAGGGGATGAGGACTGTCACGGTTGCAGAAGTTTTTATACTACTCTAGAATTTTTGAGGATTGCTATGGCAGATGTTTTGATTTTGAGTATAGTAGGCTCTTTTGTTGTTTTTGATTTGGGTTTTGGCTTTGTTTCTTAGGTGACAATAGGCCTCAAGAGAGTTTTGGAGTTTTGTTGATATGATATAGGGTCCAGGATTTCTCTCTTTGAGTAGTTGTTTGGTCTCATTGGATAGCCATGGGATTTAGTTAGCCTTGACCCAATTTTTTATAATTGGAGCTAGAGTATTGAGCTAGAGTATTCAGAATATCAAGGAACTTAGTAGTGAAATATTCTACAGCAGCATCCAGGTTTAGTTGAGCTAATGGGGACCAGTCATAGTGTTGTAGTAAAGAATTAAAGGTGGCTGTGGAAAAGTGTTTATTGTTTCTAATTTCTCTGAATATTGTAGATTTGGGGATGTTAGTTCTGTGCCTGACTAGGAAGGTGTGTAAGTGGTTGCTTAGGCCATCAGGAAGACAGCCTGAGTGCCAAATTAGAGAAGGTTTATTAGTTAAGATCCAGTCAAGACTTGTTTTTTTTTTTGCTCCTATGTTTGTCTATTCTAGTGGGAGAGTTTATAATATGTGTGTATCCATATAGATTGATGGAGTTAGAGGGGATGTCAGAGGAGCAGGTGAGTCAGTCAGTATTAAGCTCACCCATAATAATAGTCTCCTGACTGAAAGAGGTGGATGACCAACAAATGAGTTCTTCTAAGGTGGAGAGGTTATTACCAGGGGGGGGGATACAGACTATTATTATTATGTTTTTGTTTGGATTAATTTTGAGTTGACAGATTAGTATTTCACTTTTATTCAAGTCAGGGGTGTTGTTTTTATTCTTTTGATATTAAGTGTGTCCTTGTATAGCATTGCTACCCCTCCTCCTAGTTTGTTATGTTTGTCAGCTCTGTGGGTGTTGAAGCCAGGGGGAATACTTTCATTGTCAGTAATTTGGGATTTATTCCAGGTTTGTGTTAGGATAACCATGTCAGGAGAGTAGAAGGAGATAGTTGCGTGGAGTTCATGAATCTTGTTTACAAGGCTCCTAACATTCATGTTAAGGATTAGTAAACTAGGTGTAGAAGGTCTACGGTTTGTGAAGTGCATTGGGTTGGAGGAGTGTGTTAGGCTTGTTATCTGCTGAGGTGGATAAGGGCCAGGGTTTGGGTGTATGTCTCCACTTAACTTTAATTGTGATTTCCTGTTTGGGAGTAGGAGTGGGATTTTTGTGATAAGCCTAAGGGCCAAGGTTTTGGTATTGGGTAAGTAGACATGTCTGTAAGTGAATATATCTGTGTCACTTAGTTTGAAGAGGCTAGGGGCAATGAGGATATTGAGTGTGGAGGAGTGGGGTGGGGTGGTAATATGGTTAATGGGGATGTATATTGAGGAGTAATAGTACTGTGATAGGAGGTAAGCTGGAGGGCGAGAGAGATTAACATGAGAAAAACTGTTTGCACAGGGAGCATACTGGACAGCATGGGGAGTTTGTGAGGGTGGAGTGAGTTTGCGTAGATGGATGATAGTGTGGTAACAGAATGGGATGGAGTTGTGGAAGATTATGGGTTGGTATGAACTGTAAATGGAAGGGTGGGTATGGATGCTGATTGTGTCTGCTTGGAGTGGGGAGGGTTGGAGTTGGATTGGCTCTGTGGGCTAATGGGAGTAGCATGTCTAGGTATAAATGTAGAAGATGGGGTGGGTGAGAATTGGGGTAGGGTAGGGGAGTGGGGTGAGCCCAAGCGCAGTGAGGGTGAATGGAGCGGGTTGAGCCATGATCCATCTGGTTTGTTGTAAAACAATCAGCTAGCTAAGGTATGCAGTTTACTAACATTTAGTTTCCTGAGCAGGTTTAATGCAATGTGTATGGCCTAGGAGTATAACAAAATTAGGCTGTCTCTAATAGTACATAAGGCACAGATTATGCTGGCATTCCAGGTGTTAGTGAGATGGTTAAATGGGTAAAATTTAAACATACAGAGTTAGCTTGCAAAACTAAAAAGAAAATAAGTGGAAATTGTTTTACGATTGTGTTATCTCAGTTTCACTGCAGCAAGAAGATACAATGTCTAGAGCCAGAGGTTTTCCTATTGTCTTGAAACAGAAATAATTACTAGGTTTCAAATGTAAACGTGTTTTTTATTGCTTTATGACTTCCTAGCAGCTGCACACTTCTGTGAAATATGCATTTTTGACATAGATGTGCTAAATTGTAAGTATCTGTTTAGCCTGGGAACTGCAGGCAGGTGACAAAGAGTGATGTCATCCAGGCTAACCCAGTAGTAATATGTGATATTATTTTAAAAACTCTCTCAGAGGGGGAGACTGGGCATTTTGTATCTTGTCTTGGACCTGGGAACATCCATCATCTGCATTTGCCTTGCTCTGTAATAAGTTATTTAGGGCATAGTATCTTTAGATATAGATAGGAGTATGAGCAAAAATGTAGAACACAGCACCACAGCAAACCAATAAAAAGCAAATGGCAAAGAGCAGTATAAAATCCAAACAGACTTTTATTCGAACACAGGTGAGCACTTTTGTGATAAAACCACTTCTTCAGACAATACAAAAACCCAGCAACATCTCAGATATTTAAAATACAATCAATTAAATATCTACCAATAAAAAACATGCAGCTACAATAGCCGTAAAATTTTAAAGGCACAGCTTTCTGATACAGTGATACCGAACATTAAGTGATTTCTAGTTTTTTTTTAGAGTTATGTTGAAACTAATACAGAGATTATGGTAACGTTTGACGTTACGTCTCTGTTTACGGTTATACCTAACCAAATAGGTCTTTCCTATATAAAAAAATTTCTTAAAGAAGAAGGCTCTCTCAGTGATGAAATAATAGAGTATATTTGTTATCTTATAGAGCTGGTACTAGAATATAATTTTTTTTATTTGAGAATCAATATTACTACGCCAATATAGTCATGGCATACTGGGAAAATGCAAACATCTTAAATGCTGAACAGTTTAATGTGCATGTGGAATTTTATTGGTGTTTTGTTGACGAATTATATATTTTTTGGAAAGGAGACCTTGAAAGTTTAAATAATTTTCTAAGTGTTATAAATACAAGTACCCCCTTTCTTAAGTTCAAGATGAAACATTCTTGCACTCACATAGATTTCCTTGATGTAACCCTGCATAAGGGTATAGATGGAAAGCTGCATACTAAGAGATATAGAAAACCATGTGTTACAGTGGATTATAGGCAGATTGATCATGAACCTCTCAGAGTAGTTCTACCCTTCTCGAATGACATTAATAAAACCTGCGAAGTGAATAAAAAGAACTGGAATGTTCTACATGCTGTAGAAGAACTAAAGGATGTAATTCATGATACCCCCCTTTTTTCCTTTAAGAATAATTGCTCTTTAAAGAAACAATTATGTTATAAATCTAATAAACGTACTGTAATTCTATCCGATAGGACAGGGACATACCCATGTAGAAACTGTTCTGTTTGTAAGCATACTTATATAGGTAATCACTTTGAACACCCCTCTATGAAGTTTAAGATTGACTTTAAATACTATGCTGATTGCAGAACTAGGAACGTGGTTTATTTTTGCTTCTGCAAAGTTTGTTTTGCATTCTATATAGAAAAAACTAACCAAATGTTGAAAAATAGAATCCTTGAACATTACAGGGACATGTGAAACAGCAAAGAAACCAGTGCACACGCACAGCATGTTTTCAGAGGAGGGCTAGACCATGAGCTCCATTTTTTTGTCATTGAGCATATAGGTTGAAATAACAGAGGCGGTGATCTATGTAATAAAACTGAAGAAATATAACAAAAATTAATTATATGTTTATAGGCTGATAAGCCCCCTGGTCTAAATAGTAAAGTTTCATTAAAACCTTTTTTAAAATATAGATGTTTGAAACATTAGGTTTCTGATGTGTGGATTCACACACACATAATTGTGTATATATGTACTCTGGACATCTCTGTTGCTTTTATTTTTAATTGCTTTTAATTGTTTTAATCATGCTATATTGATTGTGTTTATATAAAGGGTACGCTTTCAGTTGGCAACTAAAGTCTGATGAAGGGGTTGTGCTGAACCACGAAAGCGCTTACTTTTGGTCTTTTTAACAATAAATGTACATTTTATTTGCCTGCCAAGGTAACAAGAATTTGAAACAACTGTGTGTTCCACTAGCATGGAATTTATAGAACATGGTTATAAACCTTTTGAAGTTAGTAAAGCATGTGAGAGGGTTAAGTCAGACAAAGTAGTGGACATCTGTTTTTTTCACGTAAAGAAAACATAAGAAAGACTGCCCATAATAATTTTTATAGTAATGTAGTTTATTGTATGACTTTTAGTACTGACAGAATAGATATAAAAATATTATCACACAAAATGACATGTTTTATCTTCTGATCCTACTCTACATGAGCTTGTCAGTGCAGTTCCAAATTTTGTTTATAAAAATAAAAAATCATTGAAAAGATATCTCCGTTTTCCTAATAGAAGTAAGCTAAGGCAACCTAGTATTAGAACAACTAGTTTTGGCACCTCTATCTGTGGCAAATGCACTTTTTCTAAATACATTGATGTATCTAATACATTTATCCAACCAGATAATGGTAATCATTATGTTTTTAAAGTTAAAGCTAATTGTGACACTAAAAACTTAGTTTACCTAGCACAGTGTGTGATTTGTTCAAAATTTTATATAGAAAAAACTAATAGGCGACTTAAGGAATTAATTAGAGACCATTATTACTGTGCTAATAAGGGCCATAGTTATAGTGCCCTAGCTAAACACATTCTAGAGAAAAGCACTAACCATTGGTTCAAGTTTATGGCAGTAGAAGTAATCTATGAAAGTTTTAGGTTGGGTGATATAACTAACGTCACAAAAGGGAAAGAATTAAGATGGATTCTCAAATTATCAGCACATAGAGGTATAGGCTTGAATGAATCAGTACGTCTTAAGCCAGTTCTGAAAGAAAGAAAGTTTTTTAAGTAGGTATCTTGCTATGTGTGTCTTTATGGCAATAGCCTTCTACGGTTCCTGCCTTAAAAGAAAGCTGTACCTTTAAAAGTTTTATGGCTATTGTATCTGCATGTTTTTTATTGGTAGATATTTAATTTATTGTATTTTAAATATCTGAGATGTTGCTGTTTTTTTGTATGGTTTGAAGAAGCGATTTTATCGTGAAAGTGCTCACCTGTGTTCGAATAAAAGTCTGGATTTTATACTGCCATTTGCTTTTTATTGGTTTGCTGTGGTGCTGTGTTCTACATTTTTGCTCATTTTATTTGGTTTGTGGTCTGCAGGACTTGTTTTACCATATAGATAGGAATATACTAAAAATTAGTGTAGATGTTTTCTATATTTATTTAAGACTGTCCTGCAATGTTTTTTTTTAATATTTCCAGTGATTCTGAACTCTGTAGTTACTGTGTTGTTTGAGTATTGTTCTTTTATTATTATTGCATACTTTTAAACTTTTAATTGTGGCTGGTTTGTTAGAGATATTTAAGCTCTTAGGGTACTTGCATATGCATATGGTGACGCTGTACAAGCCATTTCTAAATAGCCTTGGTCTTGGTCACACTTACCAATTGGATAATAGTAACCGTACACAGTAAGATTGGTCACCCTTTGTAAGGGCCTTTATAGTAGCTGATAAGTAGTGGTTGGTAGCAGAAATAACTACCTTATAGTCTGGGCAGAAGGGGTCATAGCTAGTAAACCTGTGCCAGCCTTCCACAGGAGTGTCTGCGTATTTATAAATAAATCAAATCTCAAAGTGTGTGTGTCAGCTACTTGTGCAGGGACATGAAGCACTGGTTGGACAGAGAGTGTGCTGGAAGTTTTGGCTTGACCACTCGGCTGAGATCTTAACTCTACAGTTGTACCAGTGGGGAGTCTTATTGGGGATCTAGAGAAAGAGGCAAAAAACAGCCCCAGACTGACTGTGATCTCTGTGTGCTCTTACAGGAAATTGCACTTAACTATGTGGGTACTTATCATCCTGCCATTGTGTACATCCCTCACTGTTGCCAGTGGTGAGGATTGAGGCTCCTTGATTACTGGGCCAGTGCAGGGACATCGCACTATGTATTCTTTTTTAACTGCATTTCCTTTTATTGTCTAATGTTTGCCAACCATCAGCATCATAATTTGCTAAACTTTATCATGATTATCATATACCTTTATCATCAATTATTCAAATGCATGCATCCCCACTTTCTATTTCACAACATTTTACAGGTAATTTATTTACATATACATACATTTAAATTATTGTTCATGTGCTACATAACTATGCATACTTGCATATAATTACTGAAAATGTAATTAGCCCATTTGTTTCTCATCGGGTGAGAACTGCTGCCAGTACATTGATTTCCCACAAGGTGAGAACTGATTGTGGAGGTTTAGGATTCCTGCTGAAGTAAATGGTTTTATTCACTAGGAATCCTAAACATGCATAATGGTATGGAAGTAGGAGTACCTAGAAAAATAAATACACTGTATAGCATTAAAGATCAAACTGCACAATCGTGTTATATATATATTACAAAACACCAATAATAAAAAAGGAAATATCTTTTGAAATATGCTTGGTTTACTAGAGAAGATCTACATCAAAAAGCAACTAACAACAAAGGCAAGTACTCAACATTCTAAAGAGTATTCTAATCTCTTCATTAAATTAACTATATGGTAATATGCTAGAATACATGGGTATGCATTGCAGGTCATATAATTTTCAGATTTACTTAAGAAACTGAAATAACTTGTTTTTGCAGTTTTTCCTGAAATACTGAGCCTCGACTTGCCTAACTACTACAATGCAAAATGTTACTTTTCCCTACCATTTTGAAATATTTTCGCTTATTTCTGTTGTTACCATAAAGTATAATACATGTCATTTAAGAATGTCATTACATATCAATGCACACATGACAATTTACTTACCTGCTATTTTATCTTCCTTTAAGATACTGCTAATTTAACCAGAGCAAACCCTGAACTGAAAAGAGCACTCAGTATGTCTCTAAAAACCTTCTGACCCACTATGTTATAATGCTGAATTACTAATGCTCTGCAAACCTACATTTGGCATTGGCAAACAATCCTTAGTTTTGGTTTACAGACCAACTGTTATTCTAGTATTATGGATTCATTTAGGATGCAACTCACTATTTAGAAAGAAAGCAAAAACTCTAGTACTCTCAGCTTAATAGCAGAATAATCTGGTAGTAAGCAGAATATGTTTCTTACACACAAATACACACCTATGCATACAAATTGCAGCTTTGTACATACATATGTAAGAATACACATATACTGCAGCTTTAGACATAATTATATAATGCCGGACTCACACAAACAATTTATGGGGTGAGTTGCTGCTGCTCTTATTTTCTACAGGAATAATGGAGCACTGCTTGAGGGCATGCATAACTGAACATTTACATTTTTATGCCTTTGGTTACCGTGAGAGTCCAACTGGGAACTCAATCCCATATAAAGTGGAAGCTCGGGAAGAAAAGCTTAATGTCACATAAATTGTGTTGGTTACATAAAACAGTAATGCAAAAAGTACAATATTTACAATGTTGCCATATTGGATGATACATTACAATGAGATTATTATTAAATGGCAATGAGATAATTGTAGCAGTTTTACAACGGTAGCAGACAGTTGTTCAAGTAGTTAAGTGCATTTGAGATTGATACCAGTATGTACAAGTGAGAGATAAGAAGGAACAGAGGGGACGGTAAGAGAAAATGGAGGAGATGTAGGACTGGTGGAGAAGTACAGAAAATAGTGGAGGTTTTAGTTGATTTTAGAAGTAGGAGAGGTTGCTTAAGTGGACATGGGAAGCTATTTTATGAAGGAGGAACAATTAGGTAATTTCCTGAAAGGGGAGAAAGGATGTGAGCAAGAACAAAGATCTTCTTAGAAGAGAAATAATATTAATGGACTATTTAAGCCTGTCTAGTGTGCTCATCATGTAATTAGTTTAAGATTATTTGCTCTGCAACTTTTAAGGAGGATGTTTGGGGGATTATAGGAATTACTTACTTAAGGTGAATTCAGTGCCAAGTATAATAAAATTGTTTGTAGAATTATGAATTAAATGACAGTATGTGGGTATTCAGAAATACATACATAGCATGATGCTTTAAGCATCCTGTTTTCAACAGGACTGCTCAGTGCGTTAAAAGAGCCAGAGTCAAAAATGTTGTAGCACTGTAGTATGAAGGCTTGAGCAAATCACATTTCACTAGTTTTGTAGGATATTGCCATACGCGAATGCAGCAGTCCATGGACAATGATATTAAGTAAGCGCTATGCTTTGGAGTCATACACTGTGATTAGAACACAGCTGGAGAGTGATTCAGAGACAAGCACTACAGTGTTATCTTTTGCAATGTATTGAAGGCTGAACATGGAAGATTCATGGTGTACACTCATTGCTATCTATCCTAACAGTAGGTCTGTTAAGTAGGTAACTACTGCAAGAGTGAGTGTGTGTGTGTGTGTGTGTGTGGGGGGGGGGGGCACACTCACACACACAT
Organism: Protopterus annectens; assembly: GCF_019279795.1. Lineage (NCBI taxonomy): Eukaryota > Metazoa > Chordata > Ceratodontiformes > Protopteridae > Protopterus > Protopterus annectens. The sequence goes on along the minus strand of NC_056731.1, from coordinate 503,470,839 downwards.
ATATGGGTATGATGATGAGTACGACTGTATGGGGTTGTGTATGAGTGCAACTAAGTACCTGACATGCTAATGCAGCTCTTACATGTGTCTGAATCACTTACTATCGCTACATTGCCATTCCTACAAGGACTCATTGGTGAAGCACTGTAGCATTATGGGAATAATGTTTTGAGTCTCCTATGTGTCTTTTAAACCTTATTTCCTGAAAAGATAATTGCCTTAATTTTAATTTATGACCATTGTTACTTTGTCTTATGTTGAAAATTTTAGAATTGGCAGAATGAGTCATTATTAATGCACTTTAATTATTGTCTGATGTTTATGCAGGTAATTGGTGGCTCTGGCATTTGAATTAATTGCTTAACTGTTCTAATGCATATTATTCTCTTAGATTATTCAAACAACTGAGAAATGACACTAATGCAATTAATGTATCTGCATTGATTCTGCATTTTTACTTAAAGGGAGTCTATCGATTTGAATATTTTTCACTGTAAATCTGCTGTTTTTTTCCTGCTCCTTCTTGGCTAAATTTTCTTCCTTTTGAGAATGTAATTTTTAACAAATGTTGAAGTGTTCTTCACCATTTTGTGGATTACAGACATTTGTGCTGGTTTTGGTGTCCTATAACATGAGTGCTATGGAGAGTGTATTAACTGTTAAGAAAGAAGCAAACTGTATTAGTGTGGTTTCTTTGAAATGAATTAGAGCCAAGGAGTAATGACTCATTGAGGGCCAGCTTTATTCTACTTGAATGCAAGACATTCTTTTCTGAAAATTATGCCTGTAGCATTTTTCTTATTTTGCTTGTTTAAAAGTGATAGATGCATTTTGGGGTGTGAGTACATTAAAGCAAGTGACTTGTGGATTTGATAATGCAGCTGTTTTTTTAAAGAACAGCTACAACTAATCCTTAAAAATTCATATTTTGAAACTGAAAACTTAAAAGAGATTTTTCAGCATAGAAAGCAAATTGGTGAATTTGCATGCCATCAGGAGGAATATAAAGGCTACAATAGTTTTAGAAAACTGTGAGGGAGGAGGACAGTCCTCAAAAACTCATTACAACCTGGTGATACCTCCAGGTGTTTCTGCACTTATATCTTAATTGCACTTCTAGGTATCAAGTATTGCTATTCATATTTGAATTAATAATGCCAAACACAAGCTATGTACAAACAATTAAAATATTTTATCTTAAAGCTTACACAATGGCAAACACAACTTTATTGATATTTGACCTCTGTCTAGTACACATTCACAGGATCACAGGAGTTTACTAGGCTAATGATCTTAGGGCCTTTACAAGCCTAGCCATGTTATGCTCATGTTCTATAACTGACCTTAGACAATGGTCATTATTCGCAGAGTATGTCTATGATCAGCACAGACTACCCCTGTCCATGAGGGACATAGGTGCCATCCCCAGGATGAATTTAAGATCTCACATGCAATTGTCTAGGTTGCACTTGAATAGGGTCATTGATGAGGTCTGTTCATATAATATTTAAATTGTCATATATTTCATGTTTGTCTAAATATCTCAACAACCAAGTAGCACAGACAGAGATGCTTAGCATCATATGAAACCTCTCAGCTGGATGAACAAAATGCTGTTGATAGCATATGTACAACTTGAGTGGTTGCTGAGATATTATGACTTGCTTATAAAATATTACAAATAAAATATTACAAACTTAATAGTTACTGTGTTTACTGTGATTTATAAGATCTGGTTTAAAACCTAGAACCTAAAGAATACTACCACTATAAAAATAATTTGTGCTGAAGAGTTTGCCGTTTACACTTCTTTGGTAATACCTAAGGTTCCAGAGATATTAACATTTCTCTGAAATGTGAGGACACTGAACAGTTGCAGCTTAAAAAATGAAAAGGTATCATAAAGACTTTACTACTGGGCATATATTTACAAGAAAAAAAATGGACAAAGAGGATGTAAAGAATAAGAATGTTAATAAACTATTTAGTAATAAAACTGTCTATGCTAGTGAATCTGATTCAGAAGAAGACAGGAATAATTAAAAAATAAATGAATAGCGGAAGGCAACTGGAATGCACGAAAAACTTTAATATAAAAATAACACTGAGCGCTTTCACCCACCACAATGCAGGTTTCATCAGAGTAACAACATTAATGGAGCAGCTTGTCTTATATAATACTGTCTGACCAATAATATCAATTCGTCAATTAATATCATCAATTAGGAAGCAAAACATCAATTAAGAAGATATTATATATATATATATATATATATATATATATATATATATATATATATATATATATGTATAAATAACTAAGCAACTTGAAAAACTTGTTGTCATATTAGTAAAATTTAAATTTTAAAAACTTTTAAATATTTATGATGTTAATAAATATACAAATAAATATATAAATAAGTATATATAAATAATTAAACAATTTTAATATAATTGTAAGTATGTAGTAAATATTAGAATATATAAAAATATATATCTAAAATATGCTTAAAATATACCCAAATTATATTATCTGTGCATTTAATTTTAACCTACTGGAAATAGAGATTTGTTCATTGATACCAGGTTTTTTACATGCATTTAATCTCAACTGCCATAAACATTCCCTCAACTCTAACAAAGCATTAACATCACCTTCTTTTATCATAGTTTGGGGTAGTCTATCTATAACAAAAAAGAGAAATTTCTTAAAATCCGGGCATGATAAACTATGTACAAAAAGTGCATTGGTTAATTTTTTATTTTTAATGTCTCTGTTATGTTCTGCTATTCTTTCTTTCAGTTTTCTTATAGTCTTTCCTACATAGAATGCCTGACAAGACAGGCATATAGCCACATAAACCACTAATTTTGTATTACAATTCACATGACCCGGACACCTAATAGTACGATGATATCCCTTAACTGTGACATAAGGCCCGTCCCTAATAAACCTACATGACCTACAAAATCCACATTTGCTCATTTGTGAATCTTTAAACCTGGTCACACTTTCATAATAATCTTTTAGATTTCTACCCCTACTAAAAACTACTACTGGCTTGGAGTCTATTTCATCTAAAAATTCACTTTGATTGTTGAAAACATTGTCCCATACTTCACTTATAATGTTTTTTATCTTGTATGCGTTGTTACTATATGGCAGTATCATAACATTTGTTCTCTGTCCATTGCTGTGATTGTGTGTACCTCTGTTTAACAATCCATATTTTAATACTGGCTGATAATCGGTACATCTCTTTTTTGAAATCTCCTTTCTAATGTTCTGCAGTAACCTGTTGGGATAACCTCTCTCAGTCAACATATCAACTAAAAAATCTATTTCTAATTCATAAATGTTGTCCTCACTAATCATCCTAGAAAGCCTTACCATTTGTCCTTTAATCAGACTACGTTTTTGAAACTCTGGATGACAGCTTTTGTAATGCAGATATGAATTTGAAAATGTTTTTTTCCTAAAAATATTTGACTCCAATTGGTTGTTATTCTTATATATTTTAATGTCCAAATACTCACCACTATAGTTGTTAACATTGTATGTAAATTTTAAAAATGTAGTCGTACAATTAAGGTATTTAATAAATTCTAATAGTTCATCTTGGCTTCCCTTTCAAAAAACTAGGACGTCGTCAAGGAATCTCAGATATAAATCAATTTTTGACCTGTATTTACATTCAAAGACAAACTTCCATTCCCATGTGGCCAAAACTAAGTTGGCATACTCGGGGGCACATCTTGCCCCCATAGCCACACCCGAACTTTGCTTGTAATACTCCCCTCCGTGTCTAAAAAAATTGTTTTCCAAAACCATCTCCATCATTTCTACCATAGTTTTTCTCTTAACTGTGTGCATATTACTGTAAAATTTCAAACGTTCTTCAAAATATTGTAAGCCATCATCCAATGGAATTACTGAAAATAGATTCATTACGTCAATTGTAACTATGCTAATATTGTCCAAATTACTACTATTATAATCTTTTAACCTTTCCAAACACTGCCAGGAGTCTTTTACAATATGCTTAATGTTCCCTATTACCATACCACAATTGATGTCAATATAGTGTGCAATAGCTTCCATTTTGGATAATTTTGCAGACACTATCGGTCTAAATGGGGGTTTAGACACATTTTTGTGTATCTTTGGTATACCGAAAATTGATGGTGTTACTGGAGATTCTACTAATAAATAATTATATTCTTTTTCAGATATTGTACCATCAACAAAAAGCTCATATAATTGCCAATCTATCTTAGTATATGCTTTTATAATATCATATTTAGGAACTGTTTTATAAGTGGTCTCATCATTCAACATTTCACTCATTTTGTTTAAATAATCTATGTTACTCATAATTACAACACCTCCCCCCTTGTCTGGTTTCATCACTCTATAATTATTATTTCCACTCAGTTCTTTTAAACAAAACCTTTCAGTCGTTGTAAGATTATCATTTGTGCTGTACTCTTCCTTCCATACTTTCCTTATTTGTAATTCACACAGCATTTCAAATAAATGGATTATAGGATTATTAGGGGGAATAAAAGTACTAGATCTCTTTAGTGTAATTCTTTTTTCATAATCAAATGTTTCCTTTCTACCTTTAAAAAATAAGGAATAATTAAAGCTTTGTTACAAATGCTGTATCTAGTAATATGCCCTTTGTGAGTAAAAATATGAAAGTTACTGCCAGTGGTTATTCTGATAGTGTTACGAATGGTAATATTATACAAACAGAAAAACAGTTTGAAAGTTTGTAGGAAAATGTGTGATAATCTTGTGAGAAGAACAAGATGCTTTGTCTCACTCTGCTCCTGGGTTTTTAGTACCTTGAGCCACAACATTATTGCTTATGGCTTCACTTCAACTGTCATTTTGGCAGGAGCATTTAACCCCTTCCTCTTACCCATCTTCACCTAAGGGCAGCGCTTCATGGCCTCATGTACCCTGTTTTTGTTCACATTCTCCCCCCTTTTTTTTTACCTTGTCTGCTGTTATTGAACAAGAATTCAGTTCATAATGGAGCTGCAGAGGCAGTAGCAAGGTTTGTGGTTACTGGTCACTGTAATGAAATCTGAATAAAGATCTTTTTTCCTCCTATGCATATTACAGTGGCAGTCCATAGAGTGTTACAGAGCCTTTATCTAAAAGACTTGGCAGTATGCTTAATCCTTTTCTTAGAATAACGACATGCTATATTTGGGATGCAGCAGACATGTTAGAGCACCTTAGTTCTATGGTTTTGAATCCTGAGGATAAGTTAATAACCTTTAATATTAATGGTCTGTAACAGATATGAATAAGGTTTAGATGGCTTAAATTATTAATCAAGAATGAAAGGTCCTGTCACCCTTTATGAAGTTAATAATGACTTTAATAGGCTTCATGAATACTCTACTTTGAGGGCAAATATTTTTGCAAAGAAAAGGATGTGTAGTGGCTGTGCTCATGGTGTGTGTGTATGTGTGTGTGTATTTCTGCCATATAAGGAGAAGATATTTTGAAAACATGGGGATGATATTCACTCTGTTAAACAGTTTGGTAGCTTTATATGTATATATACATACATACACACACACACACATACACGCACACACACACACACACACACACACATATATATATATATATATATATATATATATATATATATATATATATATATATATATAAAATTATCAGTATTTTTTTGGATTTGTTTACATTTCAGTTGGTGTTATCAATTCCTGTAGTAGGAATTTGTGACAGTTTCTTGTAGTAGCTTTTAAATCTGGATGTTGTGATTTTACTTGCATATTCTGATCAAGTCTATTACAACTGTTAGCTGAAAGCATTTAATATTTTGTACTAAACACTTCTTCATTGATGTTCGTATTTGATTTTTGGACTATTAATTTAATTTTTAGCATCTGTTATCCAGGTCAGTGAACTTGTCTCTCTCGGACTGTTTTCAGCAATGACTTGGGTCACAAGGGTATCGATCCACACTACACAGACAGTTTAGAAAAGTCGATCAAGCAGCATGTTTCTGTAAGAACAATTAATATCAAGAGAAAAGCCATGCAGACACATTGAGAATATATGAAACTCTGCACAGACAGTAACCAGCAATTAGGACAGATCCCATAACCCAGGATCTTTGAAGGTGAGGTCTGGGACACTGAATTCAAATGTTGCCCAATAACTATTCAGAACACAGCCATTTTTCGTAAGACTTGTAGCGTTAATTTTTCATTTCTAATAATTCCCATAAATTTCAAAATATACTTCAAGTCTTGCTGTATTCATGTGCTTTCAGTAGCTGAACCTTTCTTGGTATCAGGCTGGACAACTTCAGAAGTTTGCATCGTTATTTGGCTTCAAGTTTCCATTATTTGTGATTTCAGTACTTTCCTGAGTTTAGCATCCTGTTGCTCTTCTTCATCAGCTCTCAAAAATATTTTACACAGACACATTATTTCCTATATGCATTTTTAAATCATTTGAATAGATTCAGTGATTTTTTTAAAGTTTTTCGTCTACCCTTCTAGCATGTCGAGGGATCAGTTGCTAGTGTCCTCTCCTGCTCAGCTGGTGAACCTGGGAATATTGAGGCAATGTTTCAATTGCCTCATGTACACAGACAACCCTTTCCTCCTCCCACAAAACACAAATACATGCGAGAGATGCAACTATACGGCCAAACTGGAGGCTGAGCTCTCTCAACATAGGACTGGCAAGACCAGTCAGGAGGAGAAGGTTACCACACACACTATAGACCCAGTCTCACATAGTACCATTACAACCTCAAATCATACACATAAACACACAAAGACATACTCGGAGGCTCTGATCAAAATCTACCAAAACAGCAGAGGCCACCAAAGCAGACACCCAAACAACCACCACCTCAGAACACAACACCCGCAACACATAGACCTCACAGTCAGAGTGTCAAACAGTCACAGCCCTTAAGGCCAAACACAATACCAGACACACTAGTCATTGGTGACTCCATAGTCAGACACACTGATGTCCCGCCACCAGACTGAGTAAGGAGAAGGTCACAGTAAACTGGCTGTCGGGCGCTAGAAACCCCGCCATAACGCCAGCACTCAGGTCTCTCAACAGCAGGTACAAATATGACTCAGTCATTGTCCACGCTGGTGTAAACGACCTGAGACGCACCTCCTTGGACTACATGAAAAGAGACATTGAGGAGCTCTCTGATTATGTAGCCCAGGCAGGTATGACCCTGACCTTGAGCAGTATCCTACCTTCACCAAGAATGATGCCACAATACAGAGATAAGATGATCAGCTTTAACAATTGGCTTAAACACTGGTGTCATTCAAAGGGGATCCAGTATCTGTCTGCCTGGGATGACATGCTGGACAAGCCATGCTGCTTCGCAAGGGACGGCTTGCACCTGTCACCCTGGGATTCCGGATATTGGCAAAGGCTCTTGCCACCCCCATAGTGCCTTTTTAGGCAAGGCTCAAATTCTAAACCTACCACCCTAGAACACAAAAAAGGAAAAAACTAAGGGTAATGCTGCTCAATGCCAGAAGTCTAAATCTCAAAATGCACGCACTCGAGGCCCTTCTCAGTATGGAGAACATCGATGTCTGTGCTGTGACAGAAACCTGGTTCAAGGCTCCTGAGAGCACCCCAGCGCTATCAGGTTTTACCTCATATCATGCGTTCCGCCCCAAAATCCGGACAATACCAAGAAAGGAGGGGTATCCATATTCATCAAGGACACCCACACCTCAAGACTGGTGGCAACGCACGATGCATCGGAGACCATCCAGGTGCAATTAACCATAGGCAAGACTGCTCTGCAAATTGTAGCATGTTACAGGCCACCCTCACAAACTCAGGAAACTCACATGGCCTTCCTGAAAACACTAGAGGGGATAAATGTATCACCAAACACCATCATACTAGGTGACTTCAATTACCCTAATATAGACTGGGAACACTACTCAAGCCCAAACACCCTAGCCCAAAAGTTCCTGGAATTCATAAACTCAAATGCCATGGAACAACTAGTCACCACCCCACAAGAGGAGATAACATACTTGATCTCATCATCACGAACATGGGAGCACAATGTTCAACACCGGAAGTATACCCTCACTGGTGAGATCAGATCACAAACTAATCTCGCTGGAGGTCCTCATCCCACCCCACCTGAAATAAAAAGACCACAGTAAAGAACTTCTCAAAAGCCGACTTCACACTTCTAAAGACTAGTGTGGTCTCCTTTCAGGCCCCGAGCCATGGAAAACAATACTCAAGCCGCTGAATCACTTACAAACGCCTTCTACCAGCACCTGCAGGACTGCATGGATAAGGCAATCCCAAGCAAAACAAAGACTCTTTGTACCAAAGGCAAGCGTCCAGTCTGGTGGACCCCAGCCATAAACAAACTCTACAACAAAAGGAGGAAGCTACTACAAGATAGAGCAAAATCCTTAAAAGGTAAGACACCCTTGATCACTATAAGTAAAAACTAAGAGCTCTCATAAAATCATCCAAAGCAAATTTCGAGAGAAAAATAGCTAAAGACTCAAAAGACAATCATAAGGCCTTCTTTAGCTATGTTAGAAACCTAGGAGGAAACTCCCAGATATGCTCAGAACTAGTTCAAAATGATGTGAAGATTACTGATCCTACAGACATTGCCAACATACTGGCTGACAGGTTCAGTGCAAACTTCTCCCCTCCCCAAAAGGAGAGATATCTATACCAAATGAGTGCAGCCCCCAAACATCTCCAGCGCGCAAGTGAGAACTGGGCTCTCCAAAGCAAAAAACACAGCATCCATGGGACCCGATGGTGCCCCGGCTGTGTGCTCCACGAACCCAATGAGGAATTAAACCCACAGCTAGGACAGCTGTTTAATCAAAGTCTTAGCTCTGGATACGCACTCCAGGAGTGGCGCACTGCAACTGTGGTCCCACTTCACAAAGGCGGTGCCTCCACAGACCCTGGAAATTACCGCCCATTAGCTTGACAAGCCTTATCTGCAAAGCCATGGAGAGGATCATAATGGACCTCATAAATAAAGACATAGGGAATTTGCAGACTTTGGATCCAACCCAGTTTGGCTTTGTCAAAGGCAGATCATGCCTTTTAAACTTGGTTGACTTTTTCAAACAGTCACCAAAGCCATTGATGAGGGAAAGGCAGTCCATACAGCCTACCTCGATCTGGCTAAGGCCTTCGATACAATACCCCACTCGGGTATCATTGAAAAACTCATCAGCTTAAATGTTAACCCATACATCACAAGATGGGTTGCAAACTGGCTGAGTGACAGAACCCACAGGGTCAGAGTTGCTGGCGCCATGTCAGACTCAAAGCCTGTCACAAGTGGTGTCCCACAGGGCTCAGTCCTGGGCCCACTCTTGTTTGGCATCTACTTTTCCGAAGTACAAGCAAACACAGGAGGGTTATGGCTGACAAAGTTTGCAGATGACTGCAAACTGGGCGCCATAGTAGAAAACACATCTGACACAGATATCCTTCAGAAGGGTCTCACAGAAACGGATAACTGGTGCCAGAGCCACGGCCTAAAGTTAAATGCCAAAAAATGCATAGTCATACCCTTCGGGAAAAACAAGGTTACCCCTAGCTACCAAATAGGTGGCAATCCACTGAGCACAGAAGAAGTTATCAGGGACCTGGGGACCCAGGTTGATAGTAGTCTGTCATTCGACACCCATGTAGCTAAAGTAGTTAGGAAGTCCTTCTACATTGCCCACCTTATCATGAAGGGATTCTCATCTAGATCAAGGGAGGTCATAGTCTCCCTTTACTCATCACTCATCAGACCAATGATTGAGTACAATGCCCCATTCGGAATGTATCTGACCCGACACTTGCAGCAGCTGGAGAGGCCACAAAAGTTCCTCACCAAAAGGATAAAGGGTCTCAAAAATCTGTCCTATGTTGCCCGACTGAAAGAACTCCAGCTCTATTCAGTCGCTTACCGCTTGCTCAGAGGTAACCTTTGCCTAACATACAAGGCCATGTCAAACCCAGATTTGATGAATATGCTTCACCTCAAAAAATCTAGATCCATCAGAGCCACAAGGGCGGAGACTTAAACCTCGACACGGCTATTAATAGGACGTGCTGGAGGGATAGATTCATCACCCAAAGACTCCCTATGCTGTGGAACAAAATCCCGGTACATGTGAGGCAGAGCACCTCGCTGGCCTTGTTCAAGAGAAATCTTGACCAATGGATGGGAGATCGCAGATATACCCCAGGAATTACCTCAGTGTCACTGCTCGACAGAGGCACAGCAAAATAATGGGTATAGTTCCCCATACTAAAGGGGTGGCGTAAGCCACAAAACAATGGGCTAGGCTTATAAATGCCCTCGGGCAGATAGCCTAGTATGAACCTATGAACCTATGAACCTATGGTACAGGCAATCCCCAATGAAAGTCTCACAAAGAGATATCTGGCATATGCTGTATTAAATTACTGAGTCTACCAGAAGTTATCCAACTTCAACTACCAAAATCATGAAGAAGCATCCATTTTATTTAAACTCTTTTGACATTAATACACACTAACAGTGTTTCCTTATCCATAGGGAGTTTTGAGTCTTCTGCTTTCAGTGATTTGTTTAGATCCCAGGGATATAAATAAATCCATATTTTTCCATTCTCTTATCTACGATCACAAGAATGAACCAACTCTATTTGTTTGTTTACTATTTTTCAGTTTCTGTTAGGTTTCCATCCTCTCAAGTTTTTTGGACTTTCACATGGACAAATGACAAATGGTATGGATTAATGTAATAGACGTGTATTTTTATATACGTATGTATTTATACTTTGATTACTGAATTCTTTAACTAGGTTGTTGCCCATCTTCAGTAGAGGCATTAGGAAGAAAAGCTCTCAAACATAAAACAAATTGTGTGCTGTCTTTCCTTCCTTGTCATTTCTTTTGGTTAAATTTACTTTTTATTTGACTTTATGTTTATTTTACAGTTTGATCTAAGCAGTGAGTGATCTGGCCTACTGACCCCTTTTCAGTCATGACCTGGGTACAGAAAGCACACACCGGAAGAACAGCAACACAAGTAAACACACAGTACAAAGGTACATTAGAATCTAGGCAACACATTTGTTTAACAAGTCTAAGCAGAATTAGGTAATAAAAATAACCATTGTAGTACATGGAGTGAGATGATTATGCCAACATTTGTTAAAAGACATAGGTGCCAGTGTGGTATTTGATCCAACCTTAATGACTGGGTGCTTTTATGGCTTTGAAATCTGGCAAAATGCTTTGCGATTTATTTCCCCCTGTAGCTAGTAGTACATAAAGCAGGCAACGCTCCATGCACAACAAAGAATTATGATATGCCACTGAGTATATCCTTTAGTTATGTGTTCCTGACATGGGTGCCAAGATCTGCCACTTGAGCTTTGCCCTCGAGATGGCTTTCTTGGCATCCATATCTTGAATACGTAATAAGCAAGTTATGATCAACTGCCCGATCATAATCCTCTATGTTAGTGATATTTACAGTGAAATAGTAAAGAAAATATATGCAAGATACAAATAAGCAAGGACATATTTACCCAGTTGCATTAAAAAGTACTATGCTTTTTTGAAGGAACAGTTAAAAGGAATACTACCACAGTGTGTGGTTTATCCATATTCGTCCTTGGCTATAGGAATTCCTTCAAAGTTTTCTGGAAGCACTCTAAGGTTTGATTGTTTTTAAATTGGTTGGTAAGTTGCTCCAGAGGGCTGGGCCTAATCTAGAGAACATTTTTTTTTCTCCAATGGCATGCTTAATACACGGACTAGTGAGTATTAGACAATTCTTTTTGGTGCCTCTCAGGGAGAGGTTCTGATCTCTGTGCGGCAGTTTTGTTCTCAGGGATGGGCAGTAATGCATATAAAGTATTTTATGTAATAGTGTGCCAAGAAGCACTGTGGCCGTGCTTGTGATAAGGGGATAGTAGAATTTATTATATATGTCAGAGTAATGTTTATTAGCAGCTGCCAATAAAGCAAATGTACATATTTGTGACTTGGTGGTTTGGAGCTTTTGTGTTTTCTGGGTAGATTGAAGGCCAACCAGTGGTAGGTATATTTATGTTTAGGGAGCACAACACTTTTTGCTATGGCAGTACATGCAGAAGGTGAGAGGAAGTGAGATATCTGATAACATAGTGTTAGTTGTCAGAGTATTCTGGAGTCAGCATTATTCCCTGTGTTAGTTGTAAAGCTAAGGCAAGGACCCAGAAGTAGCTCTAGATTCTGCGCTTCCTTTATATTAGTAAAAATACTTAAGTCTCTAATGGGTAGAATAGAGGAGAGTTTCTTTGGGGTTGAAAACAGCATTACATTAGTTTTAGTCAATTAGAAGTCAATGTGAGTGAAGTCAGACATATGAACTGTAGATTTGTTTGAAAATATTGATGTGTTTTGTTGGTGTTGAGCAGAAAGATGCCATCCACCTACTTTATGCTGTTTAGATTAGAGAGATTGAGGGTGATGTCATTGATAAATACACAGAAAAGTAAAGTTCCCAAAACTGACTGTTGTGCGATATCAGTGTTCAGCGTAACTCTACCCCAGACAATATTACAAAAAAATTGAAACATTTATCTTTTAAGTGGTTCTAAAGCCAAGAACTTGTGCTGTCCATGAAGTTTGTTTTTGTTTTTTTGTTTTTTGTTTTGAGTTTTTATAAAAAAAGGTTATGGTAAACAGTCACAAATGCCCTAGTCATGTGTATAAATATGCCAGTTGTAATACTGTCATAATGTTAAAGGAGTTTATGAACCCATGTTGTCTCTTGGAGAGGAGGCTGTAACTGCTGATGTGTTTAAACAGCTGCTTATATAAAACAGTCTCAGATATTTTTGTTAACTTATTTTATTTTACACTTGTTGACCAGGATAGTCCGTCTAGGTGTGAGCCCATTTTCAGTGGTGGCCCGGGGAGAAAAGCTCCAATAAAACAAGAATATCATTGACAGGTACAATGTCGTTTTTACATAGAATTTAACAGAAATCTTTAGATAGTAGCCTTTCGTTTATGAGGGTCATCTTACATTAGTCATGGGATTATCATGTCATGTTTAAAGGGACCTGGAGTGGAAGCAGAGGTAAGCTGCCATCTTGAGGACGTTAGGATGAAATCTGCTGAATTTGCAACCCAAATTGTTTCACTTTAGGAGAAGATATTTAGCTTGATTAGGTGCAGTGGTAAAATAATAAAAGGTGGCAGCATAGTCTGCCTGAGAGGATAGATGTGTTGGTATTTACTAATTGGTTAGTTGGCTGGGGATGGAGTGAGTCAGTGTCACTTTTTATTGTTGATAAGAGGAATCTTCTGCAGTTGTTTTTGTGGGATGCTAATATGGCAGACTGAAGGATCTGTACCTTTTCCAGTAAGTTGCTTTATTTCATTCAAGAAGAGTTTAGGGTTTGAGGAAAGAAAGTACAGTAAACTTGCCATAACAGTCGATGTTGGAAGGATCACTACTACAGTAGCCATAGTCTTAGCTATATGGGTAATATCCTGCCAGTTTCCAAAGCTTCATGTCACCTTTCATGCACTCAAACCATTTAGCAGCTTCAGCTGAGATGACTAGAGGAACAGTACTGCAAATTACCAGTAGAAGAGAACAGCTACCATTACATTTTGGAAATATACCTCTACACCAACACCTCAGTTCTCTTGAGTCAAGAATAATCGAAAAAAGATTTGGCTATACTTAATCCAAAGGGGTTTTCACTGTCATCCCCAGAAGTTTACAATATTACAGTAAACCAATGCCAACAACTGTTTTCATTGCGTTTGCTTTAGTATTATTGTCTTGTACTAAACATCACCTTCTTTTCCATAAAACACCACATTAGAAAACACACATAGCCAGTCATACAGTATGTAAAATATGGTGTACAGATTCACTTTTGATACATAGGATTTCACCTAGTTTAATAGCTTTTAATATTCTAACTTCAAACACATCAATAAAATACATCAAAAGTATATCAGAAGAAATGGCAAATGTACTAAAATTTTTGCATACCTAATTATCTAGTGACAGTCTAACAGCATAAATTATATCCACACACTATACATGAAATAACCCAATGAAATGCTAATACTGGGAATAATGTAATAAACATGCTGAATATTTTCAATTCCAAGTTTAAAATCTGTACCAAAGAGCAGAGGTGAGCGCTGCATACAATGTGGATGCTATGTATTTCTTTACTTATTGTTGATTGACTCAACTAAATGGGCCTGTTTTCAACCACGACCATGAGACAGTACAAAGATTCATATATATATATATATATATATATATATACATACATATATATATATATATATATATATATACATATATATATATATATATATATATATATATATATATATATATATATATATATATACATATTTATATATATAAACGTTTGCATGTCAGATATTTAGGAGCACAATGGAGAAAGAAACATACAAAGTGACTAGAGGCCCATGCAAATGACCCCGATGTTAGTTGGGATATTTTTCAGACACCTTAATGGTTATGGACTTCAGCTGAGTGTGAAGGCCATGTGTCTCTGATGTACAGTGAAACAATCCACTTTTATTTAGTGCTGATGAGGTCATAAAAAAACCGAAGCAGGCATGTCCACAACTAGTGTGGTTTTGCTTTATTTGCCTGAATGTATCCACAAAGACTTCAAAAGAAAAAGTAAAAAAAGTAAAAAAAGTCATGGAAATTCAGAGGTTTTACAGATGAAACACTTAATGGGTCATTTTCATATATCCCTTGGGCCTATATTACAAGAGGTTTAAGTGGTTTGTCTGGGTTACCTTTTTACTTTTCAGTTTAAGCATGTGTGTGCGTGTGTGTGTGTGTGTGTGTGTGTGTGTACACACACACACACACACACACACATGCATGAAGATAAAGGTAACTTTCTTTTTAATTCCAGCACAATTTTTTTTTAAATATTTTCTTTTTCTTCTCGTATTTTCTTTGCATTTTCACTTCCAGTCATTTTACAAGCTGCAATACAGTTACACTGAAGAGTTACAATCATATTTAGGTATGTCTTGCTGCAAGAGAATTTTATTTTCAGTGTTACAACATACACAAAATATAGATAAAACTCTATACACAATATATACAATAAGTGCTGCAGAAAACCAACTTCTGATTAATATTTGTGTCACAGTATACATGCTATTCATAACTGCTACATATGAGGTTTGGATTTAACACACACTCACAAAAGAGTATGTCTTTTGCCCTTTTCAGTATACATTCACGATAATTTGTCTTTTCTCTTCTATCTGTTCTTTTAAAATATGATCCAGGAGAAGACTCCAATATTCTAGAAAATAGAACGCTTGCTTTGGTTATTTGTTATCAATTTACATGCCAATATATACTTTATTGCCATACTTCTGAAGCCCTCCCATGACATTTTGGTTCAGTCTAACCAGTTCTGACTAATGTACAATTTTACTAGAGAGAAGAGGATAATTAGAATATGTAGATTAAGTTTTGGAAACTTTTGAGAGGTGATATGCAAAACTGCAAATTCCCATGATAATATAGATTTTTGATAGCCTGTCTTCTTCAGTCTGACTCTCTGTGAGCACCATAATTTATAAGTACATTTAGAGCTCCAGAAGATGTGGGAAGAGGTCAGGTATTTTGTGAGTAGCAGCAAGGACAATTTGGTTAAACATCTGAGTTGAAATTGTTGAGTATCTCTGGGGTAAAGTAAGCATTGTTAGTTAGCATTACTTGAGTATACATGAGTTTCTTAAAAGGGATTAATTTTAATGTTGTTTTGGTAGATTTAGATTTTTGCTTTTCAGTAATTTATTTAAGGTATTCAACCCAGTATTTTGAATACATTATAGATGGTTGACATCTAATGGATACTATTAGCTTATATGTATTAGATAGCATTTTTTTCCTTAAAGTTAGTAAGTTCAGTAATGAATAGCACATATTTATGTCTTTATCATTTACTACAAAATCTCCTATTATTGAAGTGCACAGTTCTCTAATTCACCTTAACATTATGGTGTATCCTTTCAGAAGGTTAAGGACATTCCTTGTGTACTCTAAAGATCTTTTCCAATGTCTGCAAATATCCAAAACAGTGTATTTCTTAATGAGCAGATAACTGTCAAAGTTTGTCATCCCTGAGGAGGTTTGGATTTGTATGCATCAGTTGTAACAGGATGTAAGTATTTGTTAAGTTTAGTGCTTCCTTCATTTTTTTAACTCTAATTATTCTATGTATTAACAAGATATGAAAACTGCTATCCTTTAGGTTTTCCTGATTTATAAATGGAAGGATTTTGGGATTGATTTTACCATGATTTAATCCATAGTGGATACCATTCTTTACTCTTGTGATTATATTCAGCAACTTGAATGATCCTGTTTGAACATATATCATAATATAGGTTAAAGTCAGTTAGTCTCAGTTCCTCCTTTTCCTTAGGATTAGTTAATGTATCCGCATTAACTTCTAATAGCTGATTCTGACAGACTTAGGGTATCAGATAAACTTAGAGCTATATTTAGTTTTTTAAAGAAGTTTTTCTGAACTACTAAATTTGTTGCATTGAGTTGAAATAACAAACTTGGGATAATATTCATTTTTATAACTGCCGCTTTCAAAATTTGCTTTCAAAAGAAAGGATAGCTTCATTTTTCCCCATCTCTGGATATCCTGTTCAGTGTCTGCCCATATCTTTAGTAAATTATTCTGCATGAATAGTTTTGGGCTATGTTCAAAGGATATCCCCAAGTATTTTAGGGACTATTTAAATTTTATTTCTGCATCAGGAAAATATGACTCAGTGTGACCTAATGGATTGAGAGGGAAAATAAGTGATTTTGTGGGATTAATTTCATAGTTTAAAACATTTGAGAAGCTATTAACTGAATCTAGAATTTTGCTTGAGTCAGTGTTAGGGAGTGCGAAATATAAGCCTAAATCATCAGCAAAGGCAATTTTATTAATAAAAAATTTTGGAATATGATGGTATTTTTTGGGTTATGAGCAAAATAGAGGTTCTATATCCAAGTTAAAGAGGTACGGAGATAGCAGACATCCTTGTCTGGTCTCATTTAGAATTTTTACAGGATTTTAATTTGTTTTATTAATGTATAGAATTATGTAAATGCTCTCAAATAAAATGACTATTATATTTGTAAATTCTTGTGGTATATCAACATAGGGCAGAATAGAAAATAAAAAGTTTTGGTTTACTTTATCAAAGGCTTTACATGCATCTACAGTAAGGGCATAGATAAGGTTTTTTATTGTGTTTAGATAGCAAGATCATTGTATCTAAGGTTAATGTGTTATCTCTTGTCTGCCTACCATTCATGTATCCTGATTGTCCAGGTGATATGTCTAGTAATACTTTTTTTAATCTGTCTGCAAGCAATGGAGCTAGAATTTTGATGTCTAGATTTATGAGAAATTGGTCTGTAGTTTCTTATATTTCTGTTATCAGATTTTTCTTTAGGTATAAAGATTGCCTTTGAATTATTTAAATATAGACCGGCAATGCCATACTCCCCTATACAGCTACATATTTTCAGTAAAAATTTTGATATTTTTTGTCCAAAGTATTTATAAAACTCAGCAGTATGACCATCAGGTCCATGAGCTTTACTTGTTTTCAGACTATTTATTACTGAAATGTGCCTTAAGTAGATTCTTCTATGTTTGAGTTACTTTTCAGAAGATTAGATTCTTTAGGAAAGTATCTCTCTCTAATTCCATAGTTTTTAGCTTTTAAGGGCCATATAGTTTTGTATATAAATCTTCAAAAGTTTTAATAATTTCTTGATTAGTCTTATATGTGCTCCCTAGGTATTGAATTTCTGTTATCATGGGGACTATTGTTAACGTTTATTACCCTCGCCAGTAATATTTTTTTTTACTCAAATGATTTTTAGCTTCAATAAGTCAGGTATTTTGTGAGTAGCAGCAAGGACAATTTGGTGAAACGTCTGAGTTGAAATTGTTGAGTATCTCTGGGGTAAAGTAAGCATTGCTAGTTAGCATTAATTGAATATACATGAGTTTCTTAAAAGGGATTAATTTTAATGTTGTTTTGGTAGATTTAGATTTTTGCTTTTCAGTAATTTGTTTGAAGTATTCGACCCAGTATTTTGAATACATAATAGATGGTTGATATCTAAGGGATACTATTAGCTTATATGTATTAGATAGCAATTTTTCCTTAAAGTTAGTAAGTTCCGTAATGAATAGCACATATTTATGTCTTTATCATTTACTACAAAATCTCCTATTATTGAAGTGCACAGTTCTCTAATTCACCTTAACATTGTGGTGTATTTTTTCAGAAGGTTAAGGACATTCCTTATGTACTCTTAAGATCTTTTCCAATGTCTGCAAATATCCCAAACAGTTCATTTCTTAATGAGCCGATAATTGTCAAAGTTTGTCATCTCTGATGAGGTTTGGATTTGGATGCATCAGTTGTAACAGGATATAAGTATTTGTTAAGTTTAGTACTTCCTTCATTTTTTTAACTTTAATTATTCTAAGTTTTAATGAGAAATGAAACCTGCTATCCATTAGGTTTTCCTGATTTATAAATGGAAGGATTTTGGAATTGATTTTACTGTTGTTGACATAGTCATACCATGATTTAATCCATAGTGGATACCATTCTTTACTCTTGTGATTATATTCAGAAACTTGAATGATCCTGTTAGAACATATATCATAATATAGGTTAAAGTCAGGTAGTCCCATTTAGTCCTTTTCCTTAGGATAAATTAACTTCTGATAGCTGGTTCTGACAGTCTTAGGGTATCAGATAAACTTAGAGCTATATTTAGTTTTTTAAAGAAGTTTTTCTGAACTACTAAATTTGTTGCATTGAGTTGAAATAACCACCTTGGGATAATATTCATTTTTATAACTGCTGCTTTCAAAATTTGCTTTCAAAAGAAAGGATAGCTTCATTTTTAGCCATCTCTAGATATCCTGTTCAGTGTCTGCCTATATCTTTAGTAAATTATTCTGCATCAATAGTTTTGGGCTATGTTCAAAGGATGTCCCCAAGTATTATAGCGACTATTAAAATTTTATTTCTGAATCAGGAAAATATGACTCAGTGTGACCTAATTGATTGAGATGGCAAATTAGGGATTTTGTGGGATTAATTTCATAGTTTAAAACATTTGAGAAGCTATTAACTGAATCTAGAATTTTGCTTGAGTCAGTGTTAGGGAGTGCGAAATATAAGCCTAAATCATCAGCAAAGGCAATTTTATTATTAAAAAATTCTGGTGTATGATGGTATGTTTTTAGGGTTATGAGTAAAATAGAGGTTCTATATACAAGTTAAAGAGGTACGGAGATAGCAGACATCCTTGTCTGGTCTCATTTAGAAATTTTACTGGATTTTAATTTGTTTTATTAATGTATAGAATTATGTAAATGCTCTCAAATAAAATGTCTATTATATTTGTAAATTCTTGTGGTATATCAACATAGGGCAGTATAGAAAATAAAAAGTTTAGGTTTACTTTGTCAAAGGCTTTAGATGCATCTAAAGTAAGGCCATAGATAAGGTTTTTATTGTGTTTAGATAGCAAGATCATTGTATCTAAGGTTAATGTGTTATCCCTTGTCTGCCTACCATTCATGTATCCTGATTGTCCTGGTGATATGTCTAGTAATACTTTTTTCAATCTGTCTGCAAGCAATGCAGCTAGAATTTTGATGTCTAGATTTATGAGAAATTGGTCCATAGTTTCTTGCATTTCTGTTATCAGATTTTTCTTGAGGTATAAAGATTGCCTTTGAATTATTTAAATATAGATCAGCAATGCCATACTCTCCTACACAGCTAAAGATTTTCAGTAAAAATTTTGATATTTTTTGTCCAAAGTATTTATAAAACTCAGCAGTATGACCATCAGGTCCATGAGCTTCACTTGTTTTCACACTCTTTATTACTGAAAGGTGCCTTAAGTAGATTCTTCTATGTTTGAGTGACTTTTCAGAAGTTTAGATTCTTTAGGAAAGTATCTCTCTCTAATTCCATAGTTTTTAGCTTTTAACGGCCATATAATTTTGTATATAAATCTTCAAAAGTTTTAATAATTTCTTGATTAATATTATATGTGCTCCTTGGTATTCAATTTCTGTTATCATGGGGACTATTGTTAACATTTATTACCCTTGCCAGTAATCTTTTTTTTTTACTCAAATGATTTTTAGCTTCAATAGGTCAGGTATTTTGTGAGTAGCAGCAAGGACAATTTGGTGAAACATCTGAGTTGAAATTGTTGAGTATCTCTGGGGTAAAGTAAGCATTGCTAGTTAGCATTAATTGAGTATACATGAGCTTCTTAAAAGGGATTCATTTTAATGTTGTTTTGGTAGATTTAGATTTTTGCTTTTCAGTAATTTATTTGAGGTATTCAATGCAGTATTTTTAATACATAATAGATGGTTGATATCTAAGGGATACTATTAGCTTATATGTATTACAGATCATTTTTTCCTTAAAGTTAGTAAGTTCCGTAATGAATAGCACATATTTATGTCTTTATCACTTGCTGCAAAATCTCCTATTATTGAAGCGCACAGTTCTCCAATTCACCTTAACATTATGGTGTATCCTCTCAGAAGGTTAAGGACATTCCTTGTGTACTCTAAAGATCTTTTTGAATGTCTGCAAATATTCCAAACAGTGCATTTCTTAATGAGCAGATAATTATCAAAGTTTGTCATCTCTGAGGAGGTTTGGATTTGGATGCATCAGTTGTAACAGGATGTAAGTATTTGTTAAGTTTAGTGCTTCTTTCATTTTTTTAACTCTAATTATTCTATGTTTTAATGAGATATGAAACCTGCTATCCTTTAGGTTTTCCTGATTTATAAATGGAAGGACTTTGGGATTGATTTTACTGTTTTTGACATAGTCATACCATGATTTAATCCATAATGGATACCATTCTTTATTCTTGTGATTATATTCAGCAACTTGAATGATCCTGTTTGAACATATATCATAATATAGGTTAAAGTCAGGTAGTCCCAGTTCCTCCTTTTCCTTAGGATACCTTAACTTCTGATAGCTGATTCTGACAGACTTAGGTTATCAGATAAACTTAGAGCTATATTTAGTTTTTTAAAGAAGTTTTTCTGAACTACTAAATTTGTTGCATTGAGTTGAAATAACAATCTTGGGATAATATTCATTTTTATAATTGCTGCTTTCAAAATTTGCTTTCAAAAGAAAGGATAGCTTCATTTTTCCCCATCTCTGGATATCCTGTTCAGTGTCTGCCCATATCTTTAGTAAATTATTCTGCATGAATAGTTTTGGGCTATGTTCAAAGGATATCCCCAAGTATTTTAGGGACTATTTACATTTTATTTCTGAATCAGGAAAATATGACTCAGTGTGACCTAATGGGATTAATTTCATAGTTTAAAACATTTGAGAAGCTATTAACTGAAGCTAGAATTTTGCTTGAGTCAGTGTTAGGGAGTGCGAAATATAAGTCTAAATCATCAGCAAAGACAATTTTATTAATAAAAAATTCTGGAATATGATGGTATGTTTTTTGGGTTATGAGCAAAATAGAGGTTCTATATCCAAGTTAAAGAGGTACGGAGATAGCAGACATCCTTGTCTGGTCTCATTTAGAATTTTTACTGGATTTTAATTTGTTTTATTAATGTATAGAATTATGTAAATGCTCTCAAATAAAATGTCTATTATATTTGTAAATTATTGTGGTATATCAACATAGGGCAGTAGAGAAAATAAAAAGTTTAGGTTTACTTTATCAAAGGCTTCATATGCATCTGCAGTAATGGCATAGATAATGTTTTTATTGTGTTTACATAGCAAGATCATTCTATCTAAGGTTAATGTGTTATCTCTTGTCTGCCTACCATTCATGTATCCTGATTGTCCAGGTGATATGTCTGGTAATACTTTTTTTAATCTGTCTGCAAGCAATGCAGCTAGAATTTTGATGTCTAGATTTATGAGAAATTGGTCGGTAGTTTCTTGCATTTCTGTTATCAGATTTTTCTTTAGGTATAAAGATTGCCTTTGAATTATTTAAATATAGATTGGCAATGCCATACTCTCCTAAACAGCTACAGATATTCAGTAAAAATTTTGATATTTTTTGTCCAAAGTATTTATAAAACTCAACAGTATGACCATCAGGTCCAGGAGCTTTACTTGTTTTCACACTATTTATTACTGAAAGGTGCCTTAAGTAGATTCTTCTATGTTTGAGTTACTTTTCAGAAGATTAGAGTCTTTAGGAAAGTGTATCTCTCTAATTCCATAGTTTTTAGCTTTTAAGGGACATATAGTTTTGTATGTAAATCTTCAAAAGTTTTAATAATTTCTTGATTAGTCTTATATGTGCTCCCTTGATATTCAATTTCTGTTATCATGGGCACTATTGTTAACATTTATTACCATCGCCAGTAATCTTCTTTTTTACTCAAATAATTTTTAGCTTCAATAGGTTAGTTATTTTCTGAGTAGCAGCAAGGACAATTTGGTGAAACATCTGAGTTGAATTTGTTGAGTATCTCTGGGGTAAAGTAAGCATTGCTAGTTAGCATTAATTGAGTATACATGAGTTTCTTAAAAGGGATTAATTTTAATGTTGTTTTGGTAGATTTAGATTTTTGCTTTTCAGTAATTTATTTGAGGTATTCAACCCAGTATTTTGAATACATAATAGATGGTTGATATCTAAGGGATACTATTAGCTTATATGTATTAGATAGCATTTTTTCCTTAAAGTTACTAAGTTCCGTAATGAATAGCACATATTCATGTCTTTATCATTTACTACAAAATCTCCTATTATTCAAGTGCACAGTTCTCTAATTCACCTTAACATTATGGTGTATCCTTTCAAAAGGTTAAAGATATTCCTTGTGTGCTCTAAAGATCTTTTCCAATTTCTGCAAATATCCCAAACAGTGCATTTCATAATGAGCAGATAATAGTCAAAGTTTGTAATCTCTGAGGAGGTTTGGATTTGGATGCCTCAGATGTAACAAGATGTAAGTATTTTTTAAGTTTAGTGCTTCCTTCATTTTTTTAACTCTAATTATTCTATGTTTTAACGAGATATGATACCTGCTATCCTCTAGGTTTTCCTGATTTATAAATGGAAGGATTTGGGGATTGATTTTACTGTTTTTGACATAGTCATACCATGATTTAATCCATAGTGGATACTATTCTTTACTCTTGTGATTATATTCAGCAACTTGAATGATCCTGTTTGAACATACATCATAAAATAGGTTAAAGTCAGGTAGTCCCAGTTCCTCCTTTTCCTTAGGATTCATTAACTTCTGATAGCTGATTCTGACAGACTTAGGGTATCAGATAAACTTAGCTAGAGCTACATTTAGTTTTTTAAAGAAGTTTTTCTGAACTATTAAATTTGGTGCATTGAATTTAAATAACAACCTTGGGATAATATTAATTTTTATAACTGCTGCTTTTGAAATTTGCTTTCAAAAGAAAAGATAGCTTCATTTTTCCCCATCTCTGGATATCCTGCTCAATGTCTGCCGATATCTTTAGTAAATTATTCTGCATGAATAGTTTTGGGCTATGTTCAAAGGATATCCCCAAGTATTTTAGGGACTATTTAAATTTTATTTCTGAATCAGGAAAATATGACTCAGTGTGATCTAATGGATTGAGAGGAAAAATTAAAGATTTTGTGGGATTAATTTCATAGATTAAAACATTTGAGAAGCTATTAACTGAATCTAGAATTTTGCTTGAGTCAGTGTTAGGGAGTGCGAAATACAAGCCTAAATTTTCAGCAAATGCAATTTTATTATTAAAAAATTCTGGAATATGATGGTATGTTTTTTGGGTTATAAGCAAAATAGAGGTTCTATATCCAAGTTGAAGAGGTATGGAGATAGCAGACATCCTTATCTGGTCTCATTTAGAATTTTTACTGGATTTTAATTTGTTTTATTAATGTATAGAATTATGTAAATTCTCTCAAATAAAATGTCTATTATATTTGTAATTTCTTGTGGTATATCAACATAGGGCAGTATAGCAAATAAAAAGTTAAGGTTTACTTTGTCAAAGGCTTTACATGCATCTAAAGTAAGGGCATAGATAAGGTTTTTATTGTTTTAGATAGCAAGATCATTGTATCTAAGGTTAATGTGTTATCTCTTGTCTGCCTACCATTCATGTATCCTGATTGTCCAGGTGATATGTCTAGTAATACTTTTTTCAATCTGTCTGCAAGCAATGCAGCTAGAATTTTGATGCCTAGATTTATGAGAAAATTGGCCTATAGTTTTTTGCATTTCTGTTATCAGATTTTTCTTTAGGTACAAAGATTGCATTTGAATTATTTAAATATAGATCGGCAATGCCATTCTCTCATATACAGCTACAGATTTTCAGTAAAAATTTTGATATTTTTTGTCCAAAGTATTTATAAAACTCAGCAGTCTGACCATCAGGTCCATGAGCTTTACTTGTTTTCAGACTATTTATTACTGAAAGGTGCCTTAAGTAGATTCTTCCATGTTTGAGTTACTTTTCAGAAGTTTAGATTCTTTAGGAAAGTATCTCTCTCTCTCTAATTCCATAGTTTTTAGCTTTTAAGGCCCATATAATTTTGTATATAAATCTTCAAAAGTTTTAATAATTTCTTGATTAGTATTATATCTGCTCCCTTGGTATTCAATTTCTGTTATCATGGGGACTATTGTTAATATTTATTACCCTTGCCAGTAATCTTTTATTTTTTACTCAAATGATTTTTAGCTTCAATAGGTCAGGTATTTTGTGAGTAGCAGCAAGGACAATTTGGTGAAACATCTGAGCTGAAATTGTTGAGTATCTCTGGGGTAAAGTAAGCATTGCTAGTTAGCCTTAATTGAGTATACATGAGTTTCTTAAAAGGGATTATTTTTAATGTTGTTTTGGTAGATTTAGATTTTTGCTTTTCAGTAATTTATTTGAGGTATTCAACCCAGTATTTTGAATACATAATAGATGGTTGACATCTAAGGGATACTATTAGCTTATATGTATTAGATAGGATTTTTTCCTTAAAGATAGTAAGTTCCGTAATGAATAGCACATATTCATGTCTTTATCATTTACTACAAAATCTCATATTATTGAAGTGCACAGTTCTCTAATTCACCTTAACATTATGGTGTATCCTTTCAGAAGGTTAAGAACATTCCTTGTGTACTCTAAAGATCTTTTCCAATGTCTGCAATTATCCCAAAAAGTGCATTTCTTAATGAGCAGATAATTGTCAAAGTTTGTCATCTCTGAGGAGGTTTGGATTTGGATGCATCAGTTGTAACGGGATGCAAGTATTTGATAAGTTTAGTGCTTCCTTCATTTTTTAACTCTAATTATTCTATGTTTTAACGACATATGAAACCTGCTATCCTTTAGGTTTTCCTGATTTATAAATGGAAGGATTTTGGGATTGATTTTACTGTTTTTGACATAGTCATACCATGATTTAATCCATAGTGGATACCATTCTTTACTCTTGTCATTATATTTAGCAACTTGAATGATCCTGTTTGAACATATATCATAATATAGGTTAAAGTCAGGTAGTCCCAGTTCCTCCTTTTCCTTAGGATACATTAACTTCTGATAGCTGATTCTGACAGACTTAGGGTATCAGATAAACTTAGAGCTATATTTAGTTTTTTTAAAGAAGTTTTTCTGAACTACTAAATTTGTTGCATTAAGTTGAAATAACAATCTTGGGATAATATTCATTTTTATATTTGCTGCTTTCAAAATTTGCTTTCAAAAGAAAGGATATCTTCATTTTTCCCCATCTCTGGATATCCTGTTCAGTGTCTGCCCATATGTTTAGTAAATTATTCTGCATGAATAGTTTTGGGCTATGTTCAAAGGATATCCCCAAGTATTTTAGGGACTATTTAAATTTTATTTCTGAATCAGGAAAATATGATTCAGTGTGACCTAATGGATTGAGAGGGAAAATTAGGGATTTTGTGGGATTAAATTCATAGTTTAAAACATTTGAAAAGCTATTAAGTGAATCTGTAATTTTGCTTGAGTCAGTGTTAGGGAGTGCGAAATATAAGCCTAAATCATCAGCAAAGATAATTTTATTAATAAAAAATTCTGGAATATGATGGTATGTTTTTTGGGTTATGAGCAAAATAGAGGTTCTATATCCAAGTTAAAGAGGTACGGAGATAGCAGACATCCTTGTCTGGTCTCATTCAGAATTTTTACTGGATTTTAATTTGTTTTATTAATGTATAGAATTATGTAAATACTCTCAAATAAAATGTCTATTATATTTGTAAATTCTTGTGGTATATCAACATAGGGCAGTACAGAAAATAAAAAGTTTAGGTTTAGTTTATCAAAGGCTTTACATGCATCTACAGTAAGGGCATAAATAAGGTTTTTATTGTGTTTAGATAGCAAGATCATTGTATCTAAGGTTAATGTGTTATCTCTTGTCTGCCTACCATTCACGTATCCTGATGTCCAGGTGATATGTCTAGTAATACTTTTTAAAATCTTTCTGCAAGTAATGCAGCTAGAATTTTGATGTCTAGATTTATGAGAAATTAGTCTGTAGTTTCTTGCATTTCTGTTATCAGATTTTTCTTTAGGTATAAAGATTGCCTTTAAATTATTTAAATGTAGATCGGCAATGCCATACTCTCCTACACAGCTACAGATTATCAGTAAAAATGTTGATATTTTTTGTCCCAAGTATTTATAAAACTCAGCAGTATGGCCATCAGGTCCAGGAGCTTTACTTGTTTTCACAATATTTATTATTGAAAGGGGCCTTAAGTAGATTCTTCTATGTTTGAGTTACTTTTCAGAAGATTAGATTCTTTAGGAAAGTATCTCTCTCTAATTCCATAGTTTTTAGCTTTTAAGGGCCATATAGTTTTGTATATACATCTTCAAAAGTCTTAATAATTTCTTGATTAGTATTATATGTGCTCCCTTGGTATTCAATTTCTGTTATCATGGGCACTATTGTTAACATTTATTACCCTCGCCAGTAATATTTTTTTTTTACTCAAATGATTTTTAGCTTCAATAGGTCAGGTATTTTGTGTGTAGCAGCAAGGACAATTTGGTGAAAAATCTGAGTTGAAATTGTTGAGTATCTCTGGGGTAAAGTAAGCATTGCTAGTTAGCATTAATTGAGTATACATGAGTTTCTTAAAAGGGATTAATTTTAATTTTGCTTTGGTAGATTTAGATTTTTGCTTTTCAGTAATTTATTTGAGGTATTTAACAAAGTATTTTGAATACATAATAGATGGTTGATATCTAAGGGATACTATTAGCTTATATGTATTAGATAGCAATTTTTCCTTAAAGTTAGTAAGTTCCGTAATGAATAGCACATATTTATGTCTTTATCATTTACTACAAAATCTCCTATTATTGAAGTGCACAGTTCTCTAATTCACCTTAACATTATGGTGTATCCTTTCAGAAGGTTAAGGACATTCCTTATGTACTCTTAAGATATTTTCCATTGTCTGCAAATATCCCAAACAGTGCATTTCTTAATGAGCAGATAATTGTCAAAGTTTGTCATCTCTGAGGAGGTTTGGATTTGGATGCATCAGTTGTAACAGGATGTAAGTATTTGTTAAGTTTAGTGCTCCCTTCATTTTTTTAACTCTAATTACTCTATGTTTTAACAAGATATGAAACCTGCTATCTTTTAGGTTTTCCAGATTTATAAACGGAAGGATTTTGGGATTGATTTCACTGTTTTTGACATAGTCATACCATGATTTAATCCATAGTGGATACCATTCTTTACTCTTGTGATTATATTCAGCAACTTGAATGATCCTGTTTAAACATATAACATAATATAGGTTAAAGTCAGGTAGTCCCAGTTCCTCCTTTTCCTTAGGATACATTAACTTCTGATAGCTGATTCTGACAGACTTAGGGTATCAGATAAACTTTGCTAGAGCTATATTTAGTTTTTTAAAGAGGTTTTCTGAACTATTAAATTTGTTGCATTGAATTGAAATAACAACCTTGAGATAATATTAATTTTTATAACTGCTGACTTTGAAATTTGCTTTCAAAAGAAAGGATAGCTTCATTTTCCCCATCTCTGGCTATCCTGTTCAACGTCTGCCGATATGTTTAGTAAATTATTCTGCATGAATAGTTTTGGGCTATGTTCAAAGGATATCCCCAAGTATTTTAGGGACTATTTAAATTTTATTTCTGAATCAGGAAAATATGACTCAGTGTGACCTAATGGATTGAGAGGGAAAATTAGGGATTTTGTGGTGGGATTTATTTCATAGTTTAAAACATTTGAGAAGCTATTAACTGAATCTAGAATTTTGCTTGAGTCAGTGTTAGGGAGTGTGAAATATAAGCCTAAATCATCAGCAAAGGCAATTTTATTATTAAAAAATTCTGGAATATGATGGTATGTTTTTTGAGTTTTGAGTAAAATAGAGGTTCTATATCCAAGTTAAAGAGATACGTAGATAGCAGACATCCTTGTCTGGTCTCATTTAGAGTTTTTACTGGATTTTAATTTGTTTTATTAATGTATAGAATTATGTAAATGCTCTCAAATAAAATGTCTATTATATTTGTAAATTCTTGTGGTATATCAACATAGGGCAGTATAGAAAATAAAAAGTTTAGGTTTACTTTGTCAAAGGCTTTACATGCATCTAAAGTAAGGGCATAGATAAGGTTTTTATTGTGTTTAGATAGCAAGATCATTGTATCTAAGGTTAATGTGTTATCTCTTGTCTGCCTACCATTCATGTATCCTGATTGTCCAGGTGATATGTCTAGTAATATTTTTTTCAATCTGTCTGCAAGCAATGCAGCTAGAATTTTGATGTCTAGATTTATGAGAAAATTGGTCTGTAGTTTCTTGCATTTCTGTTATCAGATTTTTTCTTTAGGTACAAAGATTGACTTTGAATTATTTAAATATAGAACAGCAATGCCATACTCTCCTATACAGTTACAGATTTTAAGTTAAAATTTGATATTTTTTGTCCAAAGTATTTATAAAACTCAGCAGTATGACCATCAGGTCCATGAGCTTTACTTGTTTTCAGACTATTTATTACTGAAAGGTGCCTTAAGTAGATTTTTCTGTGTTTGAGCTACTTTTCAGAAGTTTAGATTCTTTAGGAAAGTATCTCTCTCTAATTCTATAGTTTTTAGCTTTTAAGGGCCATATAGTTTTGTATATAAATCTTCAAAAGTTTTAATAATTTCTTGATTAGTATTATATGTGCTCCCTTGATATTCAATTTCTGTTATCATGGGGACTATTGTTAACATTTATTACCATCGCCAGTAATCTTTTTTTTTTTAACTCAAATGATTTTTAGCTTCAATAGGTCAGGTATTTTGTGAGTAGCAGCAAGGACAATTTGTTGAAACATCTGAGTTGAAATTGTTGAGTATCTCTGGGGTAAAGTAAGCATTGTTAGTTAGCATTAATTGAGTATACATGAGTTTATTAAAAGGGATTAATTTTAATGTTGTTTTGGTAGATTTAGATTTTTGCTTTTCAGTAATTTATTTGAGGTATTCAACCCAGTATTTTGAATACATAATAGATGGTTGATATCTAAGGGATACTATTAGCTTATATGTATTAGATAGGATTTTTTCCTTAAAGTTAGTAAGTTCCATAATGAATAGCACATATTTATGTCTTTATCATTTACTAGAAAAATCTCCTATTATTGAAGTGCACAGTTCTCTAATTCACCTTAACATTATGGTGTATCCTTTCAGAAGGTTAAAGACATTCCTTGTGTACTCTAAAGATCTTTTCCAATGTCTGCAAATATCCCAAACAGTGAATTTCATAATGAGCAGACAATAGTCAAAGTTTGTCATCTCTGAGGAGGTTTGGATTTGGATGCCTCAGATATAACAGGATGTAAGTATTTGTTAAGTTTAGTGCTTCCTTCATTTTTTTAACTCTAATTATTCTATGTTTTAACGAGATATGATACCTGCTATCCTTTAGGTTTTCCTGATTTATAAATGGAAGGATTTTGGGATTGATTTTACTGTTTTGACACAGTCATACCATGATTTAATCCATAGTGGATACCATTCTTTACTCTTGTGATTATATTCAGCAACTTTAATGATCCTGTTTGAACATATATCATAATATAGGTTAAAGTCAGGTAGTCCCAGTTCCTCCTTTTCCTTAGGATACATTAACTTCTGATAGCTGATTCTGACAGACTTAGGGTATCAGATAAACTTAGCTAGAGCTATATTTAGTTTTTTAAAGAAGTTTTTCTGAACTATTAAATTTGTTGCATTGAATTGAAATTGCAACCTTGGGATAATATTAATTTTTATAACTGCTGCTTTTAAAATTTGCTTTCAAAAGAAAGGATAGCTTCATTTTTACCCATCTCTGGATATCCTGTTCAATGTCTGCCGATATATTTAGTAAATTATTCTGCATGAATAGTTTTGGGCTATGTTCAAAGGATATCCCCAAGTATTTTAGGGACTATTTAAATTTTATTTCTGAATCAGGAAAATATGACTCAGTGTGACCTAATGGATTGAGAGAGAAAATTAAAGATTTTGTGGGATTAATTTCATAGATTAAAACATTTGAGAAGCTATTAAAAGAATCTAGAATTTTGCTTAAGTCAGTGTTAGGGAGTGTGAAATATAAGCCAAAATCTTCAGCAAAGGCAATTTTATTATTAAAAAATTCTGGAATATGATGGTATGTTTTTTGGGTTATAAGTAAAATAGAGGTTCTATATCCAAGTTGAAGAGGTACGGAGATAGCAGACATCCTTGTCTGGTCTCATTTAGAATTTTTACTGGATTTTAATTTGTTTTATTAATGTAAATTGTAATAATAATTTATTAATTATGTAAATGCTCTCAAATAAAATGTCTATTATATTTGTAAATTCTTGTGGTATATCAACATAGGGCAGTATAGAAAATAAAAAGTTTAGGTTTACTTTGTTGAAGGCTTTACATGCATCTAAAGTAAGGGCATAGATAAGGTTTTTATTGTGTTTAGATAGCAATATCATTGTATCTAAGGTTAATGTGTTATCTCTTGTCTGCCTACCATTCATGTATCCTGACTGTCCAGGGGATATGTCTAGTAATACTTTTTTCAATCTGTCTGCAAGCAATGCAGCTTGAATTTTGATGTCTAGATTTATGAGAAAATTGGTCTGTAGTTTCTTGCATTTCTGTTATCAGATTTTTCTTTAGGTACAAAGATTGCCTTTGAAATTTTTAAATATAGATCGGCAATGCCATACCTTCCTATACAGCTACAGATTTTCAGTAAAAATTTGATATTTTTTGTCCAAAGTATTTATAAAACTCAGCAGTATGACCATCAGGTCCATGAGCTTTACTTGTTTTCAGACTATTTATTACTGAAAGGTGCCTTAAGTAGATTCTTCTGTGTTTGAGATACTTTTCAGAAGTTTAGATTCTTTTGGAAAGTATCTCTCTCTAATTCCATAGTTTTTAGCTTTTAAGGGCCATATAGTTTTGTATATAAATCTTCAAAAGTTTTAATAATTTCTTGATTAGTCTTAAATGGGCTCCCTTGGTATTCAAGTTCTGTTATCATGGGGACTATTGTTAAAATTTATTACCCTCGCCAATAATCTTTTTTTTTTTACTCAAATGATTTTTAGCTTCAATAGGTCAGGTATTTTGTGAGTAGCAGCAAGGACAATATGGTGAAACATCTGAGTTGAAATTGTTGAGTATCTCTTGGGTAAAGTAAGCATTGTTAGTTAGCATTAATTGAGGATACATGAGTTTCTTAAAAGGGATTAATTTTAATGTTGTTTTGGTAGATTTAGATTTTTCCTTTTCAGTAATTTATTTGAGGTATTCAACCCAGTATTTTGAATACATAATAGATGGTTGATATCTAAGGGATACTATTAGCTTATATGTATTAGATAGCATTTTTTCCTTAAAGTTAGTAAGTTCCGTAATGAATAGCACATATTTATGTCTTTATCCTTTACTACATCTCCTATTACTGAAGTGCACAGTTCTCTAATTCACCTTAACATTATGGTGTATCCTTTCAGAAGGTTAAGAACATTCCTTGTGTACTCTAAAGATCTTTTCCAGTGGATTTCTTAATGAGCAGATAATTGTCAAAGTCTGTTATCTCTGAGGAGGTTTGAATTTGGATGCATCAGTTGTAACGGGATGTGAGTATTTAACAAGTTTAGTGCTTCCTTCATGTTTTTAACTCTAATTATTCTATGTTTTAATGAGATATGAAACCTGCTATCCTTTAGGTTTTTCTGATTTATAAACGGAAGGATTTTGGGACTGATTTTACTGTTTTTGACATAGTCATGCCATGATTTAATCCATAGTGGATATAATTCTTTACTCTTGTGATTATATTCAGCAACTTGAATGATCCTGTTTGAACATATATCATAATATAGGTTAAAGTCAGGTAGTCCCAGTTCCTCCTTTTCCTTAGGATACATTAACTTCTGATAGCTGATTCTGACAGACTTAAGGTATCAGATAAACTTAGTTAGAGCTATATTTAGCTTTCAAAGAAGTTTTTCTGAACTATTAAGTTTGTTGCACTGAATTGAAATAACAACCTTGGGATCTTATTCATTTGTATAACTGCTGCTTTTGAAATTTGCTTTCAAAAGAAAGGATAGCTTCCTTTTTCCTCATCCCTGGATGTCCTGTTCAATGTCTACCCATATCTTTAGTAAATTATTCTGCATGAATAGTTTTGGGCTATGTTCAAAGGATATCCCCAAGTATTTTAGGGACTATTTAAATTTTATTTCTGAATCAGGAAAATATAACTCAGTGTGACCTAATGGATTGAGTGGGAAAATTAGGGATTTTGTGAGATTAATTTCATAGTTTAAAACATTTGAGAAGCTATTAACTGAATCCAGAATTTTGCTTGAGTCAGTGTTAGGGAGTGCGAAATATAAGCCTAAATCATCAGCAAAGGCAATTTTATTATTAAAAAATTCTGCAATATGATGGTATGTTTTCTGGGTTATGAGTAAAATAGAGGTTCTATATCCAAGTTAAAGAGGTAGAGAGATAGCAGACATCCTTGTCTGGTCTCATTTAGAATTTTTACTGGATATTAATTTGTTTTATTAATGTATAGTATTATGTAAATGCTCTCAAATAAAATGTCTATTATATTTGTAAATTCTTGTGGTATATCAACATAGGGCAGTATAGAAAATAAAAAGTTTAGGTTTACTTTGTCAAAGGCTTCACATGCATCTAAAGTAAGGGCATAGATAAGGTTTTTATTGTGTTTAGATAGCAAGATCATTGTATCTAAGGTTAATGTGTTATCTCTTGTCTGCCTACCATTCATGTATCCTGATTGTCCAGGGGATATGTCTAGTAATACTTTTTTTCAATCTGTCTGCAAGCAATGCAGCTTGAATTTTGATATCTAGATTTATGAGAAATTGGTGTGTAGTTTCTTGCATTTCTGTTATCAGATTTTTCTTTAGGTATAAAGATTGCCTTTGAATTATTTAAATATAGATCGGCAATGCCATTCTCTCCTATACAGCTACAGATTTTCAGTAAAAAGTTTGATATTTTTTTTCCAAAGTATTTATAAAACTCAGCAGTATGACCATCAGGTCCATGAGCTTTACTTGTTTTCAGGCTATTTATTACTGAAAGGTGTTAATGTATAGAATTATGTAAATGCTCTCAAGTAAAATGTCTGTTATATTTGTAAATTCAATATGTCTGCAAGCAATGCAGCTAGAATTTTGATGCCTAGATTTATGAGAAAATTGGTCTGTAGATTCTTGCATTTCTGTTATCAGATTCTTCTTTAGGTACAAAGATTGCCTTTGAATTATTTAAATATAGATCGGCAATGCCATTCTCTCGTATACAGCTACAGATTTTCAGTAAAAATTTTGATATTTTTTGTCCAAAGTATTTATAAAACTCAGCAGTATGACCATCAGGTCCATGAGCTTTACTTGTTTTCAGACTATTTATTACTGAAAGGTGCCTTAAGTAGATTCTTCTATGTTTGAGTTACTTTTCAGAAGTTTAGATTCTTTAGGAAAGTATCTCTCTCTCTCTAATTGCATAGTTTTTAGCTTTTAAGGGCCATACAATTTTGTATATAAATCTTCAAAAGTTTTAATAATTTCTTGATGAGTATTATATCTGCTCCCTTGGTATTCAATTTCTGTTATCATGGGGACTAGTGTTAATATTTATTACCCTTGCCAGTAATATTTTATTTTTTACTCAAATGATTTTTAGCTTCAATAGGTCAGGTATTTTGTGAGTAGCAGCAAGGACAATTTGGTGAAACATCTGAGCTGAAATTGTTGAGTATCTCTGGGGTAAAGTAAGCATTGCTAGTTAGCCTTAACTGAGTATACATGAGTTTCTTAAAAGGGATTATTTTTAATGTTGTTTTGGTAGATTTAAATTTTTGCTTTTCAGTAATTTATTTGAGGTATTCAACCCAGTATTTTGAATACATAATAGATGGTTGTTATCTAAGGGATACTATTAGCTTATATGTATTAGATAGGATTTTTTTCTTAAAGTTAGTAAGTTCCATAATGAATAGCACATATTTATGTCTTTATCCTTTACTACAACATCTCCTATTACTGAAGTGCACAGTTCTCTAATTCA
This sequence comes from Protopterus annectens, assembly GCF_019279795.1. Taxonomy (NCBI): domain Eukaryota; kingdom Metazoa; phylum Chordata; order Ceratodontiformes; family Protopteridae; genus Protopterus; species Protopterus annectens. Next base: position 503,435,993 of record NC_056731.1, on the reverse strand, counting down.
CCTTAACATTATGGTGTATCCTTTCAGAAGGTTAAGAACCTTCCTTGTGTACTCTAAAGATCTTTTCCAATGTCTGCAATTATCCCAAACAGTGCATTTCTTAATGAGCAGATAATTGTCAAAGTTTGACATCTCTGAGGAGGTTTGGATTTGGATGCATCAGTTGTAACGGGATGTAAGTATTTGATAAGTTTAGTGCTTCCTTCATTTTTTTAACTCTAATTATTCTATGTTTTAACGAGATATGAAACCTGCTATCCTTTAGGTTTTCCTGATTTATAAATGGAAGGATTTTGGGATTGATTTTACTGTTTTTGACATAGTCATACCATGATTTAATCCATAGTGGATACCATTCTTTACTCTTGTCATTATATTCAGCAACCTGAATGATTCTGTTTGAACATATATCATAATATAGGTTAAAGTCAGGTAGTCCCAGTTCCTCCTTTTCCTTAGGATACATTAACTTCTGATAGCTGATTCTGACAGAATTAGGGTATCAGATAAACTTAGAGCTATATTTAGTTTTTTTTAAAGAAGTTTTTCTGAACTACTAAACTTGTTGCATTGAGTTGAAATAACAATCTTGGGATAATATTAATTTTTATAATTGCTGCTTTCAAAATTTGCTTTCAAAAGAAAGGATAGCTTCATTTTTACCCATCTCTGGATATCCTGTTCAGTGCCTGCCCATATGTTTAGTAAATTATTCTGCATGAATATTTTTGGGCTATGTTCAAAGGATATCCCCAAGTATTTTAGGGACTATTTAAATTTTATTTCTGAATCAGGAAAATATGATTCAGTGTGACCTAATGGATTGAGAGGGAAAATTAGGGATTTTGTGGGATTAATTTCATAGTTTAAAACATTTGAGAAGCTATTAACTGAATCAAGAATTTTGCTCGAGTCAGTGTTAGGGAGTGCGAAATATAAGCCTAAATCATCAGCAAAGGCAATTTTATTATTAAAAAATTCTGGAATATGATGGTATGTTTTTTGGGTTATGAGTAAAATAGAGGTTCTATATCCAAGTTAAAGAGGTAGAGAGATAGCAGACATCCTTGTCTGGTCTCATTTAGAATTTTTACTGGATTTTAATTTGTTTTATTAATGTATAGAATTATTGTAAATGCTCTCAAATAAAATGTCTATTATATTTGTAAATTCTTGTGGTATATCAACATAGGGCAGAATACAAAATAAAAAGTTTAGATTTACTTTCTCAAAGGCTTTACATGCATCTAAAGTAAGGGCATAGATAAGGCTTTTATTGTGTTTAGATAGCAAGATCATTGTATCTAAGGTTAATGTGTTATCTCGTCTGCCTACCATTCATGTATCCTGATTGTCCAGGTGATATGTCTAGTAATACTTTTTTTCAATCTGTCTGCAAGCAATGCAGCTAGAATTTTGATGTCTAGATTTATAAGAAATTGGTCTGTAGTTTCTTGCATTTCTGTTATCAGATTTTTCTTTAGGTATAAAGATTGCATTTGAATTATTTAAATATAGATCGGCAATGCCGTTCTCTCCTATACAGCTACAGATTTTCAGTAAAAATTTTGATATTTTTTTGTCCAAAGTATTTATAAATCTCAGCAGTATGACCATCAGGTCCATAAGCTTTACTTGTTTTCAGACTATTTATTACTGAAAGGTGCCTTAAGTAGATTCTTCTATGTTTGAGTTACTTTTCAGAAGTTTAGATTCTTTAGGAAAGTATCTCTCTCTCTAATTCCATAGTTTTTAGCTTTTAAGGGCCACATAATTTTGTATATAAATCTTCAAAAGTTTTAATAATTTCTTGATTAGTATTATATCTGCTCCCTTGGTATTCAATTTCTGTTATCATGGGGACTATTGTTAATATTTATTACCCTTGCCAGTAATCTTTTATTTTTTACTCAAATGATTTTTAGCTTCAATAGGTCAGGTATTTTGTGAGTAGCAGCAAGGACAATTTGGTGAAACATCTGAGCTGAAATTGTTGAGTATCTCTGGGGTAAAGTAAGCATTGCTAGTTAGCCTTAATTGAGTATACATGAGTTTCTTAAAAGGGATTAATTTCAATGTTGTTTTGGTAGATTTAGATTTTTGCTTTTCAGTAATTTATTTGAGGTATTCAACCCAGTATTTTGAATACATAATAGAGGGTTGATTTCTAAGGGATACTATTAGCTTATATGTATTAGATAGCATTTTTTCCTTAAAGTTAGTAAGTTCCGTAATGAATAGCACATATTTATGTCTTTATCATTTACTACAAAATCTCCTATTATTGAAGTGCACAGTTCTCTAATTCACCTTAACATTATGGTGTATCCTTTCAGAAGGTTAAGGACATTCTTTGTGTACTCTAAAGATCTTTTCCAATGTCTGCAACTATCCCAAACAGTGCATTTTTTAATGAGCAGATAATTGTCAAAGTTTGTCATCTCTGAGGAGGTTTGGATTTGGATGCATCAGTTGTAATAGGATGTAAGTATTTGTTGTGTTTAGTGCTTCCTTCATTTTTTTAACTCTAATTATTCTATGTTTTAACAAGATATGAAACCTGCTATCCTTTAGATTTTCCTGATTTATAAATGGAAGGATTTTGGGATTGATTTTACTGTTTTTGACATAGTCATACCATGATTTAATCCAGAGTAGATACCATTTTTTTACTCTTGTGATTATAATCAGCAACTTGAATGATCCTGTTTGAACATATATCATAATATAGGTTAAAGTCAGGTAGTCCCAGTTCCTCCTTTTCCTTAGGATACATTAACTTCTGATAGCTGATTCCGACAGACTTAGGGTATCAGATAAACTTAGCTAGAGCTATATTTAGTTTTTTAAAGAAGTTTTTCTGAACTATTAAATTTGTTGCATTGAATTGAAATAACAACCTTGGGATAATATTCATTTTTATAACTGCTGCTTTCGAAATTTGCTTTCAAAAGAAAGGATAGCTTAATTTTCCCCATCTCTGGATATCCTGTTCAATGTCTGCCCATATCTTTAGTAAATTATTCTGCATGAATAGTTTTGGGCTATGTTCAAAGGATGTCCCCAGGTATTTTAGGGACTATTTAAATTTTATTTCTGAATCAGGAAAATATGACTCAGTGTGACCTAATGGATTGAGAGGGAAAATTAGGGATTTTGTGGTGGGATTAATTTCATAGTTTAAAACATTTGAGAAGCTATTAACTGAATCTAGAATTTTGCTTGAGTCAGTGTTAGGGAGTGTGAAAAATAAGCCTAAATCATCAGCAACGGCAATTTTATTATTAAAAAATTCTGGAATATGATGGTATGTTTTTTGAGTTATGAGTAAAATAGAGGTTCTATATCCAAGTTAAAGAGGTACGGAGATAGCAGACATCCTTGTCTGGTCTCATTTAGAATTTTTACTGGATTTTAATTTGTTTTATTAATGTATAGAATTATGTAAATGCTCTCAAATAAAATGTCTATTATATTTGTAAATTCTTGTGGTATATCATCACAGGGCAATATAGAAAATAAAAAGTTTAGGTTTACTTTGTCAAAGGCTTTACATGCATCTAAAGTAAGGGCATAGATAAGGTTTTTATTGTGTTTAGGTAGCAAGATCATTGTAACTAAGGTTAATGTGTTATCTCTTGTCTGCCTACCATTCATGTATCCTGATTGTCCAGGTGATATGTCTAGTAATACTTTTTTCAATCTGTCTGCAAGCAATGCAGCTAGAATTTTGATGTCTAGATTTATGAGAAATTTGTCTGTAGTTTCCTGCATTTCTGTTATCAGATTTTTCTTTAGGTACAAAGATTACCTTTGAATTACTTAAATATAGATCTGCAATGCCATACTCTCCTATACAGCTACAGATTTTCAGTAAAAATTTTGATATTTTTTGTCCAAAGTATTTATAAAACTCAGCAGTATGATCATCAGGTCCCAGAGCTTTACTTGTTTTCAGACTATTTATTACTGAAAGGTTCCTTAAGTAGATTCTTCTATGTTTGAGTTACTTTTCAGAAGTTTAGATTCTTTAGGAAAGTATCTCTCTCTCTAATTCCATAGTTTTTAGGTTTTAAGGGCCGTATAATTTTGTATGTAAATCTTCAAAAGTTTTAATAATTTCTTGATTAGTATTATATGTGCTCCCTTGGTATTCAATTTCTGTTATCATGGGGACTATTGTTAACATTTATTACAATTAGACCTTTAGTTGAACAAGAAATGCAAATTTCCAAGGATTCTTGGAGCTTCTTGACTGAGCTAAGCAATATTCCTTTTCATCATGAATATAAGTTTCTAACAATAGATGTTAAGGACCTCTATACGGTTATACCCCAAAGTTTAGGTTTGGAATGGATTAGGGATTTTATGCAGCAGAGACAAGTTAGTGAAAATACCATTTATGTAGTTGAAACTCTTTTGGAAATAGTTTTGATCAACAACTACATGTTGTTTGATGGACAAATATATTTTCAAAAGACAGGGGTGGCTATGGGGTCACCCTGCGGAGGGAGTTTCGCTAATTGTATTATGGCACACTGGGAAAAGACCTTACTTTTCAATAACAGCTTGTTTCAGAACAATGTTGCTTGGTACACACGTTACCAAGATGACATGTTCTTAGTCTGGAAAGGTCCCAGTGATTCGGTCCAAGGTTTTATTACTGCAATTTCTACTTTGACCGATTTCTTTGAATTTACTCATAATTTACAACAAAATCATATTAATTTTTTAGACATCCATTTGCATAAAGATGTATTAAAATCTAGGTTTAAAAGTACCATATATAGTAAACCAACCCATTCCAATTCATTCCTCCATTTTACTAGCTGCCATCCCCATCACCAAAAGACAGCGGTCGTACAAGGCCAAATGGTGACGGCAGCCGGGATGGTCTCTGATGAGACCGATTTCATCGAGGAATGTGAACTTTTGGAATCTATGTTTGTTAAAAGAGGTTATCCACCATCTATGGTGGCAAAAATTTCTTCTGAAGTAACTTTTAAGCGGCATATAGGCCACTTTAAACCCCTTTTGTCTGTAAATACTCCTGTTAGTAATGACGAAGTTGAATGTAAATGTTATAATACCATCAGATTAGAAACAAAAAGTCTCCACACTAGCTTCCTGTGTACTTACAGTTTGGATTATTCTCTCATAAGGGAAATTCTCAACAAAAATTGGGCTGTAATTGTGGAAGATAGTGGTTTGATGAAACTTCTTGGGGATAAACCTAAAATAACCTATAGGCGAGGTGCTAATTTGAAAGCTCTCCTTGAATATCAAAATAAAGTTACATCGGGTAGAGCTATACGGATGTTTAGGTGTGGGGCTTGCCAACAATGTAGGCACCTCAGTACAGAAAATCAGGTCAAAATTAGGAATAGGAATTATAAAATTCAAGGCAAGTTTTCCTGTTTAACAAAAGGCATAGTTTATTCTGCTTCATGCCAACAATGCACTGCTTTTTATATAGGAAAAACAGAGAGAAAAATTAAACAGCGCATCTATGAACATCAGTACGCCATTAGCAAGAATGACACTACAAATGCTCTTGCGAGGCATACTTTTGAGTTTCCAGAACACAGGTTCAAATTTGCCATATTACAACAAGTTTTAGTTGACCAAAGAGGTGGTCCCTGGCAGCTTAAATTGGAAATGGAGGAACTGTTTTGGCAAATTAGAACAGCAGCTTATGTACCCCCAGGGCTGAATGACTATGTGTCTGTTAAGTGTGTATTAAAATACTTGGCCCTGAAGAGGTAATTATTCTGTTTCTAATTTACAAATTTTGTATAGTGCTTTAGTTGATTGAATTTTTAGAACTGGGTCTCTTCCTTAGTTTTTGTAAGAGGTTAGCTCATATTATTAGAATGTGATTCCCATTTATAATGATATTTAAGCAGAGTACTCCATGTTCCTGTTTTAGAAAGTTTGAGAATATAGGTTTATAATAGCCGTGGTGGTAGCATGATATCTGCAGCTGCCATTATTATTATTATTATTATTATTATTATTATTATTATTATTATTATTATTAATATATACACATGGTTTTTAATACATATATATATATATATTTAATATAGACCTTTTAACATATTTTTAATAATCTTAACATTTATAATTTTTTCCTGCTCGTATTGTCCCCGTGCATTATAAAGTAATAGAAATGCTTTAACACTATAGTAAGTCCATTATACGCACTTACATGGCTAATGGTTACTTAACGAATATTTAATTTAATATACATTTGGTGTGAAAGTATAACCTTAGATTATGTCTTCCTGTTATTTTAGCTTTGAGGCTATGCTGATTCAACTTTTGTCTGTTTTCATTGTTTCCGTGTCTGCCATAAAAAGAAGTATGATATGAGTTTTTAAAATGTGGAATACCTCTTTTAAGCTATGATTGTCAAGTGTTTTAATTGAATAATTATGGTGCATTTATTATATAATGGTGCTTAATTGGTATGTTGTATGTCTGAAGGAGAGGTACTAGGCTTTCCGAAAGCACTCAATAAACAAGTTTAGTTTGAATTTTACCACTCCGTCTCTCTACTTCGCCCTTTTTTTTTTTTTTTTTTTTTGTTTAAACAGTTTGGTTGGTTTTTCTTGTTGTAACATTTATTACCCTCGCCAGTAATCTTTTTTTTTTTTTACTCAAATTATTTTTATTTTGATGAAATAACACAATAATTTAATACATTCATAACATTCAATAACTATTTACAGTATTTACATTCAGACTGACAAAAATGATTCAGATAAAAACATCTGTAGTGAAATAATAAGTTAATATATAAACTAAGATAATTAGGAAGAGTTTTGTTCCATCTGTAGGGTAGCAATCAAATTCAAAACTTTCCTCCATGGACTATTAACCAATGGCTTAGGAAAAGGTCTTAACTCTTTAGTTCTTTCCTCCATTAGTATGCATTTCTTCAGTGATGATAGGAATTCCTCCATTGTGGGTGGTACATTAGAGTTCCATCTTCTAGTTATACATTTTCTGGCTATTGCTAACATTGTCCACAACAAATACAGATCATCTTTCTTCATATTATTACTATTAACAACAGTCAATAAAATTAAAGACTTTATCAAAACACATATATCAGTATAGATAGCTTGAACAAATTTGTTAATCTCATTCCAATATGGTTTAATATTAGTACAGTCATAACAAATATGAGACCAGTCAGCATTAGTGGACAAATGACATCGCCAACATAACTTGCTGTTTGAAGGGTTCATTTTTGAGAGTTTCTCAGGTGTCAAAAAGGATCTGTGCAGAAATTTCCATGAAAAATCCTCCCGAATTGTGAGTAAGAAGTTAAACTGAAAATAAAATGTTTGTTTTATCTTCCATTCATAATGATACTTGAAACCCTTTAGTTAGATATTGCCAGTAAGAATCTTTAAGAGCTGTCTTATAGACAAAGTGTTTTATATATGTATATATATATATATATATATATATATATATATATATATATATATATATATATATATATATATATATATATATATATATATATATATATGATAATTCATTCTTAACATTGATATTATTATATAGAATTAAAAAAAAAAGAGTTTATAATTTTTGGTATGGTTTTGAAGGATAAGTTATGTATTATTCTGCACAGATCCTTAGTGTATGCTGTGACACTCTGAAGAACCAACCAGTCATTAGGGGATAGGCCATAGGTTGACAATATACTTTGTGTGTTCAAAGCTTGTTGGTTTTCAATACATTGCAACCAACAAAATAGGTTATTATTTTCCCATAAACCAAATACTTCTCTATGTGTTTTATCAGGGAAATCCCTTGTAATAGTAAATGGTATTAAAAATCTATGCCACAGTTTTATATCTAAATTTGTGTTAATGAATTTTCTAAACACATCAACAATACTGTTTATTAGTGTTAGTTTAGTTAATTTTGTTGTATTATACTGTAAATTTAAACTTAAATAGTGTCATATCTTGTCTTTGCCAGTTATCAAAACATTCTTTGATAAACAATTTTCATTCATTAGTATAATGGAGTGTAACTGTTTCCAATTGGAAGAGTATCTAGGATTTATCCAATCATCATTATTTTATTTATAGATGCCTTTATATAAGTTTCAATCTCTGGGAATTTTAACCCCCCCCCCCCATACCCAAATTCTGTTATGATGAGAATATGCCACTCTATTTCTTTTGGGGTACCATAGGAAGTTCATCAGAGTTGAAGCAATTTATTTAAGGATTTTCTTTCCTGGTGGAAGTATAAGGGCTTGTGTTATATATAATATTTTAGGTAACAAAACCATTTTTATCAGTTGTAACCTATCCTCAAATGTTATAAACAAATTATTCCATTTGCTTACTAATGTCTTCATTAAGTCTATGGCCTTAGCATAGTTAAGCTGTAAGGTTTCCTCTATATTCTTGCCTAGGACTATTCCTAAATAGTCTAGAGTTGAAACTTGGTTTCATATAATATGATTAACTGGAACCTGTATGTTCTTTGTTTTTATTTAATCATAAATATTTTGATTTAGATTTGTTGAAGGAGAGTCCTGAGATTTTTTGGAAATTTGTTGTTACTATATCCACTTCACCTAACACTTCCTTAGAGTTGGGTAAGATAAGTAAGACATCATCAGCAAACATCATTGTTTTAGAAATATATTGGTCATATATATTTATACCTTTTATCTTTGGGTTATTACATATTAAAATGGCAAGTATTTCTATGGCCAGAGCAAACAGGACATGGGACATCCTTTTCTAGTACCTCTAGTGATCTGGAATACTTTGGAAGTAAAGGGACCTAATTTGACATATGCTAGATTATTTTCATAGATTTTCTTTATCATTGTTATAAAAAGGGGGGGGAAATCAAATAACTGTAAGACTTTAAATAAATAACCCCAATTTAAGGAGTCAGAGGCCTTTTGAATATCTAGACCTATTATCAATGTTTCATGGTTAATACTCTTTTAATATTATCCTGTGTATGCCTGTTATGTATGAAACCAGTATGGTCTTCATTAATTATTTTAGATATTGGTATTTTCAATCTATTGACATAACTGACATAAATAGTTTATAATCATTATTTAACAAAGAAATTGGTCTATATGAGTTGCAATGATTAGGGTCCTCATTATCTTTTAATATAGGGGAAATTAGAGAATATCTCCAAGAAGGAGGAATATTTTTTAATGTTTGAAATTCAAGAAAGGTTTTATGTAGGAGAGAAATTATAGAAGAAGGGAACAATCTATACATTTCTATAATTAAGCCATTTATTCCAAGTGCTTTATTAGACTTATTTCCTTTAATCCCATCTATAATTTCTTTTTGAGAAATAGGTTTTTGCAGATCTAACTTAAGTTCTTCAATAATTCTTGTTATGTTGGGAACTATATTCTCTAACTTGATGCTCTGCGCAATGATAATTAAAAGCCTCCAGAATGTCCCCTATGTCCAAGACTTTTTTACCTTTTCCCTTCATGAAAGATACTATCAATGTTATTAATTTTTGATTGTATCTTAACTTTCATAGATAGGTTATGAAAATGCTTAGGAGAGGTAGCATAAGAATTTAATTTCAATTTTTCCATAGCTAAATTAGTTTTATAGGATAATATTTCATTGTATTTCTTATTTGCTTCTTCTATTTTCCTTGTATTATCTGTAGCAATTAAGTTTTTATTAGATTTAAGAGATAATATTTGATTTTGGAGTTGCTGTAACTCTGAGTCCCATTCTTTAATTTTATTTTTGTACCAGCTAATGGTTTTACCATATAGACAGGCCTTAAGAGAATCCTAAACCATAAATGTGTTTGCTTCAGGTTTATAATTAATCTCTAAGAGAAGCTGAAGTTCACAAGTTATACAAAATTTAAAGTCTTTAATTTTTGTGATATATGAAGGAATCCTTAAAGTAATAACTAGTTGACTGAATTTCAAGTGTATTGTTAACAACAGGGAATTATGATCTGAAAAGGGGCAAGGTTATATTGAAAAATTCAAGATTTTAGAATAAAGGTCTTGTGAGATATAAATGTTATTGATTCTAGTTTGTGTACCATGTCTATAGTCCTGGTGTGAGAATAATAAAGAATTTGGTCCCAAAGCATTAAAAGTATCTTTTAATTTAAAGATTTCTGTCCATTTTTTAACTGTTTGACTGAGGACAATAGTCTAGGAGATTTCATATTGGTAGTTTCTGTAATATCTGTGATACAAATGAAATCACCTCCTAGTATAATATTACCTTTAGAAGTAGTTATAATTAAGTCTAAGTGTTTCGTAGCTAGTCCAACTCCCATACCCGAGAACCAGTATAAATTAACCAGGGTCCAAATTCTATTATTAAACATTAAGTCCATTAAACTAAGGCCATGGGTCCATTATTATCTACATGTTTCTAAATTATTTGGGGATTTTAAGAAAGTCTTTTTCCATAGAATTGTTACTTTTCTGGTCTTATTTTTATAAGAAGATTGAGCAAGAATTGTGTATTCCTTAGGGTCCCACATAAATGTGTCATTTATTTTAAATTGTGTCTCTTCGATAAAAACTACTTGAGCTTTGTTTAGTTTAAGATACCTTAGTAGGTTGGCTCTCTTATATGGGTTGTTTAAGCCATTAGTATTTAAGGATATCAAAGTTAAATCCATACTAGAATTATTTAAAGATAACAAATAATAAAGGAACTTGTATTAATAGAATCCTGTATACATAATGCACTTCCTGAATAGACAATAGAATATCAATTGTTGTATTTCTATTTATCTCAATCCAAATAACCTTCTCCATGAAAGATAAAAGTAAAACAATTGTGTCAGGCATTTCAAAACTAGAAAAACAGTTAAATAACAAAAAATTAGCATATTTCACTCCAATATAAACTTTAATACATCCTATACATGGAATGAAATACATTCCTAGTCTAGCAAACAAAACTATATCTGCTAGACTACCTATCTCAACCATCAACCTTTGGGGTTCGAGCCCATGAAAACAAAGTAAAAAATGCCAATATATTAGAAAATAAGAGAAAAATAGTAATGATAAACAACTAATCAGATATTAATTCCGGTTAGGTTTTAGAGATGAGTTACATACACTATCATTAGAAACATTAAACATTTATACAATAATTATTCACTAAGGAAGAAAGAGACATATTAGGATATATATATATATATATATATATATATATATATATATAATCTGAATGTAGTACTTAATAGACTAAGGAAATAAGAAGTTATGTACCTACCATAACGTTCCATGTTAGTTGTCTTCTCTCGCCTTCTTTCTTGCTTGATGGGTTCGGAGCCGATCCTCGGCTCCGACTCGGCACTTGCTAAGCTCGAGAGTCACTTTTACCAGCTCGAGGCAGCCCCATATCCCATGATGTAAGGCGGTAAGTACCCAGATCTCGTTTGATGACAAAGGGCAATAGCACCAAGCATAAAAACACTTCCAAAGGAAGAAAGAAAACTTACAGTATGGAAGAAGGACCAGGTCTGAATGGTCTTCAGCATAATAATTTCTTATAGAAAGGTCTGTCCAGGCCTGGGGGAAGGAGGGAGGGTCGCAAGAAAGAAGGCGAGAGAAGACAACTAACATGGAACGTTATGGTAGGTACATAACTTCTTAATGTTAAGTTGTCAATCTCGCCTTCATTCTTGCTTGATGGGACCGTCCTAGCACCTCTATCCTGGGTGGCTCAATGGAACAGACTCTTGAGGACTGTAGAGCCAAAACTGGCTCTGTCCCTGGAGGCCAAGTCCAATTTGTAGTGGGAAACAAAAGTATGAGGAGTGGCCCAAGTGGCGCTGCACAAATAGTGTCTAAAGGAAGTCTAGCTTGAAAGGCTGTAGAAGTAGCTAAGCTCCTAGTTGAATGTGCTTTAGGTTTTGAGCACAGCTGTTTTCCCCTGAGCAGATAAATTTCAGAGATGACCGAAGAAAGCCATCTAGACAAGGTCACTTTAGAAACAGGAAGGCCTTTCTTATTATCCGCATAGGAAACAAAAAGTTGATCAGATTTCCTAAACTTTTTGTTCTGTCCAAATAATATCTGAGTTGACGGTGGACATCAAGATAATGTAGTTTCTGTTCGGCTCTGTCTGAATAGTTTGGGAAAAATACAGGGAGATCAATGGATTGATTCAAATTGGTCTTTGAGGCGACCTTAGGCAAAAGGTCGGATTAGTTCTCAATGATACTCTGTCTTTGTGAAAACCAAATAGGGGGTCGAACCGATAGAGCATGAAGTTCAGACACCCTCCTGGCGATGTAATAGCCACTAGGAATAAAGTTTTCCAACAAACAAATTTCAGGGAACAAGAAACAGCTGGCTCGCATTGGGCAAGAATCAAGGATGTCAGCACTAAATTTAGATCCCACTGAGGAGGAGGATTCCTGATTGGAGGCTTTAGCAGGAAAATTCCTTTCAAGAAGGCCCTGCAGAGCCTATGGGACATAATATTGTGATCTGCAATCCCGACATGAAAGTTCGAGATAGCAGCCAATTGAACTCTGACTGTGGAAGAAGAGGAGCCTGCATGAAAAATCTCTGCTAAGAAGTCCAGGACTGCCTGAACAGGGGCAGTGAAAGGATCAATACTCTTGGCCTTAGCCCAATAAGAGAAACGTTTCCATTTGCTTGCATAAATCCTCCTGGTAGAGGATTTTAAAGAAGTTACTATGATGTCTCTAACTGGGTTAGAGATCAAAGGAAGCCTGGCTAAGGAAGGAAGTGGAGCAACCATGCTGTGAGGTTGAGAGAAGGGATAGACCAGTGCAGCTGACCGGATTGGTGAATCAGAAGATCTGGCACTGGGTCCAGATGCCACGGCTGCACCAAAAGGTGACTATGGAGGAACGGGAACCAAACTTGTCGAGGCCAGTAAGGGGCAATGAGAATCAATTTGGCTCTCAAAACGGTTGCCTTCTGGATAACTTGAGGGATCAGAGGAAATGGAGGGAAGGCATAAAGAAGTCCCTGGGGCCAATCCTGGGTCAGAGTGTCTCTGGGGGGATGGCCTGGAAGAGGGAAGAGAGAGAAGAAGTCTGGGCATTTGCTGTTTTGGGGAGTAGCAAAAAGATCGCAACATGGACGACCCCATTCCAGAAAAATCTCTTCCGCTATAGATTGCTTGAGAGACCACTCGTGAGGCATGAGAATAGCTCTGCTCAATCTGTCCGCTACAATGTTGGTTTTCCCAGGGATATGCGTTGCTACCAGAAACCGATGAGAGGAGATTGCCCATTGCCATAGTCTGAGCGCTTCTCGACACAAGGGGTAGGACTTGGTTCCGCCCTGTTTGTTGATATACCAAACTACAGACATGTTGTCTGTGTGGACTGCAATTGTCCCTACGGGAAGAAAGTCGTTGAGGGCTTGCAACGTTAAAAGCACTGCTCTCATCTCCAGGACATTTATGTGCAGGTGGTATTCGAACAGCTGCCACGTCCCATGAACCATCCTGCCCTGATAATGACCCCCCCACCCGATCAGGGAGGCATCCGTGGTGACAGTGGCTACCGGGGATGGGGGTACAAAGTGTCTGCCTTGGTGAACCTGGGGAGATGTGATCCACCAAGCAAGATGATCTTTGCAAGTCTGTGTCACCAGAATCTGGTGACGCATTGGAAGTTGTTGGTACGACCACTGTGTGAACAGCATCCACTGAAGAAGGCGCATGTAGAAGCGAGCCAGGGAAGAAGAGTAATGGCCGCAGCCATGAGGCCTAATACCTTTAGAACCATTCTGGCCTGTACTTTCTTGTTGGCCAGAATGATCCTGACTTGACTTTGAATGTCTGAAACTCTTTGATCTGTAAGGGTAGCTGACATCCGAACAGTGTTTAAGTTTGCCTATGAAAGTAATAGACTGGCAGGGCGATAAGGATGACTTTTCAAGTTTATCGAGATGCCCAAAAGAGTACAAAGCCTTATTGTGTAATCCCTGGCTTGAATAAGCTGATGCCTGGTGGTGGCTGAAAGGAGCCAGTCGTCGAGATACGGAAACACCTGGAATCCTTGACGTCTCAGGTGAGCCGTGACCACTGCCATGCATTTGGTGAACACTCTGGGGCTGTAGTGAGACCAAAGGGTAGGGCTCTGAACTGGAAATGACTGGACCCCAGCCGAGCGGAGAAATCTCCTGAGCGTCTGTGGATTTTGATGTGATAGTACGCATCCTGAAGATCTATTGAGCACATCCAGTTGTCCTTCTGTAAGAAGGGCAGAATTGACTGAAGAGTGACCATTCGAATCTTGTCTTCCTCACAGACTTGTTGAGTCTGCTGAGATCCAATATTGGTCTCCAGTCTCCCGTCTTTTGGGGACCAAAAGAACCTTGAGTAGATTCCGGCTCTGAATGATCTGTCGTAACTGGCTGAATGGCTCTTTTTGCAGAAGTTTTAAGACTTCTAACTCTGCAATTTCCTTAGACCGGTGGTACATCTGGAAGGGAATTTGAGTGATAGAAAGGACTTTCCTCGAAAGGAATTTTGTAACCCTCGGATATGATCGACTGTACCCATCTGTCTTGAGTGAGGGAACGCCAGGCTTCTGGGTACAGCGATAGTCTTCCCCCGACTGCCTCCAAGGATGGACAGCCGGGCAACATCTCAGGGATGCTGAAAGGGCTTGTCAGAGAGAGGCTCTCTGTTTCCCTGGTTTTTTGGACCCCCTCTGCCTCTAGAGCGGCGTCTGTTGTTGTTACCCCCTCTGCCTCTAGGGGTAAACTGACCACGTGAATCCGGCGTGACTCCTTGGGATTTGCAGAACCACATTTTGCCACCTTTCTGTCCTTTGGAGTAAGGTCTAGAAGGGGTGGAAAAACGGACTCCTACGGCAGAAAGAGTCTTGCCGTCCTGCTCACACCTGGTCAAAGTTTCCTTCACTTGAGGGCCAAACAAAGCTGACCCATCAAAGGGAGAATTTGTGAAGGACGCCTTAAAGGGATCTGCAAAGTCACATAGCCGCATCCAGGCTTGGCGTCTAAGGGCCACACCTGTACCTGCGGCCCTACTCGCTCCATCAGCAGCATATGATATAAGCCGCATGGAGGAGTTTGCAATGGAATTAAGGGTTCCTAGCTGCGAAGCAATTTTTTCCTGAGCTCCTGCAGCTGTAGGATCCTGTACAACATCACCTAGCTCCTTAAGGATATCCCTTTGGAATCTGGTGAAGTGACATAGGTAATTCAGCGAACGCATAGCAAAGGTCGCTGAGGAAAACATCCGCTTACCGTACCTATCCATGGTCCTAGAGTCCTTATTAGGAGGATGGACGGGTACGGAAGGATCTGCAAGTTCCTTTTTGGTGGCAGCAGCCACCACCATGGCATCAGCGGGGACACCCTTAGTGAGGAATTGCTTATCACACGGGGCAGTAATAAATTTTGAAGGCCTCCTAGGGACTGGCTCTACAGAGTCAGGAGCAGCCCCCGCCTTTCGGACAATAACTTGCATAAGGGGGTCGAAAGGCGGAGACACCCAGGAGGTGTAGGGCCGAGATCCAAACGCCTCTAGGTATACTGACTCATCCTCAGAGGGATTATTGGTGGGCCAGTTTCCCCTCTGTTTAAGAAGTTCTAGGATGTCTGAGAAGGAGACATCCTCAGAGGGGGATCTTGGGGATCCCTCTGACTCATCTAAGTCAGTATCTGAAGTGATAGACTCGGGGGAGTCTATATGTTTCCTCTTACAAGTCCTCTTTCTAGGAGGATCTCCTGAAACATCAGGAGAATCCTCGGAAGAGGGGGATATTCCCAATGGGGAAACCTGAGGCGGAGGATCTCTGGGTCCTGTAGCAAGAGAAGTGGCAGAGATGTCAACAGGCACTACAGAGGGAGGAGCTAAGGGAACAGACTGCTGGCTGATACCAGTGGCCAGCACACTCTTCATCACCTCGAATGCTCCCCTCCCAGGAAGGTCCGAGAGAACCCGTTCCGAAGAGCTAGGAACTCCAGGGACCACCAAAAGGGAAGTCTCCGAGGCAGATGTCGGAGCCGAGCTCACCAAGGCCGAGGCTCCAAGGGGAAGAGCGGGTTCGGACAAGGGTCCGATGCCACTCACCCCCTTGGAGGAGACTATGGAAGCCCGGCCACCGAATCCCTCTAAGGAAGGTCTCGAAGAGGAGATAAGAGTAGAGGCTGAAGGAACAGAAGGGGGTATCTGTCCTTCAGCCGTAGCAGTAACCATTCCCGAAGACTCCAACTCCAAGCTCTGGGGTAGAGTTGAAGGAGGAATTGCAACGGGGTGTGGACCAATAGCCGTCTGTTGAGACGGACTATGTAACATTTGGGCCAGTGCCTGTGACTTAAGTAATCTACTGACCACTCTCTCTAAATCATGGTCAGAAAGCCTAGATGACCTTGAAGATCGGCTCCGATGGCTCCGTTCCCAGAGTAGAGGTGAAGCAGGAGCCGAAAGTATCGGCTCCAAGGAAGGAGACCTAGACCTCTTCCTCGAAGGAGCCATCGGAACCGATGAAACTATTGAACCTGTCGGAGCCGACAACTTATCGGAGCCGACAGGTAGCCTCGATGCATCGGCTCCAGCCGGAGCCGATACAGCCACAAAAGTAACGGTGTCGGAGCCGATCAGAGCCGACACCGATGCCTGAGCCACATGGTGGTCGGAACCGATCGGAGCCGACACCGGTGGTCGATGCAGAATCGGCACCGATAGCCATCGGTGCCGAAGGCTTAGTTAAGCCAGAATCGGCTCCAGCCGGAGCCGATCTCGACTCAGAACGAGTCGGAGCCGAGGCCGCAGGCTTGGACACAGAAGCCTGGGCCTTAGAAGACTTAGCAGTCTTGGATGGAGCCGACTTAGCCGGAGAGCCCTCCGGCTTAAGAAGGCCCCTCAAAATTAACTTATTCCTTCTTTCCTGCAGGACTCTCTGGCTGAAAGAATGACAAATAGCACAGGAGTCCTGCAGGTGAAGAGGCCCCAGGCAGTACAGGCAAGAAGTGTGACCGTCTGTCAGAGACATTTTCTGACAGCACGAGTCACACTTCTTAAAGCCTGAGACCCTTTCTTTAGACATGGTGCACACACAGACACACACACCAGTCAAAGAATTTAAATTAAATATACCAAAAGGTATAACTAAAAAACACACACACACACCCTAACAGGGGGGGATGGGATGGGAGAAAAGTCTGACTAAAAAAATAAGAAGAGGCAGAAAATTTTCTGTCAGAATATGTTTAAAACTAAATTAAAAGTAACAATAAAGGGTTTTTTAGCAAAAAGGGGCTAAAATAGCGAAGTAATAAATCACTTACCAGGAGGTGGTAAAAGGAGGACCTCATAAGCGAAGCGGCAAACGAGATCTGGGTACTTACCGCCTTGCATCATGGGATATGGGGCTGCCTCGAGCTGGTAAAAGTGACTCTCGAGCTTAGCAAGTGCCGAGTCGGAGCCGAGGATCGGCTCCGAACCCATCAAGCAAGAATGAAGGCGAGATTGACAACTTAACATCATTAGCTTTATTAACAATTTAAATGATTACCCAAAATACCTAAGGATGTCATCTGTATTAGTTCTAATAAAAACTTCAAAATGGCAGAACAAATCAAAGAATCATTTAGCATTTGTATTTACTTGCCCTCTGAATAAATATTATTATAATAAACTCTCACTAAATAAAAACTTCACAAGAACTGGGTGTTAGCACATGCTGAGTGTGTGTCATTCCCAAAAGAAGTTAACATAGATTTTTAGAAATATTCCATAAGACGTATTTGCACTTAATTAACTCCTAAACTTTTGGAATAGCATATGTTTAAATAACTGACTACAATCAATAATAATTAACTGGCATCAGTTAAAATGCCAAAAATTAGTAAAACACATTATTTATATAAAACTTACTATGGATAATGGATCTTAAAAGTGAATAACTCAAAGACAAAATTAAGATAGAGTTGCTGCAAATATTTACCAAAAGTAACAGGGTAATACTGAAACTCATAACTTGTTTGTTGTGTTATCACAAGTCATAGATATCACTGAGCTCTTTCCCTGTCATAAAGTGCTAATATACTAAAAGGCATTACTTCATAATAACTGAAAACATGACATCTGAAATATAAATAATATCTAGGATACAATAAGGAAATCAACATATTAAATGCAAAGTAATTATAGTTCAATCAAAATTATTCATACATATATTTTGCTAGGATTTAGTATGGTGCTTGAGTATCCTTACAGTTATTACCATTAGTCATAAGCATTTCCTGTAAATGTATAAGCCTATACTAAACACTTTCTAACTGCATAGGAAAGTTATTTATAAAGATCTAGTTATAAAAAAACTCAAGTATATTCACTAGAAATAGTGGCTATAATTAACTGTTTACAAGAAAAAATAACATTTCTGTATATATTTGATCACAAAATATAGCCACTACTATAAAAGGGAACCATGAATATGTTTGCAGGCAGTGTAGCTCATAATTTTTGTAAAAGAAGCCTACTATGCTATATTATAGCAATAACCCACTCCTGGGTGTGGGTAATGCTGGATTTACCCATGGTTGGTGTGGTTTGGTCGTGAGGGTGAAGCCCGAGTGGCCAAACAAAGACAACCGTGGGTAAATCCAGCATTACCCAGACCCAGAAGTGGGTTATTGCTATTATACAATGACATTATTTAAGAAGAAAAATAATTACTTTTCTTAAATAATAGCATTGTATTATGCCTCCTTGCTGCCCTTCCACAGCTGTCTTGCTATTCTGTGGCAGTTCTGATGTACTGCGCATGCATATGCTTACACAGTACATCAGAGCTGTGGGCAAAAGCAACAGAGAAAGCAAGATCTCCGTTGCTTTTTACAAACTGTCTTGCTATGTTAAAGGAGTTTAACATAGCGAGACAGCTTTAAAAAAAGCAACGAAGATAGGAAGATCTCCATTACTTTTTTTAAAGCTGTCTCGCTGTGTTAAACTCATTTAACATAGTGAGACAGTGTGTAAAAAGCAATGGAGATCTTGCATTTTCCGTTGCTTTAAAAAGAGAGTTATACTAATGGAAAAAGTCTGGGCGACTGGACCTTTTTCCATTAGTATAACTCTGATTTACAATGTGCACGCTAACCAATCAGCGTGCATGTTTTAGAATATTAATGGGGGGTCGTTGTATAATAACCAATCAGAGGCTTGACATTCACATTTAGGATTGCATATACACATTAAATGTAATGTAATCTGATCTGCATGCATAGAATGCATGTCATGAGCTAAGTAAGAAAGCGTCACTTCTTAGATTTCAAACTGACATTTTCCAGCCCAGCACACTACACAGTCCAGTTTCCTGACCTCACTTTAACTGTGTCACAAAGTCTGCTTATTTATAGTACCAAATGCAAAGTTTAACTGCCAGATACTTCCAAACAGTAAAATAACATTCAATGCCAATGAGAGAAAAAACAAGAATTTTAACATTAAACTTTACAGGAAACATAACTTGTAACCATTTAAAAACCTTGTGCCATAAAACATACAAGCATATAACTGTCAGAGAGACCCAATTTATGTCAAAAGCCGGTAAACAACTTTTTGTTCACACAGGTACCAATATATATTCTGAAACAATCAGAAGTTAGAAATATTTAAAAAAACTAGTTAATATATACTAAATCATAGATATGTCCTGTTACCCCATGTATCCAAAGCAGTTTTTATAAATAATCTAAGCAGTGACTATGCCTGTGTAATAACTCAGAAGAACATTTAGCAGGGCAAAGGGTTATACATTGTTTGAAATAAAGCATGTCTTCTTAAGGTCATAAAAGCAAAGATAGCTTACTGTTCAATTATATCACTCAATAAACCAGTAATATTATACTAATATACTAAAAGCATAAACAGTTATTTAATTTGTACATGAACAAAAAAGTATAAAAATGAAAAAGCAAAAAGAGAAAGAAAAGCAATAAGAAAAATATTGACATGACATACCTTACTTGAATATTTAGCAAGCATAAAACAAATTAAAGTCCAGTTGCAGTAGATCCTTTGAGAGATTTAGTGGGAACAGCAATCTCTGACTCAGTTTTTTGTTTTTTCTTTTTAACATCAGTCCAAGAAGATTTATCAGTAACTCTCTTCAGAGATGCAGATGCCCATTCCATATCTTCAGGTAAGGAAATCATGTTATTGTTTTTAATAAAGGTAGTGGCTTCCTCTAGGGCATTAAATGATCTAATTTCATTCTGACATAGAATTTTTATTCTAGAGGAAAGACAAGCTGAGTTTTGATATTATTCTGCTTTAACAGTTTTATTAATGGCCAAGCTTTTTCCTCTGTTCCAAAATCCTAGTAGAATAGTCATTATCAAACCTAATTGGGTTTTGATTAAATTTTAATGGACTTTTCCTTCAGGCAGATTTTAGGACCAACTCCTTGTCCAAATAAGATAGAAACTTTATGACTATTGATCTGGGAAGAGTAGAGGAGGATGTTGACACTGGCTTTCCTAAAGCTCTATGAGCCCTTTCAATACCAAAGGACAGACCCTCCTTTAAATCTAAAATCTCTGGAATCCAGGTATTCAGGAAAGAAATATCTTCTCCTTCAGCTCTCTCACGGATGCCAAAAATCCTTATATTTGACCTTCCCTTCCTGTTTTCCAGGTCATCCACTTTATTGAGAAGCCAAATGTTTTGTTTGATGAGAAAATCTTTCTGGCTTTCTTCTTCCTTCAGTCTTCCATCAAGATCATTCAGGGATGCTTCTAAGTGTGTTATTCTGTATTGATGCTGCTGCTGTATACGTTCCTTGAGAGAATCTGTTTGTTTCTGACAATTTTCCTTGAGGTTTTGTAAATTCTCCTTAAAATCATCTATTTTTAGTGAGAGTTCTTGTAGAGCAGATGTCACAAGCTGCATTTCTTTTTTTAAAGCCACGTCAGAATGAAAAGTCTTCAAAGTGCTCATCTCCACAAATGATATATTCTCCTTTATAATTTGACAGGAAAAAACTTTCCTAAGTTCATCAAAGTTACTAATTATATAGTTTATACTTTCATCTATCAATTCTAAGTATTTTTGCTAAAATAAAATTAATTATTTCTTGTTTTTATATTTATTTCATGGTGCTCTGAAAAACTGCTGCTATCAGTTGGCCATCTTGGCTCTGCTTCCCTCACCAGTAATCTTGAGGGAGTTTGTGCCCATTCTGAGTACCTTGCTAAGGTTTTCATTTCTGTGAAAGAGAACTGTTCTGTAAGCATTATATATAATTCTTCTTGTAAGTTATTCATCTGTTCTTCCAGTACTAAATTTGTGTGTTTTTATTTGATTCTTCTATTTTGATTATTTTTTCTTTTAATTTTGTCTCTTTCTCTTTACATATGTTTTTATAGCATGACACTTTTTAACCAAAATTCTCCTAATCCTTGCTTTACTTGCTGCCCAATGAATATCATCGGGAATATCTGTCAACATTAAGTCATGATTAAGTTTGTATAATATGTTATTAATTTCCTGTATTATATCATTTTTCTGTAGTAAGTTCAGATTTTCGGACCAGTTTATACTCCTTGTTTTCAGGTTTAGATCACTAGGCCATCTTATTTTAATTGTAATTTTTGAGTGGTCTGAAAAAAAACCTAGGTTCTGTACAACAGTTTATTTCTGACATTAGGAATATTTCCAATATCAGAAAGAAGTCTAATCTAGACCACAAGTTATAACAGCAGGAGTAGTATGTGAATTTTATAGTAGATGGTTTATTACTCCATTAGCAATACTGGTCAAATAAGCTAAAATCTGTTTTTAGATCATTTATCTCTATGGAGGCTTGGGTGTTATAAGTTTTGCTTTGACTTATTCTATCTCTTATACGGTCAGTTACTGCATTCCAGTCACATCCTGTTATATAGTAGTAGCTTGGAAATGGTGTTATAAATGCTATAAATTTCCATGATGAAATCTTGTTATTTCACATGTGGACTATACAGGCTCAAGAAAGAAGTGGATTCTGTAGACTAGAGCTTTTAATTGAAAAATAGCACATCTGAGTCATGATGTATAATTGTCAAGTTTTTATTTAAAATTGCAGCCCCCTTACTGTTCATTTCATTACCTGATGCTATTATTGTTTTTATCCATGTTTTCTCTGTATCTTTCATTAAATCATCCTTTAACATATGTGTATCTTGTATAAATATGTTTGTATCTGATTTAAAAGCTAAGTGCATAGTTTCCTTTTCTTTTTGTCTTGTATCCCTTTCACATTCCATGAGTCACTTATATCCACATCCCTTTTTTCTTATATTTTTTCCCCTTAACTCATTCACTCTGGAGCAGCTCAGAAAATGCTGCTTGCTTACTTCCACAATAGGAACAACAGTGCAGCCTGAGCTCATTTTCAGATAATTCATTTGTAATACCATACTGAAAACAAATGTTCATAACTCTTTAACCATAAGAGCTAGACTAAAAATGTAAATATGAAAGTTGTTCAGCAGATTGAACTTTCCAACAGTATAAATACTGATAGTGTATCTAAGGCATTATGAAATATTTGCCAAGGAATGGTGATATTGTGCATATTTTTTACCTTTTTGGAAAAACAAATCACAATATATTGATGAATGCACCATGTAGACCCAAACAATTTGTAATTGATTTGTTTGTATGAATGTCAGCTTTAAAATAATACCCTAACCATTACTGTGTCATGCTTTGTTACAGAGATATTCACAGAAATATGATTAATATTATATTTCTCACAACTGATAAACAACTCATATCTCATCATCTGTAACAGAGACTACATATCAGTGTACATGGTGCATGGCTCAATGTCAGCTTCAAAATGATAAATCATTTTTGTCATCACCATGTTCCCTTGCAAAGATATGCCCATAATATTGAGAAATATTGCAAATGTATAATTTTCGTAATCCTACAAGAATAAACAAACTTTGATTTCTTTTACTATGCTGTAATTAGTACTAATGTCTTCAAAACAAGGTATTACTTGGGAGATTGACATGCTCCCTTGCAAAGTTATTTATCAAAACATGAAATAAATCATAATTTTCATAACTCAAGTCCTAAACAAACTGTGATATCTGTACATGTGTGCAGCATGCAGACACAGTTATTACACTGACATGCTCCCTTGCAAAATTATTTGCCAAAATATGAAAAAAATTCATAATTTTCATAACCTTATGCCTAAACAAACTATGATATCTGTACATGTGCACAGCATACAGACACAGTTCTTTTATCATGTTGTAAGGACAAACACTGTCTTCAAAATGAGGTATTACCTATCACAATTACTTGCTCCCTAGAAAACTTATTTACCAAAATATGAAATAATTAATAATTTCCATAACCTGAGTCCTAAACAAACTGTGCTATCTGTACATATGTACAGCATGCAGAAACAGTTCTTTTGGACTAACACTGTCTTCAAAATGAGGTATCACCTGGCACAATTACATACCCCCTAGCATAGTTATTTACCAAAATATGAAAAACAATTGTAATTTCCATAGCGAAGTCCTAAACAAATATGGTATCTGTACATTTGTCCAGCATACTGACACAGTTCTTTTTCCATCCTTTAACTACTAACACTGCCTCTAAAATGAGGTATTACTTACCCTGATGACATGTTCCCTGATAAAGTTATTTAGCAAAATATGAAGAATTCATAATTCTCATAACCATGTTCCCAAACAAACTATCTGGACATATGCACTGCATACAGGTAACAGTTCTTTTTATATCTCACAAGCGCTAACAGTGTCTTCAAAATGAGCTACTACTTAGCATGCTGACATGTTCCCCAACAAAGTTATTCAGCAGATATGAAACAATATCATAATTCTCATAACTGAAGTGCTAAACATAATGTGATATCTGTGCAGGATGGTTATTGACATATTCTCTTTTATGTGGCTCTCCTCAAACAGTTCTTACTCAGCATGTTAACCATCTCCCTACCACAGTTATTTGCCAAACTAAGAAAAATATCATAATTTACATAACAAAATTCATAATCAAACTGTTACCTGTACCTGCTGATAGCATGAAGATAGCTCTTTTACAATCTGAAAATTAAGTGTTACTCAGCATGTGTACAAGTTTCCTAGCAGTACTTTTCCTGTGTCGTCAGTAGTGACAATGGTGTTAATAAAATATAACAATAGAGTTTCTTACCATACTGGTCCTACTTTGTCATGGTTGTTGCCATTCGTTCTCACTAGCTGCATGTTACCAATATATCATGCATAGCTGTCATCAAGCCACTGTGGATGTCAGTCAAGAACAACACAATGCCATCCTCAGTTAGGTGAATGCCATTGCTTCTGAAAAGGTGAACATCTTCTGCAGTGAGGCTGTCATGGCAGATTGTAGATCTACCGACCGTATGCATCAAGCCATGCATGAACCCATTCTGTAAATGTCTGGCCTTGTGTGCTGCCTGTTGACTGTTTGCTGTTTTCCATATGTGGTGAGGGATTATGTCAGACCACACAAAATGACAATGTGGCCACCATGACTGCAAGTGTTCAAAAATTGTTCTAATTTGAAAGCATAGCTTTATGAGTGGGTGAGTGATGACATAATTTCCTCCAATGTGCAGCACAAGAATGTCAGGCTCAGAGCAGATCAAACACTTCTCTTCCAACAACTGCAGGAGTTCGCTCAAATGCATATCTCTTCTTGCAATCCAGTATACCTTCACACTAGATGTGGGAAACACAAGTTTAGTAGTTTTCACTTCTGGAGGCATGGCTGGCAGCCCAGTGAATGTAGGAATAGCCACACACCCATACTCACTCTCACTTATCATTCTCCTGCTCGTGAAGCCATGTGGATGCACCTGTACATGAAAGAAATGGAAACCGGTTACTACTGATGTTTGGCAGATGTGATGGAAGACTACACATACATGTATATCAATAGCATTACCTGGCTAGCTCATCCAAATCTTCACTCCTGTCCACAGTGGCATTATTCTTTTGATACGGTACATAACTGGTGATGATGCACAGGTACATGCCTACCACCCTTGACAACACAATGAGTGATGCTGCAGAGGCACATACCTACCAGCCCTGAAAACACCAAATTACACACAATGACTGACAAGGGGGCACAGAAAGGGCACATGGAAAGAGAAAAATTGGTAAGGACTGCCACTCTACTAATATGCTAAGGACAGGCATGGGGCTTCAGATGTTGGGCATCTTGAAGTGTCCCATTCTTGTGCTGGCTGCCCACTCAGACTGCCAGTAGCAGCAATGGCTCCCAATTGCATGCAATGCTAGCACTCTGCCTTACCTCTGCCTTTTCCATTTACATGTGTCATTTTGGCAATGGCCATAACGAATCAAAGGAGGGAGTTAATCTAAAGCCTCTTGCCCTGACCTACATACATTTGCCAAACTAGAAGGGACGTAGACTGTGTGGAGAGCTAAACCAAGACAACAACACGTGAAAAGACTAAGACTGACTCAGGCTCTCCCTTTTTGCATGTGTCCTTTCCAGGAGGGAAACACTGCATCACAGTGGCACTCCTGAGTCCATGCTTACCTAGGAAAGCAGTACTATGGGACTGAGTTGAAGAGTCTCCAAGTTCCCAAATGCCATCCAGGTCAATCAAAAGATCCATGGTGGATGGATATGATACCCAGCAGACTAGGTGCAACTGTGTCAGCAGTCTGCCTTACCTCTGCTTGTCTTTAGAAGTGTCCATTCACCAGTGGACATAAGGGATCAAGGACAGAAGCAGTGTAATATTTGCTACCCTGACCTTCATACATTTATTGTACCAGAGTGGAGGGAGAGCGAAAGGGCACATCACAAAGGAAAAAGATGTACCAAGACTCTCTCTTTTTGCATGTGGCCTTTCAGGGAGGGACTGAAGGCAGCATAATGGCACCCATAAAACCATGCATATCCTGGGAAGCATCCCAGTAGGACTGAACTGAAATGTCTCCAAGTTCCACACTGCCTTCGGGGATAATCCTAACATTCATAGTGTCTTGGTGTGCCACCCACTGATACATACACCAACAGACTGGCAGTGGGCAGAAATCAATGTGAACAGATACATTCTTACCTTACATGAAATACTGGATGAGTGGAAACTGACAATGGGTTACAGACAGGGCACATGTAAAGAGAAAAAGCAGGGTAAGTACTGCCACACCACTAATGAACCCAGGACAGGCATGAGACTTCAGTGGCACTCAAGGGCATCTGATGCATTTGATACGCGTGCTGGGTACCCATTCAGACTGCTGATACCACTACTGTCTCATGGCCTCTTTCAGTATCAACAGTCTGCCTTACCTCTGCCTTTTCTCTTTACATGTGCCCATCCAGCAATGGACATAAGGGATCAAGGATGGAAGTACTGTACTATTTGCTGCCCTGACCTACATACATTTACTGTACCAGAGTGGAGGGAGAGTGAAAAGGCACATCGCATAAGGAAAAATACATACCTAGATGCTTTCATTTAGCAGGTGGCTTTTTGGGGAGGAACTGAAGGCATCATAGTGGCATCTGTGAAACCATGCATATCCTGGAAAGCAGCCCAGTGGGACTGAGCTAAAGAGTCTCCAAGTTCTGCACCGCCATCCAGGTCAATCGTAAGATCCATGGTGGTTGGTTATGACAGACAGTGATACACCCAGCAGCCAAGGCACAACTTTATGTTGTACAATGTATACTGTACATTTTACTGCTGTCAGCAATCTGCTAGACCCTTATGGTCATGGTACTCACCAAAGCATTCAACACACAGGTTAATGTTGCAGGTCGGGCATCCCCATGATGGTTCAGCACGTTTACCCTTGCTAGCACAGAGTTTGCATCTTAACTTCCACCATTTCACTGGGAAGTGTGAGCCTTGTTCAAATCAGCTCATGGGTTCTGGGACAGTAATCTCAAGGCATCTTTTCCTTTTCTTGTAGGTGGCAAGGAGGTGCATGTCTAGGTTTCTTCTAAACTGTAACTGTGTTGCTGAAATAACACATCTGGAATGTGACAGCTGCCGGTGGCTGTTGCTCTCACAGAATAAAATGTAAGCATTCACTATGGCCACATCCCATAGGAACCAGAACAAGTACAGCCACCATTTCCATGCCATTCGTGCAGTTGGATACTGTGTCCTGAGCTGATCGGCTCGGTCCACCCCTTTCATGAATGTGTTGCACATGTTTACAACTGGTGGACATGGCACCAAAGCTTTTGTTCACTCATGCTGTCTTTTGCGCGTGCTGGTGACTGCCAAGGTTATGATGCTTTCCATCTGACTCTGTGCAGGTGACAGCAGAAATACTGGATTGCTATCCTTCCATTCAGTTGCAAGCAGTGGTCCACTCTGCAACTGCTTGCAGAACCCTCAAGGTGCTTTACCAATGGCCTGTCTGTTGAATGTTACAGGCCATCCTAACCTATTGGTGCACATAGTTCCGTAGCTGTACAGAACTTCTGGCAGCAGTTACTATGCCAGAGGGACAGAAGTGAAGAAGTTGTCAAAGTAAACGTGATGCTTCTTTCTAATCAGCC
The DNA here is from genome assembly GCF_019279795.1 of Protopterus annectens. Lineage (NCBI taxonomy): Eukaryota > Metazoa > Chordata > Ceratodontiformes > Protopteridae > Protopterus > Protopterus annectens. The sequence continues at coordinate 503,408,397 of NC_056731.1, read as the reverse complement.
CCCTTGTTAGGTCAGCCACAACTCGGTGTGCCATTCCAACCTCTGTGGTCTGCTCGGCCCTTCCAGTGTATACCTGGAATTCACGCACATACCTATTGTGCAAGTCAGCCAGCACCCATACCTTAATGCCATACATTTCCGGCTTGCCAGGCATAAACTGTCTGAATGCCAAACGTCCACGGAAGCCAACCATGACTTCATCTATTGTCACCTCATGATGCACATTATACTGTGTCCCCTACATGCATGAAGTACGGCATCCAGTATTGGCCGTACATGATGTAGCTTGCCATGACCCATAGAGCCCTGTGGCAGTCTGAGGTGTTTATCACTGCAGTGGAAATACTGCTAAATTTTTTCAAACCTCTCTCATGTCATGTACTCAGCTATTAGGAAATGACCATACACATGGTTTGTTTCCCAGTATGGCCTGTATGCTGGAACATGTACAACAGACATGTATATTCTGACACCAAGAAATGTGCGCATGTTTCCAGGACAAACAGGACTCCACCGCTTATCAATCTTGCCTGCTGTAGCCTGCCACTGTGCAGCATAGCAGTTACTTTCATCGGCAATAAGTGAGTGCAGTTCCTCTGGGAACAACAAATTGAGGAAGTCCATCTCTGTGCTGTCTGAGTCCAGGTTGGTTACTGGGCCAGCCAGGCACACAAAGTCATCAATGCAAACTGGTGTTGGGTGTTTCTCCCATGAGATCTTACCTGGCGGGCATGCTTGCCATAACTTTTTGGGTAGCCTTGCACACTTTGGAACGGAAACTCCAGGATGGTTAATAGATGGTGCACTATGAGGAGTTTCAGTACCCACTGGTTTGCATGCACTTCTGCGTAGAGTACTCACAGACATTCCATTGTGCAGCACAGTCAGATCCTTGCTTGACAAGGAGCTACTTCGGCTCAGATCCAGTGGACTTTCTCCATCCCAGTCAACCTGCTGTGGACTATTCCTGAACTCATGTACAGTAGGAGGCATATCCACTTCCTTGTCAGCACTTGACATGGCCTGGACTGTGGAGGACTCCAAAGGTCCATCAGTCAGGCCATGTCCTTGCCTTAACTCAGATAGAGGCAATTCATTCTCGGTGTCAAAATCTGATTGAAGTTGATAACCACTATTGTGTGTACCAACATTCCTTAGTAGGGCAAGTGGCACGTCATCCTCACTGTCGTGGTCAGTTTCATCAACAATGGTCAGGTCTGGGGTGGCACAGCGTAGGGGTCTGTCAGGAATGGCTGGGACAGGGGCATCATCTTTATCGGCGGTAATGGCCTTCTCACGGAGACGTGCCAGTGGAATGTCATCATCGGTGTCATAATCTTAATCTTCATTCTGGTTTGCTTTACATCATGAATCAAGGTCCAATTCCATTTTGGACACACTGGTACTACCATCAGAATCAGTATCCTCACCCAAGAAAATGCTGGTTGACTTCTGGGCTGATGGCATCTTCGCTGAGGGTTGTGATGTCTTACAGGTGAGTGCAGAGCTGAAACATACAACAGTAGTGAGCAATATAACATTACTCACCTGCACAGAGTCAGATGGAAAGCATCATAACAGGCACTATGTAGTGATTGTTTGAGACATGAAACTGTTTCATCATATGAGGTTCAGTTACACTAATTCACAAAGATATGAACTCCATTACTACAATGGAGACTTGCATCTGTATCTTACTAACGGAAATAAAGATCAATGAAGGAAAAGAACTGGGGCATAACTTCTGCAGGACTGCACATTGACAGAAAACAAGAAAAAATCAGGATGTTCAGAGAGTAGGTAGTTGAGGAAGAATGGAAAAAAAAGCCCAAGTTGTGGCTGCACATATATCATCCATGGACACTCTATACTGAAATGCTGCAGAGGTCACTTTCGCTCTAGTTGAATGGGCTAGGAATGGTTTACATTATTTACTGCATAAATACATATGCACATGTGTATGTGTATGTATGTTTGTATGCATATATGTGGAAGTATTTACACACATAAATATACATACATACATACTATATATATATATATATATATATATATATATATATATATATATATATACATATATGGGTCCCCTTCACATGGTCGACAGTTCATATAATCGACACTCATTTGGTCGACAGTTCATTTGGTCGACAAGCAGATTTGCCCCCTTCCCCAATGTTGTGCAACCCTGGAGTTGATATATATAGTTAGGGGGCTTGTCGATCAAATGAACTGTCGACCAAATAAACTGTCGACCATATGAACTGTCGACCATGTCAGGTAGACCCATATATATATATATATATATATATATATATATATATATATATATATATATGGATTCACTTTATAACCTTGAATTACTGAAATGTCGAATTTCAGTATCTCGAGGCTATAAAACCGAATTCACAAAACACCGACACAAAAAAAACGTGAAAGTCAAAACACCGAAAAAAACGCACACACAATACTACACATACACCACAACACCCACATCACAACAAAAACAAACAAAACTATATACAAACACAACTCATACACCCACTACTTATATATACTAACTCCAAGATCGCACAAACACAAAACAGAAGCCGACTCACACACACACATTCTCCGACCCCTCACACACACATCAAACACATCAGCACACTCACACACACTCTAAATCCCACTCACAACCCTTAGAAAACACTTACCTGACATAACACCTACATCCACACATGGCACCGTGCACCATCAAAACACAATCCCGGACATTACGCAGTGTAAGGTCATAACCACGAATTCGACATATATTCGAATTCACGATTATGAGCTTTCGCTATTTTTAACATTCGGCTTTATAGCCTCGAGATACTGAAATTTGACATTTCAGTAATTCGAGGTTATAAAGTGAATATATATATATATATATATATATATACATATATACATACACACACACACACACACACACACACACACACACACACAAAGGTTTTGCATTAGCATGGTCTAATAAATGTTGGTGTGGAGTGGAGAGGCATTCATTATAATTCAGTAGAAATAGTATAATACTTGTATATTACTGAGCCCTTCCTCCTACCAAATAATTTTCACACGAGTGACAAAGCATGGAAAAATGCCCAAAATATATGTTAGCTGCATGCTGGTAGTACTCAGCAAGTAATAACCTTTACCTCACTCAGACAGCTACTGAGTATAAGCAGAAATACAATAATACAATCAGAAATGTCTAAGTTATCTGGTCCATCCATGTAAGAATTCATCCAAACAGTAGTAATTCCAGTTATCTCATCTACCCATCATTCTGGTTACAATAAGACACAGCACTGTTTGTTGTCCGTCATTCCAACATTTCTTCAGATGTATTTATCATCAGTTTTGCTCAATACAGTATATGCATATTGTTAACAGCTAATAAATTATTCTTGAAAGCTGGATACATAAACAAAAAATTATAATAACCATTACTGAAACCTGAGGTAAAGATAACCTATGCTTGTTACACCGCATCTGTACCACAATATTCAGCAGTCTGCACGTGTATGCACAAGCACTTCCCTGGTACACAAATGAATTATTTCCCCTGCCAACATGTTCATTACTACATGTTATACATATGCCCCAAAATGAAACATTCACCCAAATGACCCCTTCAGGAAAATGTTGAGATACGCACCATAAACAAAATTAAATGTTTTGCCAAATGACCCCTCAGTAGCACTCCCTAGTATCTGCAACCACCAAATGAAGCTGTCACCCAAGTGACCCCTTGAATAAAATGATGTATGCACAAGCACCTGAATGAAATATTGCCAAAATGACCATCTAGTTACATTTCCTGCATTGTACATACACCATAATGAAACATACAGCCACTGTTTTGAATAGCACAAAAGCTGGCCAGTCAGACCCTTGGGTCATATGCCGTGGTACCACTCCATTCACCTGTAAAAAAAGAAAAAAGGAAAAAGAAATCGCCTCTAAATGAACTACAGACAGAAATGCAGATTCATCACCCTATCTCCCAAGAGAGACCACTGTCATATTGATCATAAAGTGAAGTAGTCGGTCTGGCAAGATATACATGCATATATATATATATATATATATATATATATATATATATATATATATATGTATATATGTATATATATATATATATATATATATATATACATACATACATACATACATGCACATACATAAAAAAAAAAAATACACTTTATGCATCGCTGCTTAGCTAAGGTTAAACTATTCCTGGCACCATAAAGTCTGCTCTTCAATTTTTCACTTAGAACTAGCCAGTTTTTTAGTTTTACCACTTAAATCTGTTTCTCTGAGCTCAGCACTTGTTCAGAACTCGTTGTAAGCACTAAATAAGCTACAAGTTACTACAGCACTCAACTTTCCTCACTTGTCTAGAGGAAAACAGTTTTTAGTACTTAATAAATGAGCACCTATCCAGGCATGTCAGCTCCCGGTGTTTTCTCCTGTCTACCTAATGAATCTGGGCATCTTGGCACAATGCAGCAATTGCCTCATGTATACAGACAACCCTCTCCTCCTACCACCCAACACTACAACCTGTGAGAGACGCACTTATATAGCCAATCTGGAAGCAAAGCTCTCTTCACCCAAGACTGGACTAGACAGTCAAGAAGAGAAAGTAAACACTTGCATCACACCACACTCATCACATAGTCCCTCAAAACTTACACCACCAAAACACACACATAGCAACACAAAACACACCTACATTTGCTGAGGCTCTCAATAAAAATCTGCTCAAGCAACAGAGACCTCCAAAGCAGAAATGCATGCAACCTCCACCCCCAACACAACCCAAATGACACATAGTCCACAAACTCAGTGCGTCACTCCACCACAGCCCATAAGGCAAAACAAAGTACCCAACACTCTAGTCATAGGTGACTCTATAGTCAGGCACACTGATGTTCCACTCACCAGGCTAAACAAGGAGAAAGTTACTGTCAGTTGGGTGCCAGGATCCACCACAAAACACACGCACTCAGGTCACTCCACAACAAGTACAAATATGACTCTGTCATTGTCCATGTTGGTGTGAATGACCTGAGACACACCTCCCTGGACTACATAAAAAGAGACATGGAGGAGCTCTCCAATCTTGTAGCTCAGGCAGGTAAGCCCCTAGCCCTGAGTAGCATCCTGCCATCACCCAGAATGATACCACAGTACAAGGACAAAATTACTGTCTTTAAAAATTGGCTAAGCTTCTGGTGTCATTCTAAGGGAATCCAGTATCTGTCTGCCTGGGACTACATGATCGACAGACCATGATGCTTTGCCAGAGATGGCCTGCGCCTGTTACCCTTGGGATTCTGGATACTGGTTAAGTCTCTTGCCACCCCTATAGTGCCATTTTTAGGCAAGACTCAAATGACAAATTCACCACCGTAACAGTTACAAGCAAGCAAAATCTGAGGTTAATGTTACTCAATGCTAGAAGTCTAAACCTCAAAATGCATTCACTCAAGGCACTCCTTAAAATGGAGAATGTTGACATCTGTGCAGTAACAGAGACCTGGTTCAAGGGTCCAGAGAACACCCCTGCATTACCAGGCTATAATTCATATCACACCTTTCGGCCACCTAACCTGGACCAAAACACTAAAGGTGGAGGCGTGTCCATATTCATTAAAGATATCCACACCTCCAAGCTAGTTGCTCAGCATAATGCATCCGCGATTATCCAAGTGCAACTAGCTTTGGGCAAGACAGCAATCTAAATTGCAACTTGCTACAGATCCCCCACCATGCCCCAGAATTCCCACTCCTCATTTCTTGATACACTGGAAAATATTAGGGTACAACCCAACACCCTAATAATGGGCGATTTCAACTACCTCACCATTAACTGGGAAAACTACTCATGTACCAACTCTTTTGCTCAACGTTTTCTGGGATTCATAAATTCCAATGCCTTTGATCAACTGATACACATCCCCACCAGGGGCAGCAATATCCTAGACCTAGTCATTACCAACATGGGCATCCGGTGTTTCACATCAGAGGTCATTTCCTCGTTGGTCAGATCTGACCACAAGTTAATCAGCCTAGACATCCATAACCCCCCCCCATCCCCCCATTAGGGAAACCACCGTAAAAAATTTCTCCAAAGCCAACTTCACACTTCTTAAGACAGAAGTGGCAAACGTCACGACACCCATGCAGACGGACAATAGAGGTACGAATGCTGAATCCTACACAAATGCACTTTATAAGCACTTACACAAGTGCATGGATCATGCTATCCCTAACAGAATCAAGATGCTATCCTCCAAAAAAGGAAGCCAATCTGGCAGTCCCCTGCCATAAACAAACTCTACAACAGAAGAAAAAACTATTGCAAAAAATAATAAAATCCCATGACTGGAAGAACTCCATGGTCAGCCTCAGTGAGAAGCTGAGATCCATTATAAAATCTTCCAAAGCTAGTTATGGAAACAAAATTGCCACTGATTCTAAAGACAACCACATAGCATTCTATAGCTATGTCAAGAATCTCAATGACAACACTCAGATCTGCTTTGAGTTACAGCACAATAGCACTAAATATACAGAACCAACTGATATTGCCAACATCCTGGGAGATAGGTTCAGTGCTAACTTTACCCTCCCCCCCCACCCCCTAAAGGGCCCATCTCTATAACGGAAAAATGCAAAGTTCCTGTAATCATGGCTGCACAGGTAAAAAACACACTCTCCAAAGCCAAGAACACAGCATTCATGGGACCTGACAACATCCCAGGCTGCAGGCTGCATTCTACATGAACTACAGAATGAATTGGCACCCCACCTAAGCACCATGTTCAATCATAGCCTCACCTCAGGCTTTGTGCCCACTGAATGGCGAACAGCCACGGTTATCCCACTCCACAAAGGGGGAGCAACCATGGACCCCAGAAATTACTGCTCTATTAGCCTAACGAGCCTGGCCTGCAAGGCCATGGAACGTATCATCATGGAACTTATAAACAAAGACACTGGTAATCTCCAAACTCTGGACGTATCATCATGGAACTTATAAACAAAGACACTGGTAATCTCCAAACTCTGGACCCCACCCAGTTCAGGTTTGTAAAAGGCAGATCATGTCTCCTAAACCTGAATGACTTCTCTGAAGCAGTCACCAAAGCTGTAGACGAGGGTAAGGTGGTTCACACAACCTACCTAAATCTCGCCAAGGCTTTTGACACCGTCCCCCACTCTGGAATTATAGATAAACTCACTAAACTAGGTATAAATCCCTATGTCACAAGATGGGTTGCCAACCGGATCACTGACAGAACCCATTCTGTGAAAGTAGCACATTCCAAATCCGACTTCTGACCAGTGACAAGTGGAGTACCACAGGGTTCAGTCCTGGGTCCTCTCCTGTTTATCTACTTTTCTGAAGTACAGCTAATACAAAAGGTCTTTGGCTAACGAAGTTCACAGATGACTGCAAACTAGGAGCCATAATTGAAACTCCTAACAATGTGGACATCCTACAAAAGGGCCTCACTGAGACAGATGCCTGGTGTCAAAGCCATGGCCTCAAGCTAAATGCTAAAAAGTGCACTGTCATCCCCTTTGGTAAAAACTCTGTACCCATGAGCTACCACATAGGTGGTAGTCTACTTAACACAGAAAGTATGAGACCTTGAGATACAGGTGGACAGTAGTCTCTCCTTTGATAATCACAATGCCACAGTAGTCAGGAAATCCTTCTACGTGGCACACCTCATCACAAAAGGTTTCTCATCCAGGAAAAAATAGGTCATTGTTCCCCTCTACCCATCACTCATTAGACCCATTATAGAGTATAATGCCCCTTTTGGTATGTACCTCACAAGACATCTACAACAACTGGAAAGGCAGCATAAATATCTCACAAAGAGGATTACTGGCCTCAAACAGATGCCCTACACAGACCGTCTCATAAAACTCCAGCTTTACTCCATCGCATATCACCTACTCAGAGGCGATCTCTGCCTAACATACAAAGCTATGTCAAACCCAGAGCTGTTGGACATGCTCCACTTAAAGAAATCCCAATCCCTCTGACCTACATGCTCTAGGGACCTAAACCTTGTCACCATAATAAACAGAACATGCTGGAGGGATAGATTCCTGGCCCAGAGACTTCCCATACCATGGAACAAACTACCTATTTATATCAAACAAAGCTCCTCATTAGCACTCTTCAAGAAAAATCTTGATGATTGGTTGGGAAATAGGAAATTCACCCCAGGGATCAGTTCTGTGGCTCTGCTCGACAGGGGCACAGGAAAATAATTTTCTTTGGTGGCAAAAGCCAGGGTTCATAGGTTGGTACTAGGCTATCGTCCCTAGGGCCTATACAAGCCTAGCCATAAGAATTCCCTGGCTATTTCTTCCTGCACTATTTACTTCCCTGATCCCCTCTCTAGCAGGGCGACTGATGTGATGTATGCATGCTCAGACACAGGTGATAATTGCTGCACATAACCTGTTGAGTAGGCATTCATTATATTACATTGTGCAGCTGTTATGTAACAAAGACTTATTATCAGTAAGGGGAACCTTTCTGGATAGGCTTGTATAGGCCCTAGGGCCAATAGCCTAGTACCTGCCTATGAACCTATATGTATATATGTGCAAATACATTATGTATATACATATATATCCATATACACAAATATATGTATATATATATCTATATATATATATATATATATATATATATATATATATATATATATATATATGAATAAAGCAAATCAGGGGTTTCAGAGGGTAAGTAGTTGATGAGGAATGAGGGGGGTGGCTTGCAATGACTCCAAGCAAAGAAAAAAACACAGTCTGGCTTGTGCAATCATCAATGTGATAACGATATCTACTTACATGAATAACAGTGACAGCTGCTGAGAGTTTTACCTAAAAAGTGATAATGACTCAGTGCTGTATTGTAACTGCACTTATTGCTAATGTGATAATGACCTGCTTTTCATTACTGCAAAGTTATGCATAGTCAGACAAAGGTGATAACTGCTGCGCATAACCTGTTGAGTATGCATTCATTATATTACATTGTGCAGCTGTTATGCAACATAGACTCATTATCAGTAAGGGGAAGACCTGAGTAATTCAGTAAAATAGTCAGATATTACTGAGCCCTTCCTCCCACCTAAATTCCACACATGACTGACAAAGCCAAGAAAAAATCCCAAAATATAAGGTAGCTCCATGCTGGTAGTAGTCTGCAAGTAATAACTTTTATCTCACTCAGGCAACTACTGAGTATAATCAGAAATGCCATAAACCAAGCCAAAATGTCAAACTTATTTGGCTGATACATCTACAAATTAATCCAAAAAGTAGTAATTCATGTTCTCACCTAACCATCCTTCTGGTTACAATAACACATTTTACTTCTATCTCAATTTTTAACTTCTTCTACATCTCCCCCATTTGCTACCATGAACACTGTTCCACTTTTATTCAGTGATGGTCCATGTACCTTCAGTACTGTTTATCTTACAAATATTTAATCATTTTTAATTTCACAGTATGCCTTTGCTGTTGTACTTGTTCTTTTTACAATTATATACACTTCAAAACGATGCATCATTTGTGTCATCACTATGCTCCCTTGCAAAGATATGGGCATAATAATGAGAAGTACTGGAAATGTACAATTTTCATAATCCTACAAGACTAAACAAACTGTGAAATCTGTACATGTGTACAGTACAGAGACACAGTTCTTTTACCATGTTGTAAGGAGTAACACTGGCTTCAAAATGAGGTATTACTTGGCATACTGACATGTTCCCTTGCAAAGTTATTTACCAAAATATGAAAAAAATCATAATTTCCATAACCTAAGTCCTAAACAATGTTTGATATGTGTACAACATACAGACACAGTTCTTTTTTCATAGGTTGGTATTAGGCAATCGACCATAGGGCCTGTACAAGACTAGCGATAACAATTCCCTGGCTTTTATTCCCACAATATTTACTTCCCTTGACCCCAGTCTAGCAGGGCGACTGAAGTGATGCCTGGGGTAAATTTACTATCTCCCATCCAGTCATCAAGGTTCCTTTAGAACAGGGCCAAGGAGGCGCTCTGCTTGACATGTATGGGCAGTCTATTCCAGAGTATGGGGAGTCTCTGGGTCAAGAACCTATCCCTCCAGCATGTTTTGTTCATTGTGATGACAAGGTTTACTTCCCTGAAGTGTGTGGCTCTGATGGATTGGGATTCCTTTAAGTGTAGCATGTCCAACAGCTCTGGGTTTGACATGGCCTTGTACGTTAAGCAGAGATCGCCTCTGAGTAGACGATATGCGACAGAGTATAGCTGGAGTTTTTTTTGACTGTCAGCATAGGGCATCTGCTTTAGGCCTGTGATTCTTTTAGTGAGGTGTTTCTGTGGCATTTCCAGTTGTTGCAGATGTCTTGTGAGGTCTACAGCTCTAGATACCAAATGGGGCATTGTACTCTATGATGGGGATGAAAAGCCCTTAGTGATGAGGTTTGCCATATAGAAGGATTTCCTGACTGTTGTAGCGATGTGGTTATCGAAGGTGAGACCACTGTCCACCTGTGTTCTTAAGTCTCTTATCACACTTTCGGTGTTTAGTGTACTGCCACCTATGTGGTCATTCATGGGTACATGGTTTTTCCCAAAGGGAATAACTATACACTTCTTTGCATTGAGCTTGAGCCCATGGCTCTGGCACCAAGCATCTGTTTCTGTAAGGCCCTTTTGTAAAATATCCACATCATTTGGGGGTTAAATAATGACTCCCAGTTTGCAGTCATCTGCAAACTTTGTTAGCCAGAGTCCCTTAGTGTTGACCTGTACTTCAGGGAAGTAGATGCCAAACAAGAGCAGTCCCAGGACTGAAATCTGAGGTACTCTACTTGTCACTTGTCTGGAGATGGATTTGGAGTTGGCTACTTTTACAGTTGGTTACAGTGTGGGTTCTGTCAGTAAGCCAGTTGGCAACCCATCGAGTGACGTAGGGATTTATGCCCAGCTTAGTAAGTTTATCTATGATTCCAGAGTGGGGGATGGTGTCGAAGGCCTTGGCCAGGTCCAGATAGGCTGTGTGGACCGTCTTACCCTCATCCACAGCTCTAGAGACTGATTCAAAGAAGTCAATCAGGTTCAGGAGACACGATCGGCCCTTCATGAACCCAAACTGGGTGGGGTCCAGTGTCTGAAGGTTGCCAATGTCTTTGTTTATAAGTTCCATGATAATACGTTCCATGGCCTTGCAGATCAGGGTCATCAGACTGATGGGATGGTAGTTCCCAGGATCCAAGGTGGGTCCCCCTTGTGGAGTGGGATAACTGTAGCTGTGCACCACTCAGTGAGCACAAAGCCTGAGGTGAGGCTATGATTAAACATGACACTTAGGTGAGGTACCAGTTCATTTTGTAGTTCATGTAGTACACAGCCTGGGATGTCGTCTGGTCCCATGGATGCTGTATTGTTAGCTTTGGAGAGTGCAGTCTTTACCTGTGTGGCTATGATTACTGGAATTTGGCACTCTTTCGGTATTCAGATGGGCCCTTTACGGGATGAGAGGGGGTGAAGTTGGCACTGAATCGATCTGCCAGGATGCTGGCAATAACCTCGCGATCAGTATATTTAATGCCATTCTGTTGTAGCTCAGAGCAGATCTGAGCATTGCCATTTAGATTCTCGACATAACTATAGAATGCCTTGTGGTTGTCTTTGGAATCTTTGGCAATTTTATTTTCGTAACTAGCTTTGGAAAATTTTATGAGGAATCTCAGGTTCTTACTGAGGCTGGTAAGGGAGTTTTTTGCATCCTGGGATTTTCCACTTTTCTGCAACAGTTTCTTCCTTCTGTTGTATTGTTTGTTTATGACAGGGAACCACCAGATTGGTTTCCTTTTTTTTGGAGGAGAGCATCTTGGTTCTAATTGGGATGGTACAATTCATGCACAAGTGGATGTGCTCATACAGTGCTTTAGTTTAGGATTTGGCAGTTGAACTTTCAGTTCCCGTCTGCATGGGTATCATGACATTTGTCACTTTGAACTTCAGTAGCATGAAGTTGGCCTTGGAGAAGCTTCCTTACTGGGGGGTGGGGGTGGGATGCAGATAACAAAGGTGATTAGCTTATGGTCAGACCAAACCAACAAGGGGGTGATCAGTGGTGTGGAGCATAGATTTCCCATGTTGGTAATAACCAGGTCCAGGATAAAGGAGCCCCTGGTGGGACAATGAATTAGTTGATCCAGGGCATTAGAATTTATGTATTCCAAGAACTGTTGGGCAAAAGTGTTGGTACATGAATAGTTTTCCCAGTTAATGGCAGGGTAGTTGAAATCACTCAGTATTAGGGTGTTTGGTTGTATTTTAATATTTCCAGTATGTTTAGAAAGGTGTAGTGAAAATCTTGGGGCATGGTGGGGGATCCGTAGTAAGCTACTATTTGGATTGCAGTCTTACCTATTGTTAGTTGCACCTGAAGAATTTCAGATGCATTGTGTTGGGCAACTAGCCTGGAGGTGTGAATATCCTTGGTGAATACGGACTCTCCTCTGCCTTTCGTGCTTCGGTCCTGGTTTGGTGGCCGAAAAGTGTGGTAAGAGTTGTAGCCTGGCATTGCAGGTGTGCTCTCTGGAGCCTTGAATCAGGTCTCAGTTACTGCACAGATATCGATGTTCTCCATTTTTAGGAGTGCCTTGAGAGAGTGCATTTTGAGGTTTAGACTTCTAGCATTACCTTCAGATTTTGCATACTTGTACCTGTTACAGTGGTGGTTTTGTCCTTTGAGTCTTGCCTAAAAAAGGCACTATATGGGTGGCAAGAGCCTTAGCCAGTAACCTGAATCCCAGGGCGACAGATGCAGACCATCTCTGGCAAAGCTTCATGGTTTGTCGATCATGTCGTCCCAGGCAGACAGATACTGGATCCCCTTTGAATGACACCAGAAGCTTAGCCAATTGTTGAAGTCAATCATTTTGTCCTTATACTGTGGTATCATTCTAGACGAAGGCAGGATGCTACTCAGGGCTAGGGTCATACCTGCCTGGGCCACATGATCCAAGAGCTCTTCCATGTCTCTTTTCATGTAGTCCAGGGCGGTACACTCAAGTCATTCACTCCAACATGGACAATTACAGAGTCGTATTTGTACTTGCTGTGGAGTGACTTGAGTGCATGTGTTATGTGTCACATCCTGGCACCCGGCAGGGAACTGACTGTAATGTTCTCCTTTTTCAGCCTGGTGAGTGGGACATCAGTGTGCCTGACTATGGAGTCACCTAAGACTAAAGTGCTGGGTACGTTGTCTTGCCTTAGAGGCTGTTGTTGGGTGGTACAGTGGTGTTCTAAGCTATGTGATACTTTGGTTGTGATTGGTGTTTGTTTGCGTTTCAGCTTTGGAGGTCCTTGTTGCTTGGTCAGGTTAATGTTAAGGGCCCCTGCATATGTGTGTTTAGTGTTGCTATGTGTGGGTATTGGTGGTGAGGGTTTTGAAGGGCTATGTGTTGCTTGAGGTGTAGTGTGGGTGTTAACCTTCTCCTCTTGATTATCTAGCAAAATCTTGGCTGGAGAGAGCTTTGCTTCCAGTTTGGCTATGTAAGTACATCTCTCACAGGTTGTAATATTGGGTGGTAGGAGGAGAGGGTTGTTTGTGTACATGAGGCAATTGCTGCATTGCCCCAGTATGCCCAGATTCAAAAGGGTGGACAGGAGAAATCACCGGAAGCTGACCCTTGGGCATGCCTGGTTAGTTGCTTTTTTTTCCCTTAACTTGGCAAGGTACTTTGCAATTATAGCCTTAGTGCCTACGATTAATTTATCCTTATTAACAAGGAGATTTGAGTGTTTGTATCAGTTTAAGCCTTCCTAGTGCTTTCCAGCAGGTTTTAGAGCAAGTGCTAGTCACAGGGACTCCAACCAGAAAGAGTCAGGAATCAATGCATTCTGCTCCTGTTCTCACCAGGATCAGAATATAAGCACAGACTCCAACTGTCACCTATAAAGCAGTTATTAAGTTTTCTGGTGATCATCAGTCTCCAGGAAATAATGTAACTGCACTCCTTCTCTCACCAGGGGAAAACAGAAGCACTAATCCCAAGATGACTACTGACAGGCAGAATGTGGGCTCTTGCAATAACTGGTGGTCTTGCAATAGATGCTTAAAGGTAAGATGAAAAAAATGGTTTATCCTAAACACTGCAGTGTGCACTAGAGAAATTAGATGTTGGAACTATGAAAATTGTTTTCAAAATGAGGAATTAGCACTCCGAGATGCTCCTTTGCAAAGTTATTTACCAAAATATGAAAAAAAAATCATAATTTCCATAACCTATATTATAAACAAACAAAACAATTCAGATAAACGGAATATATGAAGCAAATGGGTTAAAAAGGTTACCTTAACTATTGGGGAGGATGCTTGTACATGTCATACATTTCAGTCATGTTTTTGCTATCTATCAGGTAACATATATTCCACATAATATAAACAAAAATCCAAAAAACACACAAAACACACACACACATATGCACCAAATATATAACTGTCTAGTTACGTGTGTGTGTGTGTGTGTGTGTGTGTGTGTGTGTGTGTGTGCGTGCACGCGCGTGTGTCCATGTGTAAGTTTTTGATAATGTGCCTGCATGAAAATGAGCCTGTGTTATATTTCCTACTTTAATTCCATATCTCTGTTACAGACCTGCCCTGTGCTTGGTGCAAGACATGCAGGCATGTAGCTAAGTGATACATCAGTTGCAGCATGATACAACTGGCTGCATAATGTCACACTCTCTAACCTAAAGACATGTATAGGAAGCAAGCTGAAAGGGGTTAGGTTAAACTGTATTGCATTGTTTTTGAGTGATATGTGGTTTAGTTACATGTCTGTGTCTGAATGTAAGCATGTAGTAGAATGGATTAGACTGTAAGTATGTGGTGACAACTGGAAAAAGTAGCTTGTAAACTTATAACTACAGATGGTAGCATATAATACACTTTATATTGCTAATACAGAATGGTACCTGACTGGTATATCACACACTACTGCTTTTTGCAAACACAGACCTTATTTTTGTGAGAATATAGACAATTACTATTTATAGCTGTATGAATGTAAAGCATAATTTTTCAGCCATACGTGCAATATTGAAACCTCATGACATCACAATACAGTTTCACACTACAAGTACCAGCCATTGTCCCTCAAATGAGTTGTTTGCTTTGTGGTACACCTTCTATCACAACACTTAGATGACACATGCAATGGTGATGATAATTTCACATGTTGATAAAGCCATATCACACACGCAGAGTACACGCAAATTCAGTTATGCAAAATGAGTCATAAGTAAATCTGCCATTAATGCTATCACCCAGGCCACTAAGAATACTTAGTGAAAAGCACAATAGTACTAACCTTTCACAGTTTGTCAATAAACACTGAAAGATAAGTTCCCTAGAAAATATCCATACTGCATGTGTGACCCAAAGTCTCTCTCTTACCTTTCACCATGTCTCACTTTGTGAGTAACAATAATACCAGATTTCAAACTATACAAAACTTCAGTGCAAAACAATAGTCACTTATGGTGCTTCGGTCTGGTGTGACAGCTCATTCCAGAATGTCATATAGCAGGAAAATTAATGTATAACTTCTACAAAGAGAATGCATTTAGACAACATTTTTCCTTTTCTAGGAAGTATATTACCTTTTAGCTTAGACAGCTGGGATTTCTATGCTTGGAGATGTTTACTTTGAAGGTCAGAAGTAATGGAACAGCATGGAATATACTTATATGCGACTGCTGTTTCCACTTGTGGCTGTATGAAATCCCCCCAAAAGCCTTTTATTCATCCGCGGACTTTTTCCTCCTTCCTTCTATCACACTAGGTAGAAATGCAAGCACACAAACATGAAGAGTTGTAAAGGTTAACAGCGGTCCCTTTAATATCTTCGCTCTTCCTGGAATCAGTTTTTACGTCAACTCCCGTTTGACACCACTACCGGTCGTGAGACACGCATTACTAATAATGCCAAACTATCTTGTTAAAATGAACTTTTAGGTTAAAAAGATTATGATTTTAAAATGGATAAGACCCCAATAATAAGCTTAGAGTTGTTTGACACCTGTTATGCCCCACTGGACAATAGGACTTTTTTGCTGGAGTGCTTTGCATCAGGCTTGTAGGTCTTACAAGAGAAAAACAAAATACTAATAGTTTAAGGGTGTGCTAATAGTCCACGGATGAATAAAAGGCTTTTGGTGGGATTTCATACAGCATTCACTAGCAGACTTAATAGCAGCAGTAATGAGGATCTTGGCACTGTTTCTAGCGAGCCTTTTGGTGGTTGCTGCGTGGGGTCAGTCGGTAAGTTTCACCAGTCGGATACACAAAAAGCTGTGCGATCCAGCTAGGAATTTACTGATATTATCACAGCTATCTTTGCTCTAAAGTAGAGTTACTTGACAACCCCCCTGGACAATAGGACGCTGAAAATTTTTGAAGGGTGTTTTGGGTGTATTAATACTTCAAGGGTGTGCATGGCGGAGAGAGCAGCTAGTCACGAGTTGACTCATCTCCATTTCAATGGCATTTTCAGTAGAATACGGTTCTAAGTTACCCATACCCATGTTACCGTACTGCAGTGTTACTGTCTCCTAACACTCCAACCACATCGTGAATTCACTCTCGCTCGCACTCATACACACAGATGGTCTCCTCTTCTTCACACACATACATTCTATTTTTATGCATGCATTTACTCACACAAGCAGACAAACATGCAAACACACACACACACACACGCGCACGCGCACACACACACACACACACACACACACACACACGCACACACGCACACGCGCACACACACACACACACACACACACAACAAAAATCACTCCTAGTAGCTATGGCTATAATGATGGAATATGCAAGCTTCAACATACATGCATACATACATGACACAGCCTTCTTGCAAAACGTGAACAGTACTGTCACCTTTGGAGAAAAAGTACTTGAATTCTGTTCCGATAGCAAATATCCATTACAGGTAAATCAGTTGCGGTGTGATCGTACTCTCCTCTAGAGTGATGAAATCAGCAAAGAAATAAAATCGAGGGATCCAGTAGCAATGCAGGTAATTTTTCCAAATGTGTGGAAAAAAGGGAATAGCTGCTGCTGGACCCTCTATTTATTGCGGCAGGACAATGGGAACTTACAACTGGGGGTGGAGGTGTTATGCAAGCGGTGGCTTGGTTTGTAAGAATCCAATTAGCTGCCACCGCTTGATGAGGAAACGCAGACAGAACTGGCTGTGCTGTAATCATGACAGGGAGCATTCAAAGCAGATTTTATCAAAAAATTCAAGAATTTGACATTTTACAATACCTCTTTTTAATAATTTTTCCAAAAACTTTACATTACAAAAAACAATAACTAAGTACACTAAGATTAGCATATCCTACCTTACTCACCTTTCCTGAACCACGACTCTGTATTTAAAATTATTGCCCAAATTAAATAATGTTCATTTTAAACTGTACTTAACTTCAGTTTACCTTATTTAATAGTTTATCCTATTTTCATAGTTTTGTATTTCTTCAATTTTCACTGAGTTAAATGTTTGCATTATACTGTTTCTTGACTTGCAATTTTCATGTTATTTAGTACACAAGGAAACAGTAGTCACATGAGAAATATGGGTTGGCATAACCCATATTTCTCATTTAAGATAGTTACCATGTAATGTATGCTGATTCTTGATCGCTACTTGGAATAACAATCATAGACCATAAGCATATTTAGCAAGATTTCAGTACTTTGCCATCTCACCATTTGACTGTCAATTTGAGTATCCTTTGTGTCCAGGAAAACTGTCCATATCAATCTGTTTTTAGATGCAACAAAAGAGGAGCACTTTTATCAAGAGGCATTTTGTAATAAAACAAAGGTACTTGTACAGGTTTAACAATATTCAAGCAAGCATCAAATCACTTGTTTCCCACTGCTGTAACAAACAGAAATATAACCTATCGAGACATTTGTATTGCCTTTAAGGCTAGATACATATCAAAGAAATGCTATTTCTTGACATTTAAATCTAACTACGGCGGTAGCGTTGTTACCTCATGCAAGAGGTTCTCCCGTTCGATTCTCTGCATGGCTTGGGAATGCCTTCTGTGTGGAGTCTGCATGTCCTCCCCGTGGTTGGGTAGCCTTCAAAAGACATGCGTGCGTAAATGGGCATGTCTTCGTTGAAGGTTGGGCATCGAGCTGGCACCTCGGCGTTTCATAAAAAAATTACTGCCAATCATTAGTGGGCCGGAGTTTCGCTGTGGCGACCCCTTACCAGGAAAAAGCCAAAAAGACAAACAAATCTAACACAAGAAACAGTTTGCAATACTTTGGAATTACTTATATTAACCAGCATATATACGTAATTACTACTGCACTTCTTCATAAGAATGAATTGTGTCATGCTTGACCCTTTAAAAGTGGGCTCTTGTCATGTTTTTCCTTCTTTTGAGGTTGTGTCTCACAATTTGGCTCCTTTATTTATTGGAGCTCCCCAATATATAAAAATAGACCATTTCAGAATTCTTTTTTATAACCATCAGTATTTTACAAGTAGTTTCTAGTACACACATATAGTATAACAAACATTTTATAGTCACCAAAATTTCAGTTAGAACGAGAGAGAATTGGTAACACTAATAGCACAACATAGTTCACTCATTTCTAGTATATTTGTAAAAGCAAAAGTAAGAGAAACATTATAACATTTATTTTCCAATGGCTGATTTGCAGTCTAAAATTACTTCCTATAGAATTTACTGAAGTTACAAGGGTTATGAAGCATTTACTTTAGCCACATTTAAAATCCCTTGTGACATAACTGTATAACCTGCTTCTTAAACAAAAGCTATTGGTAAACCAGTTATTACAAATTTTTGTTTCCTATATGACTATGACTTATACCATGTTAAGGCTTCTCAGATATTTGGCAAGAGCATACTTTTGCCAGCTGTAAGAAACTTGAATGATTCAGCTCTTACCTTGTTTTTCTTTTCTATGTGACAAAAATATGTTAATTTACAGTTCCTTTATTAATTTGGAGCTTTGTACCTCATGCAGCAATGCACGTTTACCTTCAAAAATGTTATTATATTATTTTATCAACAGAGTTGTTTTGTTTGTATCATTGCTAACTCATTGAAAAGTGTAAATACCTGGTATATAACAAACAAAACAGACCAGAACCTGATCTGTACTCTAGGAATGCAAGAATGTTTCCTAATGTAAAACCTGTTTCTTTTGAATTTCTATTATAGGTGAACATAGAATCCTTCTTAATTTCATTGTCCTAGTACATGTCTGATTATATATCTGCTGAATGTGTGGTCTAATACTTGTATTTCTTCTAATTTTCTACCCCTCCTAGGTGCTCTCCCCACCACTGCTAACCTGTAAGGCCAGTTCCTCCAGAAGGACGTTACCCTGCTGCTTACTAAACTGAAATTCTGACCTAAAAACTCTGCAACTTAAATTTTCTAAGGTTAATAACTCTAGAAATTTACTCTGTTGTTTAATTAGAAGTTATGTACCTACCATAACGTTCCATGTTAGTTGTCTTCTCTCGCCTTCTTTCTTGCTGGATGGGTTCGGAGCCGATCCTTGGCTCCGACTCGGCACTTGCTTTAGCTCGAGAACTCCTTTTACCAGCTCGAGGCAACCCTATATCCCATGATGCAAGGCGGAACTACCTCAGATCTCGTTTGGCAGCTAACTGACCCTGCTAAAGACTATCCTAACATAATTAGGAACCATGGTTCCTAAAAGAAGTCCTCATAACAATGCTCCAGAGGAAGCAATCTAATAGGAACTCTCCAAGATCTGTCCAGGCCAGGGGAAGGAGGGAGGGAAGAAAGAAGGCGAGAGAAGACAACTAACATGGAACGTTATGGTAGGTACATAACTTCTAAATGTTAAGTTGTCAATCTCACCTTCATTCTTGCTGGATGGGACCGCGTCCTAGCACCTGTATCCCGGGTGGCTCAATGGAACAGACTCTTGAGAACTGTGGAACCAAAACTGGCCCTATCTCTGGAGGCCAAATCCAACTTGTAATGAGACACAAATGTATGAGGCGTGGCCCAAGTAGCTGCTGCACAAATAGTGTCAATGGGAAGTCTATCCTGAAAGGCTACAGAAGTGGATAGACTCCTGGTCGAATGTGCTTTTGGCTTAGAAGATAGTTGTTTGCCCCTTAGAGAGTACACATAGGAAATGGTGGAAGTCAACCATCTAGATAAGGTCACTTTAGAAACTGGAAGACCTAACCTGTTTTCTGCATAGGAGACAAACAATTGGTCTGATTTTCTGATTTGTTTAGTCCTATGCAAGTAGTACCTGAGCTGACGATGAACATCCAAAAGTGCAGCTTCTGTTCAGCTCTGTCAGAATAGTTAGGAAAGAAAACTGGTAGATCAATAGATTGGTTAATATTGGTTTGAGATACAACCTTGGGAAGAAAGGAAGGGTTAGTTCTTAGCGAAACCCTATCCTTATGAAAAACCAGATAAGGTGAACGAATACAGAGGGCCTGAATCTCAGAAACTCTTCTTGCAGAAGTAACAGCCAGTAAAAATATAGTTTTCCACGTCAATAACTTTAAAGAACACGTAGCAGACGGTTCGAAGGAGGTAGAATTAGGGATGCCAACATTAAGTTTAGATCCCATTGCGGAGGAGGATGTTTCACAGGCGGTTTTAGGAGAAAACTCCTCTTAAAAGGCCTTGCATAACCTATGAGACATGATGTTATTGTCATGCAAGCCAACATGATACTTGGAAATAGCAGCCAGTTGTACTTTGACTGTAGATGACGAGGATCCTGAATGAAAAACCTCCGCCAGGAAATCCAAAACAGAATGTACAGGAGCGTAAAAGGATCAATATTTCTGGCGTTTGCCCAAATTGAAAAACGTCGCCACTTGCTAGCATAAATAGTTCTAGTGGACGACTTTAAAGAAGACACTAAAATGTCTCTGACTGAGTCAGAAATCATTGGTAGCCTGGCTAGGGAAGGAAGTGGAGCAACCAAGCAGTGAGGTTGAGAGAATGAATGGCCCGGTGCTGCTGACCCGACTGGTGGATCAAAAGATCCGGAACTGGGTCCAGATGCCAGGGCTGCACCAGAAGATGATGATGTAGAGACGGAAACCAAATTTGTCGAGGCCAATATGGAGCAATGAGGATCAATTTTGCTCTCAAAACGGTGGCTTTCTGAATGACTTGTGGAATCAATGGAAAGGGAGGAAAAGCATAAAGAAGTCCCCGAGGCCAATCCTGGGTTAGAGAGTCTCTCAAGGGTTGGCCTGGAAGGGGAAATAGTGTGAAGTAATCTGGGCACTTGCTGTTTTGAGGGGTAGCGAAAAGATCGCAACAAGGAGTGCCTCACTTCAGAAAAATCTGATCTACTACAGATTGATTGAGAGATCACTCGTGAGACATCAGAATAGATCTGCTTAGCCTGTCCGCCAATAGGTTGGACCTGCCGGGGATGTGCGTTGCTATCAGAAACCGCTGAGAAGAGATCGCCCATTGCCAAAGTCTGAGATCTTCTCGACATAAGGGATAATACCTGGTTCCGCCCTGTTTGTTGATGTACCAGACCACGGACATGTTGTCCGTCTGTACTGCAATAGTCCCTGTGGGAAGAAAGTCGTCGAGGGCTTGCAACGTTAAAAGCACTGCTCTCATCTCCAGGACATTTATGTGCAGATGGTATTCTATGGGTTGCCACGTCCCGTGGACCATCCTGCCCTGATAATGCCCCCCCCACCCGATCAGGGAGGCATCCGTGGTAACTGTGGCAACTGGAGGAGGGGGAACAAAGGGTCGGCCCTGATGAAGAAGAGGGGAAGATATCCACCATCGTAGATGAGCCCTGCACGACTGTGTTACCAAGATTTCGTGTCTCATAGGCAGATTGTGGTACGACCACTGCGTGAATAACATCCACTGCAGGAGACGCATGTGGAAGCGAGCCAGTGGAAGAAGAACAATGGCCGCAGCCATTAGGCCTAGAACTTTCAAGACAAACCTGGCTTTGATCTTGTTGCTTAGTAACAGAAGCTGAACAACTTTCTGGATGTCCAGAATCCTTTGATCTGTTAGCCTGGCTAACATTTTGACGGTATTTAACTCTGCGCCTATAAAAATGATAGATTGGCAAGGCAGCAGAGAGGATTTTTCGAAATTTACCGAAATTCCCAGTTTCTTGCAAAGCTGTAGGGTGTAGTCTCTGGACTGAAGAAGCTGATGCTTGGTGGTGGCGGAGAGGAGCCAGTCGTCCAAATAAGGAAACACCTGGAATCCTCGATGTCTCAGGTGAGCTGTGACCACTGCCATGCATTTGGTGAACACTCTGGGGGCTGAAGTGAGGCCAAAGGGCAGTGCTCTGAATTGGTAATGACTGGCTCCCAGCCGAAGCGGAGAAACCTTCTGGAGCGTCTGTGAATCTTTATGTGATAGTACGCATCCTGAAGGTCTATAGAGCACATCCAGTTGTCCTTGCCTAGAAAGGGCAGAATGGATTGCAGCGTGACCATCCGGAATCTTGCCTTCTTGACAGACTTGTTTAGTCTGCTTAGGTCTAGTATCGGTCTCCAATCTCCCGTCCTTTTGGGGACCAAAAAGAATCTTGAGTAGAAGCCGGATCCTACTTGGTCTGCCGGCACTGTTTGGATGGCTCTTTTTTCCAGGAGTTTTGAAACTTCCTGTCTTGCCAAATCCCTTTGACCGGGTGAGATGTCTGGAAGGGATTGTAGAGGTACGGGAAACCTTTCGAAGGGAATTTTGTAACCCTCGGATATGATCGACTGTACCCACTTCTCTTGGGATAGGGATTGCCAGGCTACTGGGTACAGTGAAATTCTTCCCCGACTGCCTCCAAGGGTGGACAGTCGGGCAACACCTCAGGGATGCTGAAAGGGCTTCTCAGGAAGAGACTCCCTGTTGCCCTGGTTCTGAGGACCCCCCCTGCCTCTAGGGCGGCGTCTATTATTGTTACCCCCTCTGCCTCTGGGGGTAAACTGACCACATGTGTCCGGTGTAGCTCCTTGGGCTTTTCGGAACCACATCTTCCCCCCCTTCTGACCCTTGGGATAAGGTCTAGAAGGAGTGGAAAACTGGACTCCAACGGCAGAAAGAGTTTTACCGTCCTGCTCACATCTGGTCAAAGCATCCTTCACCTGAGGTCCGAACAAAGCTGAACCGTCAAAGGGGGTGTTGGTGAAGGACGCCTTAAAGGGGTCCACAAAATTACACAGCCGCATCCAGGCTTGGCGTCTAAGAGCAACACCTGTGCCTGCGGCCCTGCTCGCTCCATCGGCCGCATAAGATATGAGCCGCATGGAGGAGTTAGATATGGAATTCAGGATAGCAAGCTGTGAGGCAATCTTTTCCTGAGCCCCAGTAGCAGAAGGATCCTGGACTACTTCTCCCAGTTCCTTGAGAATATCTCGTTGAAGCCTGGTGAAGGGACAAAGGTAATTCAGCGAACGCATAGCAAAGGTCGCTGAAGAAAACATCTGCTTCCCATACCTGTCCATGGTCCTACAATCCTTATTAGGAGGATGGACAGGCACTGAAGGATCCGCCAGTTCCTTCTTAGTGGCCGCCACCACCATAGCATCCACAGAGACACCTTTGGACAGGAACTGTTTATCCGAAGGGGCCGTGATGAACTTGGATGGTCTCCTGGGGACAGGTTCCACAGAATCTGGAGCCGCCCACGCCTTCCGAGCCACTACCTGCATGAGTGGGTCGAAAGGCGGAGACACCCAGGAGGTGGAGGGTCGGGATCCAAAAGCCTCCAGGTATACCGACTCATCCTCGGAGGGGTCATTGGAGGGCCAATTCCCCCTCTGTTTGAGGAGCTCAAGGATGTCTGAAAAGGAGACATCCTCAGAGGGGGACCGTGGGGAACCCTCCGACTCATCTAAGTCGGTATCAGATGTGGTAGACTCAGGGAAGTCTGTGTGTTTCCTCTTACACGTCCTCTTCCGAGGGGGTTCCCCTGCAGGGTCAGGAGAAACCTCGGAAGAGGAGGAAATTCCCAGTGGGGAAACCTGGGGCGATGGATCCCTGGGCCTGATAGCAAGAGGCTGGCAAGAGGCATCTGCAGGCACTGATGAGGGAGGAGCTAGAGGGATAGACCGTTGACCAGGCTCAGAGGCCAGGACACTCCTCATCACCTCAAAGGCTCCTCTCCCCGGGAGACCGGAACACACCCGCTCCGAAGAAACAGGAATGGTCGGCTCCAAGGAGAGAGAAGGCTCTGAGGCCGATGTCGGTGCCGAGCTTACCAAAGCCGAAGCCCCGAGAGGGAGAGCGGGGTTGGACAAGGGTCCGATGCCACTAGCCCCCTCGGAGCCGACAGTGGAAACCCGACGACCGGATCCCTCCAAGGAAGGTCTCAAGGAGGAGATCGGAGCCGAAGACAACGGAGCCGAAGGATGTATCAGCTCCGGCATCGAAACAGTCGCTGTCCCAAGAAGCTCCGGCTCCGAACTCTGGTGTGGAGTCGGAGGAGGAATCTCAAGAATCGGGCTATAGCGAAGTCTGTTGAGACGGGCTATGGAGCATTTGGGCCAGTGCCTGAGACTTCAACAGCCTGCTTACCACCCTCTCCAAATCGTGGTCAGACAGCCTGGAAGATCTCGAAGATCGGCTCCGATGGCTCCACTCCGACAAAAGAGGAGATCCCGGAGCCGAATGGATACTCATAATAGAGGGGGACCGAGATCTCTTACGGGTCGAAGCCATCGGAGCCGAAGTCCCTAGAACTCCAGATGGAGCCGAGGATTTCGGCTCCGATGCTGGATACAGCGTCGGCTCCAGCCGGAGCCGACAAGGCCACAGTAGTCAGGGTATCGGAGCCGGCCGGCACCGAACCCACTACTCGAACAGAAGAAGTATCGACTCCAGCCGGAGCCGATATCGGCTCCGACAGAGCCGGAGCCACCGGAGGAGGCTTGGACACTGTAGCCTGAACCTTCGGTGGCTTAAGAGGTTTTCCTGACCCTGACTTAGGAGGAGAACCTTCAGGTTTAAGTAAACCTCAGAGGATTAATTTGTTCCTCCTTTCCTGCAGGACTCTCTGGCTAAAAGCATGACACAACGCACAGGAGTCCTGCAGGTGCAAAGGCCCCAGGCAATAAACACAAGAAGTGTGACCGTCTGTCAGAGACATTTTCTGACAGCACTGGTCACACTTCTTGAAGCCTGAGACCTTGCCTTCTTTTGACATCCTAGAAGGGAAAAACACAAACAGTCCCAACAAACACACCAATTAATCCCTTACACAGACACACAGGAAGGGAATAACTTGGGGAACTAGGCCTGACTAAAAACTTTAAACTGAAATTTTTTTATAAAAAGTTTAAAAGGAAGGGAATAGGGTGGGCTGTAACTAAGTACAGATTAAACTAACACTAAAGGGAAAAAATAAACCCCTAACTACCCTTTTTCTTATTTTACCAAGAAAAAACTTACCTCAGCTGGTAAAGGAGACCTCTTTCGCTAAGCGGCAAACGAGATCTGAGGTAGTTCCGCCTTGCATCATGGGATATAGGGTTGCCTCGAGCTGGTAAAAGGAGTTCTCGAGCTAAAGCAAGTGCCGAGTCGGAGCCGAGGATCGGCTCCGAACCCATCCAGCAAGAATGAAGGCGAGATTGACAACTTAACATCTATGTTTGCTGAACTGAGTCTACAGCGCTAACGGGTGTCCCTAACCAGAACCTCAGGCCCCGTAACCTCTGTAGTCTTAGGCTAATTTCTGTAGTTTACTTTACCTGATTTTCTGTGCTCATTGGGTGAACATTCCCTATAGCCAATATATTTGGGATAAGAATGGTAGAATTAGATCAGTTAGTCCATAAAATAATTGTTCCTTCCAGTATGCTTTAGAAAAAGTACAGAAAAGTTTGTAGATTACTTAATTCCTCACTACTCAGCTTTTGGTTCTAAGATTCCTTGTGGTCTGGTTTAAGCCCTGCTAAGCTCAGACTGGCTCCGTGCCTCACCCTGCCCCCAATTCCCACCCACCCCTAGTGATGTTACATTTATACTAATCTTGTCCACTCCCACTCTTCTAGAACCAGTCAGCTTATTTCTCCCTAATCACTCCTACTCCTTCCCTACACTCCTTTCTCTATCATCCTCCCACCTACAGGTAATACTCTTTAGTTACATAGTTACTAAACTACATAATGACTTTAACTAAAACTATTTATTCTCCTTCTTGTTTTTTTGTTATTTCCTATCGATCTATGAAAATCATTATCATATAGGATACCAGTATTAAAAAAAAAAAACAAACATCCATCCCAATACTTTCCAAATGTAAAGACCACCTAATAAATATCCCAACACTGGACATCACTTCCTGTAATAACTCTTACTACACATGCACTCTAACCTAATAATAACTGGTGACATCCATCCTAACCCTGGTCCATCCACCCTTAACACAACAAGCCCCCTCTCAGCTCACCACCCCAAAACAACACCTATTAATAAGCCCCTCAACTCACTATTAGTTTGTCATCTTAACATCAGAAGCCTAAATAACAAAGTGCATGAACTACATGCCCTCATAGCCACCCATTCCCCTGATATACACTGTCTATCAGAAACTTGGCTAAAACCTTCAACTTCTGATAATGAAATATTACCACCCAGTTATAATATTCTTATGTTACACAGGTCTACTAGGAAAGGAGGTGGGGTAGCTGTACTTTATAAATCTTTTCTCAATGTTTTCATTGACCCCTTACATCCTTGTCCAACAAACAATGTAGAAATGCTATCCA
The DNA here is from genome assembly GCF_019279795.1 of Protopterus annectens. NCBI lineage: Eukaryota > Metazoa > Chordata > Ceratodontiformes > Protopteridae > Protopterus > Protopterus annectens. The sequence goes on along the minus strand of NC_056731.1, from coordinate 503,381,472 downwards.
TTAAACTGCAAATAAACAGTAACAAATGTATCAGGATTGTATGCCTGTATATCCCTCCTGGGAACAATGTAACTACCCTAGAATGTATCCTCAACTCATGGTCCAGTAACTGCCCTCAGGAAACAATAGTACTTGGTGATTCCAACATAAACTGGAACACCTGCTCCTCTGAATCATCCTCCACCCAAATTAACCTCTATGGATTTACTCAAACCATTTTAACTCCTACCAGGATAGGTAAACCTATCAATAAAGAAAGTATACTAGACTGGATACTTATTAATTTCCATCCCCAATTGTATACCTCAGGTACCCTTCCTGATGATTTGAGTGATAACTTCCTTACCTATATAATTAAGCATAAAGCCATAGAACACCATAATCTCATTCTCAGAACTATAAGAACCACAAAAAACTTCAACCTACTCAACTTCCAAGAATAACTTAAATCTTGTAACTTGTCAGACCTAAAACAACTACTCCTCGAAGAAGCTGTAGCTTACTTCAATAATACATTTCTTGAAATCTTGGATTATCATGCTCCCATATGCTCCATCAGAGTACAATCAAAAATTGCACCATGGCTTACTAATGAAACCGAATCTAAAATTGCTCTTAGAAATAAAGCCTGGACCCTATGGCACACCACAAAAACTCCCCTAGATCAAACTAGGTATCAACAGCTAAGAAATGAAACCAAAAGATATGCCTCACTTGATAAGAAAAACTATTACTTCATTTACAACAGAAAAATCATAACAACCCAAAAAATTCTGGGCAAGTATAAATAGACTAATGCACCCAGGCCAAACCTCCACCCCACCCCCTGCAGCCACCTCTGATAAATTACCCAAAGATGTTGCAAACATCTTCAACTGCTTTTTCACTGAGACTATCCAATCCCTAGCTAGTCAATTACCTCCTACCTCCCCTATTACAAATCTCTCTATTTCTAATTACCAACTCTCTTTTAGATTTCGTCCAGTTGATACTTCAATTATTCAAGCTCTACTCAAAAAATTAAAACCCACGACCTCATCAGACGACTGTCTCCCCACCGAGTATCTGCAAAAATCTGCTGATGCTATAGCCTATCCTATTTCCATTCTTGTCAACCGGTCCATAGCAGATGCCTCTATCCCCTCCATCTGGAAGACATCCTGTGTGATTCCACTCTATAAAGGTGTAAATTCCACCAAACTATCCAATTTTCGTCCAATAGCCGTATTGTCTCCACTTGACAAAATTTTGGAAAAATGTATCCGTAAACAGTTAATGCATCATCTTATTCAAAATAATTTACTGTCCAGCTCCCAGCATGGTTTTAGGCCTCATCACTCCACCACTACAGCCCTCCTTGCTTTCTCTAATGCTATAAATCATAACTGTTAAAATAACAAACTACCCTCAGCCCTCTTCTTAGACCTATCCAAGGCATCACCATATATTAATCCAGACCCTAAAAACTGCCTACTTAGACATGACTGCTCTCCATTGGTTCCAATCTTATTTGAATGCCAGACAGCAGGCAGTACTATGGCAGAATAAACGATCTGTCATCTTACCTAATTCGCTGGGAGTTCCCCAGGGATCCATACTGGGACCCCTTTTGTTTTCTATATTCATTAACGATCTCCATACTGTCATACCAAATGCAACATACAGTATGCAGATGACTCCACTCTGATATGTTCACCTTCCTCAGTCAGATCTGTGCTCCGAATCTCAGTTAACTTTTAACACAGTTGAAAAATGACTTTCTGACCATCGTCTGATCTTAAACCCTAATAAAACTAAGCTGCTACTTTTTACCCCCACCTATAGGTCTAACCCCCTATAATTTTCTATATACTCTAACAATGGCACCACAATCTCTCCTGACACCCATCCAAAACTATTAGGAGTTAATATCGACAATAACCTTAAATTCGACATACACATTTACAAAACTATTAAAATCATTAATAAAAAACTAGGGTCACTTTACAAGATCAAGCCTTTCCTTACATCAGCCGCTCAAACTGCCATTGCCCGCTCTCATTTACTTTCAACCTTACTATATGCTTCCCCTCTACTGACTAACCTAGGTAAAACAGAATTCAATAAATTATCAGTTTGCTACAATCACATTGCCAGATTTGCCACTGGCATGCCTTACAAGACACATCACTGTACCAATCTAAAATCTATTGGGTGGCTGGAATTACCTTCCCTAATCCAGCTTAACCAGCATCAGCTGTTGCCTATAAAGTTTTACACCAACCGGGAAAAAACCCAGTACTGAAACCCATAATTTACCCCTACAGCAATCTGAATACACTTCGATCTTCAAATAAACTACTTGTCCAAACTATCAAAGCTAATAATGCAGCCGGTGCCTCACTGTTTACTAACTATGTAGGTAAAATGTGAAACTCCCTTCCAGCAAATATTACCCTAGAACCCTCCATAAGGCAATTCAAGCATAGTCTAAAACTACCCCTTAAGTTACACTGGACCTGCTCATTTTTATTTATTTTTTATTTTACATTTGTTAACTGGGCTAGTCCAACTGGATATATTTACATTTTCAGCAGAGGCCTGGGGAGAAAAGCTCCACAGTAACATTTAAATGTTTATAATGCATGATTATATGAGAAAAAATAAAAATGCAAGACAAAAGACATGTTCTAAACCTGACTAATACATTTTTTTATTGTAAAGGAATTACTCCAGTGTTTCTCAAGCACATTTGAGACTTACAGACCTCGATTTATGTAAACCTGTTGATTACTAATGTATCTTTTGCTATTCTAAAATACTTGTAAATATTGTTTTTTGTGCCTTATTTTTGTATGTTTTATGTAGTAAATTATGTATTTGTTTGCACTTTGGAGCTTTTCTCCCCAGGCCTCCTCTGAAAATGGACATATATCCATTCAGACTATCCCAGTCAACAAATGTAAAATAAATAAATAAATAAAAATTATTTAACTGTGTATTTGGCCTTTTTAGTTTTGAAGAGTTCAGCTCGAGGGAGAAGGAAGAGATTGGATAGTTACTTATCAAAATGTCCGTGTAGGCAACTGGTTCCTTTTAATATTTAATGTAACACACACTTCATCTCATTTTTAGGTTCCCCCCTTCATTTAAGGGAACCTAATGTCCCATCTGTACTTTTGTTTCTTATTTATTCATTTCAGATTTGTCCCTTGCACCATTTCTTTCCAATTCTTCCTATTGAGGGTTTTTCAGGTTATAACATCTGGCAGTTCATTGAAGATTTTCATAAACAGTGCTTTGATTCTTTGGCTGATTTGATCATGTGATTAACATCCTTGATTTTTTTTTTTTTTTTTTTTTGGTATTAAATAAGCACAGAATGGAGACAATTGCTGTATTTGCTGTTTTATTTGGAAGGGTAAGTCCAGTGCAAACAACATTTTGCTTCCACTTCATGAAACTGATTTTTTTTCTTTGCTGCCATTAGAATTTTATAAACATCTTTTCTGATTAAGAAACTTAGCAAAAATTTGTCTTGGTTTGTCCAGGTTTTGTGTTTTGCAAACAGCTCGGTGTGCTCTTTCGATCACCATCTCATCCCAGCTTCTGAATCGTTCTCTAAAAGGTGGCCTATGATTTGTTTTACTGTTTCTTTTAGTTGTACTTGTTTCTATTTTTCTGGGATACCTCAAACTAGTATAATGTTCCTCCTACTTCTTGCTTCCAAATCAATGATTTTTTGCTGCATCTCATGGATCTTCTTGGCATTTGTTTTATTTTCTTTTTGAATTTGATATATTTTTATTTCATGTTTGATATTTTAGCTTCCGTTTTTTCCAGTTGGGAAGCTATTTGACTTAATGTGTTTCCAAGCTCTAAAAGTTGGCCTGAAAAGTTTGTAAAGTCTATTTGGAGAGGTAGTAATGCAGATTTTCAGTCATTTAGGTTGGATGTTTGCTCCACTTTAGATTTTGTAGAGAGTTTCAGGTTATCCTGTTTTGTGTTTTTTTTCCTTTTAATTACAGTTTATTTTTCAGGTGTATCAACTTACAAGTATTTAGTTTTAACCGTCCGGTCTTCTATTTCGGTTCTGCTCATGATTTTGGTCAGCTCGGCATCTCTTTCTTTTTCTCTTTCCTTCTATTCGACTGTATTAGGCCGTTATCTCAGATTCATACTGGCATGGATTGCTTTGAAGAAATTTTATTTAATATTTCTCCAGATACTCAATTTAACTCTTCACTGGAGGCATTGTTTTGGTTGCAGATGTGTTATTTACCAAAGAGAAAGTTTTCAAACCTTATTTTTTTTAGCTTTCAGTAGTTTTATTTGTTGTTTTTGTGCAGCTGCGATGTTAAGGTGCTCACCGGAATGCCACCATCTTGGAACTTCTTTGAACAATACAGAATTCAGGTTCAGTAATAGTATCTTTCCTATTTAATAATGTAGTATTTTTCCAAGGGCAGGTCTACAGATTCCTTTAGAAATATTCCAGCTTGTTTCCAGCCATTTACATACTATATTATATACCCTTTCTTATATTCATTATCTCTTTAGATAAGTATAACCTTTATATTCACCATGTAATTTCCCTTTTAATTGTCAGATATTTTTAGTCAATGGTTTGTCATCTTATCCTCAAATTACCTTAGCTAGCTAAGTAGGCAAACTTTACTGATTATACTGTGTTGACACAATATGAGTGCTTTCCTAGAATGGTCTTCCCTTTTAACATTCCCCTTTTGCTGCTCATTCACCTTATATTTTCCTTTTAGCTACTTACTGGTGTCTTGATTTTATCTCTAACATTTCAGTCTGTCTTATATCCTTGCCTACATTCATCATTACCCCTCCCCACATATTCCACATGTCTGATTAACACAGCTGGATTAAGCACTGATATTAGCTAATTATCCACCATTTATCCTGCATCCACCCTTAGAAACTTCATTTAACTTCTTCTGGTTACTTTACATTCTAACCTAAGTGTGAATTCTTCCTGTCCTTTCCTAAGAGGCATCCCAACAGGAGTGAAAGAGGTATTTGGCACCCTAGATGTAGTCGTTCTTTTACCCATACTTGCTGCAGCTTCACACTACATGAGGCTTGATAATCACCATAAAAAATTCTAACATACTGTCTGTCATACATCATAAGGAGCTGACTAACATCTTCTGTCTTGCTTTTCCCTACAACTGGAAGGGACAGCCACTACACATACAATCACTACCCTGTTTGCTCCACTCAGTGTCGGAGTTATTCCCTTTCTTCATTCACCCATCTATCATTCACATCCACTCATTAGTATCCTGTATTATCTTACTGGTCTTAGCTTGCTTTTGCTTTCATCCTATTATTCAAATCCAGCAAACAACCTTTGATTCCTTTATTGTCAAGAGTGGATAACATAGGTGTTATATAATTCTTACTGACACCCACCCCCCGATTAATATTATAAGCATTATAGCCAATATTAAACAAATAGTTAACCTCCATACCTTTAACATAAGCCCCCAATATCAGTAACAAGCCTTCATATATTTTTCTTCCTCAAAATCAAATCTGCCCTCCTAAAATAATTATTAAGCTAATACACCGAATTATTAACGTACAGAGAAAAAAAAACATTTTTACTAATGCAAACTACTTTTCATTAATGCAAACCATCTTCTAACAATTATTCCAGGTTTAAAATTTACTATATTAGTTCAAACTAACAAACAAATTAGTATTTGCCACCTCATCCTTTTAAATAAAGCGAACTAGGCTCAAACAAGGGTGCTTTTGTTTCACATTTTCGGTAGTCTCCTTCTCCTGTAAAACACCTCTTTCAGGTACATTGTTACATTTGTTAATCATGCTTATCAGCTACCTGATTAAGCAACACCATAGGGCAATATAACTTCATAAACAGAATAAATTTAGCAAGGCATAATAATCCATTATGCACAAATCTTTACAATGGTTTACAGTTTTCAAATAAGTTGCTTCTTGTGTTCTATAATTTTAAACATGAACCAATACATTAACTCTCACAAACAATATTTTCTTTTGGAGCAGTATTGGAAGCATAATTCTTTAACCCCCCCTCCCAATTTAAAAATATTAACCATCTATAGAACCCTAACCAGCATGTTCTATTTATGTCAGACGGAAAATTTAAATCTTTTGATCTAGTGTTTCTACTGCTTTTTGTTTTGCAGATATGCAAAAGGTCCTTTGGGTGGATCTGAGGATGCCTTATATGCCAGGCATAAATCACCTATCAGTAATCTGTAGGAGACAGAATATAGAGATAAGGCCTTAGAATGCAGGACAGTGTGTTAGTATGCTGGATTCCCATGATGAGGAACCTCTGTCGGCATTCAAACTGTTACAAATGCTTAGTCAGGTACATGTACTCAATAATGGGTCTGATAAGGGCCAAGTAAAGTGGTACTATACCTTCCTTGGGCCTAGATTCCATACCCTTACTTATAAGTTGGACAACATAAGAAAACTTTCTTACTATCTTGGCTACATGTTGACTGATGGTCAGATTACTTTCTACATATATTCCCATATGTCTTACTACTGTGTCAACTTTTAGAGGTATTTTATCGATGGAGTAATTGGCTTGTGTAGACATTTTCCCAAAGAGCACTAAAATGCATTCTTGCTGGTGAGTGTTAAACCATGGCTTTGGCATCAGTCATTTATCTGTGTCAGACCCTCTTGCAGGATGTTAGTGTCATGGGAGTGATAGCTCCCAATTTACATTAATCTGCATACTTAGTGAGACAGAAGCCCTTGACTTTAGCTTTGACTTCCGAGAAATAGATGTCAAACAGGAGCAGGTGCAGCACAAACTTCTGAAGTACTCCACTAGTGAAAGGTCTCTTAGTGGAGGTGGTCTCACAAGTTCTGACTTCTTGGGCCCTATCTGTGAGCCAGCTGGCAGTCCAGTGAGTTATGCAAGGATTTAAGCCTAGTTTGATGATTCTTTCAACAATACCCACGTGGGGGATCATATCAAACAACTTAGTCAGGCCAAAGTAGGTAAGTATGCACTGCCCTTCTCTCATCCATGGCCTTGTTGAACCTCTCAAAGAAGTCTACTAGGTTAAGTAGGCAAGATCTTCCCTTAACAAAGCCAAACAGGGATGGGTCCAGTGTTTGTAGGCTACAAATGACCTTGTTGATCATTTCCCTGATAATTTGTTCCATGGCTTTGCATATTAGGCTTGTCAGACTAATAGATTTGTAGTTTCCAGGGTTGTTTGGTGGATATCCCTTGAGAAGCGGGATGACTGTTGCAGTCCTCCATTCAATTTGTGTGAAACCTGTTTTGATGCTGTAGTTGAAAAGTACCTCAAGTGGTCCTGAAAGGTCATGTGTTAAGCTGTTTAGGAAACAACCTGAAATACTGTCAGGGCCCACTGATACAATGACCTGACACATACCACTAAGACCTACCTTTTTGCTATTTGTGGGGGGGGGGGGGCATGCTAGAAGGGATTTTGCAGGGGGTAGTGGGAGGAGTAGGAAGTAAAGTTTGAGTTGAATTTGTCAGCTAATTGATTCGCTATTTCTCTCTCTCTGCTCAGTGAAGGTGGTGCCTTTTAGTACCAGTTCAGCATACTGCTGTGTGTTACCTTTAAGGTTTCAGCCATAGCTCAATAAGGCCTTGTGGATGTCCTTAGCCTGAGAGGCTATCCTGGCCTTGTGGAACTTACTTAATCCTTTTAGCTTCTTGTTTAGTTTAATCAGCGAGCTCTTGTCTTTATGAGAGTAGCTCTTCCTGAATTTGGCCATGACTTTTTCCTTTTGTTGTATACTTGGTTAAGGTTGGGATTCCACCATTGTGGTCAGCTTTTAGAGTTTATTATGGACTTACTTCTGGTAGGTACAGCCTCTATTCAGTTTCTGTGAATAGTTTTACATATGTTGCTGTGATCTAAGGGTTTGGGTGGCATTGGATTTTGACAAACTGCCATTCAGTAAGATGCTGAATAGTACCACTGTTACAGGTTTACTCAGGTTTTTCGAGATGATTTTTATTTAGAAGGAGACAGCTTTGTGATCCGATCTCACCAGTGAGGACATGATGTGGGGTGGGGCGGGCACTCCCCCATATTGATGAGTAGTATGTCCAGTATGTTTGAACCTCTGGTTGGAGTGCACACTATCTGATCTAAACTATTTGTGTTAATAAAGTCCAGGAAACATTGTGTCTACAAGTTTCAGGCATTGTGCATTTCCCGGTCGATAGAGAGGTAGTTAAATTTCATAATGAATAGAGTATTTGGTTGGATGGTGAGTATCTCTAGTTGGTCTAGGCATGAGTTATGAGATTCTTGTGGCACAGATGGTGACCTATAGTTAGCTAGGATATGGAAAGAGACTTTATCTATAGTAACTTGTACATGGATGATCTCCAGGGCATCTTTCTGTTTAACCAATCTGGAGGTATATTTTTTATTGACGTTGTAGATCGAGACACTTCAGACCCTGGATGTGGTGCTGTTGGTCTTAATGTGTGGAAGGTGCCGTAGCCTTATACTCTTGGAGAACGTTCTGTGGCTTTAAACAAAGTCACTATAATGGCATAGAGGTCTATAAATTCCAGAAAAAGGAGAGCTTGTAGTGTGTGGAGTTTCCTGTTGTGGCTCTTAGCACTGAGCAGGAACACCTTAAGGTTGCTTTGTGTTTTTTTGTTTTGTTTTTTGCTGTGTTGGAAAGTTTGTAATTTAGGCACTGCCTAAAAAAGGCTCTAAGGGGGTGGATAAAAAATTTAGCCAATATCCAAAATAACGGGGGTGGAAGATAAGTATGTGACACATATTCAGAGAAATCCATAAAGTCTTTTTTATTTAGTCCTGAGGTATGTGTCAGGTCATTACCAGCTACATGGACTATGTTGTTGTTGTGTCTTTCGGCTTATTCCGGTTAGGGGTCACCACAGCGGACCTCCAGTCTGCTAATGTTTGGTAGTGAATTTTTTCGTGCCGAGTTACCAGCCCTGATTCACAACCTTCAATGAAGGCACGCCCATTCACACATGCCACCACAAAGAAGATGCACTAGCTGAGAATCGAATGGGACAATGTCTTGCTATGAGGCGACAACACTACCGCAGCACCACTAGCTACATGGACTATGATAGAATCATATTTGTAGCTGTGGTGCAGTGACTTGAGTATGTGCATGATACTACAGATTCTGGCTCAAGATAACCAGCTGACCATTATCTTCTCTTTGTCTAGCTTGGTGATTGGGGTATCTGTGTGTCTTACAATGGAATACCCTATGACAAAAGTCCTAGGAAAAGTGGGGGACTATTGGGTGTAGATTTATGTGTGTTTTTTTTGTTGGTTTTGATGTGTGCTTTACAGATTACTGTGGATATGCACTGTTGTTAATATACTTAGAAGGTCTTTGAGGTTTGAGAAGTTTTCTTTTAAGAGCCTCAGCATAAAACTGTTTGTGCGTGTGGTGAGTAGTACATGTGGAGGTGCGTGTGTGTGTGTGTGTGTGTGTGTGTGTGTGTGTGCTGAGCAGTATGCGTGGAGGATGTAGTATGTGTGTGTGTCCTTATCTACCTTGTTTGTATGCAAAAGTTTTGCCTCCAAGGAAGTCGTGTATGTACATCTCTCGCATTTCTTTAAGTATTGAATAGGTGCTTGACACATGAGACAATTGCAACGTTGTCTTAAGATGCCCATATCTATCACGCTGGCCACAGACACAATTGGAAATTGCATATCCATGTTGTCCAGACCTCTATTAGGGTGGTCTATTACAGTTTAAAGACTGGGTTTTACACAGTCTTCCTCACTGTCTTGTACTGCGTGCCAGTGATGCAGACAGAGCAATATACTCCATCAGTCTCAAGTTCTTCTTCCCAACCATCAGAAAATCAAATCATCAGTGTATAAACATTCAATGTAATCCATTAGTGAGTGTGTGTGTGTGTGTGTGTGTGTGTGTGTGTGTGTGTGTGTGTGTGTGTGTGTGTGTGTGTGTGTGTGTGTGTAAAATAAATGTAAAAAAATCTGCGTACCTCTGTGCGTTACTTCACCCTACTCTAAAATGCTCTATTCTTTTTTCCCCTTTTCTCAAAGGTCTAGGTAATCTAGTCACTGGATAGCTAACAAACTATATTTCAAGACCCAAATTTCACAGCCACAGACTCCCCACCCAAAACCCTTTCTTTATAGCATTGACACAACCACATCCTACAACTACATAAAGCATAGCTTATTTGTCTTTTACTTCATGATAAATTAAAGTTGCACAATTTAATTACCTTTCTTCGACTCCTTTCTGCAAAGTTACTTAAAGTATAGGGTCTATATCAGTTCATCGATGGTTTGTTTCCATGAGGCTTCATTCATCAAGCATAATACAGCAAATGTTCACTTCAGAGAATGACTTACCCCGGGGAAAGGAACAAGTTGACCAGCATTCTGATTGTCACACACACAGCACAGAATTTCAAAACCTACCCATGTGGGGGTCTGTGCTCCCCGCACTCCCTCAACTATCTATCTATATATATATATATATATATATATATATATATATATATATATATATACATACACATACATACCAAGAATAAGCCAATAATCAGCACAATAAATGCAACTCTGATAAAGTCCACCTTAGTGTGGATGAAAGCACTTAATGTTACATGAGATTTTATGGTTTAACATTAAAAGTGATTGATTTTACCACTTTTGGCATTGGCATTGTGCTTGGTCTGAATCTGTTACATTTCAGTGTTCTTTTTGACTTTTATGGAGTTTCATATATATACATATACATAACTCCGAGACTGCACTACAGTGGGTAAAGGGGCAAATTTCTTATGATGACCAACCCATTCCTTTCACTGGGTAAGTCGTTCATTGAGGTGAACATTCGCTGATGTGGACTTTCACTGTATTACGGTCGATGAACAAAGGTTCGCAGAAATGAGCCTTCAATGTGATACAGACCCGAAGTATGTTGTGAGAACAAATGTAATTTACTTATCTAGTCTACTCAAAATTAATCAAATATTATATGCACAAAAATTTTTCCATTTACTTTTCCCTACTTGTGCACAAAATTATTTTCACCTTTATGTATATAAGGTTCTGAGCCCCCCAAGCCTTTCTGTGTTGGAGGGAAGCCTTCTAGCTTATCAGGGGAGTGGTAAGCACTAGGTAACCTGTCTACCACATAAGGAGTGGTTCTGGCCCAGAAATTGTAATTATTGGCCGTTTGGGCAATCTTCCATCTCTCTCTCAACTTTCTGATTTCAAAGCCTGCATTTGTACTTGTTTCTGTCCTTTAACTTGTCTAGTGCAGATACAGATTCTTAGTTTTAGCACTTAAATTTGCTTATTCATGCTCAGCACTTGTTTAGAACTTGTAAGCACTAAATACGCTACTAATTACTATAGCACTCGATCTTCCTCATTACCTAGAGGAAAACAGTTTTTGTACTTACTTTTCTCACTTGCTTAGAGAAAAACAGCTGTTGTACTCACTTTCCTCACTTATCTAGAGGAAAATAGTTTTTTTATTCAGGCATGTCCAAGGGTCAGCTCCCAGTGTTCTCTCCTGTCTATCTGATTAATCTGGGCATCTTGAGGCAATGTAGAAATTGCCTCATGTACACAGACAACCCTCTCCTTCTACCACCCAACACTACAACCTGTGAGAGATGCACTTATCTAGCCAAACTGGAGGTAAAGCTCTCTCCAACCAAGACCGAACTTGACAGTCATAAGGAGAAGGTAAACATTTGCACCACACCACACTCATCATATAGTCTCACTAAATCTACACCACCAAAATCCACACACAGTAACACAAAAACATTCACAGAGGCTCTCAATAATAATCTGTCTAAGCAACATAGACCTCCAAAGCAGAAACGCAAGCAACCTCCATCCCCCAACACAACCCAAATGACAAATAGCCCACAGACTCAGTGTGCCACTCAACCACAGCCAATAAGGCAAAACAATGTACCCAACACACTAGTCATAGGTGACTCTACAGTCAGGCACACTGATGTCCCACTCACCAGGCTAGACAAGGAGAAGGTTACTGTCAGCTGCCTGTCGGGTGTCAGGATCCGCCACATAACCCACGCACTGAGGTCACTCCACAACAAGTACAAATATGACTCTGTCATTGTCCATGTTGGTGTGAATGACCTGAGACGTACCTCCCTGGACTACATGAAAAGAGACATGGAAATGCTCTCCGATCTTGTAGCCCAGGCAGGTATGACCCTAGCCCTGAGTAGCATTCTGCCATCGCCCAGAATGATACCGCAGTACAAGGACAAAATGATTGACTTCAACAATTGGCTAAGATTCTGGTGTCATTCTAAGGGGATCCAGTATATGTCTGCTTGGGATGACATGGTCGACAGACCACGATGCTTTGCCAATGATGGCCTGCACCTGTCGCCCCTGGGATTCCGGATACTGGCTAAGGCTCTTGCTGCCCCTATAGTGCCTTTTTTAAGCAGGGTTCAAATAACAAATTCACCACCATAACAGGAACAGGCAAGCAAAAACTGAAGGTAATGCTACTCAATGCTAGAAGTCTAAATCTCAAAATGCACTCACTCGAGGCATTCCTTAAAATGGAGAATATCGATATCTGTGCAGTGACTGAGACCTGGTTCAAGGCTCCAGAGAGCACCCCTGCATTATCAGGCTATAACTCATGCCACACTTTTCGGCCATGTAACCTGGATTGAAACACCAAAAGTGTGTCCATATCCATTAAGGATATCCAAACCTCCAGGCTAGTTGCTCAGCATAATGCATCCGAGGTTATACAAATGCAACTAACTCTGGGCAAAACTGCAATCCAAATTGTAGCTTGCTATAGATCCCCCACCATGCCCCAGGATTCCCACTCCTCTTTTCTTGATGTACTGGAAAATATTAGGGTTCAACCAAACACCCTTATAATGGGTGACTTTAACTACCCCAACATTAACTGGGAAAACTACTCGTGTACCAACTCCTTAGCTCAACGCTTTCTGGAATTCATAAACTCCAATGCCCTAGATCAACTTATCCACACGCCCATCAGGGGCAACAATATCCCAGACCTAGTCATTACCAACATGAGTGACCGTTGTTCCACACCTGGAGTCAACTCCTCGTTGGTCCGATCCGACCATAAGGTTATCACCCTTGATATCCACATCCCGCTCCCACCCCCCATTAAGGAAACCACAGTAAAAACATTTCTCCAAAGCAAACTTCATGCTTCTTAAGACAGAAGTGGTGAACTTCATGACACCCATGCAGATGGACAATACAGTTACAACTGCTGAATCCTACACAAATGCACTCTATAAGCACTTACATGAGTGCATGGATCGTGCTATCCCAAACAGAACCAAGACGCTATCCTCCAAAAAAAGGAAGCCAATCTGGTGGTCCCCTGCCATAAACAAACTGTACAACAGAAGGAAGAAACTGTTGCAAAAGAGAGTAAAATCCCATGAGTGGAGGAGCTCCCTGGTCAGCCTCAGTAAGAAGGTGAGATCCCTTATAAGATCCTCCAAAGCTAGCTACGAAAACAAAATCTCCATTAAATCCAAGGACAACCACAAAGCATTCTATAGCTATGTCAAGAATCTAGATGGCAACACCCAAATCTACAATGAGTTACAGCACAAAGGCACGAAAATTACAGAACCAACTTATTGCCAACATCCTGGCAGATTGGTTCAGTGCTAACTTTACCCCCCTCTCACCGCCTAAAGGGCACATATCTATACAGGAAGAATGCAGAGTCCCTGTAATCACAACTACGCAGGTAAAAGCTACACTCTTTAAAGCCAAAAACACAGCATCCATGGGACCGGACAACATCCCAGGCTGCATTTTACATGAACTTCAGAACTAACTGGCTCCCCACTTAAGCACCATGTTCAATAATAGCCTCGCATCAGGCTTTGTGCCCACTGAATGGTGCACAGCAACAGTTATCCCACTCCACCAAGTGGGAGCCACCACTGATCCCAGGAACTATCGACCTGTTAGCCTGACGAGCCTGGTCTGCAAGGCCATGGAACGTATCATCATGGAACTCATAAACAAAGACATTGGTAACCTCCAAACTCTGGATCCCACCGAGTTTGGGTTTGTGAAAGGCAGATCATGCCTCCTGAACCTGATCAACTTCTTTGAGGCAGTCACCAAAGCCGTGGATGAGGGTAAGGTGGTTCACACAGCCTATCTTGACCTCGCCAAGGTTTTCGACACCATCCCCCATTCTGGAATTATAGCTAAACTCACTAAACTAGGTATAAATCCCTACATCACAAGATGGGTTGCCAACTGGCTCACTGACAGAACCCACACTGTAAAAGTTGCAGACTCCAAATCTGACCTCAAAGCAGTGACAAGTGGAGTACCACAGGATTCCGTCCTGGGACCTCTCCTGTTTGGTATCTACTTCTCTGAAGTACAGGCAAACACAGAAGGCCTCTGGCTAATGAAGTTCGCAGATGACTGCAAACTAGGAGCTATAGTCAAGTCCCCAAATGATGTGGACATCCTACAGAAGGGCCTCACTGAGACAGATGCCTGGTGTCAGAGCCATGGCCTCAAGCTCAATGTCAAAAAGTGCAGTGTCATCCCCTTTGGTAAAAACTCTGTACCCATGAACTACAACATAGGTAGCAATCTACTTAACACTGAATGCGTGATAAGAGATCTTGGGACCCAGGTGGACAGTAGTCTCCCCTTTGATAGTCACATCGCCACAGTAGTCAGGAAGTCCTTCTACGTGGCACACCTCATCATAAAAGGGTTCTCATCCAGGAAAAAAGAGGTCATTGTTCCCCTCTACTTGTCACTCATTAGACCCATTATAGAGTACAACGCCCCTTTTGGAATGTACCTCACAAGACATCTGCAGCAACTGGAAAGGCCACAGAAGTACCTCACAAAGAGGATTACTGGCCTCAAACAAATGCCCTACACTGACCACCTCAAAAAACTCCAGCTTTACTCCGTAGCATATCGCCTACTCCGAGGTGATCTCTGCCTAACATATAAAGCTATGTCAGACCCAGAGCTGTTGGACATGCTACACCTAAAGAAATCCCAATCCCTCCGAGCTACATGCTCTAGGGACCTAAACCTTGTCACCACATTAAACAGGACATGCTGGAGGGATAGATTCCTGTCCCAGAGACTTCCCATACTCTGAACAAGCTACCCATCTATGTCAAGCAAAGTTCTTCATTAGTACTCTTCAAGAAAAATCTTGATGAGTGGATGAGAAATAGGAAATACAACCTGGGGATCACTTCTGTGGCTCTGCTCTACAGGGGTACAGGAAAATAACTTTCTTCGGTGGTGTAAGCCATGGAACCTTGCTGGCTAGGCTTACATAGGCCCTTGGGCTGATAGCCCAGTACCTACCTATGAACCTATGAACCATCTTTTCCTCGTCTTTCTTTCCAGTCCTAATAATTGCTTTATCACTCATTTTCACCAACATATTACCATACACTGTATATGCCATTATCACATGCACTCAACACAAATTAGTCATACCCAGTAATAGTTAAACTTTTAGTTGGCCAAGGGTGCTAAAATGCCCAAGCAAGAGGACTCCTTAAAAATCCCTTTCCCCCAAGAAAAAAATGATGGGCAGCTTATCTATCAAGTTGGACCATCCAGGTAAACAAATGCAATAAATAAATAACTAAATAAATACATAATGAGCAAAACTAATAATTTCCCAGGATAAAAGAAAAAGACGAAAAAGGATGATGGATGATCTACATAAAAAGTAAAGTCACTCAGCAGAGTTTAAAGCTGCAACAAAGGAAGAACAAATGTGTACCTGTTATGAAAAGTGGATGGCAGGTGAACAGGATGTTGGATCTGTGGTAATAACACAGAACAAATGAGAAGGAGAAGTGGACGAGCTAGATTAAAGTCTCACAGACCTGCAAGAAGACAGAGCTGCGCTGACAGCAGAGGTACAAGATAATAGCATGTAAATGCTGGAACTTGAAAACCAATGGGAAAAACATGGCTTGAAAATGAGTTGAAGAAAAGTAATAGAAAAATAGTAGTCAAAATTGAAAGAGCAGGCTAACAGAAGAATCAAAAGCAGACAGATTCATCCACCTACGCATTCAGAAAAGGTTTATAAGAACGATTCACATGGCTGTCAAGCCAGGAAGAGAATATCTGAAATACATGTTAACCTGTCCGCACAGCTTCAGAATAAAAGAAGAAATCAAGAAGTAGATGAGACTGCTTAGGGTAATTCTATTTAAGGGGTATGTTCATAAAACTCATGGAAGTCAATTCACACATGCTGTGTGAACAAGAAAGATGACTGCAAACTTGATTTCAGCCCTGAAGACAGAGGGAATGCAAGTTAAACTTCGGTACCCGGCCATCTTGGAGCTATGGTGGAGGGGCACAAATCAAGGAATGCAAACAGTGGAGCAGGTGCAAAAGTTCTTAGCAGACTGTTTTCAAGCAGGAAATGGCATGCAAAAACACAGAACACTCAAAAACACAAATCTGGCACTGGAAATGGACTTATGTAGAACAAGGACGGGGACAAAATGGCACGGTTTACGTAGAATGTCAGATTTGGACACACTATTATACAAAAAAGCCAAAGACCAATGTGCTGCCATGCAATGTCATGATGTATCAGCACAACAATGTAATCAGGGTAGACTAAAAGGAAGTAGACAGAGCCGTCATGAACAGTAGAAGAGCACAAGAAATTGGAGCTAACAGGAAGGAGACAGGGCTCGCTATGGACAGTCTTACAGTTATAAACCACAAGAAGGTAACCTAACCAAAGGCTTAAAAAACGTACATATTCAAATAGAAAGGAGGAAGTTAGGGACATCAATGGGGTCCCAGATGTTCAGTACTGGACCCCTCAAGCAGAGGGCTTGGGATCACAGATGAAGTGACAGAAGACAGAGAGAGAGAGAGAGAAGATCTACAGCACAACTGGATGAGCTAGTCCAAGAAAGATAGGCAAGAATTATTTATTTATTTGCTGTTTTTACCTGGAATGTCCAAGTGGATAATACTCATTTTCATTGGAGGCCCAGGGAGAAAAGCTCCATTTGCTTACATTGCATTATATTAAATTCCAGTTAAACAAAGAGTAATTACATTTCTACTTACATTTATACACAAACAGCAGTTACATTTATATATTCTAAGATTTTACAGAGGCAGAAGTTACTAAAGAGTAAGGCCACATGGAACTTAGTAGATTGTCCAGGCAGCAGTTATGTATGAAAATGTTTTAATTTCAGTGAGAGGTTAAGAGTACTATTAGTTGAATAGACAATAACCCAAAATGGATAGACATTTAGAATCTTGAAATTTTTGCACAGACAAATTAGAATGTCTGAAACAATGTCTACAAGAAGGACTGAAACTGTGGAGGGGCTACATGGATAGAGAACTATTAATGTACTAATAAGAT
The DNA here is from genome assembly GCF_019279795.1 of Protopterus annectens. Classification (NCBI taxonomy): domain Eukaryota; kingdom Metazoa; phylum Chordata; order Ceratodontiformes; family Protopteridae; genus Protopterus; species Protopterus annectens. The sequence continues at coordinate 503,363,994 of NC_056731.1, read as the reverse complement.
TAAGGTATCATGGGTCTAACGGAAGAGGTGTCTAGGGAGTTCAAAAAGAAAACAAACAGCTGATACAACAGAAGGGGAGTGCCTTAAGAGTAAAGGTGAGCTAGCTCATTTATACTGATATTTCAAATGATGCTGCCTGATTAGAATAAAACTGCTATGGTATGGAGTCACTCAAAATCCTGAACTGTGGAAAAATAGCCTCAGAATAGAGCTGCATGAAGTAATTAATGCATATGAGACAAAGTCAAAAAAGGAGAGTGATAGCTACAAATAATTGGGCAGCTGCTGAATGTGATAGACATGGAAAGGTGCACTGTTACAGAATACAGAAAATAAGAACATGAGAAGGTCAGCTCTGGGTCTCATCCTCTAACTAGAATATGGAAAAGGGGAAAAGAAAAATGATAATGAATTATGATCAGCAATGCAGAAGAAGAGGCATATATTCCACACATTCTAAAAGAGAAAGGAATGGGATACAGAGTGGGAGAAGTGTAACTGAAGGAAACAGATAGAAGGAAAGACACTCATGTCTAGGGGTAACCAATCCACACACTGGACAGCTGTACTTGCTCTACTGGCAGAGGGTCGGAGGGGGGGTCAGTCATACCTGAAAGCCAAAGGTATGCAAGTCGAGCCTGGGAGAGGAAGGATGCTCAGCAGAAGTGAGAAGAGAGGATCCTAGGAAAGGTGAAAAGAGCAGAAAAGAAAGGAAAAAAGAAGAATCCTTATGTTAATCATATGGAACATGGGGGGGATAGCATACCATCAAAAGAAAAAAAGTGACAAACTGAGGAGGTGACAAGGATATGTAATTATCTTCTAAGAGCTGAAGCTGAAGGTGAAGGATAGCAACTCCATTTTCACGACAGACTACCCAAAGGAAGAAAAAAGTAAAGCAGGGGAGGGAAAGAAGAGAAAGGGCATGCAGACAGTAACAGAGACAATAAGGAAAAGTGGAGAGAGACGGTGTCTCATTTGGCATGCGAGGAGACAAGAGAATAGATGGGTGGTAGGAAATATTTACAACCCAAACAAGGGCACAGAGAGTGTCAACACACCTTTCAGTGAGGAGTGAGAGCAACAGGATGAGATGAGAAGAAATGGCAGTGGGGATTTCAGTGTCATCATGGATTCTAACTGCGACAAGGCATTTGTGAAATGGAAAATATGGTGGAGGGATATATGGAGAGAAAGCTGGAGGTTAAAGCTGGAGGAAAGACAGTACATCTTAACAAGGAACACTGTAACACAGATAAGTGTGCTAGACATGTACTTGGGGAAGAGAGATAATGTGGAAATAGTACAATAAATTGCAGTACAGAAAAGCTACCTGTCAGACCGTGCAGCAGAAAGCATAGTGATTCAGACAGCAAGGAAACAAGAGGTAGAGACAAGTTAGAGATGGGTAAGTGACACGGAGATAAGTGGTAGGGACAGGACAGACATGGGTAAGTTACATGGAGATGAGAGGTAGATACAGGTTAGAGATGGGTAAGTGACACGGAGATAAGTGGTAGGGACAGGATAGACATGGGTAAGTTACATGGAGATGAGAGGTAGATACAGGTTAGAGATGGGTAAGTTACACAGAGATAAGTGGTAGGGACATGATAGACATGGGTAAGTTACATGGAGATGAGAGGTAGATACAGGTTAGAGATGGGTAAGTTACACAGAGATAAGTGGTAGGGACAGTTTAGAGATGGGTAAGTTACATGGAGATGAGAGGTAGATACAGGTTAGAGATGGGTAAGTGACACGGAGATAAGTGGTAGGGACAGGATAGACATGGGTAAGTTACATGGAGATGAGAGGTAGATACAGGTTAGAGATGGGTAAGTTACACAGAGATAAGTGGTAGGGACAGGATAGACATGGGTAAGTTACATGGAGATGAGAGGTAGATACAGGTTAGAGATGGGTAAGTTACAAAGAGATAAGTGGTAGGGACAGTTTAGAGATGGGTAAGTTACATGGAGATGAGAGGTAGATACAGGTTAGAGATGGGTAAGTGACACGGAGATAAGTGGTAGGGACAGGACAGACATGGGTAAGTTACATGGAGATGAGAGGTAGATACAGGTTAGAGATGGGTAAGTTACACAGAGATAAGTGGTAGGGACAGGATAGACATGGGTAAGTTACATGGAGATGAGAGGTAGATACAGGTTAGAGATGGGTAAGTGACACGGAGATAAGTGGTAGGGACAGGACAGACATGGGTAAGTTACATGGAGATGAGAGGTAGATACAGGTTAGAGATGGGTAAGTTACACAGAGATAAGTGGTAGGGACAGGATAGACATGGGTAAGTTACATGGAGATGAGAGGTAGATACAGGTTAGAGATGGGTAAGTTACACAGAGATAAGTGGTAGGGACAGTTTAGAGATGGGTAAGTTACATGGAGATGAGAGGTGGGGACAGGTTAGAGATGGGTAAGTTACACAGAGATAAGTGGTAGGGACAGGATAGACATGGGTAAGTTACATGGAGATGAGAGGTAGATACAGGTTAGAGATGGGTAAGTTACACAGAGATAAGTGGTAGGGACAGTTTAGAGATGGGTAAGTTACATGGAGATGAGAGGTGGGGACAGGTTAGAGATGGGTAAGTTACACAGAGATAGGTGGTAGGGACAGTTTAGAGATGGGTAAGTTACATGGAGATGAGAGTTGGGGACAGGTTAGAGATGGGTAAGTTACATGGAGATGAGAGGTGGGGACAGGTTAGAGATGGGTAAGTTACGCAGAGATAAGTGGTAGGGACAGTTTAGAGATGGGTAAGTTACATGGAGATGAGAGGTGGGGACAGGTTAGAGATGGGTAAGTTAGATGGTGATAAGTGGCAGGGAGAGGTTAGAGATGGGTAAGTTACATGGAGATGAGCGGTAAGGACAGGTTGGTGATGGGTAAGTTACATGCAGATGAGATGTAGGAATAGGTTGGAAATGGGTAAGTTAAAAATGGAAGGCTGACAAATATAAAACAGTGCTACAGGAAGTAATGAAGAAAACAACAGAATAAAAACGCAAGGGACACAGAATTAACAGGCCACAGATAGTACAGCAGACTATAAACAGTGATCAGAGATAATATAATGAAAAGGGAGGGATGTATAAGGAAGCAAATGATTAATATATCAGAATGCTTGAAGAGGAAGTGGGGATGATACAAAGGAAGGATGGAGGGCTGGAAGGGACAAGGAGAACCTGATGACACAGGAGAGAATAATAATGGAAGAAATGGAGGAGAAGGAGATTGTGGTATTGGAGAGAGTACTGGCAGACAATAGGTGAGGAACAATGGAAATACTGGGCCATGGAGTTATAAAAAGCAAAAGGGAAGGGGATTAACAAGGAACAAGGGTCAGGAGGGAAATAAATTAAAAGAAGAAGAGAAAAACAGAGAGAAAATCAGACAACACCATAGCAGAATGTCACATGGAGAGACAAGTGTAAGTGAAGCTGGGATGAGATACAAGAGTGAAAAATAGAAGGTTCTGGGGCAAAGTGGAAAATAGGAATGTGAGGACTGCAAGAGAGAAGATAAGTGTGGCAGTGGGTAAAATGATGGAAAGAAGAGTAGGATGGCTGGAAGGTTACCCAGTGCAGCATTACAGATGGGAGAGGGAATCTGGCAGTTAATTTTGCCAGAGGAATATGATAGGAGAGGCAGAAGAGAAGAAATCACAACACAATGATGAGGCCCAGGATAGTAGTAATCCCTGAATAAGGAGGGACAGAGAGAAAGTGGGGGACTGTAGGTCTATATCAGTAATAAGTGCAGATGGTTAAAATATTACTGAAGGGACTGCCAACAGGAATGGATGAAATACTACCAAGAGTGGTATGGGGTGGGGGTGGGGAGCGAAACAGCTGTATAAAAGGGAGGAGAGTTGAAGTGAACTGGTCAGCACGGACACAGAGCAGTCAGAAAGAAGTGGGAAGGTACAAGTGGAGCTGTGTTTTTTGATCTGAGAAAATTTTTGATACACTGAGGTGGGAGTTTTGGGAGAGGTATTGCAGAAAACAGTGATACAGCAGTTGATAAGGTAGATAACGGCTCCCTACAGAGGAAGAGAAGTAAAGCTATTAGTGAAAGGAGGGGTGCCAACATTAGTGAAGATAAGGAGAGGAACACAGCAGGGACAACCACTATCACTATGGCTGGTCATTCTGGTTACACAAGAACTGGCCCGGAGGATGAGGTGAAAATTAACAGGGTTGTCAGAAAGACAGGGACTAAAATTCCTGTTATAAGCAGATGACTGCATGTCTGTGTCAAAGCACATTGAGGAAATGATGAAGATGAGGAGGCAGATATTAGAAACATTTGAACAAATATCAGAACTGAGGTGAAACCTAACAAGACAAAATTGGTAAGGATGGGAAGAGGAGTTACAAAAATGGACAGAGTACCCCAAATATCTAGGAATTCAAGCAGGTCATATCCTGCAAGACACAAGAGAACTAGAATGATGGAAGAGACAAAGTGGTTGAGATATTGGTGAAGTAAAGAAAGAGTCCATGCTCAGCACTAGAGGGGGTGAATGCTATCAGAATGATGGTGATACCACTAATCACACATTTAAGGAACATACCAGCAAACCCCACAGCAAAACAACTGCAGGGTATGCAGAAGAAACAGAAACCTGGATGGAAAATGGAAAGGAAAGGAAGATGCCCATGCTAGCACTGACACAGAACATTCAAAGATGGACAGAAGAGAAAAATAAAATGAGAAAAAAAACAGACCAGATAACTGAAGATCGTGAAACATAGTCAATGTACTGAAAAAGGATGAGCAGCCTCTACAAAAGTGAGGAAACATGAAGTGTGAAGAAGAAAAGGAAGTAGAGATATAAGAAAAGGATGTCTGGAGGACATTCTTTGGGCCTAGAGAAATAACAAAAAAATGTAAGAATAAAGGAGTAAAGGAGATTGGGAAACTAATAAATAGGGTCCAGAGACTTGACCAGACTTCAAAACACAGGAAATTTAGATTTTCTGCATAAACTGGTGAATATACACCAGGCTAAGGGATAAGTGGCTGGAGACAGACTAAAAGGAAACAGGGGAAGGAGGTGAGGAAAAAGGGTCATGGAAAGGGTAGCTCTTCAGAGCAACTGGAAACAGGTGAAAAAGGGAATGGGTAAAATAATTTTGTAAGGACTTGAGAGAGACAACACAACAGGTAATTGTGAGAGACATCAGAAAGAGATGGGGAGAGGAAGGAGAAATGAAAGCTTTGTGGGGAAAATGGAAGTTAATTACCAGAATTATGAGAGATATAAAAAAATACACAGACTAGGAGACCAAACCCTGAGAATAATCATATATAGTATTTTAACCCCAAATTACTGTTAAGAGAAGGTAGAAAGGCAAATACAAGATGCTGCAAATGTGGAAAGGAAGAAGCAGAACAAATACACATTTTGAGAACTCATCTAAACTTACACAGCATGCAATAGAAAAAATGTCCTATAATATATTAAAGTGGATTTAATTACAAACCATTGCTTACCAGAAGTGAAACTACCTTCTCTAATGTCTGAAGAAATTACTCTGCTACTTTTTTGTTTAGCAGATTAAGCATGCTAATCTTCTGCTCAACTTTTCCTTAACAAAGATTAGTTATATTCAGTGCAGATAAGAGATATTTTCTGTCATTTAGTCATCTCAATAAAGCACTTCCTGGTTTTATCTTGGAATAACTTCAGCCCTGGTCCAATAACTCCCAGCAGAAAGCTGCTGTCTGACTGTAGACTATAGAAACATAACTGATTCAACAGCATACATTTTGAAAATATTATGTGTTTTTACAACACAGCATTTTTAACAGCTCAAATAATATTTGCCATTTTCAAGGCTTCTGTGTAATTTTCTAACTAAGAAAGTCTTGATAAAGTAACGGGCCTTTACTGAAATGAATGTGTTTTCTTGCTTTTTCACAAGGAAGAAAAATAATTTCAGTACCATATAGCAATTTTTTTTAGTTAAGTGGATGCCTTTCATGTAGAAAATATACAGATGGGGTGGCAACAGAGAAATGCGAAGAATTTTGAAGAATGTCTGTCTTTCGGTACAACACACCTTTGCACATAATAGGTTTTTCAGTCACAGATTCCATGGCTATAATAAAATTATTATTCTCTTTTCATAAAGTTTGAACAAGTAACAGAGGAAAAATAGGACTGATTATCAGACTTTGTCATTTCTTTCATACCAGGAAAGCAAATACAAGTGTTTCAATATTGTATGAGAAGTAGCCGAATTCATGGTTTACACACCCATGATACCTCTCAACCCCTTAGGACAACAAGACTCTGGGACAATGTCAAAAACAATGGAGGGAGACAACAGATCTAAAATAGGGCCAGTTTTAAATATTGCACTAATAATCTTAGAAAGTTGACAGAACTTTGCTTTAGGCCTTGCATTAAGAAACATTTGCTAAAGGTTATGAAGTCTAAAACTCAAATGTCATTATTTAGTGTTTCAGTCCTCAATGAGTTGCCAGAAAACCACAAATTCTGCAAGTACACTAGTGAATGAGTGGCACCTAATGATCATGTCCGTCTAACACCTTGCACCATGGGTAGCTTCACCTTTGCCCCATGATAGCCACACCTCTGGTGCACCTCACCAGAGTTCTGAGATGCTAATTCCTCTTCTACATTTTTCTCTAACAAGTGATGCAAGTTTTTCTTGTGTTTTCGTCTCCTCTATCCCCTGGGGAATGCTGGGAATACTGAGCCCCTTCTCTCCTTCTACTGGTGTTTAAGGACACTGAGTGAGAATGAGGGGAGCTTATGATTGTAGCTGGCAGCCTGAAGAGAAGCTGAGCTCTTTCCATTATTGATGTCTGGTTCCTGGAATTTGGCTTGTGTACTGTTGATGTTAAGGCCTGAAGGACAGTCAAAGTATTACATGTGTGCTTCAGTGGACATGCTGAACATGGCTACAATGTTCCAACCTGGTTGTATAACTGGGTGCACTTACAGTACATGCTTCTGCACTCGGTCCCCATAAGGTTTCAGCACTGCATCAGATTAAGTCAAGGTCCTCCTCCCAGAATGGACAACTTAACACTGGGCAATATCTTCCACCATTGCAAACTGGCTTCTCCAGTACATGGATCATTAATCTATCCCAAGCTGTCAGGTTCATAGTTATGGCTTTATCACTATATTCCACAATCAGTTTTTCTTAAGTTCCAATTATACATAAAACATGCACCTCTGCTGCATGACCTAAGCACTCTTTTCAACACTTTGGTTATTTCTACAAATGTTGCAGTTGCGGTTCTATTTGCCCGGAAATCAATTCAAATGAACAGCAGTATTTGATACATCTTGTATGAAACTCCTTTTTGCTCTCAAATAAAGTAGGTGCACACAACTCTCCAAAAAGTAAACAGTAACATATCAGCAGTCTGTAGGAGTAGTTATAGATAGGAAAGTCATCCTGTCTCATGTTTCAGACTTACTGTAGCAGATGAAATTGTTGTAGGAGGAGCCATTTTATATCCAAATTCAGTTATAGTTTCATAGTATAGTACTAGGCTATCTGCCCTGGGGCATTTGTAAGCCTAGCCATAGTGATGTGGCTTTTGCCACCCCATGAAATGGTACAAAAATGTGCAGAATAAATCTAGAATACTGTGCCTCTGTCTAGTAGTGACACAATGAAGGTCCCCTTATATAATAGAATTAGTTTACTGTGCCCCTGTCTAGCAGTGACACAGATGTGACCCCTGGGGTAAACGTACGATCTCCCATCCACTCATCAAGATTTCTCTTGAAGAGAGTCAGTGAGGGGCTCTGCCTAATACGAACTGGGATCTTGTTCCAAAGCATGGGAAGCCTCTGGGTTATGAATCTATCCCTCCAGCATGTCCTATTCATACTTGTGCCGAGGTTTAAGTCTTTAGCTCTCGTGGTCCTGATGGATTTGGATTTTTTGAGGTGGAGCATGTCCAGCAGATCCTGATTGGACATGGCCTTGTACGTCAGGCAGAGATCACCTCTGAGCAGGCGGTATGCTACTGAATAGAGCTGAAGTTTCTTTAGTCTGGCAGAATAAGACATATGTTGGAGACCCTTGATCCTTTTGGTGAGGTACTTTTGTGGTCTCTCCAGCTGTTGCAAATGCCGGGTGAGGTACATACCAAATGGGGCATTGTACTTAATCATGGATCTGATGAGGGAGGAATATAGGGGTACAATGACATCCTTGGATCTGGATGTGAATCCCTTCATGATGAGGTGTGCAAGGTAGAATGTTTTTCTAACCACTTTGGCAACGTGGGTGTCAAATGAGAGGTTGCGGTCTACTTGGGTCCGTAGGTCTCTGATTACTTTTTCCGTACTCAGTGGGTTGCTGTCTATGTGATAATTTGTGGGTACTTTGTTTTTTCCAAAAGGGATGACTATACATTTTTTGGCATTTAGTTTAAGGCCGTGACTACGGCACCAGTTGTCCGTTTCAGTGAGGCCTTTTTGTAGGATGTGTGTGTCTGCTGGTGTATCGACTATGGCGCCTAGTTTGCAGTCATCTGCGAACTTTCTCAGCCACAGCCCTCCCATGTTTGCTTTAACATCTGAGAAATAAATGCCGAAAAAGAGGGGTCCCAGGACAGAACCCTGTGGGACACCACTTGTGACTGGCTTTGAGTCTGACATTGCTCCAGCGATTTTATCTTTATGGGTTCTGTCCTTTAGCCAGTTTGCAACCCATCTAGTGACATAAGGGTATACTTTTAAGCTGTTTAGCTTATCTATGATGCCTGAGTGGAGTATTGTGTCGAAGGCCTTAGCCAAGTCCAGGTATGCTGTATGGACTGCTTTGCCCTCATCAATGGCTCTAGTGACTGTTTCGAAAAAGTCAACCAGGTTTAAAAGGCAGGATCTGCCCTTTCCAAAGCCGAACTGGGTGGGGTCAAGTGTCTGTAGGTCCCCTATGTCTCTGTTTATGAGTTCCATAATGATTCTTTCCATAGCTTTGCAGACTCGGCTAGTTAAGCTTATGGGGCGGTAGTTTCCAGGGTCTGTAGAGGCACCCCCCTTGTGGAGTAGGACCACTGTTGATGTACGCCAGTGTTCAGGTACATATCCCGAAGTAAGGTTAAATAGCAATTTTATGTGTGGGTTTAGCTCCTCTTGGAGGTCACGTAACATGCACCCCGGGATACCATCAGGTCCCATTGATGCTGTGTTTTTTGCTTTGTTTAGGGCGGTTCTCACTTGGACATCTGAGATGACAGGGAGATTACATTCAGCTGGGATAAGTATTTCTTCTTTTGGGGATGAAGGAGGGGAGAAATTTGCACTGAACCCGTCAGCCAGAATGTTAGCAATATCTGTGGGTTCAGTGTATTTTTCGTTGTTGTGAACCAACTCTGAGCATATCTGAGGGTTTCCACCCTGGTTTCTAACATAGCTGAAGAAGGCTTTGTGGTTATCTTTAGTGTCCTTAGCGATTTTTCTCTCAAAGTTTGCCTTGGATATTTTTATGAGCGAACGTAGTTTTCTGCTAATGTTGATCAGAGATGTCTTCCCTTCATGGGATTTCACTCTGACGTGCAGTAGCTTCCTTCTTTTATTATACAATTTGTTTATGGCTGAGGTCCACCAGACAGGACGCTTACATTTGGTGGAGAGGGACTTGGATTTGTTTGGGATTGCATGATCCATGCATTCTTGGAGATGTCCATAGAAAGCATTTGTGAAGGATTCGGCATTGTGGGAAGTGGTATCCACTGGCACAGTGGGCTTAAAGGATACCATCTCAGTCTTAAGAAGAGTGACGTCTGCTTTTGAGAAGTTTTTCAATGTGGTCTTTTGTGCTGGGGGTGAAGGTGGGATATGTATATCCAGGGTGATTAGTTTGTGGTCAGATATCACTAGTGAGGGGTATACTTCCGGTGTGGAGCATTTTGTCCCCATGTTTGTGATGATCAGGTCTAGTATATTATCTCCCCTAGTGGGAGAGGTGACTAGTTGTTCCAGTGCATTTGAATTTATGAATTTCAGGAACCTTTGGGCTAGGGTATTAGGGCTAGAATAATGTACCCAATCTATGTTTGGGTAGTTGAAGTCTCCCAGTATGATGGTATTTTGTGATACATTCATATCCTCCAATGTCTTCAGGAAGGCTGAGTGGGGTTCTTGAGATTGGGAGGGTGGTCTGTAACATGCTACCAGTTGTATAGCAGTTTTGCCTATGGTTAGTTGCACCTGTATGGTCTCTGATGCTTCATGTGTTGCTACTAACCTGGAGGTGTGGGTGTCCTTTATGAATATGGACACTCCCCTCCTTGTGGTTCGCCCGGGTTTTGGGGCGAAAAGCATGATACGAGGTATAGCCTGGTAGCGCTGGGGTTCTCTCAGGAGCCTTGAACCAGGTTTCAGTTACTGCACAGACGTCGATGTTCTCCATGCTGAGGAGTGCATCAAGTGCCTGCATCTTCAGATTTAGACTTCTGGCATTGAGCAGCATTACCCTTAGTTTTTTTCCATTTTGTTTTCTAAGGAGGTGGGTTTGTCTTTTGAGCCTTGCCTAAAAAGGCACTATGGGGGTGGCAAGAGCCTTAGCCAATATCCGGAAGCCCAGTGGTGACAGGTGTAAGCCATCCCTTGCGAAGCAGCGTGGCTTGTCCAACATATCATCCCAGGCAGACAGACATTGGATCCCCTTAGAATGACACCAGTACTTGAGCCAATTGTTAAAGCTGATCATCTTGTCTTTGTATTTTGGTATCATTCTTGGTGAGGGCAAGATGCTGCTCAGGGTCAGGGTCATACCAGCCTGGGCTACATAATCGGAGAGCTCCTCTATGTCTCTTTTCATGTAGTCCAGGGAGGTACGTCTCAGGTCATTCACACCAGCATGGACAATGACGGAGTCATATTTGTACTTGCTTTGGAGTGACCTGAGTGCGTGTGTTTTGTGGCAGATCCTAGCTCCCGATAGACAGCTCACAGTCACCTTCTCCTTGTTCAGCCTGGTCAGTGGGACATCAGTGTGTCTGACTATAGAGTCACCTATTACTAGTGTATCAGGCAAGGTGTTTGGCCTTAAGGGCTGCAATTGGCCGACACACTGATTTATTGAAGTATGTGTTGCATGTGTTTTGTTTTGAGGTGGTGGATTTTTGGATGTCTGCTTTGGGAACCTCTGTTGTTTTGGTAAGTTTTTTATTAGAGCCTCCGAGTATGTCTTTGTGTTTTTATGTGTTTGGTTTGCAGTTGTGGTAGGTCTATGTGGGACTGGGATTGTTGTATGTGTGGTTGCCATCTCCTCCTGTCTGGTCATGCCAGCCCTGAGTTGAGAGAGTTCAGCCTCCAGTTTGGCTATATAGTTGCATCTCTCACATGTATTTGTGTTTGTTGGGAGGAGGAGAGGGTTGTCTGTGTACATGAGACAATTGTAGCATTGTCTCAAGATACCCAGATTGACCTGCTGAACTGGAGACGATGCCAGTAATCTACCACTCAACATGCTAGAACAGTATAAGGGAGTGGTATACCTTTAAGGGAAGTGGATATTCACAGGGGTGGTAAGTAGATGTAGTGCTTTACTTAGTACGAGAGTGCTTACTTAGTAGAGAAGTATTGAGAACAAGTGCTAGGCTTATAATACAGTGAGTAGTCTGGTTATACTAAGAGTAGAGCTTCCTTAAGGGAAAAATTTGAAGAGCAGACTTGGAGGAGCCAGAAAAAGTTTAACCTTGTTTAACTGGTGCTGCGCTATGCGCACGACCGTGCAAAGCAGTGCAAACGTGGATTTTAAACAGTGAACTACAAAAGAGCTAGAAATGGTCCAAAACAACCAATTACTACAGATTCTTGTGCTGAGGTCACTTCCCCCAAGAACAGGTAGGCTGCTCAAGGCTCCCCACTCCCACTGGTGAGCAAAGAAACTTCCTTCTATCCAAGTAAGGTAATGGACAACACAGGAACTACACCACAGCCCAGAATACAGCAATGCCTGTAAACTGGTCTAAACTAGTCGAGGAAGGCGGGAAAACAAGGATTATTTTTTTGTATGCAAGTATTCAATGTCCACAAAAACATACATACACACACACACACACACACACACACACACACACACACACACACACACACACACATTCAGACATACAGACTCACATGAAAATAGAGAAACACACACATTCAGAAGCACAGACACTCACATGCGTATACACAGCAAAACACACACACACATTTAGATACAGAGAGAGACACTCATATGCATATACATAGAAAAACACACAGACATTCAGAAGCACAGACAGACTCACATGCATATACATAGAAAAACACATACACACTTACACATCCCCAGAAGTTATATCCACTTTGTTGAGTGAATACACTTAAGATGTCTCAATGTGACAAAATGAATGGGAAAACGAAAATCATTTCATACAAGGCATTACAACCCCCTACCCCAAGTAGCAGGCAACTGAGTAGATGTCAGGAAAATCCTACTAGGACAGCTGAACTTTATTTGAGGTTAATCAGAGTCTCTTTAATTGATGGCAGGGGTGCAGCCAAGAAGAATGAATATTGTAATTAAATTAAAAGGTCTTTCAACAAAGCATTAATTTAAGGGTGTACACACTTATGCAACCAGTTTATTGTATGTTTTTTATTTTTTATATTTTTCCCCTAACAGATTTGTTTGTTTTTCAATTGAATTGCACAGGTTATAGGTCACATTAAAGGTGGGAAAAGTTTTGAAATGATTTATTGGGGTCTCATTTTTTTATATCACAAAAACCTGGCATTTTAACAGGGGTGTGTACACTTTTTAAATTCACTGTGTGAGTGCACGTGTGTGTGTGTGTGTGTGTGTGTGTGTGTGTGTGTGTGTGTGTGTGTGTGTGTGTTTGTTTGTGTGCATGTTTGTGTGATTTTATGCTCAACTTTAGAGACTGGCCTGGCTACAAACATCTACATTACAAGATGAAGTTAAGTGAAACTTGCAGTAGTGTACTTTAGTCTTCTGTTAAGTACAAACTTGCAGTTTTAAAAGTACTGTATTTTCATTTTTTTCTGTTTCTTAATTGTGTGTTTCATTGAACAGTGTGCTGTGTGTCTCTGTGCAGTTAGTTCCCCACCCACCCTCTCTGTTCTTGTGTTGGTATTAGTGTTGTTAGCTCTGAAATTGCCTGCCTCTCCTGTAAGTCTGTATTAGAACACTCCTCCTAGGTCCATCTCATTTGCTCACTTAACCGAGTACAGTGAGATCATATTCTGAGTCTAGTGTTCACTCTACTTAATACAGAGAGAAGATTTGAGAAGGCCAACCCAATTAGGTTCTTCCTTCCTCTATCCTTGCACTTAAAAAAAGTGCACTTTATTCATCTGCTTTTACTGTATTTGTGTTTCCTCCTACTTTATTTTGCTTTTCTTAAAAGTACTCAATTGTATTTATTCTGCTGCATTTATTACTGCTTAGTAGTAGACTGATTAAATTGTAACTGTTATTCTAAGTCTTTTGGTTTAAGCACTTGGGCTTCATAAAGGTTGTTTTACATTAAGAAGGTTTGTGGTCTGCACCATTGTGGCAGGACAGGTAGCTTACATCCTTCTAAGCTGGGAATTGCTGATTAAAGGTCCAGTGTCTGCTATTCTAAAAGTGTATTAGTTCTGGCTTAAGCCCTTGGGCTTCAGGCCAGTTATTCTACATTAAGAGGGTTTGTGGTCTGCACTCTTGTGGGAGGAGAGGCTGGATTCTGCCCTTCTGAGCTGTGAATTTCTGGTCACAGGCTTATTGTGCCTGCTTATTTGAACTGTTTCTTTCTGAAATTGCTGTAGCATAGACAAGATTCAAGCCTGCTGAATCTAGCTTTGTTAATATAACTTGAGCACTGATCCAGGCCATCTTTTTTTGGAGCTGGTTCCCCTGCACCCTAGTAGCAGGAATGTGCAGTTAGAACTTATCTGACTGAAGACTGCTGGAACAGGGCTCAGTTTTGAGCTTTTTTTCTGGTTAATATGGTAACTTGTTTAAATCAGTTTGTTTGTTTTCTATTGTTTTATATATATCAAAAAATTGCACTTTAGTTATCTGCTTTTACTGTATTTGTGTTTCTTCCTACTTTATTACTAGGGGCATTGACTACAACTCTGATCTGCAATATATAACAATAAGTATCATTTTCTGTGCATGTAAAGTGCTTTTCAAACAAAAAAATATATATATACTTGTTTCCCACCTTTCTAAGCTAGTATAGTCCAGTTTTCAGGTTAGTGCTGAATTCAGGGCTGTGTTACAAATCTCTGTATTTGCTCATACCTTACTTGGATTGAAAGAAGTTTCTCTGTTCACCTGTGAGAGATGGGAGCTTTGAGCAGCCTATCTGTCCCTGGAGGAGTGGTTTCAGCCCAGAAATTAGTAGTTTATTGGCCATGTTGGGCTAATTTCTCTTTCATTTCCCTGCTATAAATACCGCATTTGCCCGGTTTTGCGTGCTGGGCAGCATGGGTTAGCTAGTGTAAAACTATTCCTGGCTCCACAAAGTCTCATCAATTTTTACCTTGGAACTAGAAAAACTTTCAAATTAAGCACTCAAGCCATTCATTTCTCAGCCTGGCACTTGCTCAAAACTCATAGCAAGCACTTATAAACCCAAGCACTAGACCCTCCTGTACTGTACAGAAGGACAAGGCTCTCTATTCAACCTTACCAGCCATCCAGTAAAACAGTTCACTGTACCTATCCAGGCATGTCCAAAGGGCAGTTTCAGGTGTACTCGCCAGTCCAACTGGTGAATCTGGGAATTTTGAAGCAATGTTACAACTGCCTTATGTACACAGACAACCCTCTCCTCCTACCACCAAACACTAATACATGTGAGAGATGCAATTATACAGCCAAACTGGAGGCTAAGATCTCTCAACCCAAGACTGGATCAGACAGTCAAGAGGAGAAGGAAATACTTGCATCACACCACCAGCACCAGCACAAAACACACATAAATACATGAAAACATACTTGAAGGCTCTAAATAAAAATCTGCAAAATCAACAGAGACCTCCAAAGCTAACAGCCAAGCAACCTCCACCCACCAACACAAACCATGAAACACATACTTCACAAAACCAGTGTGCCATGCAATCACAGCCCTTAAGGCAAAATAACATACCCAACATACTAGTAATAGGTGACTCTATAGTCAGGCACACTGGCGTCCCACTCACTAGGCTGAATAAGGAGGAGGTTACTGTTAGATGCCTGTTGGGTGCCAGGATCCACAACATAACACAAGCACTCAGGTCACTTCAGAACAAGTACAAATATGACTCTGTCATTGTCCATGTTGGTGTGAATGACCTGAGTTGTACCTCCCTGGACTACATGAAAAGAGACATGGAAGAGCTCTCTGATCATGTAGCTCAGGCTGGTATGACCCTGAGCCTGAGTAGCATCCTGCCCTCATCAAGAATTATACCACTGTATAAAGAAAAAATTCTCGATTTCAACAATTGGCTATGTTTCTGGTGTCATTCAAAGGGTGTCTGTCTGCCTGGGATGACATGCTCGACAAGCCACGCTGCTTCACTAGAGATGGCTTACACCTATCATCCTTAGGCTTTCGAATACTGGCCAAGACTCTTGCCACCCCCATAGTGCCTTTTTTTAGGCAAGGCTCAAAAGACAAACCCACCGCCATAAATAGCACAAGTAACAAAAAACTGAGGGTAATGCCAGAAGTCTAAACCTCAAAATGCACGCACTCGAGGCACTCCTCAGTATGGAGAAAATCAATATATGTGAAGTAACAGAAACCTGGTTTAAGGCTGCAGAGAGCACCCCAGCACTACCAGGCTACAACTCATACCATATATTTCGGCCACAGAACCCAAACCGAAATACAAAAGGCAGGGGCATATCCATATTCATCAAGGATACCCACACCTCCAGGTTAGTGGCACAGCACAATGCTTCAGAGATCATCCACGTGCAACTAACAACGGGCAAAACTGTAGTTCAAATTGTAGCTTGCTACAGATCAGCCACCATATTCCAGGACACCCATTCCGCATCTCTGGAAACAATGGGGAACATAAAGGTCCTACCAAACACCCTAATATTGGGTGATTTCAGTTACCCAAACATTAACTGGGAGAACTACTCAAGTACTAAATCCCTTGCCTAACATTTCCTAGAATTTATAAACTCAAATGCCCAGGTTCAACTGGTCAACACTCCCACCATAGGTGACAAGATATTGGACCTGGTCATCACTAACATGGGCAACTGGTGCTCCACACCAGAGGCAACCCCTCGCTGGTTAAATCTGACCATAAACAAATCACTTTGGATATCCACATTCCGCCCCCACCCCCAGACAAGGAACCACTGTGAAAAACTTTTCAAAAGCAAACTTCACGTTACTTAAGACCGAGGTGGAAAGTTTCAAAGCCCCCATGCTGAAGGATAACGCTGTCCAAGCTGCCAAATCCTTTACTAATGCATTCTACGGAAACCTACAAGAATGCATGGATCGCGCCATCCCAAGCAAAACCAAGACTCCCTCCTCCAAGAAAAGGAAATCAGTCTGGTGGACTCCTGCCATCTACAATAGAAGGAGGAAACAGGTACAGAAAAGAGTAAAATCCCAAGAAGGGAAGACATCCATAATCAGTATCAGCAAGAAACTAAGATCCCTCATAAAATCATCCAAGGCGAGCTTCGAAAGAAAAATTGCCAAGGACTCCAAAGATAACCACAAGGCATTCTTTAGCTATGTCAAGAATCTAAGTGGCACTGCTCAGATCTGCTCAGCGTTTGTGCAGAATGGCAAAAAATACACTGAACTGACCGATATCACCAACATCCTGGCAGACAGGTTCAGCGAAAACTTCACTCCCCTCTCACCCCCAAAAGGGCCCATAACCATACCAGAAGAATGTAGAGTCCCTGAAATCACAGACACTCAGGTTAAAACAGCCCTCTCCAAAGCCCAAAACAGCATCAATGGGATCGGATGGTGTCCCAGGTTGCGTCCTACACGAGCTCAAAGATGAACTAATCCCTCACCTAAACAACTATTCAAACTCAGCCTCTCCACAGGCTACGTACCCATAGAGTGGCACACAGCAATGGTTATTCTGCTTCACAAAGGTGGAGCCACAACAGACCCCAGGAACTATTGCTCTATTAGCCTGACTAGCTTGGTCTGCAGGGCTATGGAGCGCATCATCATGGAACTCATTAACAGAGACATTGGGAACCTCCAAATACTGAACCCTACCCAGTTCGGCTTTGTTAAGGGCCGATCATGCCTCCTAAACCTGGTGGACTTCTTTGAGACAATTACCAAGGATATAGACGAGGGATAGGTGGTACACACAGCCTACCTAGACCTCGCAAAGGCCTTCGACACCATTCCCCATTCTGGTATTCTAGACAAGCTCACCAGCCTGAACATAAACCCCAAGATGGTGGAAGATTCTGGCTCACGGACAGAACCCACATGGTGACAGTTGCAGGAGTTAGGTCTGACTCTAAACCTGGCATTCCCCAGGGCTCAGTCCTAGGACCCCTCCTGTTCGGCATATACTTCTCAGAGGTACAGGCAAGCACAGGAGGACTATGGCTGACCAAGTTCACAGACGACTGCAAACTCGGGGCTATAATCGACTCTCTGGCTGACACAGACATCCTCCAAAAGGGTCTCAGTGAGATGGACACCTGGTTTCAAAATCATGGCCTCAAGCTAAATGCCAAAAAGTGCATAGTCATCCCCTTTGGAAAAAACAAAGTACCCACAAACTACCACATAGGTAGTCCCCTAAATACAGAAGACGTAATAAGGGATCTGGGGGCCCAAGTAGATAATAATCTCACCTTTGATAATCACATTGCCAAAGTGGTTAGATAATCCTTCTATGTGGCCCACCTAATCACAAAAGGGTTTGCATCCAGATCAAAAGAAGTCATTGTGCCCCTCAACTCATCACTCATCAGGCCCATCATAGAGTACAACGCCCCATTTGGGATGTACTTTACAAGACACCTGCAACAGCTGGAAAGACCACAGAAGTACCTCACCAAGGGGATCACTGGCCTCAAACAGATGCCCTATGCAGCTCGACTGAAGAAGCTCCAGCTGTATTTGGTTGCATACCGCCTACTCAGAGGTGATCTCTGCCTGACATACAAGGCCATGTCCAACCCAGAATTGATGGACATGCTCCACCTAAAGAAAACCTTATCCCCTCGAGCCACACGCTCTAGGGATCTAAACCTCACCACAACAACAAATAGGATGTGCTGGAGGGATAGATTCCTGTCCCAGAGACTTCCCATGCTTTGGAACAAGATTCCATTCTACATTAGCAGAGCTCCTCGCTAACACTCTTCAAAAGAAACCTTGACGAGTGGATGGGAAACAAAGTTTACCTCGGGGATCACTTCAGTGGCTCTGCTGGACAGAGGCACAGGGAACTAATCTAAGGGGGTGTCGAAAGCCAACACATTCTGGCTAGGCTTATAAATGCCTTTGGGCAGATAGCCTAGTACCTACCTATGAACATATATATATATATATATATATATATATATATATATATATATATATATAGATAGATATATAGATAGATATATATAGATAGATATATATATATATATGTTTATAAAATACAGGCAAATTTATATTTTTATAAAAGTAATTCAACTATAGTAACAAGTTCACAAGGTTTATTTAATTTTCAGATATAAAAGAAATGAGTGGTGAGAGAGAGTTCAGAGCAGCACAGGCAGAAGCTGGGGTGGGTGAAGACAGAGCGATAGTTGGCAAGACAGCAGAGGAGAACAGAAGTATAATAGAAGAGGAGGAAGAAAGCAGAGATGTTATACATATCCTGGAGATATACAGCTACAGAACCAATAGAAGGAAGCTCAGAAAATCGGTTGAAGGACATGGATACCTCTTTACTGCCACAAATAACAGCAGTTAAGCACTTTCATCTTCAACTTAAAGACATCATCAGAACTGCCATCATGACAAAATACAACAATTAAGTATAAAATACAAACGCTCCATGTGACATAACCAGCCAACAGAATCATTTCACCAATTAGATTTTTTATGTTTTTTGGAGTGATTGGTTAGTATACAGCTACAGAGCCAAGATGCTGAGAAGTGTTCTGCTGGATTCAAGAAGTCTGAGGGCATTCCAGATAGTAGCTACAGAGTTTCAGTATAAGGAAGCTCCCGATGCATTTTGAGCTTTAGTGATGGAGAGGAAGGGTTTGTCTTTAGAGTGAAGAGCTTTGGTAGGGTGGTGGTGCTGAACCTTGCCTTTTAATACTGATACTTACCAGGGTAGTATATTAGAGTATGAGTTAGTAGTCACTGACTATAGTGAAGATGATGTGGGAGTTCAGTCCAATTCAGTTGTTTAAGGGCAGAACAGTGAGTTCTAAACAGGATATTTGCAGCAAAGTGAGCTAGTTTTATGTAGTATTGCTCCAGCTTTGTTTATGTGTAAGTGTGCAGGTTAGTAGAGTCAGAGGGCATACAGTAGGGTAGGTAGGAGGTAGGCTTTAGCTATATTTTCACAAATTTTGTCTGTTAGGTAGGATTTTCTTCTGTATAAGAGGCCACGATTTTGGTCATTTTCCCCCCTTTAATAACAGTTTTAAAGTGCACATACAATTTCATGTTGTCATCAATGGTGACTTCTAACAGTCTGATGTTAGGGACCTGTTCAATCAGGTTGTTATTTAATGAAGTGATCTGACAAGGGCTTTGCTCTGAGGGAATGTTTTACGGGTGAAAAGTATTTTTTTTTTTTTGGAGGGGGTTATATAGGAGTTGTGAGTTGTCTAACCAGGAATCTATGGATGTACAGGATTCTTGAGTAACTCCTTGAAGTTTTTGTAGGTTGGAGGGTATACACATGACTGTAGAGTCATCTGCATATTGTGTACATCATTTATAATTATGTTAAAGGAGGGGTCCAGATATGGAGCCTCGTGGCACCCCTAAAGTAATGGGTAGAACTGATGAGTATTCTTGGTGCCATTTGACTACTTGGGATCTATCTCTTAAACCAGGAAAGGGTGGAGGGGGGGGACCTATGGAGAAGAGTTCTAGTAATAGTACATGGTGCCAGATAGTGTTAAATGCTTTGGACAGGTCTAGGAATAATTAAGATGCAAGGTTTCCAGTATTTCTGTTTTTATTAATGGTACCAGCGAAGTGAAGTAGGGCAATAGTGGCACTACAGATAAGATTAAAATGTTTACCTTTAAAATGTCGCAACACACTTGTGCGACTCTATTCTCACCTGAATTGAAATGTTGGAAACTGCAAAGCCAAATGCTCAGAAGAGCAAACCTGGTACACAAAAAGAAAAAAAAGTTGACACAGGAATGTCGACTTTGTGTGAAGCACCCATCACTTCCGGATGTCCCCGACTGTTATGCAGAGGGGCAAGACCCTCTGCACCACCCTTGTGGGGGGTTGTGCCTCCACACCTTCTACTAATTATATATACTAACTCCGAGATTGCACTACAGTGAGGGAAAGGGTTCATGTCCCAATCCCCACTGTAGTGTGATCTCCACTCAGAATGCCGAATTCACAAAAGCGAATGCACACTAGCATTCGCTGTTATGAGTTTGGTATTTTGTCGTTCACTAATCCTAAATGTTGAAAACAGACTTTCGCTCATCTGAGCATCAACCAAGTGGACCTCAACATTTTAAAGGTAAACCGATGAAAACCATGTAGTACTGGGGTTAGAAGACTGCTTATGGTCAGGTATTGCAGTAATTGGGAATGGATACACTTTACTAATATTTTAGACAATGGCGACGGAATGGCAACTGATCTGAAGTGGGAGTTTGTATGCTTTTTTTTCCAAATGGCTGGGACATCAGATTCTAGACTGGATCTGTTTATTAGTATAGATAACGCATATGATAGAGCTTTACCTACACATTTTAGAAATTTAGGAGGAAGGCTGCCTGCAGCAGGGTTTGCAGCTTTTAGTTTTAGAGGAGTTATTTTCTTATGGTGGAGGTAGGGACAGCGAGAAGTGAGCTTCTATAGGGTTTTGTGCGTGGGAGGTTAGTTTGATGCTTGTGTTGTCTTTGAGTGAGGCTAAAGCTTGAAGGAAATACTTAAAGTTATTATTGATTGTAGATAAGTGTATTCTGGAATGAAGTGGGTTGCTGACTGTGGCCTAGGTTCAGTAGATGTTGGACCAATAACCAGAATTTTTTAGGATTATTTTGATGTGCCTGCTGTATGTAAAAGCAGTGGAGTTTTTTGTCATGCCTTATAATGTGTTTGGTTTTATTTATTATCTGTCTGTAGTTTTTCCTGCAATTTGTTGGTGTGCTGTGCTTTCCTGGTTTTATCTCTAAATACCATTAATTACCAAATTGTTGTTGTTGTTTGTCTTTCGGCTGTTAGGGGTCGCCACAGCGGAACTCTGGTCCGCTAATGATTGGCAGTAGATTTTCACAAATGCCAAGGTGCCAGCTCGATGTTCAACCTTCAATGAAGGCACGCCCATTTACGCATGTCTTTCGAAAGCCCACCAAACTGCAGGGAGGACAAGTTGCTGAATAATTAAGTTTAACTATTTTACTCCTGATTAGAGCATGTTCATTGAGTATATTGGTAAAGTTAAATTCAAGGGTGCCTTTGTATAGAGAAAGATTTTTTAACACATTCTGATTGTACTGCTTGAATGTGGAGATGAAATTGGATAGGTTATGCACATTCTTGCATATGTCATGTTTTATGGGATTGCCAACAAGCCTGTTAGCAAAACTGGACAGGTGGTTATTTGGTTGTCAGATAATGTTCTACAGTTGTAGATATTACTGGGTTTAGTTGAGAAAATCCAATCCAGAGTAGAGGGCTTGTTATATCTTGTTGGCATATTTATGAGCTGAGAGAAGTTAATATTGGCAGTGGGGGCATCAGATATAATTTGGGCCCAGTCTAAGTTATGGTCCCCAATGAAGATGGTTTCTTGGGGCATATTGATAGATGGCCAGGAAAGTATGTCCTCTGCTTTGGGTAAGACAATAAGAATCTCTGCATAACTGAATGAGGTATGCATATTCTGAAAAAGGGATACCTTCAGTTTTTTTGGGTATAAACTACGTACACCACCTGCTTTTTTGGATTTATAGTCTGCATAAAGGATGCTATATCCTGGTGGGAAGATTTCAGTGGCTTTAATTTTGGATTATAGCCATGTTTCTGCGACACTGAGGATGTGAGGCTTGTAATGAGGTTTGAAAGCATGCAGTTCAGTTATGTTATTACAGATGTTTCTAAAGTTAATGTTTATACATTTTAGACTTGTTTTACCCAAGATGTAAAAATGAGGTATTACACTGTTATCGGCTGAGTGGGCCATTAGGGAAGAGACTGTAGAGGTTGGACCTCATTTGGGATGAATGTCAATGCATAGCTGTAGTGTGGGTAGGGATAGCTGGAATACACAATGCTATTTGGTTTAAATTTATTATTTGTGAATAGTTTGTGGGCTGGGTTAGCTAAATGTTTTAGAGTTTTGTTTGAAAAGATCAATGTGGTATGGGTTCTAAAGTCTGAGAGTTTTACCGAATGAAACATATAGGTTCATAGGTGTTTGCTAGGCTAACGACCACAAGGGCCTTTTTAAGCCTAGCCTTGCATCCCAAACCTCTGACAACTTCTGATACCCTTGATAAGTGTAAGCAGGAGCCTGGGAGATGAAACATTTGCAAGCTAGGGCCAGGGAGATGAAACATTTACTGGTTGCCTCTGTCCATTAGAGACATAGGTACCAAATCAGGGATGAAGTTCCTGTTGCCCATCCAATTGTGCAGGATGCAGTTGAATTGTGTTAGGGAAGAACTCTGCTTCACATGGATGGGGAGCTTGTTCCAGAGACAGGGTAAGCTCTGGGATACATACCTGTCTCTTCAGCAGTTCCTATTTATATCACAGGCAAAGTTTAAATCTTTAGAATGGGTAATTCTGTTGCTGTTTTTTTTTTTTGCAGATAAACAGAACGTCCATCAGAGTGAGGTCTGACAATGCCCTGCATGTCAGGAGACAGAATACAGGGATAGAGCTCTGAGGCGGGCTGCACAGGACATTTTACTTAAGCCCTGTATTCTTTTTGTGAGGAACCTCTGTGGATGTTCCAATTTTTGTATATGGCTGGCTAGGTACATACCAAAGTAGGCATTTTACTCAATGATAGGTCTGATGAATGACAAATACAGTGGAACAATGACTTCCTTGGACTTCAATGCCATACATCTGTTTATAAGTTGTGCAGCATAGAAGGATTTCCTCACTACTGTAGACGTGATGGTCAAAGGCTAGATTACTATCAGTGTGTGTCTAAATCTTAGACTACTGGGTCAACTCTACGGGGTGTGTTGTCAATATGATACTTACCAGGGGTGGATGACTTCCTGAAGAATACTATTATGCATTTCTTGGCAATTAGTTTTAGCCAATGGCTCTGACACCAATTGTTTGTCTGCGTTAGCCCCTCCTGGAGAACATTTGTGTCAGTGTGGGATTCAATGACAGTTCCTAATTTGCAATCATTTGCAAATTCAGTCAGCCAGAGACCACTGACATTGGCCTTGACTTAAGAGAAGTAAATGCCAAAAAGGATCAGTCCAAGGACTGATCCTTGAGGTACTCCACTTGTGACTGGCCTCTTTGTAGAGGTGGGCTCCCCAGTTCTAACTTCCTGGGTCCTATCTGTGAGCCAGTTGGCTATCCACTGGGTGACATATGAGTTTATACCTAACTATTTGACTTTGTCAACAATGTCCAAGTGGGGTATTGTCAAATGCCTTGGCCATGTCAAGGTAGGCAGTGTGAACCATTTTGCCCTTATCCATTGCTTTGGTAACCTTCTCAAAGAAGTCCACCAGATTGAGTAGGCATGATCTACCCTTGACAAAACCAAACTAGGTTAGGTCCAATATCTGAAGGTTTACTATATCTCAATTGATCATCTCCATGACAATTCTTTCAATGGCTTTACATATAAGACTAGTGAGACTTATGGGTCTGTAGTTTCCAGGGCCTGTAGATGACCCACCTTTGTGCAGAGGGATGACTGTTGCCTTTCTCCATTCATGAGGCACAAAGCCTGATCAGAGTCTACAGTTAAATAGTAATTCCAGAGAACCTGATAGGCCATGTTTCATGCTACTTAGAAGGCATCCTGGGATATTGTGTGGGCCCACTGATGCAGTGTTCTTGGTCGTAGACAGAGCATTAAAGACCTGTTCCCTAGTGATAGCAGGGGGAGTTATATTTGATGAGATTTCCTGAAGAAAGGTTAAGGGAGAGAGAGGAGTAAAGTTGGAGCTGAATTTATCAGCCAGGAGGTTAGCTATACCTTCTGACTCAGTATGTTTACTTCTATTCTGCTTTTAACTGCATATTAAAACTTGAAAAGAGACCACAGCTCTGTCTCTTGTGAGTCAGATAGAAATTTTTCCCACCCTCCCACCTGGTTACTGTTGTGTTCTTAAACACCACTGTCTTTCTAGCTGCCTGACCCTTATGTAAATTTGACCATATATCTCCTTTCCTCACTAATTTTACTGGCTGGTGTGAGTAAGCACAAAATTATCATTTTGTGATATCACTCCCCTTCAACTATTTAAATTTATTGGCCATCCTACTGTATTCCATAGTACCAGAGTACAAAAGTGACCACCCCCTTTAAATCTATCTTGCTGTTTTAAAAATAGTGACTCTCCACTAAAACTTAACTTTTTAGACAGGTAAAACTTAAGTTACCTACTTTCACATCTAACTCCTCTAGTGCACACTGCAGTGTTTAGGATAAACCATGTTTTTCATCTTACCTTTAAGCATCTACTGCAAGACCACCAGTTATTGGACAGCCCACATTCTGCCTCTCAGTAGTCATCTTGGGATTAGTGCTTCTGTTTTCTCCTGGTGAGAGAAGGAGTGCAGTTACATTATTTCCCAGAGACTGATGATCACCAGAAAACTTAATAACAGTTTTATAGGTGACAGTTGGAGTCTGTGCTTATATTCTGATCCTGGTGAGAGTAGGAGCAGAGTGCAATGATTCCTGACTCTTTCTGTTTGGAGAGTGAGTGTCTATGCTTAACGCACCTAAATGGTCTGGTTGCTATTCAAGGCATCTACCAGAAAAAGGCTACAAGCCTGCAGACCCTTGCATTATCTGGGACAAGACTGTGGATAAACAAACAGGCTGTGGCCTGCTTCTTCTTGGGATGGGTGCTAACATTTTGCTACTGGTGAGAGAAGAAGCAAAGGAGTATTGCATCCCAAAAGAATGAAGCTGTGCTGAGACCAGCATTAGTAGTAGCCAGGCAATAGCCATTCATGCGTCTCCCCTCTTTTCATCATTCTTGACAAGCTAATTCTTTATTTTTCAGTAAGTGCTGCTTGATTTCTTTCTAACTTCAGAATATCTGCCTAAATACTTCATCCTTAAATTTTTAGGGTCTACGCATAGTTTCCCCTCGAGTGTTTGGCAGTGCTCTGTACAGACTCAGACACCTTGAGTGACATTTTTCCTGTAATAGGAATATAAAAGGAAACAGCTCCAGTACTTAGTAATAATGACTATCCTTCCTGGCATGTCTAAAGGTCAGTTCCCTGTGTGTCCTCCTATTAACTTGGTGAACTTGGGCATTCTGAGGCAGTGTAGCAACTGCCTCATGCACACAGACAACCCTCTCCTCTTACCTGTCAGCACTCAAACTTGAGAGAGATGCACTTGCATATCCAAACTGGAAGCCATGCACTCTCAAGCCAAGACAGGAATAACTGGTCTAGAGGAGAAGGTCAACACCTGCACCACACCACATAGTCCTCCAGAACACCCACCATCATAGCTCTCACATAAAAACAAACAACACACCTGAATTTGCAGAGGATCTCAATAGAAATCTACCCAAACAGCAGAGACCTCCAAGGCAGAAATGCTCTCAACCACCACAACACAGCACAAACCACAAACCACAAGACACATAACTCATCTACACAGTGTGCCCCTCAATCTAAGGCCCTAAGGCAAAACAGCTTTCCCAATACACAAATCATAGGTAACAAGATAGTGAAGCACACTGATGTTCCACTCACTAGGTTTAATAAGTTGAAAGTAACAGTCAGCTATCAGGTTCTAGAATCCCACACATAAGGTCACTCCACAACAAGTACAAGCATGACTCTGTCGCTGTCTATGTGGGTGTGAATGACCTGAGATGCACCTCGCTGGACTACATGAAAAGAGACATGGAGGATTTCTTGGATTATGTGGCCAAGGCAGGTATGACTCTAGCCCTGAGCAGCATCCTACCGTTGCCCAGAATGATACCACAGTACAAGCAGAAAATGATCAACTTCAACAATTGGCTAAGTTTCTGGTTTCATTCTAAGGGGGTTCAGTATCTGTCTGCTTGGGATGACATCATTGACAGACGTTGATGCTTTGCCAGAGATGGCCTGCATCAGTCACCTTGGTATCTGGATACCAGCTAAGGCTCTTGCCAACCCTATAGTGCCTTTTTAGGCGATGTCCCAAAGACTAAATTACCATGGTAACAGCTATAAATAAATGCAATCTGAGGGTCATGCTGCTTAACAGTAGACGTCTAAATCTCAAGATGTACTTGCTCAAAGCACTCCTCAAAATGGATAACATCGACATTTGTGCTGTAACCTGGTTTAAAGTAGCAGAAAGAACCACTGCACTACCAGGCTATAAATCATTCCACACCTTTTGGCCCCAGTACATGGAGCAAACCTCCAAAGGTGGTGCTGTCTCCATATTGATAAAGGAAATGCACACCTCCAGGCTAGAAGCCGAGGATAATGCATCTGAGATACTTCAGGTAAACCTAGCTTTGGGTAAGACGGGGATTCAGGTCATAGGGTGCTATAGGTCCCCAACCATGTCCCACGACTCTTACTCCACGTTGCTAAGAATTCTGGAAACTATTATGCTGAATACCTGAGTTGTTTGGCTTCTGCTACATACCTACAATCAACTGCATTACAAGCTGAGTTAAGTACAAACTTGCAGTGTTAAAGATTGTACTGCATTTCATTTTTCTGTCTATTTGTTTCATTGAATATTGTGTCTGTGTTTCTCTGTAGTTATTTATTTTTCTATTTAAGATGTTTCATAGAATACTGTGGTCTTTCTATGTCTCTGCAATTAGTGGGGGCTATTGTGTTTCACTTCATTGATATTCTGTGTTAAACTTTTAGCCTAGTGGGTATTTATGTATTTATAAGTAAGGCACATATCTTTGAATTTATTACTGCTGAATACCTGAGTTGCTTGGCTTCTGCTACATACCAACAATCAACTGCATTACTACCTGATTGAAGTACAAACTTGCAGTGATACAGAATGTACTGCATTTCATTTTTCTGTCTATTTAATTGTTTCATTGAATATTGTGTCTGTGTCTCTCTGTAGTTATTTATTTTTTCTATTTAATTGTTTAATAGAATACTGTGGTCTCTCTCTGTCTCTGCAATTAGTAGGGGCTATTTTGTTTCACTTCATTGATAATCAGTTTTAAACTCTTAGCTTAGAGGGTTTCTCTGTATTTATAAGTGAGTCACATATCTTTGAATTTATTAATGCTGAATACCTGAGTTGTTTTGCTTCTGCTACATACCTACAATCAACTGCATTACTAGCTGAGTTAAGTACAAATATGCAGTGTTAAAGATTGCACTGCATTTCATTTTTCTGTCTAATTAATTGTCATTGAATATTGTGTCTGTGTCTCTCTGTAGTTATTTATTTTTCTATTTAATTGTTTAATAAAATACTGTGGTGTTTCTCTGTCTCTGAAGTTAGTGGGGGCTATTGTGTTTCACTTCATTGATATTCAGTGTTAAACTCTTAGCCTAGAGGGTTTCTCTGTATTTATAAGTGAGTCACATATCTTTGAAATAGAAGACTTCGTGAACGTATAAGGGATCATTTCTACTGTACAAGGTAAGAATTATTGCATAGTGCTTTAGCCAAGCATACGGTGACTGAAGGTGCTACACACACAAGGGGTTGGGAGGGTGGCCTAATGGTTAAGGTGTTTGCCTTACAAACACAAAGTGCAGGGTTTGAGTCTCACAAAGGATAATTGGCTAAGCTTAAAATGGCTCGCAAGGGCAGTTAGCTTAGTTCTAATCTATGAACGTATGAACCTATGAACTCATTTTTATTTCAAGCAATACAAGTGATATATAGTAATATTAGGTTGGGAGACATTTACTTGACACAGCAGAAATGAAGTAGATATTTAGACTTGGAGCACATTTAGGCTCCGGTCTTAATGACACTGTCTCTATTAAACCAGCATTACAAGGACGTAAGTTGCTTAAGAAATTATTTTAATAGTTCTTAGTGGTATTAAAGCCTCGCATTCATTTTATTAAGTATCTCTTTAAATTTGTATGAATTACTAATGAATTACTAATGATATGTGAATTTTTATTGGTCTGTTTGAGTTTGTATGGGTTTATTTAAGCTGGCTCTTTTAAGTTTTATATTGTCTGAAGAAGCACCGAAGGGTGTGAAAGCGCTTACAACCATATAATAAAACATTGCTGTTCTATCTGCTGGTGTCTCCGTGTTTCTGCACAGTTCTTATTTGTGGTCCCTGTTTTTTGCTGTTTATACTGTGCAGTTTATCACTGAGTTTTTCTCCTTTTGGACAGTATTTGTGATCTTTTGATCGGTTTGTTGGATACTCAGTGAACATGGCAGATAATACATTGGATTGTTTAGATGAAAATCGCTCTATGCAGAACAATGGCTCTAGTAACGAATGACTACAGAACTGTTTAAATGTTCGTACGAATCCTCTTCTCTCTATGGAACTAAATGCAGGTTTGCAGAATACCACTGAAGTGGATATTAATGTACAAGCGAAATTGTTGATGCAAGACATTGAGAATAATTTGTTTCATAGTAAACGGTTACAATGTCAGAGACAACACATGCCTGTTTAAAAATGAATATGGTTCTGAGAGGACTTAGAGTGTTAAATATGCCAACTTATGGGAATGCTTTTCCTGATTTATTGGCCAAATGGCAAAAGATAAATCTTGATATGAGTAGAGCATATATACAGTTAATTATTGAATATTTTCTGCCTATTGAAAATGAACTGAATGTTTCTATTGAGTTAAAATATGAAGAATTACTGAGAGCAACATCTGTTGATACAGCCGATGTGTTTTTACATGACATTATTGACAAAGTATTAATTTATGAGAACAAACTATTGTTAACTAAAAAGAAGAAACTAGTTTGTGATTTAGACAACTTTAAAAATCAACGTGTATTTGCCTGGCCCAGGTATGAACAGTCCAATGAGCCTATCACGAGCCGTGGTAACATGGAGGACCTAATTGAGAATCATGCATCAACCAATCCTCAGTCAGATGGAGGCGTGACGACTAGTCTGATAGAACCTATCAGGATCCATGTTCCCATGGTTACTGACAAACCAACAGAAGGAAGAAATACGAATGTAAGTTCCACAGAAAGTGAACCAGTGGTGAGGAGGAAAGAACAGTTTAATGTCGTTAATACAAATGAACCAACTTTACCGCTTCCTTTTCGGGTAAGGAGCAAGTCTATGCATGACAGAGACAATATACAGACAGAGACATTTCGCACCACAACAACGGACACACGTTGAAGAAAATGTGGGCGACTATACAAAACGGTTAGTATGGAACTTATCTGACTGTTCTTTGACTGCCTCTGAGGTTTCTTTACTAACCAAAGGCTTAGGTTATGTACCATCCAATACAGCTAATGTTGATGAGACTCTGTTGCAATTTAGACTATTTGCGAGAAACATTGCTTTACGTATGACTTTTGGCAACATGAATACTTTTCATAGAAATATTTTTACCAAACCTAGCAGATTTATGCCCAATTTTCCATCTACTCTAGATGTGTTTGTGAAAGCCTGTGAAAATTATTTGTATAGTTATTTCAACTCATGGAAACAGGTTATGCATGATAATTTGAGTCATGGTGAACGTCAAACACTTAGAACGTTACAAAACAATGAGAAAATTATTGTTAGACCCGCTGACAAAGGTGGACCAGTCGTAGTGCTAAATAATGACTATTATGTACAATCAGTGTTTAGAATGTTAGATGATTCTTTGACATGTAAGTCTGTTGAATTATGTGTTATTGAACAAATGCAGCAAGATTTTTGGGGGGTTTGTATGAGTGTCTATGTATGGGACTTATTACATGTGAGCTTTATGCTTATTTTAATGTAGAATTCCCCCTTATACCAAAGCTATATGGCTTACCCAAGATTCATAAAAATCCTATGGCTCCTAGTTTTAGACCCATAGTATCTAGCTCAGGATGGCTTACTGAGCCTTTATCTATTTATGAAGACAAACAATTGAGAACAGTCTTGGATAGGTACTGTATAGTTATGAAAGACACTCAACACTTTTTACATGATTTATATATGAAATTTGGTCAGTCTTTTTTCCATCTAACATCTTGGTGTCTCTAGATGTTGAGGCTCTCTTTACTTGTATTCCCAATGCTGAAGGTATCGGCATGATTAAGAAATATTTGACCAGGGATGGTGTTTTTGATGAGAAACATATAGATCCTTTATGTTATTTATTGGAAGTTGTTTTAGATCATAATGTGTTTGTGTTTGAAGGAGTATACTACTGGCAGCAGAAAGGTGTAGCGATGGGGACCAGTTGTGCCAATAGTTATGCAAATCTGGTCATGGCAGAATGGGAATACAACAGTATTAGAGAATTTATGGGTACAGATCTCATTTTTTACAGACGCTTTGTATATGATGTCTTTTTTGTATGGGGAAGCATTAAGATTTCATTACTGAATTTTATAAGACATCTGAATAGTACTAGTGTTTTTTTACGTTTTACATATAAGATATCTAATATAAATATAGAATTTTTAGATGTTATGGTTTCAGTAAACAGTGATGGTGTTTTTACTACAGAATTGCATCGTAAAGAATGTTATTGTCCTCCGTTCTTACATAGAACTAATATGCATCCACAACATGTTTTCTCTAGTGTAGTGCATGGACAGACGTTGAGAGTAGCCAGATTAACAGTCAATAATGATATATTACAGGAGAACTTAGAAACACTTAAGTCAGAGTTTGTAGGTAGGGGCTATGAACAGATGGCTGTGTCCAAAGCTATAAATACCACCATGAAAAGAAGGGGTGGCAAAGCCAAACCTTATTTTTCTCAAACAAATACATCTAATAGGACCAATAATAAGAATCCACATGGGGTGCCTCTGATCTTGCCATGCAGTTCTGATGTTAAGTACATCAGAAATGTGTTGTATAAGACTTGGCATATTTTGCACACGGATCAGGATATTGTAGAAATAGTTGGTGTGCGTCCGAGAGTGGTCTATAAGAAGAAGGATACACTGAAGCAACATTTATGTTATCCCAATAAGAAAATTGTTCAACAGTCTCATTTGAGAGGCATGACAAGATGTAATAGTTGCAATTTTTGTCAATTTATTAATGAGGAAGGACATTTTCTACATCCGGACACTAAACGGACATGGCAGCTTAAGGTGCAGGCTGATTGTAACACTAAAAATGTGATATATCTGGCTCAATGCACTACTTGTACAAAATTCTAAGTAGGAAAAACAAATAGAAGACTTCATGAGCGTATAAGGGATCATATCTACTGTACAAGGAAGAATTATTGCATAATGCTTTAGCCAAGCATACAGTGACTGAAGGTGCTACACACTCATTTTATTTCAGGCAATACAAGTGATATATAGTAATATTAGGTTGGGAGACATTTATGCATATACTGACACAGTGGAAATGAAGTGGATATTTAGACTTGGAGCACAATTAGGCTCCAGTCTTAATGACAATGTCTCTATTAAACCAGCATTAAAAGGACATAAGTTGCTTAAGAAATTATTTTAATAGTTCTTAGTGGTATTAACGCCTTGCATTCATTTTAAGTATCTCTTTAAATGTGTATGAATTACTAATGAATTACTAATGATATGTGAATTTTTATTGGTCTGCTTGAGTTTGTATGGGTTTATTTAAGCTGGCTCTTTTAAGTTTTATATTGTCTGAAGAAGCACCGAAGGGTGTGAAAGCACTTACACCCATATAATAAAACATTGCTGTTCTATCTGCTGGTGTCTCCGTGTTTCTGCACAGTTCTTATTTGTGGTTTCTGTTTTTTGCTATTTTTCTATTTAACTGTTTAATAGAATACTGTGGTCTCTCTCTGTCTCTGCGGTTAGTGGGTGATATTGTGTTTCACTTCATTGATATTCAGTGTTAAACTCTTA
Organism: Protopterus annectens; assembly: GCF_019279795.1. NCBI lineage: Eukaryota > Metazoa > Chordata > Ceratodontiformes > Protopteridae > Protopterus > Protopterus annectens. The sequence continues at coordinate 503,331,583 of NC_056731.1, read as the reverse complement.
GCCTAGAGGGTTTCTCTGTATTTATAAGTGAGTCACATATTTTTGAATTTATTACTGCTGAATTCCAGAGTTGACTAGCTTCTGCTACATACCTGCAATCAAATGCATTACTAGTTGAGTTAAGTACAAACTTGCAGTGTTAAAGATTAGTACATTTCATTTTTTTGTGTATTTCTTTCAATGAATATTCTGTCTCTGTCTCACTGCAGTTATTTATTTTTCTATTTAATTGTTTAATAGAATACTATGGTCTCCCTCTGTCTCTGCAATTAGTGGGGGCTATTGTGTTTCACTTCATTGGTATTCATTGTTAAACTCTTAGCCTAGATGGTTTCTCTGTATTTATAAGTGAGTCACATATCTTTGAATTTATTACTGCTGAATACCTGAGTTGTTTGGATTCTGCTACATACCTGCAATCAACTGCATTACTAGATGAGTTAACTACAAACTTGCAGTGTTAATGATTGTGCTGCATTTTTTCTGCCTATTTGTTTAATTGAATATTGTGTCTGTGTTTCTCTGTAGGTATTTATTTTTCTACTTAATTGTTTCATAGAATACTATGGTCTCTCTTGGTCTTTGCAATTAGTGGGGGCTATTGTGTTTTACTTCATTGATATTCAGTATTAAACTCTTAGCCTAGAGGGTTTCTCTATATTTATAAGTGAGTCACACATCTTTGAATTTATTACTGCTGAATACCTGAGTTGTTTGGCTTCTGCTACATACCTACAATCAAATGTAGTACTAACTGAGTTAAGTACAAACTTGCAGTGTTAAAGATTGTACTGCATTTCATGTTTCTATTTAATTGTTTCATTGAATACTGCGTCTGTGTCTTTCTGTAGTTATTCACTTTTCTATTTAAATGTTTAATAGAATACTGTGGCTCTGTGTATCTCTGCCTCTGCAATTAGTGGGGGCTATGGTGTTTTACTTCATTGATATTCAGAGTTAAACTCTTAGCCTAGAGAGTTTTTCTGTATTTATAAGTGAGTCACATATCCTTGAATTTAAACTGCTGAATAACTGAGATGTTTGGCTTCTGCTACATACATACAATCAATTACATTATTAGCTGAGTTAAGTACAAACTTGCAGTGTTAAAGATTGTACTGCATTTCATTTTTCTGACTATTTAATTGTTTCAATGAATATTGTGTCTGTGTCTCTCTGCAATTATTTATTTTTCTATTTAATTGTTTAATAGAATACTGTGGTCTCTCTCTGCCTCTGCAATTAGTGGGGGCTATTGTGTTTCACTTCACTGATATTTACTGTTAAACTCTTAGCCTAGAGGGATTTTCTGTATTTATAAGTGAGTCATATATCTTTTAATTTATTACTGCTGAATACCTGAGTTGTTTGGCTTCTGCTACGTACCTACAATCAACTGCATTACTAGCTGAGTTAACTACAAACTTGCAGTGTTAATGATTGTACAGCATTTTTTTCTGCCTATTTAATTGTTTCATTGGATACTGTGTCTGTGTTTCTCTGTGGGTATTTATTTTTCTACTAAATAGTTTCATAGAATACTATGGTTTCTCTTGGTCTCTGCAATTAGTGGGGGCTATTGTGTTTCACTTCATTGATATTCAGTGTTAAACTCTTAGCCTAGAGGGTTTCTCTGTATTTATAAGTGAGTCACATATTTTTGAATTTATTACTGCTGAATTCCAGAGTTGACTAGCTTCTGCTACATACCTGCAATCAAATGCATTACTAGTTGAGTTAAGTACAAACTTGCAGTGTTAAAGATTAGTACATTTAATTTTTTTGTGTATTTCTTTCAATGAATATTCTGTCTCTGTCTCACTGCAGTTATTTATTTTTCTATTTAATTGTTTAATAGAATATTGTGGTCTCCCTCTGTCTCTGCAATTAGTGGGGGCTATTGTGTTTCACTTCATTGGTATTCATTGTTAAACTCTTAGCCTAGAGGGTTTCTCTGTATTTATATGTGAGTCACATATCTTTGAATTTATTACTGCTGAATACCTGAGTTGTTTGGATTCTGCTACATACCTGCAATCAACTGCATTACTAGATGAGTTAACTACAAACTTGCAGTGTTAATGATTGTGCTGCATTTTTTCTGCCTATTTGTTTAATTGAATATTGTGTCTGTGTTTCTCTGTAGGTATTTATTTTTCTACTTAATTTTTTCATAGAATACTATGGTCCCTCTTGGTCTTTGCAATTAGTGGGGGCTATTGTGTTTTACTTCATTGATATTCAGTATTAAACTCTTAGCCTAGAGGGTTTCTCTATATTTATAAGTGAGTCACACATCTTTGAATTTATTACTGCTGAATACCTGAGTTGTTTGGCTTCTGCTACATACCTACAATCAAATGTAGTACTAACTGAGTTAAGTACAAACTTGCAGTGTTAAAGATTGTACTGCATTTCATGTTTCTATTTAATTGTTTCATTGAATACTGCGTCTGTGTCTTTCTGTAGTTATTCACTTTTCTATTTAAATGTTTAATAGAATACTGTGGCTCTGTGTATCTCTGCCTCTGCAATTAGTGGGGGCTGTTGTGTTTCACTTCATTGATATTCAGAGTTAAACTCTTAGCCTAGAGAGTTTTTCTGTATTTATAAGTGAGTCACATATCCTTGAATTTAAACTGCTGAATAACTGAGATGTTTGGCTTCTGCTACATACATACAATCAATTACATTATTAGCTGAGTTAAGTACAAACTTGCAGTGTTAAAGATTGTACTGCATTTCATTTTTCTGACTATTTAATTGTTTCAATGAATATTGTGTCTGTGTCTCTCTGCAGTTATTTATTTTTCTATTTAATTGTTTAATAGAATACTGTGGTCTCTCTCTGCCTCTGCAATTAGTGGGGGCTATTGTGTTTCACTTCACTGATATTTACTGTTAAACTCTTAGCCTAGAGGGATTTTCTGTATTTATAAGTGAGTCATATATCTTTGAATTTATTACTGCTGAATACCTGAGTTGTTTGGCTTCTGCTACGTACCTACAATCAACTGCATTACTAGCTGAGTTAACTACAAACTTGCAGTGTTAATGATTGTACAGCATTTTTTTCTGCCTATTTAATTGTTTCATTGGATACTGTGTCTGTGTTTCTCTGTGGGTATTTATTTTTCTACTAAATAGTTTCATAGAATACTATGGTCTCTCTTGTTCTCTGCAATTAGTGGGGGCTATTGTGTTTCACTTCATTGATATTCAGTGTTAAACTCTTAGCCTAGAGGGTTTCTCTGTATTAATAAGTGAGTCAATTATCTTTGAATTTATTACTGTTGAATATTTGAGTTGTTTCGCATCTGCTACATACCTACAATCAACTGCATTACTAGCTGAGTTAAGTACAAACGTGCAGTGTTAAAGAATGTACTACATTTCATTTTTCTGACTATTTAATTGATTCATTGAATATTGTGTCTGTGTCTCTCTGTAGTTATATATTTTTCTATTTAATTGTTTCATAAAATACTGTGGTCTCTCTCTGTCTATGCAAATAGTGGGTGCTATTGTGTTTCACTTCATTGATATTCAGTGTAAACCTTTTAGCCTAGAGCGTTTCTCTGAATTTATAAGTGAGTCACATATCTTTGAATTTATTACTGCTGAATTCCAGAGTTGTTTAGCTTCTGCTACATCCTTGCAATCAAATGCATTATTCGCTGAGTTAAGTACAAACTTGCAGTGTTAAAGGTTAGTGAATTTCATTTTTCTGTATATTTAATTGTTTGAATGAATATTGTGTCTGTGTCTCCCTGTAGTTTTTTATTTTTCTATTTGATTGTTTCATAGAATACTGTGGTCTGTCTCTGTCTCCGCAATTAGTCAGGGTTATTGTGTTTCAATTCTCTGGTATTCAGTGTTAAACTCTTAGCCTAGAGGGTTTCTCTGTATTTATAAGTGAGTCATATATCTTTGAATTTATTACTGCTTAATACCTGACTTGTTTGGCTTTTGTTACGTACCTACAATCAACTGCATTACTAATTGAATTAAGCACAAACTTGCAGTGTTAAAGAATGTACTACATTTCATTTTTTAGTCTATTTAATTGTTTCATTGAATACTGTGTATGTGTCTCTCTGCGGTTAATTATTGTTCTATTTAATTGTTCAATACAATACTGTGGTCTTATAAGTTCATAGGTTCATTGGTTGGTACTAGGCTATCTGCCCTAGGGCCTAGGCAAGCCTAGTCCAAACAATTCCCTGGATATTTCTTCCCACAATATTTACTTCTCTGGACCCCTGTCTAGCAGGGTGACTGACATGATCCCCGGGGTGAATTTCCTATCTCCCATCCAATCATCAAGATTCCTTTAGAAGACGGCCAATGAGGCACTCTGCTTGACATGTATGGGCAGTCTATTCCAGAGTATGGGAAGTCTCTGGGTCAGGAACCTATCGCTGCAGCATGTTTTGTTCATTGTGATGACAACGTTTAGATCCCTGGAGCATGTAGCTCTGAGGGATTGGGATTTCTTTAAGTGTAGCATGTCCAACAGCTCAGGGTTTGACATGGCCTTGTATGTTAAGCAGAGATCGCCTCAGAGTAGACGATATGCCACAGAGAATAGATGGAGTTCTTTTAGGTGGTCAGCATATGGCATCTGCTTTAGGCCTGTGATTCTTTTAGTGAGGTACTTCTGTGGCCTTTCCAGCTGCTGCAGATGTCTTGTGAGGTACATACCAAATGGAGCATTATACTCTATAATCGGTCTAATGAGGGATGAGTACAGTGGGACAATGACCTCCTTATTTCTGGATGAAAAGCCCTTAGTGATGAGGTGTGGCACATATAAGGATTTCCTGACTGTTGTGGCGAGCGATGTGGTTATCGAAAGTGAGAGCACTGTCCACCTGTGTCCTTAAGTCTCTCAACACACTTTTGATGTTTAGTGTCCTGCCACCTATGTGGCAATTCATGGGTACATGTTTTTTCAAAGGGGATAACTATACATTTCTTGGTATTAAGCTTGAGCCCATAGCTCTGGCACCAGGCATCTGTTTCTGTAAGGCCTGTTTGTAGAATATCCACATAATTTGGGGATTCAATAATGGCTCCCAGTTTGCAGTCATCTGCAAACTTTGTTAGTCAGAGTCCCTTAGTGTTGGCCTGTACTTCAAAGAAATAGATGCAAAACAAGAGTGGCCCCAGGACTGAACCCTGAGGTACTCCTCTTGTCACTTGTCTGGAGCTGGATTTGGGGTCAGCTACTTTTACAGTCTGGGTTCTTTCAGTAAGCCAGTTGGCAACCTATCGAGTGACATAGGGATTTATGCCCAGCTTAGTAAGTTTATCTATGATTCCAGAGTGGGGGATGGTGTTGAAGGCCTTGGTGAGGTCCAGATGGGCTGGGTGGACTGCCATACCCTCGTCCACAGCTCTGGAGACTGATTTGAAGAAGTCAATCAGATTCAGGAGACAAGATCGGCCCTTCAGAAACACAAACTAGGTGGGGTCCAGTGTTTGAAGGTTGCCAAAGTCTTTGTTTATAATTTCCATGATAATGCCTTCCACGCCCTTGCAGATCAGGCTTGTCAGACTGATGGGACGGTAGTTTCTGGGATCCAAGGTGGATCCCCCCTTGTGGAGTGGGATAACTGCAGCTGTGCGCCACTCAGTGGGCACAAAACCTGAGGTCTCTGCAATTAGCAGGGGTTATTGTATTTCACTTCATTGATATTCAGTGCTAAACTCTTAGCCTAGTGGGTTTCTCTGTAGTTATAAATGAGTCACATTTCTTTGAATTTATTACTGCTGACCACCTGAGTTGTTTGGCTGCTGCTACATACCTAAAATCAACCCCATTACTAGCTGAGTTACGTTCAAACTTGTTAAAGAATATCCTGCATTTCATTTTTCTGTCTTTTTAATTGTTTCATTGAATATTGTGTCTGTGTTTTTTTATTTTTCTATTTAATTGTTTAATAGAATACTGTGGTCAGTCTCTGCAATTAGTGGGGGCTATTGTGTTTCACTTCATTGATATTCAGTGTTAAACTCTTAGCCTAGAGGGTTTTTATAAGTAAGTCACATACCTTTGAATTTATTACTGATGAATACCTGAGTTGTTTGGCTTCTGCTACATACATACAATCAACTGCATTACTAGCTGAGTTAAGTACAAACCTGCAGTGTTAAGGAAAATGCTGCATTTCATTTTTCTGTCTAATTCTTTCATTGAATATTGTGTCTGTGTCTCTCTGTAGTTTTTTATTTTTCTACTTAACTGTTTCATAGAATACTGTGGTCTCTCTCTGTCTCTGCAATTAGTGGGGGCTATTGTGTTTCACTTCATTGATATTCGGTGTTAAACTCTTAGCCTAGAGGGTTTCTCTGTATTTATAAGTGAGTCACAGATCTTTGAATTTATTACTGCTGAATTCCTGAGTTGTTTGGCTTCTACTACATACCTAAAATTGACTGCATTACTAGCTGATTTAAGTACAAACTTGCAATGTTAAGGAATGTACTACATCTCATTTTTCTGTCTATTTAATTGTTTCACTGAATATTGTGTCTGTGTCTCTCTGTAGTTATTTATTTTTCTGTTTAATTGTTTAATAGAATACTGTGCTGTCTCTCTGTCTCTGCAATTAGTGGGGGCTGTCGTGTTTCACTTCACTGATATTCAGTTATAAACTATTAGCCTAGAGAGTTTCTATGCATTTAGAAGTGAGTCACATATCTTTGAATTTATTACTACTGAATACCAGACTTGTTTAGCTTCTGTTACATACCTGTAATCAAATTCATTACTAGGTGAGTTAAGTACAAACTTGCAGTGTTAAAGATTAGTGCATTTCAGTTTTCTATATATTTAATTGTTTCAATGAATATTGTGTCTGTGTCATTCTGTGGCTATTTATTTTTCTATGTAATTGTTTAATAGAATACTGTGGTCTCTCTCTCTGCCTCTGCAATTAGTGGGGGTATTGTGTTTCACTTCATTGATATTCATTGTTAAACTCTTAGCCTGGAGGGTTTCTCTGTATTTATAACTGAGTCACATATCTTTGAATTTATTACTGCTGAATACCTGAGTTGGTTGGCTTCTGCTACATACCTACAATCAACTGCATTACTAGCTGGGTTAACTTCAAACTTACAGTGTTAATGATTGTACTGCATTTTTTTCTGCATATTTAATTGTTTTATTGAGTATTGTGTCTGTGTTTCTCTAAGGGTATTTATTTTTCTACATAATTATTTCATAGAATACTATGGTCTCTCTTGGTCTCTGCAATTAGTGAGGGCTATTGTGTTTCACTTCATCGATATTCAGTGTTAAGCTCCTAGCCTAGAGGGTTTCTCTGTATTAATGAGTGAGTCACATATCTTTTAATTTCTTACTGCTGAGTACTTGAGTTGTTTGGCATCTGCTACATACCTACAATCAACTGCATTACTGGCTGAGTTAAGTACAAACTTGCAGTGATAAAGAGTGGACTACATTTCAAATTCCTGTCTATTTAATTGTTTCATTGACTATTGTGTCTGTGTCTCTCTGTAGTTATTTATTTTTTTATTTAATTGTTTCATAAAATACTGTGGTCTTTCTCTGTCTCTGCAATTAGTGGGTGTTATTGGGTTTCACTTCATTGATATTCAGTGCAAAACTCTTAGCCTAGAGCGTTTCTCTGCATTTATAAGTGAGTCACATATCTTTGAATTTATTACTGCTGAATTCCAGAGTTGTTTAGCTTCTGCTACATACCTGCCATCAAATGCATTACTAGCTGAGTTAAGTATAAACTTACAGTGTTAAAGATTAGTGCATTTCATTTTTCTGTATATTTGTGTCAATGAATGTTGTGTCTGTGTCTCTCTGTAGTTATTTATTTTTCAATTTAATTGTTTAATATAATACTGTGGTCTCTCTCTGCCTCTGCAATTAGTGGAGGCTATTGTGTTTCACTTCACTGATATGTATTGTTAAACTCTTAGCCTAGAGGGATTTTCTGTATTTATAAGTGAGTGACATATCTTTGACGTTATTACTGCTGAATACCTGCGTTGTTTGGCTTCTACTACATACCTACAATCAACTGCATTACTAGCTGAGTTAACTACAAACTTGCAGTGTTAATGATTGAACAGCATTTTTTTCTGCCTAATTAATTGTTTCATTGAATACTGCGTCTGTGTTTCTCTGTGGGTATTTATTTTTCTACTTAATAGTTTCATAGAATACTATGGTCTCTCTTCGTCTCTGTAATTAGTGGGGGCTATTGTGTTTCACTTCATTGATATTCAGTGTTAAACTCTTAGCCTAGAGGGTTTCTCTGTATTAATAAGTGAGTCAAATATCTTTGAATTTAATACTGCTGAATACTTGAGTTGTTTGGTGTCTGCTGCATACCTACAATCAACTGCATTACTAGCTGAGTTAAGTACAAACTTGCAGTGTTAAAGAATGTACTACATTTCATTTTTCTGTCTATTTGTTACATTAAATATTGTGACTGTGTCTCTCTGTAGTTATATATTTTTCTATTTAATTGTTTCATAAAATACTGTGGTCTCTCTGTCTCTGCAAATAGTTGGTGCTACTGTGTTTCACTTCATTGATATTCAGTGTAAACCTTTTAGCCTAGAGGGTTTCTCTGCATTTATAAGTGAGTCACATAACTTTGAATTTATTACTGCTGAATTCCAGACTTTTTTAGCTTCTGCTACATATCTGCAATCAAATGCATTACTAGCTGAGTTAAGTACAAACTTACAGTGTTAAAGATTAGTGCATTTCATTTTTCTGTATATTTAATTGTTTCAATGAATATTGTGTCTGTGTGTCTCTGTAGGTATTTCTTTTTCTATTTAATTGTTTAATAGAATACTGTGGTCTCTCTCTCTGCCTCTGCAATTAGTGGGGGCTATTGTGTTTCACTTCACTGATATTCATTGTTAAACTCTTAGCCAAGAGGGTTTCTCTGAATTTATAAGTGAGTCACATATCTTTGAATTTATTACTGCTAAATAGCTGAGTTGTTTGGCTTCTGCTACATACCTACAATCAACTGCATTACTAGCTGAGTTAACTACAAACTTGCAGTGTTAATGATTGTACTGCATTTTTTCTGCCTATTTAATTGTTTCATTAAATACTGTGTCTGTGTTTCTCTGTGGGTATTTATTTTTCTACCTAATTGTTTCATAGAATACTATGGTCTCTCTTGGTCTCTGCAATTAGTGGGGTGCTACTGTGTTTCACTTCATTGATATTCAGTGTTAAACTCTTAGCCTAGAAGGTTTCTTTGTAATAATAAGTGAGTCAAATATCTTTGAATGTATTACTGCTGAATACCTGAGTTGTTTGGCTTCTGCTGCATACCTACAATCAACCACATTACTAGCTGAGTTAAGTACAAACTTGCAGTGTTAAAGAATGTACTGCATTTCATTTTTCTGTCTATTTATTTAATTATTTCATTGAATATTGTGTCTGTGTCTCTCTGCAGTTTTTTGTTTTTCTATGTGATTGTTTCATAGAATGCTGTGGTCTCTCTCTGTCTCTGCAATTAGTGGGGGCTATTGTGTTTCATTTCATTGGTATTCAGTGTTAAACTCTTAGCCTAGAGGTATTTATTTTTCTATTTAATTGTTTAATAGAATACTGTGGTCTAATAAGTTCATAGGTTCATAGAGTGGTGCTAGGCTATCGGCCCTAGGGCCTAGGCAAGCCTAGCCAAAACAATTCCCTGGATATTTCTTCCCACAATATTTACTTCTCTGGACCCCTGTCTAGCAGGGTGACTGACATGATCAACGGGGTGCATTTCCAATCTCTCATCCAATCATCAAGGTTCCTTTTGAAGAGGGCCAATGAGGCGCTCTGCTTGACATGTTTGGGCAGTCTATTCCAGAGTATGGGAAGTCTGTGGGTCAGGAACCTATCGCTGGAGCATGTTTTTTTCATTGTGATGACAAAGTTTCGATCTCTGGAGCATGTAGCTCTGAGGGATTGGGATTTCTTTAAGTGGAGCATGTCCAACAGCTCAGGGTTTGACATGGCCTTGTATGTTAAGCAGAGATCACCTTAGAGTAGACAATATGCCACACAGAATAGCTGGAGTTCTTTTAGGTGGTCAGCATATGGCATCTGCTTTAGGCCTGTGATTCTTTTAGTGAGGTATTTCGGTGGCCTTTCCAGCTGTTGCAGATGTCTTGTGAGGTACATACCAAATGGAGCATTATACTCTATAAAGGGTCTAATGAGGGATGAGTACAGTGGGACAATGACCTCCTTATTTCTGGATGAAAAGCCCTTAGTGATGAGGTGTGGCACATAGAAGGATTTCCTGACTGTTGTGGCGATGTGGTTATCGAAAGTGAGACCACTGTCCACCTGTGCCCTTAAGTCTCTCATCACACTTTTGATGTTTTGTGTTCTGCCACCTATGTGGTAATTCGTGGGTACGTATTTTTTCCAAAGGGGATAACTATACATTTCTTGGCATTACGCTTGAGCCCATGGCTCTGGCACCAGGCATCTGTTTCTGTAAGGCCCGTTTGTAGAATATCCACATCATTTGGGATTCAATAATGGCTCCCAGTTTGCAGTCATCTGCGAACTTTGTTAGTCAGAGGCCCTTAGTGTTGGCCTGTACTTCAAAGAAATAGATGGAAAACAAGAGTGGTCCCAGGACTGAACCCTGAGGTACTCCACGTGTCACTTGTCTGGAGCTGGATTTGGGGTCAGCTACTTTTACAGTCTGGGTTCTGTCAGTAAGCCAGCTGGCAACCCATCGAGTGACATAGGGATTTATGCCCAGCTTAGTAAGTTTATCTATGATTCCAGACTGGGGGGTGGTGTTGAAGGCCTTGCCGAGGTCCAGATGGACTGTGTGGACTGCCTTACCCTCGTCCACAGCTCTGGAGACTGAACCAAAGAAGTCAATCAGATTCAGGAGACAAAATTGGCCGTTCACAAACCCAAACTAGGTGGGGTTCAGTGTTTGAAGGTTGCCAAAGTCTTTCTTTATAAGTTTCATGATAATGCCTTCCATGCCCTTGCAGATCAGGCTTGTCAGACTGACGGGACAGTAGTTTCTGGGATCCAAGGCGGATCACCCCTTGTAGAGTGGGATAACTGCAGCTGTGCGCCACTCAGTGGGCACGAAACCTGAGGTCTCTGAAATTAGCAGGGGTTATTGTTTTTCACTTCATTCATATTCAGTGTTAAACTCTTGGCCTACAGGATTTCTCTGTAGTTATAAATGAGTCACATATTTTTGAATTTATTACTGCCGACCACCTGAGTTGTTTGGCTTCTGCTATATACCTAAAATCAACCCCATTACTAATTGAGTTAAGTACAAACTTGCAGTGTTAAAGAATATCCTGCATTTCATTTTTCTGACTTTTTAATTGTTTCATTGAATATTGTGTCTGTGTTTTTTTATTTTTCTATTTAATTGTTTAATTGAATACTATGGTCAGTCTGTGCAATTAGTGGGGGCTATTGTGTTTCCCTTCATTGATATTCAGTGTTAAACTATTAGCCTAGAGGGTTTTTATAAGTAAGTCACATATCTTTGAATTTATTACTGCTGAATGCCTGAGTTGTTTGGCTTCTGCTACATACGTACAATCAACTGAATTACTAGCTGAGTTAAGTACAAACGTGCAGTGTTAAGGAATGTGCTGCATTTCATTTTTCTGTCTAATTGTTTCATTGAATATTGTGTCTGTGTCTCTCTGTAGTTTTTTATTTTTCTATTTAACTGTTTCATAGAATACCGTGGTCTCTCTCTGTCTCTGCAATTAGTAGGGGCTATTGTCTTTCACTTCATTGATATTCGGTGTTAAACTCTTAGCCTAGAGGGTTTCTCTGCATTTATAAGTAAGTCACTTATCTTTGAATTTATTACTGCTGAATTCCAGAGTTGTTTAGCTTCTGCTACATACCTGCAATCAAATGCATATAAACTTACAGTGTTAAAGATTGGTGCATTTCATTTTTCTGTATATTTAATTGTTTCAATGAATATTGTGTCTGTGTCTCTCTGTAGTTATTTATTTTTCTATTTAATTGTTTAATAGAATACTGTGGTCTCTCTCTCTCTGCCTCTACAATTAGTGGGGGATATTGTGTTTCACTTCACTGATATTTATTGTTAAACTCTTAGCCTAGAGGGATTTTCTGTATTTATAAGTGAGTCACATATCTTTGAATTTATTACTGCTGAATACCTGAGTTGTTTGGCTTCTACTACATACCTACAATCAACTGCATTATTAGCTGAGTTAACTACAAACTTGCAGTGTTAATTATTGTACTGCATTTTTTTGCCTATTTAGTTGTGTCATTTAATATTGTGTCTGTTTCTCTGTGGGTATTCATTTTTCTACTTAATTGTTTCATAGAATACTATGGTCTCTCTCGGTCTCTGCAATTAGTGGGGGCTATTGTGTTTCATTTCATTGATATTCAGTGTTAAACTCTTAGCCTAGAGGGTTTCTCTGTATTAATAAGTGAGTCACATATCTTTGAATTTATTACTGCTGAATACTTGAGTTGTTTGGCATCTGCTACATACCTACAATCAGCTGCATTACTAGCCGAGTTAAGTACAAACTTGCAGTGTTAAAGAATGTACTACCTTTCATTTTTCTGTCTATTTAATTGCTTCATTGAATATTGTGTCTGTGTCTCTCTGTAGTTATATATTTTTCTATTTAATTGTTTCATAAAATACTGTGGTCTCTCTCTGTCTCTGCAAATAGTGGGTGCTATTGTGTTTCACTTCATTGATATTCAGTGTAAAACTTTTAGCCTAGAGGGTTTTTCTGCATTTATAAGTGAGTCACATATCTTTGAATTTATTACTGCTGAATTCTAGAGTTGTTTAGCTTCTGCTACAAACCTTCAATCAAATGCATTACTAGCTGAGTTAAGTACAAACTTGCAAGGTTAAAGATTGTGCTGCATTTCCTTTTTCTGTCTATTTAATTGTTTCATTAAATATTGTGTCTGTGTCTCTCTGTAATTATTTATTTTCTACTTAATTGTTTCATAGAATACTATGGCCTCTCTCAGTCTGTGCAATTAGTGGGGGCTATTTTGTTTCAGTTCATTGATATTCAGTGTTAAACTCTTACCCTAGAGGGTTTCTCTGTATAAATAAGTGAGTCACATATCTTTGAATTTATTACTGCTGAATAATTGAGTTGTTTCGCGTCTGCTACATACCTACAATCAACTGCATTACTAGCAGAGTTACGTACAAACTTGCAGTGTTAAAGAATGTACTACATTTCATTTTTCTGTCTATTTAATTGTTTCATTGAATATTGTATGTGTTTCACTGTAGTTATTTATTTTTCTATTTAATTGTTTCATAAAATACTGTGGTCTCTCTCTGTCTGCAATTAGTGGGTGCTATTGTGTTTCACTTCATAGATATTCAGTATAAAATGTTTAGCCTAGAGGGCTTCTCTGTATATATAAATGAGTTACATATCTTTGAATTTAATACTGCTGAATATCTGGGTTGTTTGGCTTCTGCTACAAACCTTCAATCAAATGCATTACTAGCTGAGTTAAGTACAAACTTGCAAGGTTAAAGATTGTGCTGCATTTCCTTTTTCTGTCTATTTAATTGTTTCATTAAATATTGTGTCTGTGTCTCTTTGTAGTTATTTATTTTTCTACTTAATTGTTTCATAGAATACTATGGCCTCTCTCAGTCTCTGCAATTAGTGGGGGCTATTGTGTTTCACTTCATTGATATTCAGTGTTAAACTCTTACCCTAGAGGGTTTCTCTGTATAAATAAATGAGTCACATATCTTTGAATTTATTACTGCTGAATACTTGAGTTGTTTGGCATCTGCAACATACCTATAATCAACTGCATTAGTAGCTGAGTTAAGTACAAACTTGGAGTGTTAAAGATTGTACTGCATTTCATTTTTCTGTCTATTTAATTGTTTCACTGAATATTGTGTCTGTGCTCCTCTGTAGTTATTTCTATTTCTATTTAATTGTTTCATAGAAGACTGTGGTTTTTCTCTGTCTCTGCAATTAGTGGTGGCAATTGTGTTTCACTTCATTGGTACTCAGTGTTAAACTCTTAGCCTAGAGGGTTTCTCTGTATTTATAAGTGAGTCACACATCTTTGAATTCATTACTGCTTAATACCTGAGTTGTTTGGCTTCTGCTACATACCTACAATCAACTGCATTACTAGGTGAGCTAAGTACAAACTTGCAGTGTTAAAGAATGCACTACATTTCATTTTTCAGTCTATTTAATTGTTTCATTGAATATTGTGTGTGTGTCGCTCTGCAGTTAATTTTTTTCTATTTAATTGTTTAATAGAATACTATGGTCTCTCTTTGGCTCTTTGTCCTTCTATAGTTATTTAGTTTTCTATTTAATTGTTTCATTAAATACTGTGGTCTCTCTCTCTCTCTCTGTCTCCGCAGGGGTTATTGTGTTTCACCTCATTGGTATTCAGTGTTAACTCTTAGCCTAGAGGGTTTCTCTGTAGTTATAAATAAGTCACATATCTTTGAATTTATTACTGCTGAATATCTGAGTTGCTTGGCTTCTGCTACATACCCACAATCAATTGCATTACTAGCTGAGTTAAGTACAAACCTGCAGTGTTAAAGATTGTACGACATTTCATTTTTCTGTCTGTTTAATTGTTTCATTGAATATTATGTCTGTGTCTTTCTGTAATTTATTTTTCTATTTAGTTGTTTAACAGAATACTGTGGTCAGTCTCTGCAATTAGTGGGGGCTATTGTGTTTCACTTCATTGATATTCAGTGTTGGATTCTTAGCCTAGAGGGTTTCTCTGTATTTATAAGTGAGTCACATATCTTTGAATTTATTACTGCTAAATATCTGAGTTGCTTGACTTCTGCTACATACCTACAATCAACTACATTACTAGCTGAGTAAAGTACAAACTTGCAGTGCTAAAGGTTGTACTGCATTTCATTTTTCTGTCTATTCAATTGTTTCATTGAATATTGTGTCTGTGTTTCTCTGTAGCTATTTATTTTTTCTATTTAATTGTTTAATTAAATACTGTGGTGTCTTTCTGCCTCTGCATTTAGTGGGGGCTATTGTGTTTCACTTCATTTATATTCATTGTTAAACTCTTAGCCTAGAGGGTTTTTCTGTGTTTATCAGTGAGTCACATATATTTGAATTTATTACTGCTGAATACCTGAGTTGTTTGGCTTCTGCTACATACCTAAAATCAACTGCATTAGTAGCTGAGTTAAGTACAAACTTGGAGTGTTAAAGATTGTACTGCATTTCAGTTTTCTGACTATTTAATTGTTTCACTGAATATTGTGTCTGTGCTTCTCTGTAGTTCTTTATATTTCTATTTGTTTCATAGAATACTGTGGTCTCTCTCTGTTTCTGCAATAAGTGGGGGCTATTGTGTTTCACTTCATTGGCATTTAGTGTTAAACTTTTAGCCTAGAAGGTTTCTCTGTATTTATAAGTGAGTCACATATCCTTGAATTTATTACTGCTTAATACCCGAGTTGTTTGGCTTTTCCTAAATACCTACAATGAACTGCATTACTAGCTGAGTTAAGTACAAACTTGCAGTGTTACAGCATGTACTAAATTTCATTTTTCATTCTATTTAACAGTTTCATTGAATATTGCGTATGCATCTCTCTGCAGTTAGTTATTTTTCTATTTAATTGTTTAATAGAATACTGTGGTCTCTCTCTGTCTCTGCAATTAGCAGGGGTCATTGTGTTTCACTTTATTGATATTCATTGTTAAACTCTTAGCCTAGAGGGTTTCTCTGTAGTTATAAATGAGTCACATATCTTTGAATGTATTACTTCTTAATAGTTAAGTTGTTTGGCTTCTGCTACATACATACAATCAACTGCATTACTATCTGAGTTAAGTACAAACCTGCAGTGTTAAAGATTGTACTGCATTTCATTTTTCTGTCTATTTAATTGTTTCATTGAATATTGTGTCTGTGTCTCTCTGTAATTTATTTTTCTATTTAATTGTTTAATACAATACTATGGTCAGTCTCTGCAATTAGTAGGGGCTATTGTGTTTCACTTCATTTATATTCAGTGTTAAACTCTTAGCCTAGAGAGTTTCTCTGATTTTATAAGTGAGTCACATATCTTTGAATTTATTATTGCTGAATACCT
Organism: Protopterus annectens; assembly: GCF_019279795.1. Lineage (NCBI taxonomy): Eukaryota > Metazoa > Chordata > Ceratodontiformes > Protopteridae > Protopterus > Protopterus annectens. The sequence goes on along the minus strand of NC_056731.1, from coordinate 503,315,408 downwards.
GAGTTGTTTGGCTTTTGCTACATACCTACAATCAACTGCATTACTAGCTGAGTTAAGTACAAACTTGCAGTGTTACAGAATGTACTACATTCCATTTTTCAGTCTATTTAACTGTTTCTTTGAATATTGTGTGTGTGTCTCTCTGAAGTTACTTGTTTTTCTATTTAATTGCTTAACAGAATACTGTGGTCTCTCTCTGTTTCTGCAAATTAGCAGGCGTCATTGTGTTTCACTTCATTTCTATTTGAATATTTTGTCTGTGTCTCTCTGTAATTTATTTTTCTATTTAATTGTTTAATAGAATACTGTGGTCAGTCTCTGCAATTAGTGGGGACTACTGTGTTTCACTTCATTGGTATTCAGTGTTGAATTCTTAGCCTAGAGGGTTTCTCTGCATTTATAAGTGAGTCACATACCTTTGAATTTATTACTGCTGAATACCTGAGTTGTTTGGCTTCTGTTAAGTACCTACAATCAACTGCATTACTAAGTTAAGTACAAACTTGCAGTGTTAAAGAATGTACTACATTTCATTTTTTAGTCTATTTAATTGTTTCATTGAATACTGTGTATGTGTCTCTCTGCAGTTAATTATTTTTCTATTTAATTGTTTAATAGAATACTGTGGTCTTATAGGTTCATAGGTTGGTACTAGGCTATCGGCCCTAGGGCCTATGTAAGCCTAGCCATAACAATTCCCTGGATATTTCTTCCCACAATATTTACTTCTCTGGACCCCTGTCTAGCAGGATGACTGACATGATCCCCGGGGTGATTTTCCTATCTCCCATCCAATCATCAAGGTTCCTTTTGAAGAGGGCTAATGAGGCGCTCTGCTTGACATGTATGGGCAGTCTATTCCAGAGTATGGGGAGTCTGTGGGTCAGGAACCTATCTTTCCAGCATGTTTTGTTCATTGTGATGACAAGGTTTAGATCCCTGGGGGGTGTGGCTCTGAGTGATTGGGATTTCTTTAAGTGGAGCATGTCCAACAGCTCAGGGTTTGACATGGCCTTGTATGTTAAGCAGAGATTGCCTCTGAGTAGACGATATGCCACAGAGAATAGCTGGAGTTTTTTTAGATGGTCAGCATATGGCATCTGCTTTAGGCCTGTGATTCTTTTAGTGAGGTATTTCTGTAGCCTTTCCAGCTGTTGCAGATGTCATGTGAGGTACATACCAAATGGGGCATTATACTCTATAATGGGTCTAATGAGGGATGAGTACAGTGGGACAATGACCTCCTTATTTCTGGATGAAAAGCCCTTAGCGATGAGGTGTGCCACATAGAAGGATTTCCTGACTGTTGTGGCAATGTGGTTATTGAAAGTGAGACCACTGTCCACCTGTGTCCCTAAGTCTCGCATCACACTTTTGATGTTTAGTGTCCTGCCACCTATGTGGTAATTCATGGGTACATGTTTTTTTCCAAAGGGGATAACTATACATTTCTTGGCATTAAGCTTGAGCCCATGGCTCTGGCACCAGGCATCTGTTTCTGTAAGGCACTTTTGTAAAATATCCACATCATTTGAGGAATCAATAATGGCTCCCAGTTTGCAGTCATCTGCGAATTTTGTTAGCCAGAGTCCCTTAGTGTTGGCCTCTACTTCAGAGAAGTAGATGCCAAACAAGAGTGGTCCCAGGACAGAACCCTGAGGTACTCCACTTGTCACTTGTCTGGAGCTGGATTTGGAGTCGGCTACTTTTACAGTCTGGGTTCTGTCACTAAGCCAGTTGGCAACCCATCAAGTGACATAGGGATTTATGCCCAGCTTAGTAAGTTTATCTATGATTCCAGAGTGGGGGATGGTGTTGAAGGCCTTGGCAAGGTCCAGATGGGCTGTGTGGACTGCTTTACCCATGTTTACAGCTCTGGAGACTGAATCGAAAAAGTCAGATTCAGGAGACAAGATCAGCCATTTACAAACCCAAACCGGGTGGAGTCCAGTGTTTGAAGGTTGCCAAAGTCTTTGTTTATAAGTTCCATGATAATGCGTTCCATAAACTTGCAGATCAGGCTTGTCAGACTGATGGGAATGTAGTTTCCGGGATCCAAGGTGGATCCCCCCCTTGTGGAGTGGGATAACTGCAGCTGTCTGCCACTCATTGGGCATGAAGCCTGAGGTCTCTGCAATTAGCAGGGGTTATTGTGTTTCACTTCATTCATATTCAGTGTTAAACTCTTAGCCTAGAGGGTTTCTCTGTAGTTATAAATGAGTCACACATCTTTGAATTTATTACTTCTGAATACGTGAGTTGTTTGGCTTCTGCTACATACCTACAATCAGCTGCATTACTAGCTGAGTTAAGTACAAACCTGCAGTGTTAATGATTGTACTGCATTTCATTTTTTGTCTATTAAATTGTTTCAGTGAATATTGCGCTGTGTCTCTCTGTAGTTATTTATTTTTCTATGTAATTGTTTAATAGAATACTGTGGTCAGTCTCTGCAGTTAGTGGGAGCTATTGTGTTTCACTTCATTGATATTCAGTGTTAAAATCTTAGCCTAGAGGGTTTTTATAAGTGAGTCACATATCTTTGAATTTATTACTGCTGAATACCTGAGTTGTTTGGCTTCTGCTACATACCTGCAATCAACTGCATTACTTGCTGAGTTAAGCACAAACTTGCAGTGTTAAGGAATGTGCTGCATTTAATTTTTCTGTCTATTTAAATGTTTCATTGAATATTGTGTATGTGTCTCTCTGTAGTTTTTTATTTTTGTATTTAATTGTTTCATAGTATACTGTGGTCTCTCTCTGTCTCTGCAATTAGTGGGGGCTATTGTGTTTCACTTCATTGATATTCGGTGTTAAACTCTTAGCCTAGAGGGTTTCTCCATATTTATAAGTGAGTCACATATCTTTGAATTTATTACTGCTGAATACCTGTGTGATTTGGCTTCTGCTACATACCTACAATCAACTGCATTACTAGCCGAGTTGAAAACAAACTTGCAGTGTTAATGATTGTACTGCATTTTTTTCTGCCTGTTTAATTGTTTCATTGAATATTGTGTCTGTGTTTCTCTGTGGGTATTTATTTTTCTACTTAATTGTTTCATAGACTATTATGGTCTCTCTCAGTTTCTTCAATTAGTGGAAGTTATTGTGTTTCACTTCTTTTATACTCAGTGTTAAAGTCTTAACCTAGATGGTTTATCTGTATTAATAAATGAGTCGCATATCTTTGAATTTATTACTGCTGCATACCTGAGTTGTTTGGCTTCTGCTACATACCTTCAATCAAATGCATTATTTGCTGAGTTAAGTACAAACCTGGAGTGTTAAAGATTGTACTGCATTTCATTTTTCTGTCTATCTAATTGTTTCATTGAATATTGTGTCTGTGTCTCTCCGTAATTTATTTTTCTATTTAATTGTTTAATAGAATATTTTGGTCAGGCTCTGCAATTAGTGCGGGCTATTGTGTTTTCACTTTATTGATATTCAGTGTTAAATTCTTAGCCTAGAAGGCTTATTTGTATTTATAAGTGAGCCACATATCTTTGAATTTATTCCTGCTGAATACCTAAGTTGTTTGGCTTCTGCTACATACGTACAATCAACTGCATTACTAGCTGAGTAAAGTACAAATTTGTAGTGTGAAAGGTTGTACTGAATATAATTTTTCCTTCTTTTTAATTGTTTCATTGAATATTGTGCCTGTGTCTCTCTGTAGTTGTTTATTTTTCTATTTAATTGTTTCATAGAATACTGTGGTCTCTCTCTGTCTTTGCAATTAGTGGGGGCTATTGTATTTCACTTCATATTCAATGTTAAACTAATAGCCTAGAGGGTTTCTCTGTATTTATAAGTGAGTCACATATCTTTGAATTTATTAATGCTGAATACCTAAGTTGTTTGGCTTCTGCTACATAACTTCAATCAAATGCATTACTAGCTGAGTTAAGTACAAACTTGCAAGATTAAAGATTGTACTGCATTTCATTTTTCTATTTGTTTCATTTAATATTGTGTGTGTATCCCTCTATAGTTATTTACTTTTGTATTTAATTGTTTCATTAAATACTGTGGTCTCTCTCTGTTTCTGCTGTTAGTGGGGGCTATTGTGTTTCATTTCATTGATATTCAGGGTTAAACTCTTAGCCTAGAGGGTTTCTCTGTATTTTTAATTGAGTCACATATCTTTAAATTTATTACTGCTGTATACCTGAGTTGTTTGGCTTCTGCTATATACCTACAATCAACTGCAGCACTAGCTGAGTAAAGTACAAACTTGCAATGTTAAATGTACCGCATTTCATTTTTCTGTCTACCTAATTGTTTCACTGAATATTGTGTCTGTGTTTCTCTGTAGTTATTTATTTTTTCTACTTAATTGTTTAACAAAATACGGTGGTGTCTGTCTCTGAATTTAGTGGGGGCTATTGTGTTTCACTTCATTGACGTTCAGTGTTAAACTCTTAGCCTAGAGAGTTTCTCTGAATTTATAAGTAAGTTACATATATTTGAATGTATCACTGATGAATACCTGAGTTGTTTGGCTTCTGCTACATACATACAATCAACTGCATTATTCCCTGAGTTAAGTTCAAACTTATAGTTTCTTATAGTTTTTCTTATAGTTTAATACTAGGCTAACTGCCCCTGTGAGCCATTATAAGCCTAGCTAGTTAACCCTTATGGGACTCAAACCCTGCACCTTGTGTTTGTAAGGCAAACACCTTAGCCATTAAGTCTGTTTAATTGTTTCATTGCCTATTGTGTCTGTGTCTCTCTGTAGTTATTTATTTTTCTGTTTAATTGTTTAATAGAATACTGTGGTCTCTCTCTGTCTCCGCAATTAGTCGGGGTTATTGTGTTTCAATTCTCTGGTATTCAGTGTTAAACTCTTAGCCTAGAGGGTTTCTCTGTATTTATAAGTGAGTCACATATCTTTGAATTTATTACTGCTGAATACATGTGTTCTTTGGCTTCTGCTACATACCTACAATCAACTGCATTACTAGCTGAGTTAAGTACAAACTTGCAGTGTTAAAGATTGTACTGCATTTCATTTTTCTGTCTATTTAATTGTTTCATTGAATATTGTGTCTTTGTTTCTCTGTAGTTATTTATTTTTCTATTTATTTTTTTCATAGAGTACTGTGGTCTCTCTCTCTGACTCTGCAATTAGTGGGGATTATTATGTTTCACTTTATTGATATTGAATGTTAAACTCTTAGCCTAGAGGGTTTCTCTGTATTTATATGTGTGTCACATATCTTTGAATTTATTACTGCTGATTTCCTGAGTTGTTTGGCTACTGCTACACACCTACAATCAACTGCATTACTAGCGGAGTTAAGTACAAACTTGCAGTGTTAGATTGTACTGCATTTAATTTTTCTGTCTATTTTATTGTTTCATTGAATATTGTGTCTGTGTTTCTCTGTATTTATTTATTTTTCTATTTGTTTCATAGAATACTGTGGTCTCTCTCTGTCTCTGCAATTAGTGGGAGCTATTGTGTTTCACCTCATTGATATTCAATGTTAGACTCTTAGCCTTGAGGGTTTCTCTGTATTTATAAGTGAGTCACATATCTTTGAATTTATTACTGCTGATTACCTGAGTTGTTTGGCTTCTGCTACATACCTACAATTAACTGCATTACTAGCTGAGTTAAGTACAAACTTGTAGTGTTAAAGATTGTACTGCATTTCATTTTTCTGTCTATTTAATTGTTTCATTGAATATTGTGTCCGTGTTTCTCTGTAGTTATTTATTTTTCTATTTAATTGTTTCATAGAATACTGTGGTCTTTCTCTGCAATTAGTTTTCCACCCTCCCTCCCTCTTCTTGTTTTGGTATTAATCTTGGTGGCTTTGGAATTGCCCGCCCCTCTTGTAAATTTGTGTTTGAACACTCCTCCTGGGTCTATCTAATTTGCTCATTCAACCAAGTACAGTGAGATCATATTTTGATGTCAGACACTCCTACCAGTCCCATCTGTTCAGCTCTATCCCAGCTCTATTTCAGTCCAGTGTCACTAGCTCTGTCTACCTAATGCAGAGAGAACATTTGTGAAGGGCACGTCACTTAGGTCCTTTATTTTGAATTATCTTCTGTTTCTCCTTTCTCCCTTTCCACTTTCCAAAAATAATTTCTAAGCTTGTTTCCTGCCTTTTCTGTAATTAGTCTAGTCCAGATACAGATTTGCTATAACCAGGACTGTTTGTAAGCTTCTGAGCCCCCAAAGAATTTCTGTGTTGGAGGAAGCCTTCTAGCTTATTAGTCAGAGTGGTAAGCAATAGGTAGCCTATCTACCACAAGAGCGGTTTCTGGCCCAGAAATTGTAGTTTATTGGCCGCTTGGCAGTTTTTACATCTCTTTCAACTTACTGGTTTAAAAGCCTGCGTGTGTGCTAATTTCCCATCTTTCCTGCAACTAGTCTAGTCTAGATATAGATTTGCTATATCCAGGACTGTTTGTAAGCTTCTGAGCCCCCCCAAGCCTTTCTGTGTCGAAGGGAAGCCTTCTAGCTTATCAGTGGCAGTGGTAAGCACTAGGTAGCCTATCTACCACAAGAGTGGTTTCTGGCCCAGGAATTGTAGTTTATTGGCCATTTGGGCAGTTTTTCCATCTCTTTCAACCTTCTGGTTTAAAAGCCCACATTTGCGCTTGTTTCCCACCTTTCCTGTAACAAGTCTAGTCCAGATGCAGATCTGCTGTTTCCAGGACTGTTTGTATGTTTCCCCAAGCCTTTCTGTGTTGGAGGGAAGCTTTCTAGCTTATCAGTGGGAGTGGTAAGTACTAGGTAGCCTATCTACCACAAGAGTGGCTTCTGGCCCAGAAATTGTAGTTTATTGGCCGTATGGCAGTTTCTCCATCTTATTCAACTTTCTGGTTTAAAAGCCTGTGTTTGTGCTTGTTTCCCATCTTTCATGTAACTAGTCTAGTCCGGATATAGATGTACTATATCCAGGACTGTCTGTAAGCTTCTGAACCCCCCAAGCCTTCCTGTGTTGGAGGGAAGTCTTCTAGCTTATCAGTGGGAGTGGTAAGCACTAGGTAGCCTATCTACCACAAGAGTGGTTTCTGGCCCAGAAATTGTAGTTTATTGGCTGTTTGGGCAGTTTTTCCATCTCGTTCAACCTTCTGGTTTATAAGTTCAAGTTTGAGCTTGTTTCCCACCTTTCCTGTACAGATTTACTGTATCCACGACTGCTTGTATGGTTCTGAGCCCCATCCAAGCCTTTCTGTGTTGGCAGGAAGCCTTCTAGCTTATGAGTGGGAGTGATAAGCACTAGGTAGCCTATCTATCACAAGACCATGTACAGATTCTTAGTTTTAGCACTTGAATTTGCTTTTTCGTGCTCAGCACTTGTTCAGATCTTGTTGTTAGCACTAAATAAGCTACAAATTACTACAGCTCTCAACCTTCCTCTTTACCTAGAGGAAAACAGTTTTTGTACTTACTTTCCTCACTTGCTTAGAGAAAAACAGCTCTTCTACTCACTTTCCTCACTTGTCTAGAGGAAAGTAGTTTTTTATTCAGGCATGTTCAAGGGTCCACTCCCAGTGTTCTCTCCTGTCTATCTGATGAATCTTGACATCTTGGGGCAATGTAGCAATTGCCTCATGTACACAGACAACTCTCTCCTCCTACCGCCCAACACCGCAACCTGTAAGAGATGCACTTATCTAGCCAAATTGGAGGTAAAGCTCTCTCCAACAAAGACTAAACTTGACAGTCAACATGAGAAGGTAAACACTTGCACCACACCACACTCATGACATAGTCCCACTAAACCTACACCACCAAAATCCACACATAGAAACAGAAAAACATTTGCAGAGGCCCTCAACAATAATCTGCTCAAGCAACAGAGAGCTCCAAAGCAGAAACGCAATCAACCTCCACCCCCCCAACTCAACCCAAATGACACATAGCCCACAGACTCAGTGTGCCACTCAACCACAGCCCATAAGGCAAAACAACGTACCCAACACACTAGTCATAGGTGACTCTATAGTCATGCACACCGATGTCCCACTCACCGAGCTAAACAAGGAGAAGGTTACTGTCAGCTGCCTGTTGGGTGGCAGGATCCGCCACATGACCCATGCACTTAGGTCACTCCACAACAAGTACAAATATGACTCTGTCACTGTCCATGTTGGTGTGAATGATCCGAGATGTACCTCCCTGGACGACATGGAAGAGCTCTTCAATCTTGTAACCCAGGCAGGTATGACCCTAGCCCTGAGTAGCATCCTGCCGTCGCCCAGAATGATGCCGCAGTACAAGGACAAAATGATTGACTTCAACAATTGGCTAAGCTTCTGGTGTCATTCTAAGGGGGTCCAGTATCCATCTGCTTGGGACAACATGGTCGACAGACCACAATGCTTTGCCAGAGATGGCTTGCACCTGTCACCCCTGGGATTCCAGATACTGGCTAAGGCTCTTGCTGCTCCTGTAGTGCCTTTTTTAGGCATGGCTAAAATGACAAATTCACCATCATAACAGGAACAGGCAAGCAAAAACTGAGGGTAATGCTACTCAATGCTAGAAGTCTAAACCTCAAAATGCACTTCCTCGAGGCACTCCTTAAAATGGAGAACATCGATATCTGTGCAGTGACTGAGACCTAGTTCAAGGCTCTAGAGAGCAGCCCTGCATTACCAGGCTATAACACATATCACACTTTTCAGCCACCTAATCTGGACTGGAACACCAAAGGCAGAGGTGTGTCCATATTCATTAAGGATATCCACACCTCCAGGCTAGTTGCTCATTATAATGCATCTGAGGTTATCCAAGTGCAACTAACTCTGGGCAAAACTGCAATCCAAACTGTAGCTTGCTACAGATCCCCCACCATGCCCCAGGATTCCCACTCCTCTTTTCTTGATATACTGGAAAATATTAGAGTTCAACCAAACACCCTAATAATGGGCAATTTCAACTACCCCACCATTAATTGGAAAAACTACTCATGTACCAAATGCTTCGGTCAACGCTTTCTGGAATTCCAAACTACAAATCGCCAGCAAAAACAGATGTAGTCCACACCACAGTGCAATCGGATACTCGAGACTAGGTTCACCAAACACGTATTTATTCACCACAGAACAATGACCATTACATTAACGCCTTTGTTAAGACAAACACATTGCGTTTTCGTTCAAAATAGACTTCATCAGAAAAGACCAGTGCATCCAAACATCCTATTATATATACTCATCAATTAATCCTTAATTACATTCATTAAAATCACCAGTTAGTTTAAAGCAGTAGTACATACTACTAAACACTAAACCCCATTAACTCATTCATATTAAAATATTCCATAGCAACAGTTAGAATAACAAATGTGTGTACAATTCATTTAAATATTATTAGAAATGTGGATTTATTTTAAAAAATATATGTATATATGATAAAAATATGATTAAAAACTGTGATTAAAAACTGAAATTAAATATAATTATAAACAGTCCAATGTATTCATTTCATATTAAAATACATGGGTCCTAGGCCACTTTATTACCAATTTAAGAGTTCAAACTGAATAAAAATATCACCATATAATTTTAAATTTTAAATATAAAATGATATTTAAATGTTCTATATTTATATTAATACGTGATATGGTGATATTTTTATTCAGTTTGAACTCTTAAATTGGTAATAAAGTGGCCTAGGACCCATGTATTTTAATATGAAATGAATACATTGGACTGTTTATAATTATATTTAATTTCAGTTTTTAATCACAGTTTTTAATCATATTTTTATCATATATACATATATTTTTTAAAATAAATCCACATTTCTAATAATATTTAAACGAATTGTACACACATTTGTTATTCTAACTGTTGCTATGGAATATTTTAATATGAATGAGTTAATGGGGTTTAGTGTTTAGTAGTATGTACTACTGCTTTAAACTAATTGGTGATTTTAATGAATGTAATTAAGGATTAATTGATGAGTATATATAATAGGATGTTTGGATGCACTGGTCTTTTCTGATGAAGTCTATTTTGAACGAAAACGCAATGTGTTTGTCTTAACAAAGGCGTTAATGTAATGGTCATTGTTCTGTGGTGAATAAATACGTGTTTGGTGAACCTGGTCTCGAGTATCCGATTGCACTGTGGTGTGGACTACATCTGTTTTTGCTGGCGATTTGTAGTTTGGAGTACTTTCAGCAGTTCCTTTTATTTTGTGCTTTCTGGAATTCATAAATTCCAATGCCCTGGATCAACATATCCACACCCCCACCAGGCTCAACAATATCCTAGACCTAGTCATTCCCACACATGAAGTCAATTCCTCGTTGCTCCAATCTGGCCATAAGCTAATCACCCTAGATATCCACATCCCGCCCCCACTCCCCATTAAGGAAATCATGGTAAAAAATTTCTCCAAAGCCAATTTTATGCTTCTTTAAACAGAACTGGTGAATTTCATGACACTCATGTGGCTGAACAATACAGTTACGACTGCTGAATCCTACACAAATGCACTCTGTAAGCACTTACAAGAGTCCATGGATCATGCTATGCCAAACAGAACCAAGACGCTATCCTCCAAAAAAAGGAAGCCAATCTGTTGGTCCCCTGCCATAAACAAACTCCACAACAGAAGGAAGAAACTGTTGAAAAACAGAGTAAAATCCCATGAGTGGAGGAGTTCCCTGGTCAGCCTAAGTAAGAAGGTGAGATCCCTTATAAAATCCTCCAAAGCTAGCTACAAAAACAAAATCGCCACTGATTCTAGGGACAACCACAAAGCATTCTATAGCTATGTCAAGAATCTCAATGGCAACACCCAGATCTGCTCTGAGTTACAGCACAATGGCATGAAAATTACAGAACCAACTGATATTGCCAACTTCCTGGCAGATAGGCTCAATGCTAACTTTACCCCCCTCACACCCCCTAAAGAGCCCATATCTATACAGGAAGAATGCAGAGTCCCTGTAATCACAATTATGCAAGTAAAAACTGCACTCTCTAAAGCCAAAAACACAGCATCCATGGGACTGGACAACATCCCAGACTGCGTTTTACATGAACTTCAGAACAAACTGGCTCCCCACCTAAGCACCATGTTGAATCATAATCTCACATCAGACTTTGTGCCCACTGAATGGCACACAGCAACAATTATCTCACTCCACAAATGGGGAGCCACCACTGATCCTGGGAAGTATCGCCCTATTAGTCTGACGAGCCTGGTCTGTAAGGCCATAGAACGTATCATCATGGAACTCATAAGCAAAGACATTTGTAACCTCCAAATTCTGGACCCCACCCAGTTCAGATTTGTGAAAGGCAGATCATGCCTCCTGAACCTGATCAACTTCTTTGAAGCAGTCACCAAAACTGTAGATGAGGGTAAGGTGGTTCACACAGCCTATCTTGACCTCGCCAAGGCTTCCGACATCATTCCCCATTCTGGAATTATAGGTAAACTCACTAAACTAGGTATAAATCCCTATGTCACAAGATGGGTTGCCAACTGGCTCACTGACAGAACCCACACTGTAAAAGTTGCAGATTCTAAATCTGACTTCAAACCAGTGACAAGTGGACTACCACAGGGTTCAGTCCTGGGAACTCTCCTGTTTGGTATCTACTTCTCTGAAGTACAAGGTAGCACAAAATGTCTTTGGCTAACAAAGTTCACAGATGACTTCAAGCTAGGAGCTATAGTTGAGTCCCCAAATGATGTGGACATCCTACAAAAGGGCCTCACTGAGACAGATGCCTGGTGTCAGAGCCATGGCCTCAAGCTCATTGCCAAAAAGTGCATTGTCATCCCCTTTGGTAAAAACTCTGTACCCATGAACTACCACATAGGCGGCAGTCTACTTAAAGCTGAATGTGTGATAAGAGACCTGGGGTCCCAGGTAGACAGTAGTCTCTCCTTTGATAATCACATCACCACGGTAGTCAGGAAATCCTTCTACAATGCCCCTTTTGAAATGTACTTCACAAGATATCTGCAGCAGTTGGAAAGGCCACAGAAGTACCTCACAAAGAGGATTACTGGCCTCAAACAGATGCCCTACACTGACTGTCTCAAAAAACACCAGCTTTACTCCACAGCATATCGCTTACTCCAAGGTAATTTCTGCCTAACATATAAAGCTATGTCAAACCCAGAGCTGTTGGACATGCTACACCTAAAGAAATCCCTATCCCTCCGAGCTACACACTCTAGGGACCTAAACCTTGTCACCACAATAAACAGGACATGCTGGAGGGATAGATTCCTGTCCCATAGACTTCCCATACTCTGGAACAAGCTACCCATCTATGTCAAGCAAAGTTCCTCATTAGCACTCTTCAAGAAAAATACTGATAAGTGGATGGGAAATAGGAAATACACCCCGGGGATCACTTCGGTGGCTCTGTTTGACAGGGGCACAGGAAAATAACTTTCTTGGGTGGCGTAAGCCAGGGAACCTTGTTGGCTAGGTTTACTTGGGCCCTTGGGCCGATAGCCTAGTACCTACCTATGAACCTAACACTCTCATACTAGGTGACTTCAACTACCCCTCCATCAACTGGGAAAACTACTCATGCGTCAATACACTGGCCCAACACTTCCTGGAATTCATCAATTCCAATGCCCTGGATCAGCTCATTCTTACTCCCACTAGAGGAAGCAACATCCTTGACCTGGTTATTACTAACACGGGCAACCATTGCTCCACACCAGTAATAAATTTCTCCCTGGTTAGATCCAATCACAAACTAATCACCATGGAAATTCACATCCCACCCACACACCCCGCAAAGGTAACCACCATGAAAAACTTCTTCAAAGCTGATTTTGGGCTCCTAAAAACAGAGGTAGCTAACTTCACGGCACCCATGTCAATGGAAAATAGATGCATGACTGCCAAACCATGTACCAATGTACTGTATGAAGACGTACATACATGCATAGAACTAGCCATACCCAACAGGACCAAGACACTCTCCTCCAAAAATAGGAAGCCAATCAGGTGGTCCCCTGCCATTACTAAACTCTACAACAGAATGAAGAAACTGTTGCAATAAAAGGTTAAGTCCCAAGACTGGAAAAACTCCTTTATTAACCTCAACAAAAAGTTGAGATTCTTCATCAAAACCTCTAAAGCCAGCTATGAAGGCAGAATTGCAGCAGACACTAAAAATAACCACAAAGCCTTCTATAATTATATCAAGAATCTCCACGGCAATAGCCAGGTTTGCTCTGAGTTATTGCATGATGATACCTTCTATACTGAGCCAACAGATATTGCCAACACACTGGCAGACAGATTCAGTGCCAACTTTACCCCTCTCTCCTCCAAAAGGACTAATCACAATACCGGAGTAATGCCAGGCACCCAGCATTACTGCAGCACAGGTTAAAGCTGCATTGTCCAAGGCCAAGAATACAGCTTCCATGGGACCCAACAATATCCCTGGATGCATTCTACATGAACTACAAAGTGAATTGGCACCACATATGTGTGCTCTGTTCCATCACAGCCTCACCTCAGGCTTTGTCCCTACAAAATGGCGCACTGCTACAGTCATCCCTCTCCATAAAGGGGGAGTTTCTACAGACTCTAGGAATTATCGCCCCATTAGCCTGACAAGTCTGATATGTAAGGCTATGGAGCACATCATCATGGACCTAATTAACAAGGATATAGGGAATCTCCAAACTCTAGATCCCACGCAATTTGGTTTTGTGAAAGATAGATGATGCCTGCTCAACCTGATTGACTTCTTTGAGTCAGTCACCAGAGCTGTGGATGAGGGAAAGACAGTTCATACAGCCTACCTCAATCTGGCCAAGGCCTTTGATACCATTCCCCATTCAGGAATTATTGATAAACTCACCAAACTAGGCATCAACCCCTATATCACTAGGTGGGTTGCAAACTGGCTCACAGATAGAACCCACAGTGTGAAAGTAGTGGAATCCAAGTCAGACTGCCGACCAGTCACGAGTGGAGTCCCACAGGGATTGGTCCTGGGTCCTCTAATGTTTGGCATCTACTTCTCAGAAGTCCAAACCAAAACAGAGGGGCTCTGGATGACCAAGTTCGCAGACGACTGCAAGCTGGGAGCCATTATTAACTCCCCAAGTGATGTAGACATCCTACAGAAAAGACTCACTGAGACCAATGACTGGTGTCAAAACCATGGCCTTACGTTTTAATGCCAAAAAATGCATCATCATCCCCTTTGGGAAAACTCAGTTCCCACTAATTACCACATCGATGGGAGCCCACTGAACAGTGAAGGCATTATAAGAGATCTGGGGACACAGGTTGACAGCAACCTCTCCTTCGTCCACCACATTGCCACTGTGGTCAGAAAGTCCTTTTATGTGGCACATTCCATTACCAAGGGTTTTGCATCTAGGAAGGAAGAGGTCATCATCGCTCTCTACTCTTCCCTCATTAGGCTAGTCATCGAGTATAATGCCCCATTTGGCATGTACCTCACTAGACACATGCAACAGCTGGAAAGGCCACAAAAGTACCTCATGAAGAGGATCCTAGATCTTAAACACATGTCCTACATGGACAGACTCAAAAAACTCCAGCTATTCTGTGTCTCATATCGTCTACTAAGAGGCAATCTCTGCTTGACTTACAAAGCCATGTCTGACCCAGCTCAATTAGAAATGCTGCATCTAAAGAAATTCCAATCCCTCCACACCACACAGTCCAGAGACCTCAACATCATTACTGCAATCAACAGAACATGCTGGACAGACAGGTTCATAACCCAGAGACTTCCCATGCTCTAGAATAGACTTCCCATGCATGTCAAGCAGAGCACCTCACTGGCCGTCTTCAAGAGAAATCTTGATGAGTGGATGGGAAATAGAAAGTTCACCCTGGGTATCACTTCAGCAGCTCTACTTGATAGAAGCACTGGGAACTAACGTTGGGTGGCATGATGCCAGGGCACGTCTATGGGGTAGGCTTGTAAAGGCTCCAAGGCCATTAGCCTAGTACACACCTATGAACCTGTAAGTGGCTCCATTTACAATGAGCTATGCAGATAATAGTGTACTGTCTTTGAGGTTGCGGACATAGCTAAAGAATGATTTGTGACTGTCCTTTGCCTGGGAGGCCAAACTTACCTCAAATTTGGCTTTGGTAGACTTTACTTGTCCTTTGAGTTGTTTGTTTAGTTTGATGAGAGTGCTTTTATGCTGCTGGGTGCTGCACCTCCTAATTTTTACCATGATTTTCTTCCTCCTCTTATACAGCTGACTGATTTTGTGATTCCACTAGGGTGGCTTGTTTTTTGAGTTAGTTCTGTACTTCTTCGGGGGGGGGGTACAGCTGCCTCTATGCAGCTATTAACATGCTTATACAGGGTTTTGGTGAACATTTCTGCATAGCAGAAGTGTTCTCAGGGTTTATGGGGGCTTGAAATTTTGCCAGGTTCTCACTTAATAGCAAGAGGATAGTCTTAGAACAGTTCCTGAATATTCTAGGTTTAGCTGGGGGGGGGGTGAGGTTTTATTTTTACTTCAAAGGAGACCTTTCTGTGGTCTGACCTTACCAGGGAAGGCATTACAGTAGGGGGTGTGCAGCAGTCTCCCATATTAGTGAGGACCAGTTCCAATATGGTTGCACCCCTGGTTGGTGTATTGATTATCTGGTCCAGGGAGTTTGTGTTTACAAAATCCAGGAAATTCTATGCATATACATTTGGTGTCATATAGGATTCCCACTTAATAGTGGGGTAATTAGTCATCCATGAATATGGTACTGGGTTGGATGGTTAGTGTTTCTAATAAGTTTAAATACATGGTATGGGTTTCCTGGGTCATAGTGGGGGACCTATAGCTTGCAAGGAAGTGGTATAGGATTTTACGTATGGTGATTTGAACATGGAGCAGCTCAAGTGCATTGTTCTAGTTGACCAGTCTTGAGGTATATTTATTTTTTATATAAATAGAGACACCTCCACCTTTAGTTCCTGCCTTTGAAGTAGCTGGCCTAAATGTGTGGAAGGCATTATAACCTTGCACTGTTGGTGTGTTCTCCATGACTTTAAACCATGTCTCAGTAACTGCACAGACATCAGCATTCTTTAGGGTAAAGAGAGCTTCTAGGGAGTATAGTTTTTTGTTTAGACTCCTAGCATTGAGCAGTAATACCTTTAGATTTTCTTGGTTTTGATTTGCTATGTCAGAAGTATTTTCAGTTTGGCATTGCCTAAAAAAAGCACCATGGGGGGAAGACAATGTTTTAGCTAATATTCAAAAGCCTAGAGGGGAGAGGTGCAGACCATCCCTGGCAAAGCAGTGTGTTCTGTTGACCATCTCCTTCCATGCTGACAAATATTGCACCCCCTTGGAATGACATCAGAAACTAATCCAATTATTAAAGTCAGTCATCTTTTACTCATATTGTGGCATCATCCTTGGTGAAGATAAAATGCTGCTCATGCTAGGCTCATACCAGCCTGAGACACATATTCTGACAGCTCCATGATGTCTATCTTCATATAGTCTAGGGAGGTACAGCTCATGTCATTTACTCCCACATGGACTATGACTGAGTCATATTGGTAATTGTGGTCGAATGGCCTGAGTGCATGTGTAATATGGCAGAACCTAGCCTCTGATAAGCAACTGACCGGAACTTTCTCCTTACTCAGCCTGGTGAAAGGGACATCAGTGTGTCTCACAATGGAGTCTCCAATGACTAGAATGTTGGATTTTGTGGTGACTTGCCTCATGGGCTTACAGCTAGAGGCTCCATGATATGTAGCTCTGTGTGTTGATGTGGGTGTTGTTTTGGAAGACCGCATTTGGGGCTGGTGAGGGTATTTCTTATGTGTACATCATCTAGGAGGTCTTTGTGGGTTAGGAAGATTACATTTAAGTGCCTAAGCAAATGTGGGTCTATATGTCTGCTTTGAATTGTACGTGATGGGTGCAGCATGTGTACTACTGACGACCTTATTGACATTAGGAGTACTTTTATGTGAGAGCTTTGCCTCCAGTGACACTGTGTAAATACATCTCTCGCATACCATTATCAGTTTGTTTGAGAATTAACCGGTTGTCAGTAAACATGTGGCAATTTCTACATTGCCCATATCCACCACGCTGGTAACGGAGACAGTAGGAAAGTTTATATCCATGGCAACAGACCCTTTTTATTGATTAGACAGTCAGAGTGAGAATATCAATCACTGTCAGGAGTATCTGGTTTGCAGCTCTGTGGACAGCGCTTGTCACTGCAAACTAGTTGTCCTGTTGCAGGCATTGGAGAAATTTCAAATGTGCTTTTACAGGAAAAATGTCACTCAAGGTGTATGAGTCTGTACAGAGCACTGTCAATCTCTTCAGGGCAAACTAATACACAGACCCTAAAAATTTAAGGATGAAGTATTTAGGCAGATATTCTGAAGTTAGAAAACAAATTAAACAGTCCTTACTGAAAACAGAGTTAGCTTGTAAAAAATGATGAAAAGAGGGGAGTCGCATGAATAGCTACTGCCTAGATACTACCACACCACAGCTTCACTTTTGGGATATGATACTCCTTTGCTTCTTCTCTCACCAGAAGCAAAATGTTAGCACCAATCCCAAGAAGAGAAGCAAGCCACAGCCTGTTTGGTGATCCACAGTCTTGTATTTAGGCTTATAGCCCTTTTTCTATTAGATGCCTTGAATAACAACTAGACCAATCAGATACAATAAGCACAGACACTCACTCTCCAACCAGAAACAGTCAGGAATCAATGCACTCTGCTTTTCTCTCACCAGGATCAGAATATAAGCAGAGATTCCAAGCTGTCACCTATAAAGCAGTTATTAAGTTTTCTGGTGATCAGCAGTCCTCAGGAAACAATGTCCTCGTATTCCTTTTCTCACCAGTCAAAAACAGAAGCACTAATCCTAGGATTACTACTGAGAGGCAGAATGTGAGCTCTCCAATAACTGGTGGTCTTGCAGTAGATGCTTAAAGGTAAGATTTAAAAAATGGTTTATCCTAAACACTGCAGTGTGTACTATGCAGTTAGATATGAAAGTGGGTAACTTAAGTTTTAGCTGTCTAAAAGGTTAAGTTGTAGCGGAGAGCCACTATTTTTAAAAGAGCAAGATAGATTGAAAGTGGGTGGGCACTTTTGTATTCTGGTGCTATGGAATACAGTAGGATAGCCAATAAATTTAAATAGTTGAAAGGTAGTGATTTCAAAAAATGATAATCTTGTGCTTACTCACACTAGCCAGTGAAAGGAGAGAGGGAACGAGATATATGGTCAAATTAACATAAGAGGCAGGCAATTACAAAGACAGTGGTGTTTAATGACACAACAGTAACAGGGTGGGAGGGTGGAAAAAAATTGTCTGACTCACAAGAAACAGAGCTGTGGTCTCTTTTCAAGTTTTAATATGCAGTTAAAAGCAGAAAAAGTAATTCATAGGTTAGTACTAGGCTAACTGTTCTTGTGGGCCATTTTAAGCCTAGCCAATTACCCTTTATGAGAATCAAACCCTGCACATTGTATTTATGAGATAAATACTGTAACCGTTATGCAAAGCTTGCACTGCATTTCATTCTTGAAGACAAGCCAGTCTTCAAAGTAACCAAAGGTGATGGGTATTATTCTTCGAATATGATGTGCCATCATCCCCTCATTTGCTAGATATAAGTCTGGGGCAACCAGTAAGTACAGCATTAAAACTTGTGTAAAACATCATGGATGATGTGACAGAGAACACAACAGTAGTTCTTTTCCTTTACTTACTAAAAGTAGTACAGTAGTATTGTGACAGTATTTCTTTAAAGTCTCCTTCGACTATTGACTCACATTACAGTTACCCATATTAAGTCCCAATCAATTTAAGTCTATGCGGTCGTGACTGAGTAGCCAGTAAAGACAATGTATTTAATGCTAAGCAGATTCCTTATGAAAATGAGAGATTTTAGCTGGGCTATGAATGAGGCAGATTGTTTACAAGATGGGGTGAGTACAGTAGATTGCTTACAAGAAGGGGTGAGTACAGCTGTGCTGTGAGCCAGGCAGATTCCTTATGAGAAGGGATGAGTACAGCTGGGCTGTGAGCTTGGCCAATTCCTTATGAGAAGGGGAGACTACAGCACTAGCCCAGTACATCAAAGAGTTAGAGGACTGAATCAAATCATCTATGCCCCTCCGACAGGAGGTTGAGAAGAAATGCAGGAGGTCTGCAGTATTTGACTCCTGTGGCTTCCTGCATTTGCTGCGTTTTCACGTATCTATCTATGGGAAAAATTACTAGAATGCTATGGGAAAAAAACGGATACATTTGTCTTTACTCGAACTGATCGACCAACCAACACAATAACTAGTAAAAACAAAAAGAAGTACAACGAAAGTGAGTCTTAAAACAGGTTTACTAAGAAAACTTAAAGCGCTTTTCGCTTGTACCTAAACAAGCTTCTTCAGAAGTTAAAACCAATTACATACACATTCCATTTAAATCACAAATATGCTGATGTTATACAACCCGCCCATGTGGTGTAAACCTGACCTTAAAGGTATAAATATTATATGACAAATTTTAATTTAATTTATGAAAAACAGATAACAGCAACACCCTCAAACTGTCTAAAACCGCTGACAATAAACCAGACTAATTACATAACTTATAATAATCTAAATATTAATCAAAATATTAACAATTCTGATGTACTAAAAATATGTATATAAATACAAACATACAATCCACAAAAAGGACACCATCTAAAATCACACAACTAAGGAAAAGTTTATATATCAATTAGGAAACAACCTGATCTAATATCAGTCCATGAACTAGCGGACTATTATAACTAATGGATACTTGTTTCAAACTAAATTATTTACACCAGGATTAACATATCCAGGGCCCATTTAAAATCCAAGATCGATCTACAAGTATTTTTATATTTCAAGATGCATCCAATAGAACACATATCATTTAAACCTGGGTATCTATAAGCATTAAGTTTTATTTGCCAACCTAATTCAAGTTCCTCTAGCCAAAGAGGTGTTGGTCCACCTCTTATAGGATGGATTACTTGGTCAGTTGCCATATATGTAAACCCACGGTCCTGATATTGATGGACATGTTTAGCTAATGCATTATCTAATTTCCCTTTGGAAATTGCATATTGATGTTCATATACTCTGTCCCGTAATCTATGTTCAGTTTTTCCAATATAATATGCGGAACATGATTTACAGCATGCTAGATAGACTAAATTTTTAGATTGGCAATTAAACCTAAATTTTATTTTATCTTGCACATGATTAATTACAAATGAATTCATTGTTGCCATAAATTTGCAATAATTGCACACTTCGCATTTAAACATACCAGTCACCAGCGGTATAGGTTGTCTTAATGATTCGAAAATATTTTTCAAGTTTCGGCCTTTCCTAAAAATAACTTTAGGGATATTTCCAAGCTTATCCAAAAGCCTTGGTGTCCCCCTAAATAGGTCCCAGTTCTTTTTCAAGATATCAATTACTAAATGACTATCGCAACTAAATGTTGTGATAAAGCTCTGTCCTAAATTATGATCACTAGAGGTAACCCTATTATGATCGATCTGGGCCTGGGCCTCATTGATCTCATTCGGTAAATCATTCACTTAATGATACAGTGAAGGACAGATCTGGTGCGGATGTTGCCAATGATAATTCGGGAGTAAGGCGTAGTGAGAGGATATCTAAGGCCACTAAAACTAGTAGTGGTCTACAGCCTTATCCAAATCCGGATTTTCAGGAGGCAACATGGACAGGTGCCAGGCCAAAGCAGAAGTACCCCCACCAGTACAACAGAAGGAACAGCAACAACAAAAACAACAGATGGAGGAAATAACATCAAGTTTTATTTTTGAATAAAGCATCTTACAGCCACCATTAGGCGATAATATTATACCAGATATCAACCAGCAATGTGACCTGCCATCTATCCATAATTCGAGTCCCCCGATAATAGTCACCAATCAAAAGGGTGACTTTAAAATTTACAATTACTCATCGGTGATTATTACCCCAGACATGACTGATTTACTGGCGAGAGGATATACTTTTGTACCGACTCAAAAACTGGATCTTGTAAAAACAATTATTGACATTAAATTGTACGTAAGGAAATTTAATCTTTACCTTATTTTAGGCAATCAGTGTACAAATCCTTCCATTAATGATACATTTTTTGTTCCTAGCACTTTTAATCCCCCATTACACCCGGCCTTACAGATTTTTGAGCAGATATCTGAACCTGATGTGCGACAAATGCCACAGTTTAGCTGTAGGAAGGGTGTTAAGTATAATACCTCTAAGGAAGAGAAGGAATTGTTGGATTTCATAAAATCCCAAAGCATTCGTGTATGTAAACCAGATAAGGGGGGTGGATTAGCCATATTCGATAATAGTGATTATGATGTCCATTTGAAATCACTCTTAAATTCCCAGCTTACCAACTTAGCTCATGTTTGGAGGCTAATGGAGCATATCGACTCATTAATACATGTTTAAATGATTTATTTATAGAGGGCAGAACTGAATTAAATGTGTTCAATTATCTATCAGTTTCTTATCCTAGGTACCCATACCTATTCGGCTCTCCAAAGCTGCATAAGTGCCTGGTTACACCACCCATGCAACCATTAGTTGATGGTCGAAACTCCCCCCACTTATCCCTAGCCAAATTCATTGATAGTTTACTCAAGAAGTTTTTGCCATCTGAGCCACAGGTTTGCAGGGATTCTTGGTTCTTCCTTCATGAGTTAAATAATATCAAGTATAGTGATGAATTTAATTTCTTGACAATTGATGTGAAGGACCTATATACCTGTATACCTCATGACGTGGGCATTGAGTGGAGATTAATGAGTAAGGGTGCCTCAAACAGTGAAATTACTTTAATTTCAGAATTATTAGATTTAGAACTTACTAACAATTTCTTTATGTTTGGGGACGATTTTTATTTGCAAAAGTATGGAGTTGCTATGGGATCTCCATGTGGGGGAAGTTTCGCCAATTTAGTCATGTCTTATTGGGAAACTGAATTTATCTTTAAACATCCTGAGCGAACCAAAAATATTATTCACTTTACACGATTTTTGGATGACATTTTTATTCTATTTAGGGGTTCTATCCAGGACAGCAATGATTTGGTCAACTATCTGAATTGTACAACAGACTGCCTTAAGTTTACTTTGTGGTTTGATACAGAAAATATACCTTATTTGGCTATCTATTTGACAAAGAATAGATCTTTATGCTGTTTTGAGGTGAGTGTACATAGGAAGAATACGTATTCAAATGATTTTTTGCATTTCTCGAGCTGTCACCCTTTCCATCAAAAACGCTCAGTGGTTAAGGGCCAATTAGTTAGAGCCGCATGTATCAACACACAACAGAGCAACTTTATGATTGAATGTCAATTTCTTAAGACCATGTTTTTAGGTCGGGGTTACCCAGATGGATTATTAGATATGCTGATAAATGAAGTTAGGTTAAAGAGAATGAATGAAGTTTATTCTCCAATTTTAAGAGCAAAAAGCCTTGATATAATGAATATTAGTTTACCAAATGAGATCAATGAGGCACAGGCCCAGATTGATCATAATAGGGTTACCTCTAGTGATCATAATTTAGGGCAGAGCTTTATCACAACATTTAGTTGTGAGAGTCATTTAGTAATTGATATCTTGAAAAAGAACTGGGACCTATTTAGGGGGACACCAAGACTTTTGGATAAGCTTGAAAATATCCCTAAAGTTATTTTTAGGAAAGGCCGAAACTTGAAAAACATTTTGGAATCAGTAAGACAACCTATACCGCGGGTGACTGGTATGTTTAAATGTGAAACGTGCAATTATTGCAAATTTATGGCAACAATGAATTCATTTGTAATTAATCATGTGCAATATAAAATCAAATTTAGGTTTAATTGCCAATCTAAAAATATAGTCTATCTAGCATGCTGTAAATTGTGTTCCGCATATTATATTGGAAAAACTGAACGTAGATTACGGGACAGAGTATATGAACATTAATATGCAATTTCCAAAGGGAAATTAGATAATGCATTAGCTAAACATGTCCATCAATATCAGGACCGTGGGTTTACATATATGGCAATTGACCAAGTAATCCATCCTATAAGAGGTGGACCAACACCTCTTTGGCCAGAGGAACTTGAATTAGGTTGGCAAATAAAACTTAATGCTTATAGATACCCAGATTTAAATGATATGTGTTATATTGGATGCATCTTGAAATATAAAAATACTTGTAGATAGATCTTGGATTTTAAATGGGCCCTGGATATGTTAATCCTGGTGTAAATAATTTAGTTTGAAACAAGTATCCATTAGTTATAATAGTCCGCTAGTTCACAGACTGATATTAGATCAGGTTGTCTCCTAACTGAGATATAAACTTTTCATTAGTTATGTGATTTTAGATGGTGTCCTTTTTGTGGATTGTATGTTTGTATTTATATACATCTTTTTAGTACATCAGAATTGTTAATATTTTGATTACTATTTAGATTATTATAAGTTATGTAATTAGTCTGGTTTATTGTCAGTGGTTTTAGACAGTTTGAGGGTGTTGCTGTTATCTGTTTTAATAAATTAAATTAAAATTTGTCATATAACATTTATACCTTTAAGGTCAGGTTTACGCCGCATGGGCGGGTTGTATAACGTCACCATATTTGTGATTTAAATGGAATGTGCATGTAATTGGCTTTAACTTATGAAGAAGCTTGTTTAGGTACAAGCGAAAAGCGCTTTAAGTTTTCTTAGTAAACCTGTTTTAAGACTCACTTTCGTTGTACTTCTTTTTGTTTTTACATTTGTCTTTACTGACAAACAAAAGTGGAATAAACAGGAGAATAAAACCTTCACTTCAAATACCTTTACAGATTTTGTTGAGTGTATAAAGTACTATACATAAAAGCTGAAACAGAAACATTGCATTACTTCAGAACATCTTAAAATTCTTAGAGGAATCTGACTTTTAACATGTTTATAGCATAATATGAATAACATACTAAAATGATTTGTTCAGTCTTGATTCCTATTTTGTTTAGAATTCCAGTTCCACTTATTTTTCCCAAGTATTTAACTTTATGTGGCTTGTATACCATCAGCTTCATAATATTCAGAAATAAAGCAATTATTTAGTATAGCACTCCCTACATAACCATAAATACAATTCATTCCCACTTTATAAATATTTAACAATATCTTTATCAAATGTATCCCCACTAATTATGGTTAATAATCGACATTTCTAAACATAATTCAGAAACAGGCCCCTTCCTCTAGAACCCAACCTGAAATCTTCATGAAACATGAAGGTCAAATGAGTAAACCATCTTGATGCAGATCAGACTAGATACCATCTCAGTCAAGTCTTACCCTTAAGCATAATCTTAGTCTTATGCTTAACAAATATAATTGGACATGTTGTAGGTGCACACAAAGCCAGACATCAAAGTGCATCAAATATCTGAATGAAGCACAAATGTGCAGAGTTTGTTAGGCTTGCAACCAAATGTATGCAGAGATTCATCTTTGAGATTTAGCTTCAACATAGTTGTAACTGTGACACCCATGCACTGGACCAGTAATCAAGGAGCCTCAATCCTCACCACTAGCACCAGTTAGGGCCGTCCACATTGGGAGGATAACAAGTACAAACACAGTAAAGTACAATTTCCCTTAAGAGCACACAGAGATCACAGTCATTCTGGGACTGGTTTATGCCTTTCTCTCCAGATCCTCAATAAGGCTCTCCACTGGCACAGCTATAGGGTACAGATCTCAGCCAACTGGTCAAGCTAAAACCTCCAGCACCCTCTCTGTCCAACTAGTGCTTCTTTGTGTCCCTGCCCAAGTAGCTGACACACACACACTTTGAGATATGAATTATATACAAGCATACTGCTGGGGAAGGCTAGCACAGGCTCTCCAGCTATGCCCCTTCCTGCCTAGACCATAAGGTATAAATCACTGCCACCAACCGCTACTATAAGGCCCTTCCCAAAGGGTGACCAATTCCACTGTGTGCTATTACTGTTATCCAAATAGTAAGGGTAACCCAGGGCTAAGGCTATTGGAGTGGCATATACAGTATCACCAAATACATGCAAGTATAAATTGTCTCAACACAAAACAATCACAGTTGAAAGGTTTAAAAATATTTAATAATAAACAATAAAAACACAAGACAATACTTACTGATTCAACACAGTGATAATAGAGAGTTCAGAGATCACAGGAAAAACCTTTAAAACAATATTGCAGGATAAAAACAAAAAAGAAACGGATGCGGGTAAAACCAAAGTGCAAAAAAATAAGTAAAAATATAAACACAATGCACCAAGGGAACACACAATAATGTTTAATGAAAACAAAAAGTAAAAGACAGAGGTGAGCGCTTTTGCAACAATAGTTGCTTCATCAGACAAAGATCAAGTGAATAGCACTGCTTAAAAAAGTAAAAAAAAAAAATTATCTCATCAATTAATGATGTCATACACCAAAAGTTATTTAAAGAGACAGTTACAACATGAGCATAGTAATGGTATGAATAAGATATAAAATTCTGAATAAATACTGCATAAAATACATTTGCATATGCATAAAATGTAATATAATAAAGGTAACAATAAAAATAAAAATGAACAATAAAAATTGTCAATGTTTAAGGCATCTAGCTTTCAAGAATGGAATCAAAGAGGTGGTACCATTGAGGCCTGGGTATCTTTCTGCATTAAGTTTCAGTATCCATTTCTGTTCATGGCTCTCTGTAACATTTTCTATATCTCCACCTCTCAGATTTCTATATATGTGTTGCAAGACAAAGAATTTGAAGGAATGAGAAGAGTCTGTGCACATAACATGATTAGCAAGTGCATTTGTTTGCTTAT
Organism: Protopterus annectens; assembly: GCF_019279795.1. Lineage (NCBI taxonomy): Eukaryota > Metazoa > Chordata > Ceratodontiformes > Protopteridae > Protopterus > Protopterus annectens. The sequence goes on along the minus strand of NC_056731.1, from coordinate 503,289,487 downwards.
TATTCCTAATGTCATGGATATGTTCTAAAATTCTCTCTTTAAAAAGCCTATTAGTTTTGCCAACATAGAAGGCAAGACATTGCTGGCAAAAACAAAAGTAAATGACGTTGGTAGTCTTGCAATCTGAATAAGTGTTGGAATGTAGTTTAAAATGTCTGGTTGGATGAATATATATGTTTTTACTGTAGATATATGGGCATGCACTACATGACCTACATGGAAAAGTGCCGTGACGGGTGGAAATGCATGTAGTGTTGTGTGGTTCACTGTTGCAAAGATACTGTTTAAGTGACCTATTGTTCCTAAAGCTAAAGCGTGGAGTATTGGCAATTGTGGCATTAAGGTTAGGGACCTCTTGTAACAGATGCCAATGTCTCCTAATAACATCAGTGTATTGGTTAATGTTACTAGCAAATTGGAACACAACTCTAAAATCATTACTAGTCAGAACGACATTGTTATCAGCAGAATCATTCCTAGTAGATTGAAAGTATGGTCTCCATCTGGTATGTCTCATTTGCCAAGCATTGGAAATAGTCTTATCAATGTCAGTATCATAGTAACCCCTTTCCAGAAAATCAGATTTTAAACTGTTAAGTGCAATCTCTGCATCCTCATCTTTATCATGTAGTCTTAAGGTCCTAAAGACTTGGCCTTTAAGTACATTCTTAGGTATATGTCTATGGTGCATGCTGGATTTCTGTAAAAGTGTATTCTTCCTGGTTGGCTTAAAATAAATAGTACTATTTAACTGATTTAAACTAGACCTAGTAATATGTACATCAAGAAATTTGATGTCAGTGGCAGAGATCTGGTGAGAACATCTCAAAAAATCAGTGGTGGTGTGTAGGTATTGTAAAAATGAGGTAAAGTCCGAACCATTACCTTTCCATAACATGAAGACATCATCTACAAAACGTACATACCATAGTACTTGTCCTAAGAAAGGATTCTTGTCAGATAGAATGTTAACTTCTTCCCAGCAAACCAAGGCAAGGTTGGCGTAGCTGTTGGCACAGGGAGTCCCCATGGCTACGCCAACCTTCTGTAAATAAAACTGTTCTTGGAATGTAACAATGTTATTTTCCAAGATAATTTCTAGTAAACTGCAAATCAATTGAATTTTGGTATTATTAAAACACTTGTTAACTGTCAGAAACTCTCTTGTCATTTCAATGCCCCATGTATTGGGTATGCTGGTGAATAGTGATTCTATATCCATGGTAACCAGTGCAAAATCTAAATCAGTATCAATACTATCCATTCTGTTATGTAACCTTGTTAAGAACATCTTGGTATCCCTTAGTATAGTATGACAATTCTCTAAAAGGCCATGTAGGCTGCCTTTAACATATATAGAAAGGGATTCAGTGCACCAGCCAGCCCCTGAGACTATGGACCGCATTGGTGGTGTGTAAAGATCTTTATGGACCTTAGGTAGACCATAAATACTAGGGACAACAGGTTTAGTAATATTAAAATATTTAAAAAGTGGTTCATCAATTAAACCAGTAATAAGTAGATCAAAAAAAGAAAAGCGAAACTTTATCAATAATTGCATTTACAGCAGGTTTAGAAATGCACTGGTATGTATCAGTGTTTAATAAAAGTTTTTCCATTTGTTGTACATATAGTTCTTTATCTAAGAGAATGATACCGCCACCCTTATCTGCTTGTTTAATAACCAGGGAGTGCAAATTCCTTAATTCTTTCAGAGCTCTCTGCTCTTCTGAAGTCAAATTACAAAAAGAGTAATCGTTGCTATCAGATACACTTATTTCTCTGAATGTAGTTTCACATATATCAATAAATCTTTGAACCCCAGGTGGAGTAATTGGTATAAATGTACTAGGTTGTTTATAAATATTTTGCACATTGTCTGTATTTACTGGAAACATACATTTCAAAGATAAATTTCTCCCTAGTAGCCTTAGATCTTTCAACATTTCAGTTATATCTGCCTTCCTCGCAGGTACAAATGATAACCCTTTATTTAGTACATTAAGTTGTTCAGGATTAAGTTCAAAAGAGGAGATATTAATAACCAGACCTGTAGTTCTATTCGTCTCCTCTTATGTAGTTGGACTATTCCTTGCATCTGGTTGGTCCTGGATATGTGTCCATTGTGTGGAAGACTCTTCGTTCGAGTTCTGAAAGGAAGTGCTGCCTTTAGAGTGAAGTCGCCCTTCTTGGTGGTGTCTAAAAAAACGCTTGCGTCGTTTTTGCTCTCCTTTAGATTAGAATCCATAGTTGCAGAATTATTAGAAATGTGCGATGCTGCAGATGGTGTCGGTAGAGGTATATTCTTCATTTTATGTCCCGTTTTTTCTTTAACATTGTTAGAGATCTTGCTATCATTTGATACCATAGCTACATCCTGTTGAACGCTATCAATGCATGCAGCATTTGAAAGTACTCTCTCTGTAGCTGCCAGATCAGTAGAGGAACCGGAAATAGTACCGGAAGTAGCAGCTCTAGTTGTGCGCTCATTTAAAGCGATGCTGTGAGTGCTATTTGGCATAAAGTTCCCTTGAGTTGTTCTATGCATGTTTTCTCTGGGCCATGAGAAAACGTTATTATTAACAAAGTCACGTTTATCTCTGTTTAATTTAGATAGTTTAGTTGTTTGCAGCTTTTTGTCATAAGCGATTATACTATCTTGCAACTGGCTCATCTTATTGATGGTAATATCTGGTGAGAAACTCTCAGTAATATTGGACTCTAAAGCAATGATTTCTGCTTTCAGCTCAAGTTCAGTTGGTGAAAAAAATTCCAATAAAAGTTCCATTTATTTGGAGCTAAACTGTAAGTTAAGCTCTTGCCATTTACGTAGTAAGACATTTTAAACTACATTCCAACACTTATTCAGATTGCAAGACTACTGACGTCATTTACTTTTGTTTTTGCCAGCAATGTCCTGCCTTCTATGTTGGCCAAACTAATAGGCTTTTTAAAGACAGAATTTTAGAACATATCCGTGACATTAGGAATAATAAGCAAACAAATGCACTTGCTAATCATGTTATATGCACAGACTCTTCTCATTCCTTCAAATTCTTTGTCTTGCAACACATATATAGAAATCTGAGAGGTCGAGATATAGAAAATGTTACAGAGAGCCATGAACAGAAATGGATACTGAAACTTAATGCAGAAAGATACCCAGGCCTCAATGGTACCACCTCTTTGATTCCATTCTTGAAAGCTAGATGCCTTAAACATTGACAATTTTTATTGTTCATTTTTATTTTTATTGTTACTTATATTACATTACATTTTATGCATATGCAAATGTATTTTATGCAGTATTTATTCAGCATTGTATATCTTATTCATACCATTACTATGCTCATGTTGTAACTGTCTCTTTAAATAACTTTTGGTGTATGACATCATTAATTGATGAGATAATTGTTTTTTTACCTATTTAAGCAGTGCTATTCACTTGATCTTTGTCTGATGAAGCGAATATTGCAGGATAGTCTCACATAAATAAAGAAAACAGCTAGACTAATCTGTCTATATTCCTATCTGTCTCTAAGAGAAACTATGTTCTAAATTCTATTTACAAGGCAAAGTGCTATTGAGTTGTTGTCAGCTTCAAAACAAAATACAAAATGCTCAATATTTTTTTCTGAGAAAGTCTTAAACTGATGATACACATTATTGCTGAGTCATTTCAGATTATATAATTCTTGACACTTAAGTTTCCCATGCTCACAGAACTTAAATGTTAACATTTCTTTTTGTAATCTACACCAACCAGGAAGTCACAGTAATAAAAGACACTTTACACGTAAAAACCTGTTTATTATCTCTATCTTAGAACAATAGAAAGAATGTCATAGCCCAGACATCCTGTCTCCTAGCTTGAGATCAAACAGTCAAAATGTTTTACTCATCAGCTTTCTTCTAGCAGGTGCACTGTGGTTACATTTTTGAAGCTCAGAACATAACACAGTTTTCTTACATTTGTTACACAAGCCTGTGGATCATATTAATATTTACAATGACAGAATTATTTATGAAATTCTATCTGGCTGGGCTGGCAGCCCCTCAGTTTTTCACAGTAGCATTATGATAGAAACATTTTAATCTATTTATGCATAGTCTCTTAGGGTTTCTTATTCTGTCTAGGATTGTTATTTTCCTAAGCATTGGTCTTTTCATCTTATTTACTGTCAGTTGTGTATTATTCTGAAATAGCTCAATTACACAGCATTAACCCTCATTCCAATATTATAAATATGTAATAGCATCATATTTAAATGCATCTCCTGCTGATTACTTTTAATGATTATAGCAGTTTATCAGCATAATAGAAACTTGTCTTCTATTGGAATCCAGTATGGAATGTTTTTGAAATTCAAAAGTCAAATGAATAAATTATTCAACATGTAAATCATACTCGTTACTTTTCAATGTTAAACAGAATCTTTGAAGCCTATCCTTACTGTATATAATACATTGGGAAAGTCTTGCTTCTTCCAAGCATCAAATGAGTCATCCCACTGAACAAGCAGTAGGGGCCCAGTCAGCCATATACTAATTGTTTAGCTGCACTCCTGGGTGTGTCATCCTTTGGATGAGACATTAAACCAAGGCCCCATCTGCTTGAGTTGGTGGTAGCTCAGGGGGATGCAAAAGATCCCACGGCACCTAACAAAAACAGTAGAGGAAGTTCCCTGAGGCCCTGGCCAAATTTCCCACCACGGTTCTCCCTTAAAAAGAAGTCACTAGCCTAGTGGGACTAATCCGGTTACAAAAGGATTAATAAAAAAGCTGTCATGCCCTTTCACACTTGAGCAGAACAGTGAAGAGCCCAGTTTTTGCTATTTATCAGTCATTTCCTCATACACAGCTAACATTTACACTGAAGTATTTGATGAATAGCTAGGCTGGAAGACTAAACAAGACTAACAACATTGTTCACTATTTCACAATCTAGAGTCTCAGGCAATCTCTGGAAAGTATTCATCACTGATTGCATAGCAAACACCTTCACAGTGGTTGGGAAAAAAAGTCTCTACACTTCAGAAAATACCAGTTTATAACCTAACCTAACAGATAAGGAATAAATAGCCCTAATCACAATAAAGATGCAAACCATTGTTCAGTAACTGTTACTGCATGTAGTCTGTTTAAGTACTCTTGGATTAAGGCCTTTGCTGTAATGTACATGGCTTTTTATAAGGAAAATAGAAAAGTATATATTGCTTGTTACTACTACATATAACCTGGATCTGATGAAGCACTGACAAAGGCAAAATCACTCATCTCTTGTTTTAACTTAATAAACCATAGCTTAAACAAGCAATACCGTCTTGAATCCTGTTTTCTAATTTTAAATAAGAATGCAAAGTGATGTGTAACATGGATATTACTTAAGACGTTTTGGCACCAGTCTATTTGAATAATTTGCATGCCAATATAAGGAGCAATTATTCCTCTGTGACTAGTTTTCCCTTTTATAGTTATACTACAGTTTACTCTCATGGCATTATTCCATAACAAACTCCATGAACTGCAACATCTGAAACAAAGTAGATTCAGAAAAGCCATGGCCACATCCACTGGAAAACCCTTAGTTATAAATCTTCTCCTAAGCTGTCAAATCAGAGATAATACTCAATTGTTTTTATACCATGAAATGAACTGTACCAATATCACTAAAGGTCTTCCAGTTTCTGTCCAAATCTTAGTCAAAGACAACCTGTAAATTATGTCATTCCCTATCATTTTCTTAGCAACACCAGTCCAATTCACCCTTCTACCTTTCACAAATTCAAGACATTTTTCAGCCTCCTCTCCTTCCAAGACTTCAATCAAGTGTAGATTTCTTTGACATGCTTTACTTTACAATGAAGAACCAGTTGTTTGACATCAATCATTTGTCCATAATTCTTACCAGATTTATTTCTTATTTCACTATGCCCATACTTCAGTGGTAAAATGAAGTCATACTGTTTTTTAAAAAAGTCACAACTGCAATTTTTGACAGTGTCCATTTGTCTGACATGTCTTGTAAACACAGCAGAGAGCTGTCTGTACTAATGCAAAACCATATCTAATGAAGTTTCTAAATAATTTCCAAAATCTTGTACCTTTTTACTCAACTTCATCTTCCTTGGGCAAGGCCACATACAATCATCCACATTTTTCATCTCTTCTTCTTCTAAAATCACCTCTTTCTCCACTGCCATTAATCATTTGTGTTTGATAACACAATAATTCACTTTAACAGCATCAACAAACTTACAATAAGTTCTCAAGTTTATGTGTATATGTTACACTAAATTACATGGATGTTACTATCAAGTAACAGATGACCAACAAGATATCCCTGTACTGAATCACTTTTGAGGGCATATGATTCCTGATTGCTTTGGATAAGATGGGGAGTAATGCTTCAGCAGATAAGCCATAGTTGTAATAGCTGGTATGGCATCCACTAGGGCCACGAAAAGCAGCATCATGGGTAGCACCTGAGAGCATCATGTAACTCATGGAGTGCTCCATGGCTAAATACACATGAAGCTGTACATTAAAAAAAAAACATGCAATATATTTACATACACATTTATCACTAAATAATCACTGCATTTTATTATTATCTATACTAGTTTAGTTATTTTACTTTTGTTAATTACTAGAGTCCTGGTGAGAAATGCTTCTTGTTATGATAAGTGATATAGTTAATTACAAAAATAAACAATTATAAAAGACATGCAATTTAAAAAGGTAAAGAAAATGATAACAGTGTAACACATAGAACATTTTAAACACAGGTTAAATGGGTTAAATTGGTCAAATAATGAAACTGCCATTTATTCTGCAGCAGGAAATGTCTATGCCAATTAAAGTCAGGCACAGTGTGCCATGGCACTGGCTATGAGGCAGTTGGGAATGACTATGCTAGATGAAGGTGGGTACAATGTACCATGGCACTTGTTATGAGGCAGCAGGGAATGACTATGCCAATTAAAGTCAGACATAGTGTGCCATGGCAATGGTTAGAAGGCATCAGGGACTGACTATGCAAATTAAAGTCATGAGCAGTGTGCCATGGTATAGACATTCCCTGCTGCTTCATAGCCAGTGCCGTGGTACACTGCCCCTGACTTCATCTGTGATGCATCAGGGAATGACTATGGTAGATGAAGTAAGGCACAGTGTGCCATGGCACTGGCTATGAGGCAGTTGGGAATGACTATGCTAGATGAAGGTGGGTGCAATGTACCATGGCACTTGTTATGAGGCAGCAGGGAATGACTATGCCAATTAAAGTCAGACATAGTGTGCCATGGCAATGGTTAGAAGGCATCAGGGACTGACTATGCAAATTAAAGTCATGAGCAGTGTGCCATGGTATAGACATTCCCTGCTGCTTCATAGCCAGTGCCGTGGTACACTGCCCCTGACTTCATCTGTGATGCATCAGGGAATGACTATGGTAGATGAAGTAAGGCACAGTGTGCCATGGCACTGGCTATGAGGCAGCAGGGAATGACTATGCAAGATGAAATGGTACACAGTGTGCCATGGTCCTACCTCTGAGGTAGCAGGAAATGACTATTTAAGATGAAGTCAGGCACAGTGTGCCATGGCACTATGAATCATCAGGGAATGACTATGCTAGATGAAGTCGGGCACAGTGTGCCAGGGCACTGGCAGTGAGGCAGCAAGAAATGACTAAGCAAATTAAAATCAAGAACAGTGTGCCATGGCACTGGTTATAAGTCATCAATGGAATGACTATGCAAGAGGAAGTGGGGCACAGTGTGCCATGACACTGGCTATGAGGCAGCGGGGAAATTACTATGCTAGATGACGTTGGGGACAGTGTGTCACTCACAGACTTGCGTCCATCTGGCTCAAAGTAACCCCTTTTCCTTGGCACACTTTACATTAGTATGCTTGAATGCTGCTGTAGCTTATAAACTTTCTTAAGCATTTCACAAAGCACATTGCCTATGCAGTTTTAAATAAGCAACATGTAAATAAAAAAAAAATTAAGTTCAAACTGACCTCAAAAAGAAGTGTTAATTCCTAATGAAGAAAGTTTTTGTGCTGGGAGACTGCGATAAAGTAATCTTCTGTACAGCAGTGAGGCTAATGGGAGTAAGTGGCATTCTACCACATAAGTTTGAGGATCTGAGGATAACAGTTACACTAATTTAGCATCACCTAATAAGTATTACTAAATGGGTACTTCTACATGTCACACATTGGAGCCAATCATGCTAAGAGGTTCTCTTAGTCTACTACATACTTATGAGCACCGGCAAAACACATTGAGCAAACACTGACCCTGACAATAATACCTTGAAATAGATATAGTTTTTGTAGTTTATGGAGGTACTAAAGAGCATACCTACTCTCACAGTTAAGCAAGACACACTTAGCACACACATTTCATGCAAGGTGTCATGCCTTCATACCACCCTGCCATGCCAACATTTTTTGCTCCATATTATGGACATACAGCTACAGGTTCTGCAACCAAGATGCACTATGATGAGCGGAATGCGCTGCAAACGTTTGCAGGCATGATTGTGAAAAGCCTGCCACAGTTCTCTAGGCTGAGACCTGGTGAATGGATATAGCTTTCAAGGGCACTGAAAGTGACAGGTCCCCTTGATGGTGCAGAAAGGAAACCAAAATCTTCCTCAATCGACTGCCTAGGGACCACAATGTACACCTGATTGGGGACTCATATGAAGATCTCTCAGTATAAAGTGGATACCTAGCACAATCTTGCCAGGGTGATGTCTGATGCCACACCCATACCCTGCTTTGGTGATCAAGACAGGTACTCGTACCATGACCTCAGGAGTCACCATCTTAGCCTTTTTAGCTGGTGTGAAGAAACGGTAAGAGTAAGGTCATCCAAGATGCATCATAAGTATGTGTCTATTCTGAGCAGACAATGGTTGTCTGCATAGTAAATGTATGACATTGTGGACATGTAACTTAAAGATATTTTTTTTTTAGCTCTAGAGTCATACAGGAGAATAGTGTACAGTAATGGAGGAGAATGGAAAGACTTTCAAGGCTCAGAGGTGAATATTATTTCATTTATTTTTTGTAATTACAGTTTTCTTAAGAGCTAATGACTGCATTAGTTATTGCTCAGCAGCATGCATGTGTGTCTGACCTTTAACAGGTAAGACTGCCCATGTTAAGGTGTACAGTGTATATGTAATTGTATTTTTGGTGGTATTCTGAATATTAGCTATAGTACTATAGAGGCTCCTGTGTTTGAGCATTACAACTGGTGCCTTGCGTACTTTGCAGAGTGAGATAACAGCATAGGTATAGTATGGCAAGTGGACATAAGTTCACCATGTTCTAACTGCAGTCTTCAGGCAAATCAGTATTTCTTCTCACAACTTTCACAGCCACATGTACTCATGTCAGAACTGCTACCTGTGTCATCCCTGTTCAGGTAGCACATCCCAACATATAGACATTCATATCAAACATTGTTGCAGTTCGTCAGATTGTGCCATTATATAGTTACACTGACATGGTAGCATGCAGTTATTTTTTCTCTCTCTCTCTCTTCTCCCTTCCTTTGTCACTATCCTTTCTCTTGTAATTATTTTATGTTTGATATTTTACTTCTTTCCATTTCTTTTCTCATTTTCTAAAGTAGATGTCACAGAAGTGCCAATGGAGTGTCCATTGTCTGCAGTTCATCTGCAGGTCTAGACATCTCTTGCATGTTCCCCATCTGATTCCTGGGCTGCCATCTTAATGGATGTAGAGGAGAACAGCCAGAAATCCATCTCTTCTGCCCCTAGTGGCACTTCACTGGCTGTAAATTCCATTATACCCTCCAATGACAATGCCAGCATTCAGGAAAATAGCACACACTAGGAATTGATGGAGGATCTGATAAACATATGACAGAAAGCCTTCAATGGCCACCTAGAAAGGCTTCTCTTGCAGCTAGCTGTCACATCACTGCCAGCATAGACAGGTTTTGCTGGGGAGGGTGGTGAGGATGCTGTCTGACTTATCCGTGGGTATCAGGCAATGATATACAGAAGGTCACAAACTCAACCTACCCTCATCCTGGTGCCCATGTGCACCAATGCCCTCTGCTGTTTCTTGGCAAATCTTCCTCATCACCAGTGTCTTCTCCAGCCCTCAGTGTGTCATAGCCTCCTCTTTCAGTCTTTGTCTATCTTTCTGTGCATTTTCCCCATCTCCTGACCATCACACTCTTACCATACCTTTACTGACTCTTACATCCTTTTCCACCTTCCTTCATAAAAGAATGGGCATCTGTACAAAAACAATTTTACTCCCTCTTTCCTTCCTTCTCCCTACTCTCTTCCTTACCTTTCTCATTCCTTTTGTGGGTTCTCCACAGCTCGGTGCCACCTTTTCCAATTGTCCCACACAGCTATTTATGTCCCTTTTTATGGTCACAAAACAAGATGTAATCATTGCAGCAGCCTCTTTAAAATAGTATGCTTGTTTTCCACCTTGTTGGGCCTTTACACATGTGCGCACAATGATGTGTGTGCATTCTCTCTCCTCATCAGTCTTCCTCATTGCACTCCTGGTCATGTCTGTGAATTTTCCTCCTTCAAAGTTGTATGTTTACTAATTAGTAGTAAACTAAAATGCAAATTTCCACTTTGCAAACTAATGATAAATCTTGGGCTGCATGATGTTACAAGTTATATCTGCGGTAAGCACTCCACAATCTCAATAGGCATGTTTCTGATTCTGAGGGTCTGTTAGTTGTTACTTTGGTTGCCTTTTTCAGAGAGTATTGCAAAATTAAAGATATGTCTGTGTTAACCTAAGGAATTTATGAATTCCCACATAGGACTCTGAATCAAGATCATGGGACTAGTCACAGCTAGGAAATAGACTACGCACTGGAAGTTCCAGAATTAAATAACAGGTTCTTTCTTGTTGTCTATCCTCCAATAAAAGTAAGGAAGATGGTGAGTTAGTAAACAAGTTACAAGATGCAAATAAATAAACACCCATGAAAAATCAGTGAATTAGAAACTCATTATGAGCAGCAGTGCAATCTAGAAACTTTATTACTATGAAGACTTAATACAGGAATGCACTTGATGTTTCAGAACACTGTTTGAAAAAGTACTCCTATAAGTGCATAAAGCAATACTGCTAGCTGTAAAACCTGGCTGGTTAAATGAGAGTCACTAAGAAGAAGAAATTATGTACTGCAGAGAGAATTTCACTATCTGAGGAAGTAGTACGTAATCCTTAAACAGGGGTCATAACAAGAGCAAAAATGAAGTGTAGTGTCAGCCATCACAAAGGCTCAAGAAGACACAATGTCAAATACGCCCAATGACATGTACTGGACCTTCAAAAAACAATCACATTTCTGATTCTGATGAGAGTGATGTTCAACCTATACTAAAGCATGGCTTGCTGCAATCCATAGAAGAGAGAGTGAGTGAGAAATAGAGAGTATACATAAACAAACAAAAATATATATATATGCAGGTTTTTCTTATACTTGGTAACAAGTTTTAATTCAAAGAACAATGTTTTACAATCCATGGTCTCTACACAGACTGGTCAAGAGTTTCTGAAAAGGTGAAGATAAGCCAAATAGATTGTGAACATTTTTAAAAAGAAAGTTAAGAAAATACTGCAGTAGGAAAGAAGCCAATTATTAGACAGCCTATTTAATGAAATGCAGTACCCGTCAGAACACACTATATTTTACCGTCACTTAAAGGAGGTATATTTTGCAGTTGATTATTTTTTTAACACAGAAATAAACTATCAGGGTCTAAAGTTTGATTGTATGGGATTTGCCATCAGGAAAGCCAGACAGAATTCATTCAAATGTCACTGTTCCAAAAATCTTAAAAGAACCAGATTTCTTGACTACCTGTATTTAAACTAAGCCATTTATCCAGGACTAAACAGAGGTATTAACAGCCTCCTCAGCCAGCTGCTAAAAATCCAGAACCCTTGCTGTGGTGAAGCATCAAAGGGCATGCAGACTTTAATGCCTAGCTTGATCCAGATCTCATGCCTAGTACATTACTTAATGCATCCGGTCATCTCTTTAGTAAAAATGTATACTGAGAAAATTGGTGCTATCATTAGTCAATGAATGATTCTTATCACTGATGTATAATGCATGTTAGCAGTTGTTCTCGGACTGTGAAGAGGGACTCCTTTCCCCTTGTATGTAGATTAAAGGTGTTCACCAAGTACCTGCTAATACAAATGCCTCACTCTGAAGCAGAACTACAGTAGTAGTGTTTAAAAATCTGTGGCCAATAAGGTATAATAAAATCAAGAAGTATGATGCAGCAGGTACAAATTAAGAGAGAAGTCCTTCTGTACATTCAGCATGCTGTACAAGGGCACTGGAGCAACAGGGCAAGAAAAGGGTGAGCACCTCACCACCTTCCACAGACTCATGGGATACGTCCTCAGCCAACTGCATGGTTGACAATAATATACTTGTTCAACTACAATAGCAGAAAATATAGTAATGAGCTTGTTTCAATAAAACAAGCTTGTTTCTTAGTTTTCTGCTACATTAGCTGAGCTTGTGTTTTGCGATGTAGGAAAAAAGGGAAAGTGCACCATTGGTCCTGCCTAAATCTGCATCTTATTGGCTGCGACATGCTGCCAAATAGAGATGCAGAAAATGTTTGGGCACAATGACTAGTTGCAAAGAAAAAAAAATGTATTCTGTAGCGTTGCCTTCCAATGATAAAGTAAAAACTTTGGAAAAAGCAAAAATGCCTCTGCTTTTGCATCAAGTGTTTCCTATCTCTCACAAAAATTTTCCTTTTCTGGTAGGTCACCGAAGGTAAAAGTAAGAAGGAATGATCAGCACAGCTAAAACGGCAAGTGTTATTTATTAAATATAAAAGTAAGCCCTTTTGTCCATAAACACTTCTTCATACTAAATTTAGACAAGCCAAGGAACAACTTAAATACAATTAAAAAATGAAAACATCCAATCAGAATTCACAGTAGAAACAGCTGAGATCAAATCCTATTAAGTACTATGGCAACAAATCAATGTTTAATCTTGTGTTCTTTTAAGGAAGGTTCTAGTGATGTGTTTCCATTCAAACCATAATTCTTAGCTGCTTATAAAGTTAGAATCCACTCAAGTTCATTAGCCCCAGTTTTATTAAGAAGGTTCCACCTCTGGTAATTTAGTAGTTAACTGAATCACTTTAAAGAGAAAGCTATGGTCAGAATGCAGATTGATATGCTTATATAAAACATTCTTACTAACTTTCCTCCTGATGTCTCCAACATGCTCCAACACTCTTTCTCTCAAACTATGGCTCGTCATCCCTACATAAAAACTGGGAAAAACTGTGCAAGTCACTAAATATACCAAGTTTGTACTTCTACAGTCTGCATAAAACTTAAAATCAAACCTAATATTAATAACAGGATGAATAAAATAAGCCACTTCAGAAATAAAAGAGCAGGCTTTACAACCACGACAAGGGTGCGTACCAGCTCCTGAAGATTTAAAACGAGGCTCTGACATAAAATTACCTTTAAAACATAGCCTCTGTTTCAAATTCTTTGCATTCCTAAAATAAAATTAAAGTTTGTCTCAAATAAACTTTCTTAAACCTTCATGGGCCAACAAGATTGGTCAGTTTCTCTTAATACTGTTACAGACATCATTCACTTCACTGGAATAGTTGAGACCAATTCTCAGACAACCAGAATGTTGCCTCGTTTTGTTCCTACTAGGTGGAACATCAGAAAAGTAAGGTCTCTCTTGCTTATGACACATGCCTTTAACTTGCTTTAAGATATCAACAACCTCTTGTAAACCAGAGCCCCTCATAAAAAGTCATTATTAAGTGAAGCATGTCATTCAATCCCAGATCACTAGTATGCAGCCTCGAAGGTCTTAAAAATTGCACTTTCAATACATTCAATACTCTCCAGCTGACACAAGCATCCTCCAAAAGGGCCTCATAGAAACAGACAACTGGTGCCAGAGCCATGGCCTCAAGCTAAACGCCAAAAAGTGTATAGTCATCCCCTTTGGCAAAAACAAAGTGCCCACAAATTACCACATAGGTGGTAATCCATTAAGTGCAGAAGAAGTAATTAGGGACCTGGGGACCCAAGTTGATAGCAATCTCTCATTTGACAACCACGTGGCCAAAGTGGTTAGAAGAACATTTTATATAGCCCACCTAATCATGAAGGGATTCACATCTAGATCAGGGGAGGTCATCGTGCCTCTTTACTCATCCCTCATCAGGCCCATAATTGAGTACAATGCTCCTTTTGGGATGTACCTTACTGGAAAGACCCCAACTGGAAAGACCCCAAAAGTACCTCACCAAGAGGATCAAAGGGCTCAAACAGATGCCATATGCTGCCCGGTTAAAGAAACTACAGCTCTACTCAGTGGCATACCGCCTGCTCAGAGGCAATCTGTGCCTGACATATAAAGCCATGTCCAACTCGGAATTAATGGACATGCTGCACCTCAGAAAATCCAAATCATCGAGCTACACGCTCGAGAGACTTGAACCTCAGCACTGAAATAAATAGGACATGCTGGAGGGACAGATTCATAACCCAGAGGCTCCCTTCACTCTGGAATAAAATCCCAGTCCAGGTTAGGCAGAGTCCCTCATTGACTCTCTTCAAGAGGAATCTTGATGAGTGGATGGGAGATCGTAGGTTTACCCCGGGTATCACTTCTGTGTTACTGTTAGACAGAGGCACAGTATACTAACCTCAAAAAAGGGCATAGCAAAATTAATTTAAAATGGGTGCCGAAAGCCAAACACACTCTGGCTAGGCTTATAAGTGCCCTAGGGCAGATAGCCTAGTATGAACCTATGAACCTATTACAAAAGGTGTGATGCAGGTGATTGCTAGTCCTGTGCAGTTTACTGTTTCTCTAACATGACTTCCTAAAAATTTCTGTTTGCAAACTCCTATTACTATTTTATGAGGGGCTGTGGTTTACGAGAGGTTATTGATACTTTACAGCAGGTTAAAGGCAATGGACTAAATCAAATCCACCCAAGTGTGTGGGGGGGGGCTGTGCCCCCCACACCCCCCAACTATATATACCAACTCCGAGATCACACTGCAGTGGGGAAAAGGGCAATGTTTAGGTGATGGCCAAGTATTTGCGAACCATGGGAAAAATTCTGCAGATCAGTGAAGTGATTTTCCGTGTTTGTTGTTCACAGAAGACATATTCGATGAATATGTCATTCACAGAATTAATATAGACCCTATATGTCTAGGTTGTTTAGTTTCCCAGACATGACAGTTTGTCTGTGACAGTTTATCAAAAAATATATTTCTGGGTTTCTATGCATTATAATACAGTATTTATGGAAAGACTATGAATTACTGTAACTATGTCTTACTGATAACACTGCTATTTGTACTGTTTTACTAGCTTTTACTGTTCACAACATTTTTATATATGTTTATATCATGCTTTTTTAGGTTGATTTTTTCAGAAAATGCTCTGGATTTCAAGGATGTGTTGTAGGCCACTAGAGTTGTTATATTGCCCACCACATGGGTGTTAATGAGTTAGAGTAATAGTTATAAATTGCCCCCGATTTTGTCATCCTATTTTTGGGCTATGTTCAGAATTCTTGAGGAAAGACATTGAGTGGTATGTAGGACTCTCCCATGTCAAGTGTGATAAATGTAAATAAAAAGGGTGCATGTATATTGTGCTTTGTGCAGTGTTTCCCAATATCACTGCTGACAGTTTTATTGGTCTTCCTGCCACACTTTGAAAAAAGTGTAGTTGTAAAGAGAAATCCATTTAGAACTCTAAATTTCCTATCAGCTTCTAGTAAAATGACTACTAGTCTAGGGATTGCTGGGAAAGCACTATGATTGGTTGTTAAGGGCAACTGATCACATGCAGTCAGGCTGCAGTATAGCAAGACATGGGATGGCAATTCATGTCCTATTACAATGACCAGAAAAAAAAAAATTGCTGTCAGTGTACACATGAATAGTTTCACTGATACATCAAATATAAAACAGTGAGTTAGTCCTTATCAGCAGCCACCCTTATAGGGCACCTCCTGCCTTCAGGAGGGACAAAAAAAAGTCAGGATGGGGTGCTCATCTAATAGTTAAGGCTTGGATTAAAGAAAACAGTGGTATCATTCTGTTTTTATGCACACAATTAAACATATATTGTTTATCACAGAGAGACTACTTATATCAGGAGACATACACCCAAACACAGGGCCACATAATACTCTGCTCTCATCTTGGCAGAACTCTGACTTTCTAATCCTCAATATCAACATCAGGAGTAATTCCAACAAACTTCCTTACCTACACACATTTATAACCCACTACTCCCCAGACATACTAACCATTACTATGACATGGCTAAAACCTAGTACCCCAAATGAAGAAATCCTCTCACCAGGATATAATATATTAAGACTGGATAGAGTGGGTAGGAAGGGAGGTGGGATTGAAACACTGGATAGAGGGGGTAGGAAGGGAGGTGGGATTGAAACACTGGATAGAGGGGGTAGGAAGGGAGGTGGGATTGCTATTCTCTTCAAAAACACACTCAACATTAAACCACTAGAAACCCCCATACCTACATTTCAGAATGCTGAAACCTTAGCTTCAACCCTTAACATCAATGACACCAAAAATATCAATATTCTCTGCTGTTACATCGCCCCAGGTAACAACTCTCCCATCATTGAAGAAATCTTACAATGGACCACAGATAACCTTCCACAAGAAACCATCTTACTTGGTGACCTAAATACTGACTGGACAGCCTTCAACTCCAACAACCCCACAAACCATATTAATCTCTTCACTTTTTCCCAACTTATTCAAGAACCCACTAGAATCGATAAAAGAACCCATAAACAATCTATTCTAGATTGGACATTAGTCAACTGTCCAAAACAAAACTACCAGACAGGCTGCCTACCAGATGGTCTTAGTGACCATCTCCCCACTTTTCTTCTACGTAATCATACCAATGTAACCAAGCCCATCATTTTTAGACAAGTAAGAGATGATCGCAAGCTAAATACACAGGAAGTTAACAATATTCTAAAACATAGTAACTGGAAGCCATTACTAACCCTAGACTTAAACCAAGCCATCGACTACTTTAACAGTACTCTCATCAATGTCCTTAATACAGTCGACCCATCAGGAGAATCAGAAAAAAGGCAAACTACGCACCATGGCTAAGTAGGCATTCTGGAGCTCTGCTAAAATTTAGAGACAAGGATTGGAAAATCTGGAAGAAGGATAATATTAGACTAGCCAAACAAAACTACCAGCGCTTCAGAAACCTGGCCAAGACAAAAACCAAATCTGATAGAATTATTTCCTTGGTACCCAAAATAAACATTCAAAAGATCCCCAGAAGTTTTGGCATGCTATTAACTCTCAACTTAAACCAGGAAAAACTACCACTCACGCTCCAAACTATACCAGTAACACTAAGGACATTGTTCTATCTTAACTCTGTCCTCTCAAAAAACAAAAATAACCCTACATGTAGCCCAACCAAATGCCCAAACAACATCCTCTCCTTTTCTCTCACCTGTCCCTAACTCCACTATTAAAAAACTCCTCCTAAAACATAAACCTACCACCCCTGCTGCTGACAGTTTACTAGCCAACTTCCTAAAAATAGCTGCTGAGTTGAATCCTTATGTTACCCTATTTCTATTCTCATCAACCGCTCAATACAGGAAGCATATATCCCACAAATTTGGAAGGTATCATACATTATTCCACTTCATAAAGGTGGAAATTCTTATTAATATTCAAATTATTACCCCATCGCCATTTTATCTCCCTTATCTAAACTACTCAAGAAATGTATATACTTTCAAGTTATGCATTTCCTAAAGATCTTCTCTCCCCCACACAACACGGCTTCCGGCAACACCATAGCACAACAACTGCTCTACTCTCCTTTACTAATCTATTCAACCAGCACAAAAATAACAACCACTTTGTATCTGCTATATTCTTAGACCTCTTGAAGGCATTTGATATGGTATCACATTCCATACTGCTATACACCTTAGCTTCCCTATCCTTTGCCCCTTCCACTATAGCCTAGTTTAAAAGCTCAGACAGGCAGAAATCTGTCCAATGGCAAGGTACATTATCCCCCCTACTTCCAACTACCATAGGTGCACCACAAGGCTCAATATTAGGTCCACTTCTTTTCTCCATATTTACTAACAATCTCCATACCACCACACAACAGGCCACACTCATACAGTACGCAGACGATTCAACTCTTATCTGTGCTGCTCCATCACTAGCCACCCTTCAAAAACTCACCCAGAAATCCTTCAGCTCTGTGGAAAGTTGGATCACTAAGATCCAACTAATCCTAAGCCCTAACAAAACTAAACTACTACTCTTCATCCCCAACAAAACCATGTTCACCTCTCTATCCTTCACTATCTCCTCCAATAATGGTACTATCATCTCTCCCTCCGACCACACCAAACTTCTAGGCATAGAAATTGACAAAAAAAATACTATTTGATGTCCTTATTTTACAAATTATAAAAAGGTCTATAAAGAAATGGGAAAGGTTTACAGACACAGGAAATTCCTCACAAATCAAGCGCGGCTTACCCTAGCACAAACTCACCTATTGTCCACTCTTATATACGCCTCTCCAATTCTTACCCAGCTCAGAAAACTTGACCTCGCCAGACCTGAGTCATGTTATAATAAAATTGCCAAGTTTGCTAACAACTCCACCTTCAGAACCCATCACTGCCAGGCTTTAAGGGAACTACATCGGCTAGAACTTCCTCAGCTTCTAAGCTATCACCAGCTTATCATTGCCTTCTATATTGTAAGACAACCTGACAAAACCCCAGCACTTAGCCAACTGCTCACTCACTATAAAACAAATCTGCCTCTCCGCTCCTCAGACAAATCACTCCTCAGTACTTCAAAGGCTAACAACACTGCAGGTAAAGCACTATTCTCTCACACCATATCCAGAATCTGGAATAACATCCCTTCTGCTCTAATTTCTGCTTCTACTACTCAGTTCAAAAACTCACTCAAATCACACTTAATAATTACCTGGTTATGCCCATGCATTACATAATTGCTCTGTCTTACCACTATATATATATATATATTTATACCTCACTTCCTATAACACCTAATGCAGTATCTGCTACAGTTTTAGGAAACATTTTACTGCTGGAAGAAATTGTATTACTGTATAGTCATCTCTTGTTTAATACTGGCCAAACTATGATAACTTAAATTATCTCTCTATAAATTTTCTTGTTTTTTGCTTATTAGCATATTGTGATTTTTTTACTTTATTTTTCTTATTGTAAAATTTTTATCTCAATGTGGAGCTTTTCTCCTTGGGTCTCCACTGAAAATGGAGCTGTGTCCAGTTGGGCTATCCCGGTAAACAAATGTAAACTAAAATAAAAATAAATAAATCTGTCATTCAAGCACACTTTATTTGCTTGCTTGTTTGTTTGTTGATGGAGATTCAAGTTTTTAGTTTGTTTGTTGAAACATTTGTTTTGTTGAGTCATTCATAACAAAAGAATGGTAAATATAAAATCACTTCTCAAGAATCTGTACAAGAAAGTTTCAAGCCTGTCTTGGTAAATGAGGGTCTTTAGTCTGGTGACCTTTTTAGTTAGGAACCTCTAGGGTCTTTGTAGCTGTGCTATATGTTTGGATAGATGGATATAAAAAAGGGGCAAGTATTACACTTCATTGCATTTGTCATAAGCCCATTTCCTAATATAACAATGATTCATATGGTTTATCAGCTACTGAAATATTTCAACACCAGCTTGCAGTCATTGGCAAATTTAGCTAGTGATATGTCCTGGTTAGTGGTTTGGAGATCCAGAAATAGATACTGAACAGAAGGGATCCCACCACTGAACTCTGATGAAAACCTAGTGTAGATCAATGTGTGCACAGTTTTAAAAAGCTTTCTATGGGCTTGCACAAGTGTATAAATACTGAGCACGTAGCGAGCCTGACTGCCATTTGTAGTAAGCTGTTGAGATGTAAGCATGCATGTCTGCGTAGTCTGTCTGTTAATCAGTTTGTTTATATTTTGTAATGCTGTTATCCATGCTGATGTGTTTCTATGTAATAAAGCATATAAACAAACTACCCCGCCTGCTTGTCATCTATACTAGAGAAGGACGACACCTACTATTTTTGCCTTCTGAGGTGGCATCAGCTAATTTACCTAAGTGGGTTCTCTCTGCCAGCCAGCTTGATATTTGTATCACAACATAAGTGGTTGTATTTAGGCATTTAAGTTTATTTGGAATACCAGCTTGGAGGACTGTGCCAAAGGTCTTTGCTGGATCCAGGTGCATTGCATCAACTACACAGCTGCTATCTACGGATTCAGTGATTTTCTTAAAGAAGGTTACTAAATTATATAGACATGATCTGCTTTTGACAAAACCATACTGTTGTTGGTCTAGATGATTAATATTTTTATAGTGTAGCTTATGAAATCAGATGTGCATTAATGCATTACATACATACATACAAATGTTTCAAGCATGGGGATTAAAGCCATTCTAGCTTGCCAATATTGCAAAACACCTGTTCCCATAATAAATGTCTAAACTAGTACTTGCTTTAATGTAATTTGGTAGTCTGTTCCAAATATAAGCTACTCTGTTAGAGAACCAATTAGTACACTTCTCATTCCTATAGAATCTTCTACATAGGTTATATGACAATTCCCTAGTACTTTTTGATAACCCCAAACATTCCCAGAGGTAGTTGTCCCTAAATGCCCTGTATACCTGAATAAGATCTTCTCTTAAATATCCATAAGAGACACTGTACAAGTTCAGATATTTTAGCCTTTCATAATAACTTAGATTTTCACATCCATGGATGCCCTTAGTATATTTCCGCTGTACTCTCTCCAGTTTATTCATGCATGTTTTCCTATAGGGTTTCCGTATTGTTATTCCCTACTCAAGTTTGGGTCTAATGTAACTAACAAACAATTGCTTCATTATGTTTGATTTCCTAGACTTTATAAATTTTTTTATACAACCTATAGTTGTATAACTATCATTTGCAAATTGGTTGAGACGATTAGAAAAACTCATAGCTGAATCTACCCATATACCCAGGTCCTTAAATGAGTCTACAATTTCAATCACTGTGTATAGCTTTTTCAAATTGCACTTATTAGTCAGATGGCTCTACAGCTCATTGGATCTGAGGTGAGGTCCCTGTATGGGGGGGCCAAATCTTAGTTATTTTCAATGACTCCGGAACATACCCTGTGGCTATGATTAAGTTGACAAGTTTAAGCAATTAACAGAGGATTGGTAATTATCTTTTATTGTGGATGCAGATTTTAATGTGTGTACAACTATGATGTTCCTTATGGTATCTTTCAGATTTTTGTTCAGCTTTTTGACAGAGTCTTTAATGCAGGCAGAATTTGATTTGTTACTAGACTTAATATTTTTTCTTCTTTTTGTTATGTTGCTTATTAATGCTGCATTCCACCAAGGCAGTTTGTTTTTATGTTCCCAGTATATCTGGCACTGATTGCAACAGCTTGGTTTGTATGATTTCTTAGACTGGATTGGCATAAGTGACAGCTGGGTTTACATGGGGCTGGTAATTTTGCATTTACATTTTGACAGCTTATCACATAGTTAGTTATAATAAGTTTGTCTTGTTAAAGTCATGAATTTAGATGTGATCATTGTTTTGGGTTTAGATGCATACTCTGGCCGCCACTGGAGTGTTGGGTATACTGCATGTGCTGGCCTAGCTTCCCCAAGTGCAGAGGACGAATGTTACTTTGTTGAACCCCTTCCATGTTGTGGTATAAAGGCTTGTTAGTACACCATATTGTTATTTGTGTGAAGACCTGTGGAAATAATTGTCATAATGTAGCACAGGCTTGCAGCTGAACAGTGGCACTGGTGCAGCAGAAACTCTGGGATTGGCTACTGTAATGTGACTCAGACACCTGGTGCTGAATGTCAGCACTGGTGTTAGCAGGCATGGCACAGAATCTTGTCACAGTACTGCTTTGTAAGTGAAGCCTCCCAACTGCTCTACAGAGACGTGCTGCACTGCAGCACTGTAACCACATCCAGTCTGTGATATGTGGCCAAAGTGCCAAATCATGGCCTATGCATTTCATGGGGTGGCTGAGTGCAGTATGGATGTAATACTTAATCTCACTCAATTACACTAGACCTTTTACAGGACGGGTGCAGCATGACTCCAGTCTGTAGAATTTAAATATTCCTGGCTACACCCTTGGTTAGGGCCTCATGGTTTTTGCTTTGTCCTTCTTAATTTTTTTTTCTTTAATTTTTTTTCTTGCAAATTGAGGATTACAGTCAGCCACTAATGTCAATAATTAGGAGTTAATAGTTATTGTTAAAAATGCATGTTGATGAAAACCTGTTGCTCTTTTAACTTTTGAAGTGAATTAAAGCAGTATTTAAAAATTGTCCTTGATTTTGGGTCTTTGTCCCCCCATTACTTTTGAATTTGTGTAGACTTGTTGAATAAATAAGTTTGGAGGTACAGGTAGAAACTCTGTTGAGTGATTTCTGTAAACCATCTTGGTGTTGGAAAGACAGCAGTCCTTGAAACTTAGCTTATTATTGTTATCTTATACAGAAAACAAGTCAGAATATATTTTTTCCTTAGCTGTCTTGGTTTGTCATACTGCTTTCTCCTAGGAATTATTCCATTTATTGGTTGAGGGCAGTAGAATGTTTCACAACGGGTACACTGAGGCTGAGACTAGTGATAAGGCAAACCTTTCATCTCTGGCAAATCATTGAGGATTGCTGACAGTTATAATGACAACTTCATAGTCTTGAGAAAAATGAATGCTAATGTAAAATATGTTATTCTTGTCAGGTTGACCGCTATGACTAAGGTGTCTTTTATTTTTGTTTTTGGGGGTGTGAGATGAGAGTTAAGGGCAAAGCAGAGCAAAGTGAGGAATCATGAAGCAGCAACTTGATCTCCATTGCTGTGGCTACTTTACCACTTTTGGTGACTACAGGTGATCACCATAAGTGGTTATGTATTTTGTGGCCTGATTGCAATCAAGTGGTCATTGTTGTGGCTCGCTTAGGACTATAGTGTCTGAACACTCCAAGTTGTAACATAATGGTGGTGATTCTTTTTTTCACTTTGTCTGGCAGGAATCCAAATAGAAGTATGGTCAGGGGAACCAGTACACACTACCTATCACACACTTGTATTTTTTTTTTAAGTTTTACAAAAGTCGATATGTGTGTGTGTGTGTGTGTGTGTGTGTGTGTGTGTGTGTGTGTGTGTGTGTGTGTGTGTGTGTGTGTGTGTGTCTGAGTATGGAGTGGGGTGATGTGCCCTATGGTTGAAGGAAAGTAGATGACTATGTCTGTTATTTCTGCCATATAGTTGCAAGTATAGTTGATTACTGAGACTCTTATTTTACCACTTTTTGTATCACACATAACAGCTGATTGCTGTAAGTAGCTGGCTGTCAGCATGTGTATATGGAGGGGCGGATGCACAAAAAAACAAAGTGCAGTTACCTGAGTTATGCAAAACAATCACTGATGCAGCTAGTTTGGGTGAGAGAGAGCATGGGCATTAGCTTCTTGTTCAGAACAGTGGGATGATATGTGAACTCAAATAACTTGACTTCCTTTCCCCACAAATGATATGATCTCAGAGATATACATTTGGCATTTTCCCAACCTGACAAACAGTATGCATCTCAGTCATATCATTGGTGTGTTCTTATAAAATAAGAACCATAAATTATACTACTATGTAGGGAAAATTAATATTTTCTGTTATTTTTATGCTATAGCAGATGTATGTCCATATATAAAAAAAGAAACTGAACAGCAATTGAAGGAACTCAAATTGTTGATTACCAGCTGATCATAAAATTCACAAAAACAAAGTTAAACGTTTTTCTTTTGCAGGGGGCAAGCCCCCCCGCACCCCCATACCCCACGCAAGTTATATATACCAGCTCTGAGAGTGCACTACAGTGGGGAAAGGGCAAAGTCCCTGATCTCTACTGCACCACAGTCATGCACAGAAAAAGAACAGTACATGTAATCAGCTGTACTGCTCTGTCAACCACTATAGTCTGTAACCAGTTATAGTAAAGTATGCATATTCTACACATTTTGATAGGCACAACATATTTCTGATTCTAAAAACGTACCACGGAGCCCTGGCCTCTCTGAGAAATTAGGCCTCTGTCCTAACTTTGTCTTTAAGAGAAATAATAACCTTAAGGAACTTTTACAGAGGGACCTAACTAAAAAAACCTTCAACAGGCGTACAGGGATGTACCCATGTGGTTTTTGCAATTGGTGTTATAAAATGAGAGCAGGGCAGACCTATACTATAAGGGACAGGAAATTTTTAATCCAAGCTCCACTCAACTGTGAAAGTAGATCAGTTGTATACCTGGCCCTTTGCGATTGCTGTCCCTCATTCTATCTGGGGAAGACTGATCGCAGACTTAGGGACCGTGTCTACGAGCATATGTATGCAATTAAGAAAAATTCTGATGTTAATGCTTTGGCTAAACACATTGCCAGCCATCCTGGGCACTCTTTCTCGTTTATGGCCATAGACCAAGTGACCAATAACATCCGGGGAGGCCCAATAACTTTACTCTTAGAAGTACGTGAACTGGAGTGGCAACTGCGCTTAGACGCATTTTGCTACCCGGGTTTAAATGAAAACTGTAACATCTCAGCAGTACTCAAGTTGAGGAGTTATTTAAGGTAGTACCTTCCTATGTATGTATACCTTAATTACTTTTGCATACATATGATTTTTCCCAGAATACATATAATATATTTTTTTGTTTCTGACTTCATGTGGCGTGTTTTTGTTTCTGACTTCATGTGGTGTGCCTTTGGTGTAGCACTTCTCATGTTTATTACTGTCTAGATTTTAATTATTACTGTTGTTTATACAATAATATCTTTAAGGCACATAGATGCTCATTATGCTTTATACTTATAATGGATTACCATTACTTTTTTAACAAGATTTAATCCATTACTGCATATTACATTTATTTTTTATGAGTTGCTATTTGAATGACCTTTTATGTTGAATTTTCACTTTAATGTCATGATTTCATTTACATATTTTAAGAATTTTAAATATGTTATTTTAATTTTTATGCTTACTTTCTTGGTAACATTTCACACTTTGAAATGGTTATTACTAACATGAATTAATGTTTGTATATTTTTTTTGAGGAACAAGTTGTTCTTGTGAAGGTTTATACCTGCTTTCCAATTACTACAATGAGTTTTACCTTGCTATGTTGTCATTTCCCTTTTGCCTTGTATAAAAGGGGCGTGCACTTTTACCTCATTGTTAATTTGTTTTCTCTGAGGAAGCTGCACCTTAGTGCGGCGAAAACGTTTGTGATAAATAAAATTCGTTAAGACTACCTACTTGTTGTTGCTGGTACAAGGGCTCCGTGGTACGTTTTTGGATTTCAACTGTTTTTTGTCATTTGCATTTGCATATTTCTGATTCTGTTGTCTGCAGCTCTTATGGCAGTAGATACTAATAAATAAATAAATAAATACTCCTTTATCAATTAAGTGCCCCTGTTGTAACCCCCCCCCCCCCAGCCTTCCGGCACCTGTAATGCTATATTACATAATGTTTCCAGGTGGGAAGCAATGGATTTTCCCTCTGTTGATCCACTTTTTCATACGCCTCCCTCTGTGTGTTATTAACTGTGCTGGTACCAGTGAAACGTTCGCAGCTATTTTAACATGGTATTTGAAGAAACATTGTTGCATTTTTGGAAAACAACAACCTGACAATTTCTGAGACTGAAACCTTCTTCCTTAGCAGTTTACTACTTTATCAATGGGACAATTGTGTTGCACTTCTGATATAACTTCACAAATATTATGAACTAACCTGATCTTTTATGAAGTACTGCTATATCACTTAAGCATTAACATGTTCATAGGTTCATAGGTAGGTACTAGGCTATTGGCCCTAGGGCCTATACAAGCCTAGCCAAAAAAAATACCCTGGCTTTCGCCACCCAAGAAAATTATTTTCCTGTGTCCCTGTCAAGCAGAACCACAGAAGTGATCCCCAGGGTGAATTTCCTATTACTCATTCAATCATCAAGATTTTTTTTTGAAGAGTGCTAATGAGGAGCTCTGTTTGACATAGATAGGTAGTCTCTTCCAGAGTATGGGAAGTCTCTGGGACAGGAATCTATCCCTCCAGCATGTTCTGTTTATTGTGGTGACAAGGTTTAGGTCCCTAGAGCATATAGCTCGGAGGGATTGGGATTTCTTTAAGTGGAGCATGTCCAACAGCTCTGGGTTTGACATAGCTTTGTATGTTAGGCAGAGATCGCCTCTGAGTAGGCGATATGCGATGGAGTAAAGCTGGAGTTTTTTGAGACGGTCTGTGTAAGACATCTGTTTGAGGCCAGTAATCCTCTTTGTGAGGTATTTTTCCGGCCTTTCCAGTTGTTGTAGATGTCTTGTGAGGTACATACCAAAAGGGGCGTTGTACTCTATAATGGGTCTAATGAGTGATGAGTAGAAGGGAACAATGACCTCTTGTATTCTAGATGAGAAACCTTTTGTGATGAGGTGTGCCATGTAGAAGGATTTCCTGACCACTTTGGCGATGTGATTATCAAAGGAGAGACTACTGTCCACCTGTGTCCCAAGGTCTCTTATCACACTTTCAGTGTTAAGTAGACTACCGCCTATGTGGTAGTTCATGGGTACAGAATTTTTACCAAAGGGGATGACAATGCACTTTTTGGCATTGAGCTTGAGACCATGTCTTTGACACCAGGCATTTGTCTCAATGAGGCCCTTTTGTTGGATATCCACATTATTAGGAGTTTCAATTATGGCTCCTAGTTTGCAGTCATCTGCGAATTTAGTTAGCCAAAGACCTTCTGTGTTAGCCTGTACTTCAGAGAAGTAAATACCAAACAGGAGAGGACCCAGGACTTAACCCTGTGGTACTCCACTTGTCACTGGTCTGAAGTCTGATTTGGAGTCTGCTACTTTCACAGTGTGGGTTCTTTCAGTAAGCCAGTTGGCAACCCATCTTGAGAAATAGGGATTTATACCTAGTTTAGTGAGTTTATCTATAATTCCAGAGTGGGGGATGGTGTCGAACGCCTTGGCGAGATCTAGATAGGCTGTGTGAACCGCCTTACCCTCATCTATGGCTTTGGTGACTACTTCAAAGAAGTCTATTAGGTTTAGGAGATATGATCTGCATTTTACAAACCCAAACTGTGTGGTGCCCAGGGTTTGGAGATCTCCAATGTCTTTGTTTATGAGCTCCATGATGATACGTTCCATGGCCTTGCAGACGAGGCTCGTCAGGCTAATGGGGCAGTAGTTCCCGGGGTCTGTTGTGGCCCTCCCTTTGTGGAGTGGGATAACTGTCATGGTGCGCCATTCAATGGGCACAAAGCCTTAGGTGAGGCTATGATTGAACATGGTACTTTGGTGAGGTGCCAGTTCATTCTGTAATTCATGTAGAGGGCAGCCTGGGATGTTGTCAGGTCCCATGGATGCTGTGTTCTTGGCTTTGGAGAGTGAAGTTTTTACCTGTGCAGCCATGATTACAGGAACTTTGCATTCTTCCAGTATAAAGATGGGCCCTTTAGGGGGTGAGAGGGGGGTAAAGTTAGCACTGAACCTATCTGTCAGGATGTTGGCAATATCAGTTGGTTCTGTATAGTTAGTGTCATTGTGCTGTAACTCAGAGCAGATCTGAGTGTTGCCATTGAGATTCTTGACATAGCTATAGAATGCTTTGTGGTTGTCTTTAGAATCAGTGGCAATTTTGTTTTCATAACTAGCTTTGGAGGATTTTATGAGGGATCTCAGCTTCTTACTGAGGCTGACCAGGGAGTTCCTCCAATCATGGGATTTTACTCTTTTTTGCAACAGTTTCTTTCTTCTGTTGTAGAGTTTGTTTATGGCAGAAGACCACCAGACTGGCTTCCTTTTTTTGGAGAATAGCATCTTGGTTCTGTTAGGGATAGCATGATCCATGCACTCGTGTAAGTGCTTATAAAGTGCATTTGTGTAGGATTCAGCAGTCCTGCCTCTATTGTTCATCTGCATGGGTGTCATGAAGTTTGCCACTTCTGTCTTAAGAAGCGTGAAGTTGGCTTTGGATAAATTTTTTACAGTTGTTTTCCTAATGGGGAGGGGGTGGGAGCAGGATGTGGATGTCTAGGGTGATTAGCTTGTGGTCGGATCTGACCAATGAGGAGCTGACCTCTGGTGTGGAACACCAGTCACCCATGTTGGTGATGACCACGTCTAGGATATTGCTGCCTCTGGTGGGGGTGTGGATAAGTTGATCCAAAGCGTTGGAATAGATGATTTCCAGAAAACATTGAGCAAAAGAGTTAGTACATGAGTAGTTTTCCCAGTTAATGGTGGGGTAGTTGAAATCACCCATTATTAGAGTGTTGGGTTGTACCTTAATATTTTCCAGTGTATCAAGAAAAGGGGAGTAGGAATCCTGGGGCATGGTGGGGGGTCTGTAGCAAGCTACAATCTGGATTGTGGTTTTGCCCAGAGTTAGTTGAACTTGGATAATCTTGGATTTATTATGCTGAGCAACTAGCTTGGAGGTGTGGATATCCTTAATGAATACGGACACACCTCCACCTTTAGTGTTTCGGTCCGGGTTTGGTGGCTAAAAGGTGTGGTACGAATTATAGCCTGGTAATGCAGGGATGCTCTCTGGAGCTTTGAACCAGGTCTCTGTCACTGCACAGATGTCAATGTTCTCCATTTTAAGGAGTGCCTCAAGTGAGTGCATTTTGAGGTTTAGACTTCTAGCATTGAGTAGCACTACCCTCAGATTTTGCTTGCTTGTACCTGTTATGGTGGTGAATTTGTCATTTGAACCTTGCCTAAAAAAGTCACTACAGGGGTGGCAAGAGCCTTTGCCAGTATCGGGAATCCCAAGGGTGACCGGTGCAGGCTATCTCTGGCAAAGCAGCATGGTCTGTCGATCATGTCATCCCAGGCAGACAGATACTGGATTCCCTTAGAATGACACCAGAAGCTTAGCCAATTGTTGAAGTCAATCATTTTGTCCTTGTACTGTAGTGTCATTCTGGGTGATGGCAGGATGCTACTCAGGGCTAGGGTCATACCGGCCTGGGCTACAAGATCAGAGAGCTCCTCCATGTCTCTTTTCATGTAGTCCAGAGAGGTATGTCTCAGGTCATTCACACCAACATGGACAATGACAGAGTCATATTTGTACTTGTTGTGGAGTGACCTGAGTGCGTGTGTTATGTGGCGGATCCTGGCACCTGACAGGCAATTGACAGTAACTTTTTCCTTGTTTAGCCTGGTGAGTGGAACATCAGTGTGCCTGACTATAGAGTCAACTATGACTAGAGTGTTGGGTACATTATGCCTTATGGGCTGTAGTTGAGTGGCACACTGAGTATGTGGGCTATATATCATTTGGGTTGTGTTGGGGAGGTGGAGGTTGCTTGCATTTCTGCTTTGGAGGTCTCTCTTGTTTGGGCAGATTAGTAATGAGAGCCTCCGTGAATGTAGGTGTGTGTTTTGTGGTTCTGTGTGTGTGTTTTGGTGGTGTAGGTTTTGTGGGACTAAGTGATGAGTGTGGTGCGGTGCAAGTGTTTACCTTCTCCTCTTGACTGTCTAGGCCAGTCTTTGGTAAAGAGAGCTTTGCTTCCAGTTTGGCTATATATCATTCATGAAAAAATCCTGCAAAATAAACATATACATTTTTATTTTTTATTCTAAACATTTAATTGATTATGCTCACTGGGCACATGTCCCTTTTCAGGGGTCACCCAGAAGCACTGTGTGGATAAACAACTTGTTCAAAGTCATACAAATGGAGTTAGAAAAAAACAGACTGCACCTTTTGGCTACAGGAAAAAAACTCATTAACAGTTGGGAGCCTTAATCACTTGTGCTAATTGCCAGACAATCATTGCTAACAAGTAGCTGACAGATTCTGAAATGAATCGGTTAAATATATGTATTTGCAGACAGTACAGTGGACTACAGTATTCATATACTCATTCATCAATTTATGCTCTGATATCCACTAGTGAGTAATAACAGCCAAATGTAGGAAAAACATTCCCTTTATTTAATGTGATTACAAATATCATTTTGTTGAATGTTTGCATGTTGATTGATGTAAAGGCATAACTGCAATAAAAGCAAAGCACAAGAAAGGCAGCAAAGCACTCCTTCAGTCATGTTGTATTAGTAATATAAACAGTGCAAAGTCTTCCAAGGCAGCAGCTTATCCATGTACATTTAGCTATATTACTGTTAAATATATGTATGTATGTAAGTCACCAGGCTGACATGATCAACCATGCTAAGACACTAATATAAAACACAGTCATCATACCAAAGCAATCTAAAGCTGAACTGTGTTTATGTAAACTTGCAGCCTGTAATATAAGCAAACATTTACTTCAGCCATGCTAATTGTTTATGCTATTCAAGTTTTATCAAGCTGCTCCACAAAAGTGTGAAATTCTTTCTGTGGGCATATAAGGGAATATATTTTTCCCCTAGTAACTGTACGCTGCCAGGTAGTGAGACACTTATGATGTACTAATTGCTGGTAGCTAGCATTTTTATTACATTTTATTCTGTCAAAGCACAAAACCAAATCTGTATTTTTCTTAGACTAAAAACTGCAGAAGAGGAAATGTGCTGCATGGTACCCACTAAGATGAGATACTTTGTAACACTGACAGCAACGTACTATAAACAATGAGATACACATAAAATGGCTATGCTACATTCTTTCAGCTTGAACTGGTGATACGTTGTTGTTATTGTGTTTCGGCTTTTCCCAGTTAGGGGTTGCCACAGCGGAACTCCAGTCCACTAATGATTGGCAGTAGATTTTGACGAATGCCGAGGTGCCAGCTCAACATTCAACCTTCAACGAAGGTACGCCCATTTACGCATGTCTTTCAAGAGAATGAAAACATTCACATACAAGATACTGTGATTTTAAGAAAATATTGGCAGAGATTTAGAACTGAAATAGCTCTATCCTCTAATGAATTTGAGGTTCTGAACAATTGTTTACCACAGTGAACACTTGCAGTGGTGTTTCCACCCAGCTGTTGCTCAAGTTATTAGAATGTTGTAGTTGCGTCTCAGGCTAGACACGATTGCTTTTGTAAAGGTGTGAAAAAGCACTAACTACCCGAGCAACACCAACAGCCAATGGAAACTATTAGCCAAATATACATGAAATTAATATTTTCCTGTATTTTGCATGACTATATATAGACCTAAGAGGGGGTCTGCAAATGGATGTCAGGTCAGAAAAGACTGAAGTCAAAACAAATAGGTCCAGAAAGGCAGTACTCAGAAAATAATGCAAGCATTGCAAATTTTTACACACACACACACACACACACACACACACACACACACACACACACACACACACACATACACACACACTGGATATAAAGCGTTCCTATCAGATAGTCGAACTTCTGCAAGTTTGAATCTCATATGGTCGAGACCATAAGTTCGAATTTGCAGAAGTTCGAGCTTTTCAACGGAATTCTCCGTAACGGGAGGTTTCCATTTTGTTCAATATAGTGCGATCTCGGAGTTGGTATATTTAAGTAGTGGGGGCTGTGGGGGTGCAGGGAGGCTTGCCCCCTGCTTACAACAGTTTATTTTGTTTTGTTTTTTTTTTTTTTTTTTTGTTTTTTTATCCATAGTCGAAGTTTTTTAACTTCGAACAGGATGGTTCAAACATTCTGTGTTTGAAGTTATTAAACTTCGACTATGTGATATAGACCCGATATAAAAAGTGTTGTGTCTTTTGGCTTTTTCCCAGTTAGGGGTCGCCACAGTGGTACTCCAGTCCGCTAATGACTGGTAGTAGATTTTTACGTGCAGAGTTGCCGGCCCTGATGCACAACCTTCAACAAAGACACGCCCATTCATGCATGTCTCCACACAGAAGACGCTCTAGCTGAGAATCGAACAGGACAACGTCTTACTGTGAGGCGAAAAAAGTGTACACACCCTTGTTAAAATGCCAGGTTTTTGTGATATAAAAAAAAATGGGACCACAATAAATCATTTCAAAACTTTTCCTACCTTTAATGTGACCTATAACCTGTACAATTCAACTGAAAAACAAACGAATCTGTTAGGGGAAAAATATAAAAAATAAAAAATGTAGAATAAGCTGGTTGCATACCTTTAAACTAATACTTTGTTAACGCACCTTTTGATTGAATTACTGCATTCAGTCTGCTTGGGTAGGAGTGTATCAGCATGGAATATCTTGACAATATTTGCCCACTCTTCCTTGCAAAAGTGCTCCAGATCTGTCAGATTGCGATGGCATCTCTTGTGCACAGCCCTTTTCAGGTCACTCCACAGATTTTCTATTGGATTTAGGTCTGGACTCTGGCTGGGCCATTCCAAAATGTTAATTTTCTTCTGGTGAAGCCATTCTTTTGTTGATTTGGATGTATGCTTGGGGTCATTTTCATGTTGAAGGGTGAAATTCCTCTTTATCTTCAGATTTCTAGCAGATGCCTGAAGGTTTTGGGCGAAAAGTTTCTGGTTTTTGGAACTGTTCCGAATTGCCTCCATCTTGACTAAAGCCCAAGTTCCAGCTGAAGAAAAGCAACCCCAAAGCATGATACTGCCATCACCATGCTTCACCGTGGGGATGGTGTTCTTTTGGTGATGCAAGGTTTTGTTTTTGTGCCAACTGTACCTTTTGGAATTTGGCCAAAAAGTTCAACCTTGGTCTCATCAGACCATAACACATTTTCCCACATGCTTTTGGGAGACTTGATGTACTGTTTTGCAAATTTTAGCTGGGCCTGGATGTTTTTCTGTGTAAGAAAAGGCTTACACCTTGCAACCCTACCCCATAGTCCAGATATATGGAGAATACAAAAGACTGTTGTCACATTTAGTACATAACCAGTATTTGCCAGAAATTCCTGCAGCTCCTTCAGAGTTGCTGTAAGTCTCTTGGCAGCCTCCTTGACCAGTTTTCATCTTGTCTTTTCATCAGTTCAGGAGGATGTCCAGTTCTTTGCAACATCACTGTTATCCCATATTTTCTCCACTTTTTGATGACTGTCTTCACTGTGTTCCATGGTATATCCAAAGCTGTGGAATTTTTTTTTTGTGCCCTTCTCCTGACTGATACCTTTCAACAATGAGATCCCTTTAATGCTTTGTAAGCTCTCTGTGAACCATGGCTTTTGCTGCAGCAGGCAACTGAGTAAATGTCAAAAAAATCCTACTAAGACAGCTGAATTTATTTGGGGTTAATAAGAGTCTCTTTAATTGATGGCAGGTGTGTACCCAATAAGACTGAATGCTGTAATTAAATCAAAAGATGCTTCAGCAAAGTATTAGTTTAAGAGTGTGCACACTTATTCAACCAGTGTATTGTACAGTTTTATTTTTTATCTTTTTGTCTCTAACAGATTTGTTTTTCACTTGGATGGTAGAGGTTATAGGTCATGGAGGTTATAGGTCACATTAAAGGTGGGAAAAGTTTTGAAATGATTTATTGTGGTCTCATTTTTTATACATCACAAAAACCTCACATTTTAAGAGGGGTGTGTACACTTTTTATATCCACTGTAACTGTGTGTGTGTATGTGTGTGTATACATGAATGGAAGACACCAGGTTAATATGGCCACATGTTTAAGTGGCAGTATGAAATAAAGTTCACACCATGGAAAAAAGCCTTTATGTAGTGCTTGTTATTCCAGTTTACTATCAGAAAAAATTAAAGTGTGCTGGTCATATTTGCACTTTAAATGTACCAGGACACTGGGAATGTAATGAATGCATTTAAACAGGTACATCAGTCTTTGTCTGTTCATAAATATTAAGATAATGACCATTTCTGAAACAATGATGATTGTTTCTCTTTGGGAGAGTTATCCTTGAAATGTTTCTTGTGCAACTATAAATCCTAACAAACAACATATCTTGAGAATACTGCCAAACAGACAAGTCACACTTAAACAAGAAATACATAAGAATGAGCAAAATACTACTGGTTGAGAGAAGCTTGTTGAAAGTGAAGTCAAGAAAGAAATGTGGTTAACAGAATGGTACAGGGGTGCTGATGAACTAGACCTCACTAAGAAATAAAAAGGATTTATAAATTAAGAAAGAGATGGAAAAATAATAATGATTACACAATCATTGATCTCTGACAATACCGTCTTACTATCTTCAAAGTGGGAGAGGTCTGGGTCATCCATCGTTTTTGCCATAATCTTTTTGACCACTGACGTTGATACCATCAGAAATGCAGTCTCATTGCTCTACCAGCACTTCCACTGCCAACTGCCTGTACTGGATAGAGATGGCATCAGAGTCACAATCTGCCATAGCCTATCTACAATAGACTGTAGACCACTGTTAAACATGTCCAGCACACTGCATTCCCAACACATTTCTCAGGTCCCACTCATGTCAGACGTGCATCCACAGCACCCACAGGAAATATCAATAAAATTGTGTCATAACTGACTTGGTGAACAAAATGTATTTGTGCAGGTATTTTCCACTAAAAATCATGAAATATGCACATATTTTAACATGAGACAGGGTCTACTTCAAATAACTTGATCTGTATGATGGTATAATAGGTCATCCCATCTTTGGCTAATCTCCTGTAAATCTTTGTTTCTTCAAAATTCCTTTATAAATCCTACTGATTTAATACATATTAAACTCGGAAGTGTTCCTTGTCCTCAGCAAGAAAGCCACCTACCATGGATGACCTTATCTTTGTTGATGCAGAAAAACATTTTGGCGTTTCTAGTCCATCTATCAAATTTTAATAATGCAGACAATTGACATGTCTTAAGTTAACCAAGATCCTATATTGTCCCTTACACAAAACATAGTAGCATCAAGTAAATACAGCTGGGAACCTATGGAAGAAACCCATTTAAACTAGACTCTCACATCTCTTTCACAATGAAATTCTAACTATCTATAGCTCACTAAGGTAAATTCTTCAATCCAAAAAAAAAAAAAAAAAACCTAGGTCATATGGTGGCTGAGGATTATTTGTATTTTGTGTGATGTGTTTATGATGCCCCCTATAGAAGACAGGCTAGCAACTCAATCCTCTTAACAACCAAAGACACTAAGTCTTTTCAAAGGAGTCCAAGTGAACAGCAATTGGCAGACATAGGCCAGTCTTGTCTGCAGTGTTTTAAAATGAAGACCAAAATCTGGTATACCCAAATGTAACATCTCGTCAGGGAGAACCAAACTGTCCCATACCACTCTTGGCTTTTCAGATGTCTGAATAAATTCTTTTGGTGGCTTACAAGGTTTATCTTAGAAAAAAAAACAACAACAGAAGGCAAAGGGCATGGAATTGCACCACTGTTTTTTTTTCTTAGATAATTCAAGAAGAAAAATCTTCACTGTTCAGTGTATACATCCAGAATTATAGTTATGTATTTACCATAACTTGATATCTGCCTTATCTGTAGTCACCATTCTTCACATTAGGGTCTAGGATCCAATATCGGATCCGAGCCGGCATACTTCAGACAACAGAGCTTAGCTCAAGCTCCTCCCCTCCCATGATGCTCTGCTGCCTCTAATCCCCAGATCGAGTTTGCAGAAGATAGACGACAGACGTAGACACCCACCACCCGCACAGGTCCACCCAAATCCTGCTAATCTCTCAGGAAGGGGGCCGGAGGGTGGGACCGTGATGAATGGTGACTACAGATAACACAAATGCCAAGTTATGGCAAGTACATAACTATAAATCTGATGTTATCTTAATCACCATTCCTCACGTTAGGGTCAGATTCCCCAGCTACCTGAATCCTGGGTGGCCTCAGGGAAGGACATGTCAAAGGACCGTGGAGCCAAAGGAAGCCCTTCTTCTAGAAGTAAAATCCAACTTGCAATGGGAAATACAGGTGTGAGGTGAAGACTATGTTGCTGCTGCACAAATATCATCTAAAGCTTAGCGAACTGTGAAGACAGCTGATGTAGACTCCAAGAACAGAAATACCTCCAATAGGCTAAAAGCTGGGAACTCCTCAAAATGTAGAAAAAGTCAGCCAAAAAACAAAGGAAACTCAGAGCCAAAGCTTAGCAAACACTGACATTTAATAAAATATGTAAGCACTTTCAAACAGAGTTCTTCTTCAGACAAGTTAAAAATGTAGCAAAACCAACCTTTAAACACACAGCAATTAAACACAAACCAATCATTTTTGCTTATAGCAATTACTTATGCAAATCCCTTGACTTTAAAACCAGTCTTAAAGAGACCTTGTCATTAATACCCAGTTTTCTATCAGCACAGAACTTAAAAATGCAATACAATTCCCTTTCTTCAGTATAATTTTTTAAATCACCTCCACATTGTCCTTTAAACACAGTTTCCACAACCTTAAACATAAAACTATGTGAAGGTCCTGACTCATGCACATGTTTAGCTTGAGCATTGGTTAAATCACTTCTCCTAACAGCATATTTATGCTTACGTATTCTTTCACAAAACATTCTATTAGTTTTTCCTAGATAAAAACTTTCACATGCTATGCATGTTGCTAAATAGACAATGTTTCTAGTTTTACAATGTGCATGTACCTTAAAAACAAATCTTTGTTTAGAAGCAGGATTTATAAACAGATGTGACGTTTCTATAAAAGAACAATATTTACATCCACCATATGGAAAGGTACCAAAAGGTAAACGCCTATCTGAAGTGTCTTCCTGACACAATTTGGACTCCCTATGGCAGAACCGTCTTTCTAGACTTCTTGTTCTTATATGTATAAAAAGGGGAACCCCCACTATATAATCCGGTCATCTGTAGTGAGGATGTTCCAGTTAGAATCTATTACATGTCTAACCTGTCTAAAATGACTAGCATAAGGCAATACTAATGGCATATAATTATTCCTTTTCTCTTCTACTGACGAAAACCTTGTTACAATTTTTCCAGAAAAATAGGGGGAAGCTGTATTAACCCTTTATTTACTTACTTCTTCTACCATTCCACTTATTTCTCTATTACTATACCCTCTGGCCATAAAGTCAGAATATAGTGATTCAAGGTCAGTTTGAAAACCCTTGTTAGTGTTGTTGAGCCATGAGACTCTCATCCCTTGACCTTTTGGGACATTTCTGTAAACATGGGGAGGATGCATACTACTACACTGAAGCAACATGTTCTTCCTGCATGATTTTCGATAGTCTAGTAACAAAATTCCCCATACTGTCTTTTTGAACAAGAACATCTAAAAATATAACCTCTTTCTTGGATGCATGTGAAGTAAAATGCAGGAAAGCAGTAGTATTATTTAAATAATCAATGAAGTCATCTAGCTGTGACTCCTTACCTAGCCAAACCAGAGTCAAATCATCAACAAACCTCCTAGAGAATAGGAGAGAACCTTTGTACGGGCTATTAAACACATACTCTTCTTCTCATCTCGCTAGTACCGTGTTGGTGTAGCTATTTGCACAGAAAGTGCCCATAGTTACGCCAACTTTTTGTAAGCAGTAATTTCCCCTGAAACATAAAAATATTATTTTATAGTACAACCTCAAGAAAAAGACACATGAAATCTATCTGTTTGATATGTAAATCACTATGTAAAGTTAGAAAGGACTTCTTCATTGTAACATGCATCAAGTTTAGTTTTAAAGGTGCTACTGAGATTTGTAAAGGAGGACAATGCATATAGAAGGGATGGAAGCTAGTAGGTGGTGACTGTGGATTTTCTTGCAGACTCTGTGAGAAAAATTATGCTCTGTATAGTGATCCTAGTTTCCAGTGGGTCTTACTGATGGACTGGAGCAGGTGTTGGTCATATTTAAGTTTGTCATTAGATAAGACTCAAAGTAACTTTGTTTGTGGTACACATTCAATTTTTGTGTTGTCAGATGATAGGATGTGGAATTTGTGTTTCTGTTCTATGAGAATTTTAAGAGTAAAGAGCATTAGTTTTGAATTTTTGAGGTTGAGGAGTAGGATTGTACTGGTGAGCAAGGATTCTGCAGATAGGAAAGCCTACTGACTGATATCTCAAATGCAATGGGTATGTAATTATTGTGCAGAGCAGATGAGTGTTGCATCATCTGCATATTGGATAGGGGTTGCTTGTTGAGAAGTGGTACAGACTTTATTGATAAATACATTAAAAAGGAGAGGCCCAAGTACTGGACCTTGTTGAACCCTGACTTTAACTGGCATGAAATTTGAGAGGTCTTGCTTCCACTTAACTGCTTGTTGCCTGTTTGACAGAAAAATATGGAACCAAGTTAGAGCTGATTTGGTAAGACCAAAATATGCTAGTCTATGTAATAGTCTCTAGTGTGATATCATGTCAAAGAATTTTAACAGGTTGAGAAAAATAGATGAGATGAGGTCCTCATTGTTTCTGTGTTGACTGAAATGTTGGTAAAGCTGAAAAGGGTGGTCATAGTGCTGCGATTTGGCCAGAAACCATACTGTGTGTGTGAAAGTAAGAGATGGTTGTTGAAGAATTTGTTTAGTTGGTGTGAATACATCTTTCCAAAATTATGGATAGGGGTGACAGGATTGCTATAGTACCATAACATAGTAATTTCTACGAAGTCAATGTCTTTACAGGGGGGATTACGAATTATTTTTTTCTAGACTGCTGGGACATAGTTTTCAAATGTGGATCAGTGAGGGTGGAAAAGGAAGCAAGCAAGTGGGTGTGTTTGAGGATATCCCTGCAGATATTTTGATAGGGGAATTATTTTGATAATGCAGTACCTTGTGTGCATGCAGTGACATGCAGTCAGACTTGGAGCAGCTATGTGGGTCTGATAGCCTGGGGGAGACCCACACAGATTGCACACCTGAAGCCAGGACTGGTGATGTGGCTACTTCAGGGAGGGAGCTACCCTGTAGCAGTGAGACTTAAGGTGAACCACAGCTGCTGGTACATCAGTATGTTCCCTTGGACAGAGTGACTGCAAGGGCACAGGTGAGTAGTAGTACCCAGGCTGGCAGTGAGGCACCGCTGTCAGAGGACACTCAACTTCCTTTGGAAAGGGAGCTGGGAAGAGTTAAAAAGAGAGTTGAAACAGGTTCAGCTCTCAGACCCTACAATACAAGGCATGATGGAAGTAGCTAGGGATGCACCTGATTCTCAAGGAAAAAGGTAGGGCTAGAAGGTGAGGTAATACAGCAGTTGGTAATGCCGAGGAGCCTATCATCTGGCACTTCTAACCATAGCCCATGACATTCCTTTTGTAGGTCATATGGGCATAACATGTACCATGAGATGTATTATGCAGAACTTTTATTAGCTTGGGATTGCCACGGATGTAAAAGGGTACTGCAGGACCTGTGAGCAGTGCCTAAATGTAAGCAAGGCAGGAGACAAGGTCAAAGCTCATTTGATGCCTTTGTCTGTGACTGAGGAGCCATTTCAGAGGGTGGCTGTGGATATTGTGAGGCCTCTGAATACCCCAAGTTCCACAGGGAAGAAGTATATCCTAGTGGTAGTAGATTATGCTACTAGGTACCCGGAGGCGTTGGTTCTGTCTTCCATTAAAAGCAGAGAAGGTGGCAAATACTTTGCTAGAGATTTTCAGCAGGATAGGTTTTCCAAGAGAAATACTGATTAACAGAGGTGCCAATTTCATGTCAGACCTGCTGGATTGACTTGTAGAACCACTGTGGGGTGAAGCACCTAAAGACAACCCTCTACCACCCCCAGACAATTGGTTTTGTGGAGAAGTCAAACTCTGCACTAAAGACCATGCTACAGGGATGTGCAGACCAGTTTAAGAGAAAGCGGGACAAATATTTGCCCCATCTATTATTTGCATATAGTGAAGTGCCTCAGGAATTCACAGATTTTTTACCCTTTGAGTTGCTGTATGGACATAGGGTGAGGGGGCCTTTATATTTGATTTGTGATGACTGGGAGGGGTGAGTGTGAATCCCACAATGAGTCTGATGTGGCATATGTACAAAACCTCAACACAAGGCTTAGGGAGCTCATAGGCCTGACCCAGGAGAACCTGTCAGGAGCCCAACAGCAGAAAAAGGCCTGGTATGACAGGAATGCTCAAGCCAGAGAGTATGTTGTTGAACAGCAGGTGATGGTGCTCATTCCCTTAGACACATTAAGTTGGAGGGACCTTTCAAGGTAATAAGGAAGGTCAGTGATGTTAACTACATGGTAGAACTGCTAGGCAGGAGGCAGGGGCATAAATTGTACCATGTTAACATGATGAAGCCTTACCCATGACAGAGAGGCCCTTGTGCCAAGTATCTGCAGTGGATGGCAAGAGGAGTCTGAAGGAGATGTGGTGACTGATCTCCTCAGTGAGGCTCAGACTGACACATCAGTGGAAGGGGTAGCAATGTCCCAGTGGTATCCCCTATCCGGGTTTGAGAAATCCAAGAAGTGTTACAGGATTTGGAGGCATGTTCACAGGGAAAAGGGTGCATCCACCTGGTGCAGCACCATGTGGATACTGGACCCCAAAGGCCTATAAAGCAGGCCCATTACAGGGCACATGAGTGAGTCATACAGACTCTGAGGGAGGAGATACAGGAGATTTTGGAACTGGGACTAACCCAGGAGTCCAGGAGTCCCTGGGACTCCCCAGTGGGCTGGTACCAAACAAGGATGAAAGCAACAGGTTCTGTGTGGACTACAGGAAACTAAACAGCCACAGAGAGTCAGATGCTTAACCCATGCGTAGGACATATGGAGCCCTAATGCAGCTTGGTGGGGGGTAAGTATCTGACCACTACTGATCTTACCAAGGGCTACTGGCAGGTGCCCTTGACTCCCACTGCTAGAGAGAGATCAGCCTTTGGGACTCCTTTCGCCTTGTATGAGTTCACAAAGATGCCCTTTGGGATGAAAAATGCCCCAGCAATTTTCCAGAGGCTGGTGGATCATATCCTAGCAGGAGCAGGAGATTATGCCCTTGCTTACCTGGATGATATTGCCATCTACAGCCATTCCTGGCAAAAGCACTTTTAGCATGTCAGAGAGGTGCTGGGTAGACTGCAATGGGCATGGTTGACCATTAAGCCCAGTAAGTGTCAGTGGGTATAGCAGAGGTCTCCTACCTGGGACAGACAGTGTGGAGTGGTAAGAGCAGGCCAGAACCTGCCAAAGTGGAAGCCATTCAGGCATGGCCTACCCTGTTACCAAAATCTAACATGGTTGCACAAAGCCAGCCAGCAAAATGCCAAGTTATTAAGGTGGAGCTTAGGACTGCAGAAATATGACATGACAGTACAACACTATAGTGAAGTCAGCAATACCAATGCATATGGGCTTTCAAGACAGGGAATAGGGTAACATATACCCAGATAGGCTTATTTTTCTCAAGCCATGTTTCTCAAGGGTCAATGGAAAAACTACCTTGAGTCTTCGAGGGGGGGGGGGTGTCATAAAATAGGCACATGCCAGCATTGCCAGCTGGAGTTTTGTGAAGAATGATATGTCCTTTGAATATCAAACAGATTTATACAAGATGCATATGTTACAAATGTATTAGAACTGTATGCAATTTGTATAACAAACTGATCTGTACAGATGCTTGCACTGGAATGTATTGGTGAGGTTTGCTTTTATTAAAATGTATCAAAGGTGCACCCTACTGAAATGAAAGGAAAGGTATGTGTATTACTGTAACTGAATCAAATGTATGTTTTAATACAGGACACTGGAATAGCCTAGGTTAACTTTAAGAAAAATAAGGGAAATTTTAATAAGTTAAACCATTAAAACGGCAACCCCACAGTGCTGACTAGGACTGGAGATGATAGGTCTAAGAAACCACCTTTGTTTATTACCTCAGCAAAAATAGGGGAAGCCCCAGGCACTGCCATAAACATTCAGATCAGCTTCAAAGGGGAATACTTCGAGAACCTACAGTCAGGTGACCAGATTAACGCATTCTGTTAGCCTTCTTGGAAATTATATTTCAGATATTACAAACAGAAATATCAGAGTATTGTGTATTCTGTTTTGTGGCATGACTAGAAAGACTGCTCATATATTTCATTTTGCCTTGCCCAAGTAAGTTATTAGGGAATGTTCTCTTAGATTCAGTCAGGAATATAGTGAAGCTTAGAGAGTGTGTTTTCCTTTAACTGTAGGAGTATGTCCACTAATGTTAATTTTAATATTTTCTCTGATTTGAACACTGTGGTTTACTGTAAATATAGATTCAATATTCTCATGTTCTTTTATTATTTATTGTTAAATATATTAAAATGTTTTATTGTGGCTGGTCCTTGTAGAAAGCATCTAACCTTTGAGAGCACTTATATTTATTTGGTGACCCTGTGTTGGCCACTTCAGAAGGCCTAGCTGGCTTGGTCAACTACTATCATTTGTATTAATATCACACAGTACAATTGGACGCCCTTTGTTAATAGCCTTAGCATAGCTGATTAGGGAGTGTCTTGTGGCAGAGA
The DNA here is from genome assembly GCF_019279795.1 of Protopterus annectens. NCBI lineage: Eukaryota > Metazoa > Chordata > Ceratodontiformes > Protopteridae > Protopterus > Protopterus annectens. Next base: position 503,246,885 of record NC_056731.1, on the reverse strand, counting down.
TAACTACCTTATACTCTGGGCAGAAAGGAGCATAGCAGGTAAATGTGTACCAGCCTTTCTGAGGTGTGTGTGTGTGTTTGTGTGTGTGTGTGTGTGTGTGTGTGTGTGTGTGTGTGTGTGTGTGTGTGTGTGTGTGTGTGTGTGTGTGTGTGTGTGTAAAATCAAATCTCACACTGTGTGTATGTCACCTACTTGGGGCAGGGACACAAAGCACTGGGTTTACAGAGAGGTTGCTGGACACTCGGCTGAGGACTTAAACCAACAATTGTACTAGTGGGGTGTCTTATTGGGGACCTGGAGGGAGACAGATATAGAGAAATCTACACCCAAGGCTGAGTGTGTTCCGTGTGTGCTCTTAAGGGAAATTGTGCTTGATGCAGAGAGGTCTACATCTGGAAATACTGAGTGCATCCATTTGTATTCCAAGTGCACATCCCTCTCCTGTGTCAGTGGTAAGGATTCATGCTCCTTGATTACTGGCCCAGTGTGAGGACATCACATACTGGTGGCAGTGGTGGCCATCACATATTGGTAGCTGTGGTGGGCATCACAGATGTAACAGTTTTTTACTGGATGACCAGAAGAGAGTAGTGTTATTTGGTTCTATATTCCTGTAGAGCTCTTTGATTTTTGGTTTTGGACCACTCTTTCCAGCAATAGTATCTCTTAGTCATTATATCTTTTATTTCAGGTATTAACCATGTGCCTGGATTTGATCTGACTCACTTGGTCCTTAGGATGCCAGTTTATTTAGTACTTTTAAAAATATTAGGTTAAAAGGAGACTGCTTCATCTAGGAATAGAGTTTTTAGTAGGCTCCAATCATACTTAGAGAGGACTGAGTTAAATTGTTCTATGTTGAATTGCTTTTTGTAGCAAAATTATTTGTAAATAACTAGTTTAGGAATATTTTGTCTCTATCTTATTACATGATGTGTCCTTCAAGATACCATGGGAGGTTATGGGGTCTGTTTTATTTGTGAGAATCCAGTCAAGTGTGGTTTCTCTTTGGGGGTTTTTTGTGTGTATTTGAGTAGTGGTGTTTGTCAGCTGTGATAAGCAAAATAAGTTTAGGCTTGGTGAGGTTAAGTCATTTTTTTTTCCAGTCGATGTTTCTATCTCTCAATATTATGGTTTCTTGAACTATTTTGCAGTTTTATCAACATAGGATGTCTGAGTGTGACTGCATTATTACCTACGGGAATGTTGAGTTGTTTAATACAAATGGATTTGTTCTTCTTTGTTTTTAATGAGATCACTAGGACTTCAGTGTTTTAGAAATTTGGGAGTTGGTGAGGATAGTAGTTATTTCTAGAGAGTTTTTGAATATAACTGGTGTGCCCCCCCCATGCTATCAGGTCTGATTATATTATTTCCATGGGGAAGAATTTGATTATCTCTTATTATGGGTTTAAGTTGCTACTATTATGTCAGGGCTGTAGAGTTCTATGCATGCATGGAGGTCTGGAGTTTTATTGTAGATGCTTTAGAAGTTTATGTTGAGTAGGAGAATGTTGGAGCCTTTAGTGAATACAGGAGAGTTAGATGGGGTTGCTTGGATAAAGCTAGCTGGTTATGGGATAGTATTGCATTTGGCTTTGGTTGAACATCACCACTGAGATTAAGTTTAATGGTGATACTATGCAATGGTCATATTTGGATTTGGTTGTGTTAATTAGTAATGACTGGGGTCTATTATAGTTGTTTTTTATGCATTTGTTTGCATGCAGGTGCAGTTGTCAGTGTGGGTAGAGTTCAGGTGATATGAAGAAGAAATGAGATATGTTTAAGTATGTATGTGAGTTGTAAGCAGCAGTGAATTGTATGGGTATGTATTTATAAAAACTTGTGGTGTGTGCAAGTGAGATAGTAGTCATTGTGAACAGTTGCACACATATCACAGTTTGACTGTATTTGGGAAGTGAAGGTAGTGCTGATAAAACCAAATGATGTATTTTATAAGTGGGGAGAGTGAGTGGAAGAAAGAGGTATACTATGGTAAGTGTGAAGTGCTAAGTATTAGGATGCAGAATTTTTATGTTTGGTGACAGTAGTAGTTTATGATGGGTTAGAATTATTTTCTTGTAATGTGGAGATTGGGAAGGGTGATGGGGTGGAGTTGGCAGAAGCAGGAAGTACTTTGTTTAGTGAGTTGTTATTCAGTAGACTGAGTGGGTGATGGCTATTTGTTGAAGTTGATTGGATGGGCAGCTATTTGTTGAAGTTGATTGGATGGACAGTGAGGGTGGAAAGAACTAGATACTATAAATGTAGATGAAGTGTGGGTGGGAATCAGTGGTAGGTAGGGGAACCCAGTGGGGCCTTACACCATGGCTAATGATATGGCTAATGATATCTTCGAAAAACAATCAGTGGAACATCACTTTGGCAAGGTAAGAACAGAGGCAAATACTGCGTTTCCCTGAGAGATAGATTCTGAATGCAAAATGCAGAGTTTAGCACTTTCAAGGCCTTTAGAGGGACAATTTCTGCCACTTGTAAAGGAGGAACATCTTAACGAAAGTGCTTCCTGTGATTATTATAATATGTTAAGGGACAGCAGCAACACCTTACTTGTCAATATGTTAACTGTATGGCAAAGATTATACTAGATTATACTTCAGGAGTAGTACAGGGGGGCATGTTGAAATATTTTATTACTCTGTATTTATTGATAATTACAGAGTGTAGTACAGCTTTCTGTACCGACTCCTTTACAGGAAATTTTATTTTAGTGAAGTCAGGATTATAGGACAAGATGCCTTTTGTTTTGATATTCATACTTTAATAAATTCTTTCCGACTGGGGAGTCTTTTCTGGTTTGGTGAATGAGTGGTCTTTCAGTGTTGTCTTACTTCTGATGACATATATAGAATAGTGAGTCACTTTTATAGTCAGGGATGTGTCATTTGCTGAAAAAAAAAAGAAATAGGGGAGTGATCAGACATTATGTGAAAAGAGAGGAGTAAAGACTATTCTTAGTTCATAAGTGAGCTTAGAGGAGGAGGAAAAAATAAAATACAGCTACAATGATACCTTCACTGTTGTTCTGCTGAATTACCCTTGGTTATCAGTATGGAACACCTTTATAAGGCCTTCTGGGATTGTGGAAGCTCAGCGGGGGCATATTTAGTGTAAGAGATGATGAGATGAAAGCAAAACTAGAAGAAACTGTGCAGTAGTAACCTGCTACTCTATATTTTACTCCTGGCACTAATCATTCATTCATATGTTGCAACTTTTTCAATATATGATTATACTACAGTTTACTATATCCAATCAAATTTGTTTTTTATACTTAACTGATTAATTTAATGATTAAGAAAGTAAGTAGTCTGGCCCAAGGACCATTTCAGCTATGAATGCCAACAGTGGAAAATATACAGACTTAAAAAATACAAGAACTGTAGTATATATGAGGTTATGAAGACAGTATTTAATAGATACTTGCTGGGTGGGTAGGAAGAATGTAGGCATCAAGCCCTAGTTTAGCTTTGATTAATCAAACAGACAGAAGGTTTAGATAATAGTCTAGCATCACAAACAGTTTCAAGATATTGTGGTCAATCTCAAAAAGGGAGCCAAACAAATCTTCTACAAAGATTGCCCAAGCTTTCCTTTTCCCCACCCAGAGCCCAGAAAATAGGGATTTGAAGATATTTTGCATAGGGTTTGATACAGAGTACAAATATCACAAAGGAAAATAAGTCTTCCGGCCTGGTACTACAGCTCAGATGAAATAGGGCAGAGATTTGTAGTAATTTTTATCACTGGCCTGAGAAACCTCATATAACATCAAAGAGATCTGTACTGTAAAATGGCAAGCTGACTGCCTTCAACATTTGAGAAACATGAAGTTTTTATTAACTTAACCACAGGTCTTCTCCAGGTCTAAGCTAACAGTCATAATGAAGGAATCCATATTTTGTGCATCTTGTATTAATATCAACACTTTATACTGTGAAATATTTGAAATATTTACATTACTCCAAATCCACCAATCTTGACAGCAAGCAACCCTCTTAGCAGCACTAGATTTAAAACAGATATCAGTCTGTATGAGGACAGGAGCTCTGGATACTTAGCTTCCATAACTAAGGGACCTACTGTAAAGGAATTTACTAAGCCATTTAACAAGGTTACTATCTTGGTAAATAATCCACAGCCATATTATAAACTTGAGTGACAGACCAGCAACTCCAGAGTCTTTTCCCTGGGCTGCATAGCTAGGGCAAGATAAATCTTCTCCAGGCAGCATATTAAATCACTCCACTTATTTTGTATCAAGGGTCAGTAGGTCCAACCTCTGCAGGGGCTCAGTGATCACCTGCCATAATGCCTGTTTTCTCCAAAAAGACACATGAATTTCCCTAAAGCCATCCAAGATCTGATTAAGAGTAGTCCTCATGGGAAGATACTTTCACTTTCAAATATAAAACAAACTTCTTCACTTTTGCCATCTGTGTAAACTAAGAGTGCAACATTGGACTGATGGAAGTTTTCAAAATATTTAAGCTTAAATGCTATAGTGTTAATGTCTACATTCCTGTTTTATGTCTTTTGTTGTTATCCTAAATCACATCCTGTCTACATCACCTCCAAGTAATCTTTTCACAGCTGAATGTAGCTTTTCATTTAACTTCATCTCATCTTTGTGTTTGTGATGATCTGCTCCGTAAGAGACCCCTTAACTTCTTCCCTGCCAACCGTGTTCCCCCCAGAAATATTACTGTATGCATACAACAGAATATTTGGAATGTGCTAACCTGTTTTACAACACATCTAGTGCTTGCACCAAATCAGTCATAAGTTTTGAAATATTTTTCAATAAGAAGGTTCTTGTCTCAACACTATTGTAAAAGGCTAAAATATTTCCAGAATTATTTGTAATCCCTTGGGGGGGGGGGGCAGACAATAGTTACCATATGTTTATTAGCACTCCAAAGACTCCTTCTAGTTATGTGTTCACCAAATTCATCCTGCAGATCACTTTAAACATGAAAAAGACAATTTCTTGCAAGCACAGGAGTCAGACACTCATTCTTCTATCAAGTTAAGAGGAAAATGAATATCCCTGATAGCATATCACCAAAGTGTCATGTATGCTAACCTCTCCAAGTGAGTCTTGTGGAATTAAAAGAACAGTTGACAATCTCTAACAAAAATCTCTGTGCCACTTAACTGGATTCATGAAGCCATTCATATTTCAAAAGTGTAGTTAATATTATATACAAGTGCAAATAAATGTCTGTCTCTGAGAAAACCCTTAGAAAGGAAAGTACAGCTGCAGAAGAAACTCTTCCATGTCTCTGGAAGAGTTATAGCACCCCTCTCATAACAGATGACAGTTGTGGTCACCTTTCCCTAAGAAACATTAACAAAGGAACAACCCTGCTACTGTGAAACTGCACTGACAGGCTGCTAGGAATGACCAATGACCAAATAACCACATTGTCATTTATGTTTATTCAGTTCAGTCCAAACCAAATGCTTAGTTAACGTAACTTAGATACAGGTAGCTCAATGACTCTTGGATAATACATATTGCTCCTACTGGAAGGAACATTTTGAAGTAAACCAGAGAACAGCTTGAATTTCTCAGCCTACATAGTTTAATTCATTTCATTACATAAATGAACCAATTTCTCTTACTGAACTGTTACTGGAGAAGTTCCTTATCATGGAAGATGGGATAATCTTTAATTTTTAATATCTTGCTAAGGTAATTCAGTAAATAGCAGATGTCTTCTGTTAATATACACATGGTAAAGCTAACTAGTATTGAACTTGGCAATGTGGATGCACTTGAAGAGATGACACCTTACACTCAAATGGGTCCATTCCGTTAATTAGATAGTAAGGTGCCCATTCATGTAGATGTCATCTTATAAAGGAAAGGTAATAATTAGCTTCTGTCTTCATGGATAGTGTACTTATCTCTATTTTATGTGCCTGTTGATCTCATTTTTATTTGCCTTCATCTAGCCCTGATTTCCATACCTGTTAATGTCACTGCCATATTCATCCATCAAAACCTATCTTACACATCTGTTAACCTCATTTCTACATTCTGCCATCTAGCCCTGTCTTCACGTATGTTAAACTCATTTGCAGAGCTTCCATCTTTGCCTGTGCAGGACATATAGATATCATTATGTTCATTTAATTTTTAACTAACTTGTCTGTCTCTAGCTTCAGATTTAGTCTTACTCCCAGCTGGGCATTCATCTTAACTAAACCAGCAAAATGCACAATGACATTCTTAGTCTGTTTATCCATTTATTGTACCCACTGCCTTTGACTGCTACATCAGGTGTGGGGTCCATCACTTTGTTTAGTGTCTGGGCATCATATGAGTTGGGGACTGCAAGTTGCTTCTCTTCTTAACCTTCACCTCCTTGCTAGCTGTCTTTCATGACTCTTAATGCATGCTTATAATATATCAAAGGTGAAACAGATTGACCTTATTCATTTTACCCACTTTACTTTTAATGTATGTTGACCACTAAGGTAGAGCTTCCCAAGCCTGCTGCTACTTGATGTAGATGATCCCATGTTGGATAATGGCCTCATGGGCCTGGAGTTAAAAAAATTATACAGGATTTATTTATTTGGTGTGACAATGGCACAGGATTTCAGATTAAACAGGGAGAAGATGCAACAGGGCCTCTTTAAGACATGCGGGCCAGGAACTGTAATTCCACCAGCCACCCTGCTAATCTGGTGTTCTGCACATCACAAATGGAACTGCTCTTAGTGTAATATCTTTGAAGTCACCATGTATCAGCTACCTAAGAAATGTGAAACGAACTAGAGATAATTGCGACATGTTAGTCTATCTATGCTTGAAAAGTTAATCATCTGAACACAAAGGAATCAAATCACTCTACAATTTTTTTTTTTTTTTTTTGTGGGTGATGAGTCAAAAACACAACATATGCAAAGGGACAAAATTGGAATATATAGAGAGTGTAATGACTGGTCAAGCAGGAACAACTGACAAGTTATTGGCAGTGGTGAAGCTGAATCATCAGGGGAACACTGCTCAGACTCCAGCTTCTAATCCCTGTGTCTAGCTAGAAGCAACCCGAATGGAGATTTAACTGTGTCACTGTGAATAGCAGGAATTTAACCACACACAATATGACAGACTAATTATTAGTATCCAGCTAATGTGGTGGTGGTGGTGGGTTGAGAAAGGATATCTCCAAATCTAACTGATTTTTGCCAAAACACTTTGCAAGGCCCTTGAATTAGCTACTGGTCTGAATGCACTTAATCACAATTTTACATGACCTTCTTGAGAATCAGGAAAACGACATAATATAAAATGAGCTAGACTTGAGGCTGGTATCACTAAGTCATGAGGATACAATTTATTTTATTCATGCAGAGAGTATTGATATTTGCAATTTTATATTCAATGCAACAGCTTATTAAAATATGGACTCAATATATAAAGTGAATATCTATAAAACAACTGCTTTTGTTTGCTGTTATCTTTCTGATGAAACTAGTGATAAAAACAAGCCAGTATATTTTTTGTTGCAGTAATGCTATACAGATATTTATCATCATAAGAAATATGGACTTATGGTGACAGCATCATTGTTTATAGTGCAACTCATTAAGGTCCCTATTTTTCAAACAACTAATTTTAAAAATAAAATTCAAATGAATGGAATTTCATTTTACATCAGAATTCACTTTGGCACAACATGTCATAAGTAAGAAACCAAAACAGAGATATTTTAATTCTTAATTATAACATTTAAATTGGAGATGTACACAGGTACTCCTGGACATTATTACTTTGCCCTTGCCTTAATCATATTCAACCTATTCAAAGCCATATACGAGTGCTTCTGATTCATACCCAAGAAATGGAGAATTCTCGTATTACTTACTTCTATCAGCAGACAATTAACTCCAAGTACTGAACACAATTATTGGAAAATATGATGATGATGATGATGATGATGATTTATTTATTTATTTATTTGCAGTTTGTTTTCCAGGATAGTCCATTGAGCTACAAGGAGCCTGTTTTCAATGGAGTCCTGGGGAGAAAAGCTCTGGGAAAATACAAATACATAGTACAGAAAAAAGCACAAATCCATAATATACATTTCAGTTAAATGTTAAATACCTATTTCGGATAGTTCAAATCCATATCACACAATTCAAATAAATGTTACATAATGCAGAAATAAAAAAAGAGAGATTTTCATTAGCAAAATTACACCAAGTTAATTCAATAAATAGTAATGTGTGTGTTTTTTTTTTTTTAGGCATTTACAAATTTTTTTAGTTATTGGTCGAATATGTCCCATGGATGTAGAACTTTAGGCGGTAGTGACAGGCAACAAATAAGTTTGGAAAGTTAAGAAGAAAGTGTGGTCAGAATTAGGTTGGATGAGAGCATGAGCATTTCCATTGCGAAGTAAGATGCGAGTCCAGTGAGATTTTATACAAGGAGAGACTGCTGGTGGTGTGGATGGGAGAAGGTAGGGAGTTCCAGAGGCATGCAAGAGAGAAGGACATCAAGTGATTCCCAGCAGGATGTGTTGATTTATGCAATTTTATTAGGTTTTTGGAATTGGATCTTAGGAGTCTATCTGGCTTATGCATTTCAAAGGTATTTACTATGGAGGGTACAGAGATGAGTTATGAATGAGTTTGTGTGCTTGGATGAGCTGGGTAAATGTGAGGAAGTTTGGTAATTCTAGCCAGCTTAGTTGGTGAAGGAAATTACAGTGGTGGGAAGAGGCTCTATGACCTGCTGAAAATTTGGATATTTGGTTATAACAAGATAAGAGTTTTGTTTTGAGAGAAGATTGTAGGCTGGTTAGCATAGACACAACATATAAAACGGATGGGATAAGGTATGTATTAGCTAATGTAATCCTGGTGATGGGAGAGATAAAGTGACTGTGGCGGTAAAGCATACCTAATTTTTTATGTTTTTTTTTTATATATTTGCTTGTAGATGCTTGTCAAATTTTAGTTGATCGTCGATGATAATTCCTAGTAATTTTGTGTAAGAGACTAGTTCTAGGGGGGCATTATTTTTGCTGGTAATTATGAATGATTGTCTGGGGAAGAGGTTTTGGATGCACTGAATAACATAAATTTTGTTTTGGTTGCATTAAGGGCTAGATGGTTGTCTAGCATCCACTCTTCAGTGGAAGAGAAGGTGGCTTGTGTTAAATTGTTAAGAGTTGTGATGGAAGGGGAGGGACAGATTATAGTAGAATCATCAGCATATTGGATGAGACTGGAGTTTGGAATGGCTTGGAAGCAATCATTTATGAACATATTGAATAATAAGAGGCAGAGAATGGAACGTTGGGTGATGCCTGTGGATGTATTAAGGAAGGGTGAGGTAGCTTTTTTTTCCATTTAACTGCTTGTTGCCTGTTTGTGAGATAGCTTGAGAACCACTGGGTAGATGAAGGGACAGGTTAAGTTTAGAGTGTTTGGTAAGAAGGAGGTTGTGGGAAATAGTGTCAAATGCCTTAGAGAGGTCAAGGAAAAGAGTGGATATGAAGTGGCCAGAGTCACAGGCTTTGTTGATTGTTTCTAGGAAGGAGAGGAGGGCAGTAGAGATACTATGACCTGGTCTAAAGCTATGTTGTGTGCGGGTAAGAAGCTGATTATTGATGAGGTAGGGTAAGAGTTGTGTACTTCTTGGTGTACACACTTTTCAAGTAGCTTAGAAATAGGGGATAGGATGGCAACAGGGCAAAAGTTTGGGATGTCATTATTATTGCCACCTTTATGGAGAGGAATAATAAATGCTTTCTTCCAGAGCTGGGGGACCTGGCTTTCTGAGATAGACCGATTAATTAGTATGCTGATAGGAAGAGCAATGGCTTCTGCTGCTACTTTTAGGAAGTAGGAGGGAATTTCATCAGGGGTATTGTAACCAGGTTTTAATTTTAGAAGAAGTTTTTTATGGTGGATATAGAGATGGGATTGATAGAGAAAGGTGGAGGTTTGGGGCAAGGGATGCTAGGGGAGGAAGGGATGGGTGCACGCTGAGGAGGGGTTGCAGAGGTGTTGGTGAAGGATGATGTTAGCTTGCTAATGGACTATATGAAGAAAGAGTTAAATTGGGTGGCCAAGGCCATGTCAGAGGCATCTGGGTTGGAGCAAGGGTTTTCTTTTTTTTCCTGGGTTAAGGAGAGATGAGATCCCTTTCCAAAATAGTTTGGGATTGGTGGTGTGGCTGGTTTTGAGAGTGTAGAAATAGGCTTTGCGGTCTGAGGTAATAAGTTTTTTGACTTTATTTCGTAGTGTTTTATATTTGTTTAGGGTGATTGAGGTTTTATTTTTATTTTAATGTGTCCAGGCTTTGTCATGGAGTTGCATAGTAGCTAAGGTGTTTTTGGTTAATAAGTTATTTTTTTATACGTTTTGTTTTTAGAGGGGCAAAGGTGTTGAGCAGGTTTGTGAAAGTAGAGTTAAAGTAGGAGAGATCATTATCTAGGGGAAAGAGTCTTTAATGGGTTACAGTTTTTGCTTTTTAGTGCATTTGAGAAGGTTTCAGAATTGAAGTTCTTTAGGTAACAAGTGGAAATATAGATGCAAGTTAGTTGTATGGAATAGGGGAGACAGTGGAGAAAAGAGGGGAAGTGGCCATCTAGTGAGTCTGAGAGACTACCACTATCAGAGATATAGTGAAGATGGGATACTAGAATCCAGTCTGTTGTACTTCCAGTAATGGAGCTCTTGGAAGGCCTGGTAGTAGAATTGATCAGTTGTGTAAAGTTATACAAGTTAATATTGAGTGAGTTAGTGGGAAATTGGATTGTGGCCCAGTTTATGTTCATGTCCCCCAGGATTATGGTTTTGTGAGTAATGTTGCTAGAGACCCAGGACAGAATATCTTCAAGGGATGAGATAATGTCTCCATGGGGAATATAGAGGGAGAGAACAAATATGAGTTTATGCTTGTTTAGGTGGAGTAGGGCTGGTATTATTTCTGCCTTGCCAAATTTGGGAAAGGGTTTGGTATAGGAGTAACTAAGAGGGATGCCTAGTAAAGGAGTTCCTCACCACCCCCCTTTTTTGTGTTCTCTCATTCCTTAACACGCGGTAGTTGGGAGGAGTTATTTCAGAATCTTGTATGTGGGGCTTAAGCCAGGTTTCTAAGTTGGAGAGAATATCAGGCTGGTTATGTAGAAGTCATGCATGAAGATTTGGAATTTTGTTACATAGACTCTGAGCATTCAGAGCTAAGAAGTGGAAGGGTTTGCCTGTTGCTGGTGGGAGGGTTTGGGGGGTTGGATTCAGTGTGGTAGAGGGGCCTGGGTTTGGGTGGATGTCCCCAGAGACAAGGATAGAGATAAGATGATGGATGAGGTATTTGGTTTGTTTCGGGTGTAGTATACAGGTAGAGAGTTTTGTGGACATTAGACTAGTGTAGTTGGGAACAGTGTTTTTAGAGTTATGTAGGAGTCTATAGAGGAAGAGCATGCTAGTGTTGCTGGTGTAGAGACTGGGAGATATAAGAGTAACAGTAGATGTGTACTTTGTAGTGGTGTGAAATGTGGGTGTGGTTTGCATTAGTAGGTTGGGTGATATAGTTTAGGTAAGTTAAGGTAATTAGAAGTATTATTTGAGTAAGTAGGGATAGAGGTTTGAGGGTCATGATGTTGGTTATTAGAGTAGAAGTAAGGGGTGAGTTAAGTTGGAAAGTCAGTTTATTTGAATAAGAGATTATGGTTTAGGTTAATTGGTATCAGGATAAGTTGTGTTTAGCAGTAAACTCTGAAGGCTAGGCTTACCTTACTGGGTTAACTGTGGGAGGGGATTTTTGGGGTATGATGGGTAGTTTGGATTGGAAGTGGTGGGAGTGGCTAGCTATGTAAAAGTGCAGGGATATTGGGGTGGGAGGGATTTGGGGGTAGGGTAGGGGAGTGGAGTGAGCCCGCAGGGCGAATGGAGTGGGAAGAGTAAAGGGAAGGAAGAATCAAGGTAAAAAAAAAACAATCAGTGGAGTGGAAGGTAAGTTCAGAGGAAAGTATGCAAGGGCATAAGGGACATTCTAGCAGTGGTATATTGAATGGATTCGAGTGGTTCAGTGAAGTAAAGATGGCGCCACAGGAAGGAAGGTAAAGTTAAAGTGTCTGGGGGAAGGGTTGGAAAGAAAAGAAAGTGAAAGAAACTAGGGGAGGGGTTGGAGAGAGACTGGAGATGGATATCACAGTGGCCTAGCTGGTTGGAACGGGTTTATATCACATCATCGAATAATGAAATCATTGAAGCACAAAACATCGAACTGAAGACATCGAAACAGCAAAACATCGAAAGGTTGTGAATGGGAATTTCCAACAAGGACATGAAACATTAAGGGTGTAGGCAGGGGGGCAAGCCCCCCTGCACCCCCCACACCCCCCGCTACTTAAATATACCAACTCTGAGATCGCACTACAGTGAAGGAAATGGAAATCTTCTGTTTCTGCACTGTAGTGCACTGAAGTGTGATCTCCAAAGTGGTATATTTAAGTGGCAGGGGGTGTGGGGGGTGCATGGGGTCTTGCTGGAGCAATTTATTTTTTTACCTACATTCCACGCGTGTGTTTTGTTTCCCATTTAGATGTTCCTAGTTCGATGTCTTCAGTTCGATGTTTTGTACTTCGATGTTTGCATCGTTCGATGATGTGATATAAACTCGGTTGGAACCAGTACTGACCGGGTCAGGTCAGCAGTGTGAAACAGCACTGAAAACAGCAATTAGAAAGGAAGCAACTGTGAAAACCAGAGTTGAAGAGGTAAAAAGAGAGCAAGCCATTGATGGAAATGTTGCAGATATAAATTTAAAAACAGGAGACAAAGGGTACAGAAGATGTACTAGGGGTTAAATAACACTCTAGAGTGTGGCTGGCAACATTAAACCTACATATACTGGAACTATTGAGAGTTAAAGTAACATTAAACTAAAAGCTATTGGTACTATTGTTAGTTAAAACAGCAAGTAATATGGTGGACTGCTGGCATGATGGCCAAAGTAAGTTACTACAGCCAGAAAAACTAACCTGTGTGTATGCTCACCTGCCCTCTAGTAATACTTTAAATAATAAGGAGCAGTTCACTTTTTTAAAAGCAGATAGTTTTAAAAAACAAATTCAAAGTGTGGATAACTTGCAGTAGAAGGAACACCTACAGTTGAGTTGGAAAGCTGTGCTTTTTAGTTTGTTTTTTGGAGCTGCTTCAGGCAGGTTGCTTAAGCAGATTTATAACTCTTTCACAAGGTATTTTGCTGGGCGAGTCTGTTGGACAGGGGATGACCAAAGAGTGTTTAACCCATCGGGAGAAGCTGCAAGAGATAACGGGGAACACACACACAAAAGGTTAGACCAAGAAAGTAAGAAAAGACATATGAGAGACCAGACCTAGCAAAACCCTAGATAATCAGAGAATAAGTGAGGTATAATACAGACCAGAAATAACCAGTGTAGCAATAACAGTATTCCTAACTGACTAAGTCATGAAAGCAGAAAAGATACTACACTTTAAACAACTAATGTAACACTAAAAGTAAATGCAGTAGGTTGTACAGAAATAGCAAACATTAGCAAACACAGTTTACTAAGCCCCGCAAGCAGAGCAGAAAACATTCTTAAAAAAAAACTATAATGAAGCACTAGGAGTAAATGCAGTAGCTTGTACAGATAAAGCAACTTTTAACAAACACAGTTAACTAAGCCCTGTAAGCAGAACAGAAAACATTCTTTAAAAAAATGATGATGATGATGATGATGATGATGATGATGATGATGATGAATACAATAATAATATTAAAGATATAAATAAGTCTCACAACATCCAAATTATATCTATGATATGAGCAACTTGAAACTCTTAATAGTTTACTTATAGCATGAAACACCAAGCCTTCTATAGCCCTTTTTTTATCTTGGGCACATGCTAAGAAATACTTCAGTTCTGCTCTATCCCTGTCATAAATAATTCTAAACTGGTTTCACCCAAACTGCATCACTAGGGTATTAACATTTCTTTCTCTAACAGCACCATTACACAAGAAACACACACACAGACACACACACACACACACACACACACACACACACACACACACACACACACACACACACACACACACACACACACGACTAAAGCAAACCAACAATCCATCCTCTTCATTAGGTGTTTCTCTAACAATCACACACAAACAGTCACTCATGTATGCACACACACAAAGCCATTTTCAACACCAATCCAAAAACTTCCACAGCAAACAAATGTTTAGGCATTACTGCCAGGTCCCACTTACCATTCATTTGATGAGGCACCATTTAGCTACTTCACCAGTGGAAAACAACTTACAACTAACTAATTCTACCACATAAAAACTTTCAATGAATGGTAACTTTAAGCAAACATATTGTACCTATATATATATATATATATATATATATATATATATATATATATATATATGCATAGATAGATATATGTATGTATAGGTATACAGATATAGATAGACAGCTACTAGAAAAAAGAAATTCCAGTACTCGGTATCCAGTAAAAGACAATCTTTCATTGCAAAAAATGGGAACCATGAATGAGCAAATTGTGATTTCATCTAGAACAAGGCTTTCTCAATGCTGCTTAAGCTCTCTATAGATTCACATTTAAATATTGAACTGTACTGGCACTTATTTAGTCACGTGATAACTACAAAACCACAAGACACCACCAAAAACAACATACCAAGCATAAGAATGCTCAAGTCATTCCAAAACTATTAATTAATAGCAAAGGAAATGATTTCAGTGTCTGGTCCCAGACTATTACACCCTACAGTGTGACCTAAAAATCACACAGAGAACTGCTTTGCAAATAAAAATAAAAATGCTACTTAAAAAGGAAATCCAGTTAGTTTCCTTGATCAGTCAGATGACCGCTGTAGATTTGTCAACCCCAGCTCAGTCCTTGAAACTCTGTGTAGCATACTAAAACTGAAGAAAAAATTAACAGACTGTTAAAAGAGTCAGCGACTGTTCTTGTAAAATATATAAAATGGGTTGCTCTTGCAGTACCTGCACTGAAACTTGGTGAACTATGTTATTACTTATGGAAACAAGTGCTCGAATTGTGTCGAGCACCTGTTTCCACCAGTGTACTTTTGCTGTTTGGTTGCTTCTCTCTAGTTCCTGGTTGTTTCGTTTTTTTTTTTCATTGTTTATGCTTCAAACTGTTTCTTTACTTATTAAAATTAATGAGTTTTAGGTTCTTAATTTTTATTGTGCTTTACTATATAACACTATAATAAAATTGACTTGACTCCCTGTCAGATTATTTGAGAGTGGAAGAAGCAATGTTCAGAATGATGCCATACACCAGTAAGTAGATGGTTATCCTGAGGCAGAGCAGGAGCACAGCCATTCCTTTCTGAGGTGGTCTTTTAGTTAGAGTTTGCAGGATTGGTAAGAGGTAACTGTTCTAATGGAAGTAGTGAGGCAATTCCAGAGTAGGAATAAAAGGAGTGTCCTGATTGTTTGGTCTATACATAGTTGCTTTTGGTCATTTGATTGCAAAGGGCAACTGCATGATTATTTTTGTAGGGTTGCATGTAGAGCAGTACACGTGTTAGGATAGTCAGTGAGTACTTGAGTATATTTTAGGTAGTTGGGAGTGCTCTTATGCAGTGAGTACTTGAGCATATTTTAGGTAGTTGGGCAGTTCTACCCAGTTAATGGCTTTTAATGCAGTACAATGATGGGCGTGGAATTGAGTACTAGTAACAAATTTGGCAATTTTATTATAACATTTTCCAGTTTTTGAATATTTGATTTTTGGAGATTTGTGAGAATGACTACACCATAGAGGAGGAAGGAGGTAAGCTTTTACCAGTGTGATTAAAGATGTGGGGGGGGGGGTAAGGAAGTTTCTAGCTCTGTAGAGTAGACCTAATTTTTGCGTTTTTTTATGGAATTTTGTATGTGGTAATCAAATCTATGAGTGTCATCTATTATCATTCCTAGTGGTTTTGTTTGAGAGGTTAGTTTAATATCAGTGCCACTGTGGGAACATATTCTGAAGTTCTTTTTTTCATGGGACATTGTTGTGGGGAAAATAGTTTAGTTTTGTTGGGATTAAGCATAAATTGAGAGTTTTGTAACCATTTTATTTGGTAAAAATTATCCAACCTGATTTAAGCATAACCAGTGAGGTTGCCTCTAACTCAGATTTCATAAAATATTAATGGGGAGTTCTATTCTAAGTAACTATTCACTGTCCCGAACCCACTGTTTTTAGAATATAATAGCATTTGGGCTAATAAAATTACCTAATCAGTTTCCCAAGGGGTTGATGTGAATAGCTAATAAGTCTAAGAAGAGATATAATTTAATTTACTTCTAAGGATATTGGCTATATAATGCAGTTGACCTTTTTGGGGCTATTACAGTGAAATATGGTGAACAAGTTTTATTTTAGATACATATCTGCAAGACCTTTTCAGATTAGCACTTTTTATGATCTCTTATTGGAAATGGGAAGTACTTTTTGATCACAAAATAGACAACTTCTGAACATCTTTACATTTTTAAAATAGTGTGAAAACAATTTTCTCTAACCAAAGACAACACAGTGTGAACCCATTAACATTTCTGGAAAGTGTCCTGTTTATTTGCACATATATGTACATGGACTGTAAAAGCAATCTATTTACGTTGGTGTACATCTTTTCACCAAACCTCATATTAAACCATATTTTGACATATATCTGAATAGGTGAGTTGATTCATTGTAATTCTTCCTACAATACCTTACAAATGCAGCACATTTTCATTGCACATACACACCTATAAACAACCAGAATGATCTCTATTTCATCTCTTGCACACCTTTGTGATGTAAGATGAAACTGGAGCACCCGATACTGACCCACAGAGCACAAAAAAGGCATGCATCATCTAGCTAAGACCTGAACTAGAGAACAAAGCTCTGTGAAGAAACACTCCTAATTTCTGTGGCATTGCGCTGCTGTGGTACCTTGGTACATATACAACTACACACATACAAGTGAACATTTATCAAGCAGTTATTACAATGACATTTGTAAAGGTAGACAGGAACAAAGTCTCTTCTCCCACTCCAATTACCAGTTAGACTATTGCAGAATTAACTTAAACTTGCATATCCACCAAAGATGAGACAGGAGTAGTTTAAAAATGCTACCACTGAAGCAAAGATATTTTTGAGTCAAAGACTTTATAATTTTCAAATGTCATTAGCTAACAAAATAGGTTTCAGCTTAAATGTTAGATGTTAATGGAAGTAACACTTATTTGCACTTAAATGTTATTAACAGCAGCTAAGAAAATCAAAAGTGATATGTGTGATTTAAGGAAATGAAAAGAAACCAAAAGCCCATTTTGTCTTTGTAGAACATGTTTTGATGGTAAGCATTCCAAAATTATTGACATTTGGATTTCTATGAGACATAAGTTACACAGATTTTATCCAAATATAAATAGCTATTTACTGCTTCTAAGCAAGCCATTATTTATAAAGAAAAGTATCAGGTCAGAAACAGAAAAACTGGGAAAGTCATACAAAGAGTGACTGTTTCTCAGGACAAAAAACACAGTGCTCTAAGTTCTAACCTGTTCTACTCCTCAGTGAATGTAGCAAATCATTCTTAAACAGTTCCTATCACTAACAAAATGTTTCAAAGAATCCATGAAAAAAGTTGCTTTATAACCACTATAACCATATTCGACAACTGCATCAAAAGTTTCCACTGCACCATTTTTTTGGCTTATTGCCTGACTTTTTAAAGGTATTTTTTGATAAATGTTTTTATGCCTATGTGTTTTGCTGTTCTTCTCCTGCACTAAGACTGAAACTGGTCCACTAAGATTATTGCTCTACAGCAGTAAACAAATTCAAATAAATAAATAATACTTGCCCACTGCTTGTGCTTCTCCATGATTTTGGACACTGATTGCCACCTAATCATCTTTCCAGACTTCATTCAGTATTTGTCCTATGGTCAGAGAAGTGATTAAGGCACTACAGTCGAGCATCACATTCCAAGCCTCAAGTACGGCGGCACAAGGCCATTAAGACTGCTGAAAAGCCCTCTCCTCCCCCAGGATAGGAAATATAATAAATTACTGCTTCTTTTCCCATCCCCCAACTCTTTCCTCAGGTTTCAGGCTCACTAACTGAATCCTGATTGCATGAGTAGAAATTAGGCTCCATAATTTTGCTCTATGGGAATGGCTTCAGGATTGCCTGATTGTTAATGTTTAATATTCCCAAAATTGTGTGTGTGTATATATGTGTGTCTGTGCATGTGTGTAATGCACGTTAAACTGAAATGCATATTATTAAACACTTGTACTGCGAAGATAAGTGGCAGCTAAAATTATTATATAAAACTTAATTTCTAAATAACACAAACTGATGTGATGCTAGGTGCAGTAAATACCCAAAGAACCCAAACTGCCATAACTATGGTATTGCCTATAGCAGAACACAGCACTGTAAGTACATCGTACTGCCTAACAGGGAAAGACCATACAACTAGTAAATAAGTCTCCCCAGGTAACTGAACTGGAAGATGTCCACAAACTGACATTAGTACTGAAAACTGTGCTATAAAATAATTAAGGCATAGCACAGCATTCAGAGTAAACAGCAACTAAGCAACATCACTATGACTGCAGCAGAACATATCTAAAAAAATCATCCTGACACCACAAAAAGCCAATAATCACTAGCAAAACAAAGTCTTCTGATGGAGCACCCACAGGCCTCTGTACTCCAGTTATCTATATATAGTAACTCTGAGTTTGTTCTGTCTCTGGGGTGAGGGGAACAATACTTCCATGCTCACAATGTTTTGTGATTTTGCAAACAGTTAAGTTGCAATATGCATCTAGTATCAACTCAACTGAACAGGGCCGGGTAATATTGTTTAAGTCAAACTTGACATTGATGTGATCAATGTAGCCACAGAATTTACCCTGAAGAGATTAAAATACTGCCATGTCATCATTCAGGTAGCATAACCTGAAGAATTAATACAAATCTTCCAGCCAATGTTGTTTTAGAAAGAAGAAACTACAGGCAAATAGCAGGCACTTGCAGTAGTACCACTCACTAAATCTGTACAAAGGAAGAACATGCCTAATGTTGTCTGAAAGAAAAGAAGTTCCATCGAGTATGCCTTGGGCCACAATATTCAGTACTGGGGCCAACTGTCCAGACATAATAGTTCAACTTTGTTTACTTCATGCATTCTTACTATTACCATCTTTTCCACCACTATGACAAGGCTTTTGCTATGTCCACCTCTTAGCTAAATATATTTACGATTGTTTACTTGTCTGCCATGGCTTTGTTTGTTACAACAATGTATTTTCAATGCAGTTAAAACAATGTCATTAGAAAATCTCCATTTGTTGTATTTCTGAGTTAAAAATCCAACAGAAAGTCATGCAATTTACAAATATCTCAGTGAAAAGGTGCCAGTGATGCATAAAGATGCAAAGACTATCATACAACATTACCAACTTTGAATATCATAGATACATGTCCAAGTATAAATGCTTTAAGAATGAATGTGCATGCTTTCAGATGATTTTTAAGGCAGGCATTGGTAAAGTAAACTTTACACTTTAGGAAGTGCATAATTCCAGAAAACAACATCCACCAGTAGTAGCATATTAGCTTAAAACAAATATAACAGAATCAGTTGAAAGGCTACTAGTATGGTTTTATTAAAACTAAAGTGAATTACCTGCTAGACTTCCAGGTCTCTGAAGGGTAGCAGTGGCATACAGTTCTTGTGATTGCTTGCTGTATTGGTCCGAAGTATGTATCAATCGTTTTGTAGGTGAAAGAGTGGCATAGCTGACAACTGATGAGCTTAGCTGATGTATGGGAGAGGAGGAGATGTTTGACTGAATAGTAGGCGGGGATGCAACCCTTACAGGAGAGGGGGGAAGTCCAGCAGTCGATACAATGATGTTGATTGGAGAGCTGGTACTATAAGACTTTGCCAAACGGCTAGGAGATTGTTTGGGTGAAGAAACTCGCTGTGTAGTACTATAGCCCGTACTTTCTGAAGCTGATCCTGCACGTTGAAGTTTGGTTGGAGAGCCTACCTGCTGCATGGAAAGAGGAGAGCTCACTCTTTGTGCTGGCAGAGTGGAACTCGAATAATAAACTGTTGAGGAATGCTGAGAGTCAGGCAAATGAAATGCACTCCCATGGCTTGGCACAAACGAGTCTCTTGCCTGCGAAGCAGTATGTGTTTGGGTATGTTCAGCTCCAGTTCGGCACGTTGTCACCTGTACTCAGGAGAGAAAACAAAATTAAATTTACATAGCTTTCAAGCAGCAATGACACTGCCCTGAAAATATCTACAATCATATCTGATATTCTGTAGCCATGTAATACTTTCCAAAACATTTAAAATTAATTCCTCTTTTTTGTGTGCTAATATGTGCTGCCATCAGTTATATACTAGATACAACTAAACCAACCACCAGTACATGTGACTACTTTAGGTTGTATGAACAATGTGGAGCTATTTGAGCAGAGTATATGCCTTCAGTTTGTACAGTATCAAGTAGAAAACATGAATTTATGGATGCCATGAAAACATACGCTGATTTTTTCACGTTTATTTGTTCATTTTACTTTATAAAAACAGGAGGATTGCTGGATACCTGTCGCACTATGTTTATGAAGTGCAGCATGTAATAATGCCTATTGCTTTTTAATTTGATTGTGTAGACATTGTTACAATAAAGTTCACTAAAAATTTCCCTAATTATTAATTTCAGAACTCAGATATCTCACTAAAATTATTCCTTATTATTCATTTCCAAACTGAGATATCACATGCAGTTGTTTTTTTTTACTGTAAGAGCGTTAACTTGTTCACAGCTGAGATCTAGGTACACCATGTGATGTAAATGGCTTCTCCCATATTCTTAACAACAAACTGTTTGCATGTTATTGTTTATATTTTCATTTCAAAACAGCAGAAACATACAAATCCATGACTATTGGGTGTCATCTTTAGGGAAGCTAAAATTGTACAAAAATTGAATCATCTTCAGTATGCTGCTAATGCAATATTCACAAATAAAGACTGATTCATTAAAGATAGTCCCTGGGATTCATTAACAACTGCTTAGGCTTCATGTGAAGCCTACCAGAAAACAGCATATTGAGCAGCAGTGCTCGATGAATGTGCACGCTGCTCATTGTGATTACAAATTCCCAAGCAGGATTTTGTGGCCATAAAATGGTACAGGGAGGCACAAGCACTCAATATAAACAAAACTGCTTGTCTGTAGACAAGCACCTGCAGGCAGCTTATATGAAGTAAGACCAAGCTGACTACAAGAATTAAGATGCAGGGGACGTTAAATGGGTATAATGTACGCAGAATACAATGTTAATAGTGCAGGCAGAAGTAAGAGGGGAGAGTAAATGGAGAAGATGTACTCCGTTAATGCATTCAAATGTGATGATGTCACAAAGAAACATTTTAAATAGACATCCATATTGACATAAAAATAAATAATCCCATTTCCAATTTTTTACCCATGTACATAACTAAAAATGGACATGCTAACAATAGGTGTTAGAGGGACACAAGGAAACATTATAAGAAGAGAAAGTAAATGTGATATTAATGTCAATAATGTGCCGAATTGCAACAGTTAGCAAGAACAGTGAATACAAGAAGCGGCTACTCGCATACACTGCAGTTATTGTTTATGACATGTATATATATATATATATATATATATATATATATATATATATATATATATATATATAGGGGACTTACCTTCAGTTGGTCGAGTAACACATACGTCCTGAAGGTAACCCACTGTATGTCAAAAACAAACTTCGACAACCTGCTACGCATGCACCAAGGAAGAACCTTAACACATGCAACTTTAAACATTGTGCCCCCGCACACCTGCTAAATATATATACTAACTCTGACACTGCATAATCCTTGAGGAAAAGGAATATTCCCCTACCCAGGAACTGTTGTTATTGCCTACTTGATAACTAGCTGTATAACTGACCAAATGCAGTTGATTAAACACGTCGACCAAACCAATGGAACCCATACATGTGTGATAACTGACTGTAGTGCTGTAGTCTCCTCTTCATCCTGTATAAACAAGAAGGAATGAGGCATACAGCTGTTGTGTCATGCACAACACAAAGGTACATGTTTTACCATTTATTGTCATTTGGTAGCCATAGACAGGGGTGTATAATACATTGGGACATGTATTGGACAAGCAAGTGGTTTATAGTCATGTACCTCATAAACAGTACAATAAAATAACTCAAAATATACAAGTAACAAATGACAACACAGATCTGATGACACTGCAGTAGTTCATGGTTTCCATTCGTAAATGAGATGCATGTACTACATGATGATACTGGCCATGCTGATAAGGCATTACACCGAAAACTGCCATGATAGCATGTAAAAAACACAGACACACGAGAAAGTGTCCTAACACAGGCCCAATAACACTTTATGATGATCTGGTGCCATGCCTTATAGTAAGAAATGTTATGTAAGTCCTCAATGTCTTACAAAGCTGTACAGTGTGAGGAAAGGAATTACAGTAATACATAAATGTTTAGATGAAGACACACAATGCAGTGAATTTTATTTGGAAATTAAGTAATGCCTGTGAACAAACAATGACATATTCAACATCTGCATCTTGCCAGATGTGAACACATGCCACAGCAGATATCTGAAAGATGCTTATCAATCTGTGATGCCCCAGAAATAGGCATACTCTGTGTGTGTGTGTGTGTGTGTGTGTGTGTGTGTGTGTGTGTGTGTGTGTGTGTGTGTGTGTGTGTGTGTGTCATGAAGAACACACACTTGAAGGGCTGTACCATAAATACTTCCTTTGTCTCAGCCACTCCTGTCTGGCACAGTTATCTGACAGATGTCACCAGGTTCAAACCCCTGATAATCATACTACACATACCACAGAGCTGTGTATGCACTGTGTCTGCTGCACAGCATAGCAATGGATCTTGTAACAAACAAATGAAATTAATGTGTGAAGTAACAACAGATATTTGAAGATAATTTGTACAATATGATTTTGTCAAAATAATGTCAGGGAGGTAACTATGTTAATGCTTACAAAACTGTGAGCAGTGCAGTTAAAGTTTCTTGGCCAAGGAAGCTCTTCCTGTTGTTTTGTACAAAAACACTGCCCCAGAACTGAACCCCACTCCATCACTGTTGATATGCTATGCAAGCCATGAGTGAATGCATGTGCTGCAGGAGCACATTATCAGAACAACGGTTTTACTGGCAGGATATTACAAAACAACTTTATATTTCATTCTTTCTCCAAAGTAAAGATTGAGAATAATAACTTCATGCAGTGTTGTTTGTTTAATGTCAGTACATTCATTGAATGTTGCCCTTTGCTGGAATTGAACATCAAGCTATGGAAGTCCTCCAATTAATGGCATGCATATGAATCACATGCACCATAGTGGAAGTCTTAACAAAGCAATGCCACTCCACCTATCTGAAGTCATTACATCATATGATTGTAATGTAAACAATTTTTAGGAGAAAAAAATGGATGGAGAAGTTTCTCCCACTGTAACTGTACACATTATAACAGTTATGAATGCTGAAATTCAAGTATATCAGCATTAAGGCTACACAATGCTTACAGTCAATGTGTGTTTTGAAAATTTCATTATGTGATGGCAGCAGCTGCAAGATATTTTGTAGAATGAATATACCATGGTGCAACTGTTGATACAATTGTGAGATATTTGGGTTTCTGAAGCTGAGACATCATTTTATTGCTACAAGGGATATGTGTGTCTGTAATTTCTTTACAAGGCTACTGTCCCATGGGTTTGTCACACAACATTACCTGCTGTTAGGTATACTCAAACACATGTGACAAGTAATGGAGTCATTACTATGATGGGAAAATAGGAATCTTTCACAATGTGTGTATAATCATGAATTCCTACACATGCCTAACTAAGGAAACAACACAGATAACATTGTCTGATGTCCTCATGACACATGAAAAGCCTTAGTAGTTCTCATGGGAAACCCAACTGTCATGCCATGGCATCATCATTATTCAATAAAGCATTTATGAGTGAAAAATTAGAAGTTCTTACAATAAGAATCCCTGGCTATACATGAACACAGCAGATTACACAGGTGATGACATTGTTACTTATATACACATTCACAGTCATACTGGCACAAGTGAGTTTAAGGAGTAAAGGTTGGATTTGAACTGACTACCTAAGATCACAAGATATAGAACACTGCCTGATCTGCACACAGCATACAAGATATTGTTTTACAGTTTTGACAGTGTACATTTGTATGGATGACATAACCAATTTTTTAATATGTTGATGCTCCTCTAAAGGGTATGAAAGTGGTTGAAGCGCACAGTACACATACTACTTGCATTAGAAGCCTTCTTTACATTTCACGACAGACAAACACAAGCACAGTAGTCAGCCATTGCTGAATTCAAACCACCTCCCTCTATACATACGCAGTCTAGAGAGCACAGTATTAACAGCCAACATCACAGGATAGCTCATACTACAAGTGTGATGTAGTTCATTTCCAAAATTAGGTATTGCCTGGGGGTAATACAAATTCATAGGATAGCTAGCCTTCTGGTAGTGAAAATACATCTTAGAAAACTAAATAAAAGTTTATATAAGGGGTTTTATCAAGAACACAACTGTACATGACAGTAGATACAGTCAAATTATTTAATCACGACTGGATTCAAACCCTCTATCTACCTAATTTCACAATCTATAGAACATAGAATTAGCCAAGAGTGCCACAGGAGAAGTCTGAATTCTTACTGGGAAAGATTGCGCCTTTGAGATGATAACCTCATCACTGTGTTGCAGAGAAGATGTCTGGGGTAGAAGTAGGATAAGGGGATGGTGGAATACTTACCCAGGTTAAATATTTTATGTCCAGACCTTGATACAACACGTCTGTTCTGGGAGTTATGGACCTGATACTGCCAGACACAGCAGTTCATCACTCTGACACTTCAACCTCCTACCTATCTAGTTACAGAATCTAGAGAAAACAGTATTAGCCACAAGCACCACAGGTGAAGTGTGACTCCACACAAGAAAGGTTACTTCACAACCTTAATTTTACTGGTTTGATGGGGCAGTCACAAAATAATGAGGCAATGGAGAATGCAGCCATTAAGCTTCATAACAGTAATGGCAATTTTAACATTACATAAGGTGTACATTACAGCCAGCAGCATAACAAGTAATTCAATGCAGAAAAAGAGATGTGTTATGTTAAGGTGTTGTATGTCATGATTACACATTTGAAATGAGGACAGGAATATTTGGGCAACATACTTCTTAACAATCTTTGCAACTGGAACATCATATGTGGTATACATTCAGCTCTTCCTCCTGTTCAAGAGAAGATTACCCTGACTGTACATAGCAGACCAAGGTTAAGTGCAGTAGCGCAAAGGCTACCACGGTAATACCTCTGAAGGCAAAACCTCACTAAATGTTTCCATTAGCTGTACACTTCCATTTCCCCTAAGCTGCTCTGTACAAGTACAGAAGAAAAAGACTGATGACAGAGAAGGGGGAAGATAGACATGGGGAGAAGGAGGCAGGGACAGAATACATTCTGACAGAAGTAGGATAATGCTAACTCAAAACAGTACGTAGGCAATAGCTGTAAACAGTCAATAACAATTTGCTAATGCCTGAATTAGAACACTTCAAAGTATGCAAAAATCAGTCTGTAGGTCTGGAAATTATTTCATCATGCCACAAAGGTACTCCTACTTCACACACCTTAAATCACACAACTGAACGACACAGTGACAACTTACTGAAGTAGAATAGGTGAACAGAGAGATGGAGAGAGGAATAGCAACAGTATTGTTGGCACATTTATTTTATGGCATGCTACTCATATGTTTTCCTTACTATTACTCTGTCATGCACTGTACAACAAAGTGCTTGCACTATGGAGTAAGAAGGGGTAGAAGACTAATAATGGAGTAAGAAGGAGTAGGAGAGTAACATTAAGATGTAAGCAGGATACGTGCCCCTCACGTATCATTGATGGGACTGGAATGTTTTTGCAAATGCTTTCTTGCTGCAAGATTCAAATACTATGTTAATAAAATGCTGTAAACAAAGAATGCAGATGTTTTCAGTTAAAAACATGATAAGAATATGCAATGTCATGAAATAATAATTTGAAAACAAAACAGTGTAAGAAATGTCTCTGTCTGGAAGATTTTCAGTCCATATATCTCTAGTTAATCACTGTATATTAATCAGATCAGACAATAGTTGTAGAAGTAGCAAACTTAAACTCATCTTAAGTAAAAAAAAAAAAATAATAATAAAAAATGTATAATTGTACAGAATTACTTAGTATTCGAAAGTAATCCAAGCAAGCTGGGCAGTCTGTTTCCAGTTGAAAATCCTTTATTATATACACAGACAAGCCATCCAAGTAAAACAAAAATAGAGTAATAGCTTCCTCACAAGCTTTCTAAATATATATATATATATATATATATATATATATATATATACATATACTTTTTATCAGGCAAGTGAGTGGTTTATTGTGCTGTAAAACAAAGTGTTATTGGTACACATGTTAAATTCACATCCTGTCCCCAATCAGTGTGACATTCGAGCTGGTCCTGCCCTACTTAGTAGCTGTCATAATAATACAGGGGTGGCCCATGCTATTGGACTGCAGTCCCCCCAGCTGTAAAAGAAAGAAGAAATAAAATAAAAAATAAGGACAAAAATCGCGGACCTTTGCGCATGTGCATTTGTGGCATTTCTGACATCCACACTGCAGAGCTCTGGACTGATTTGGCAGCAGTCTGGATTAGAAACACAGGAAGGAAGGACTTCACCACGGGATTGGTGACATCTCACGTAGCTTGTGTATATGTGTGTGTGTGTGTGTGTGTGTGTGTGTGTGTGTGTGTGTGTGTGTGCGTGTGTGTGTGTGTGTGTGTGTGTGTGTGTGTGTGTGTGTGTGTGTGTGTAATACCCCAGTTGCTATATACTGGTGGCTAGAGAGAACACATGGTGGTGGGTAGAGAATACCTCAGGCTTGAATCCTGTACCTTGGGTGCAGGTGGCAAGGGCCTGAATTCCCTACCCTCCACCATCTGTAAAACATGTGCAGATTTTTGCCTCATATTTAGTCTGTTCCTCATAAAATCTATGGTTTCTGTATTTTTGTTTCCTTACACAGTTAGTAGTGCAGTGGTGCATTGGTAGCATTGTTGCCTACCAGCTACAGGTTCTCTGGTTTGATTCTTGATTGGGGTGCCTTCTGTGTGGAGTCTGCATGTTCTCCCATCTAACAAAGACATATATCTGGAGTGTTTCTCCCTGGGCCTCTGCTGAAAATTGGCTTTTGTTCCAAGTCAGACTTTCCTGGTTAACAAATGTTAAATAAATAAAAATAACAGGCATTTGAATTTCAGACTTCATATTCTTCAGAAAGTACATGGTAGCACACAACCTTGTATTCTAGCAATTTTCTAAGTTTATAACATGGATATTTGAAATTTGTCCCTATTTTTGGAACTGTATTCCCCCATTATTGGTTTTGTCCAGGTTTTGCGTGCTAAGGTTGAAAGCTATGATGAGAACTGAATTCACTGAATATGTTTGGGGGCTGTATTCCCCCATTACCGGCTTTGTCCATGTATTTTTTGCTAAGAGGTTGAGAGCTATGGTAAGAACTGAATTCACTGAATATGTCTGGGGGCAGTATTCCACCATTATTGGCTTTATTCAGGTGTTTTGTGCTAAGAGGTTGACAGCTATAGTGAGAACTGAATTCACTAAATGGTAGCATTTAAGTTTCAATCTTCTTCTCTTTCACAAAACAGATGATTTGGCATAGTGGTATGTTGCTCTGACTGTTTTGCACAGGTTCCTGGGTTCAATACTTAGCAGTGAAATGTATTGTGGTAACACAGCATTTTATTCTAGCAACTTTTCCACATTATACAAGCAATGTTTAAAATGTGTCCCTGGTTTTTGGACTTTTGCCCCCTCCCAATAAATTTTGGCTTTTTCCAGATTTGTTGTGCTACAAAGTTCAGAGATACAGCTGAGTGTCGAGTAGATTTTACAAGAAGCTGAGAGCTGCAGGGAACAAAAGTTTAGCACTGCTTATGCTGAGTCTGCTCACATTGTTAATAGCATAACAGGTAGTGCACTTGCATCTTGATGCAGAAGGCTGTGGGTTCTACTCCCACAGTAGGTAGATGCATTGCTGATACTGTATTGTGTTGTAAAGGGGGTGGATATTGCAGTCCTTTTTGGTGAAAATACCTAGTAACTATGAACCTGTTATCAGTTTGCCCTCCATTTCCTATTGCAGTATTAACAGCTTATCTTTTTTTTAGTGCAACATAGGCAATTTATTCCTCAAGGGCAACAGGCACTTTATTTGTAGATGGAACACTGAAATATAAAGTTTTTTTTTGCAGCCACCTCTTCATTAGTTACAGATTTCTTTAATGTGGAATTATTTAGATGACTTTTACTTTTTCAGAGATTGTGCATATTTACTGATACTGGTGGACTGTAGAAGTTTGAGTAGACTTTTATGATGGAAATGTTCTGAATTGGGCAGTTTTGGCATTATTGGTGCATGCATTTTGTTTCATTGTTTACTGGAAATATTTTCTGAATTGGGCAGTTTTATCATTAGTGGTACAGGCATTTTGTTTAATTGTTTACTGGAAAAAAGTTCAAAACAAATTTAAAATGCCCTCTAACAACTGTACTGTATTGTACAAGGAATATAATTTAATACAATCAGGAAGGTGTATCAAAGAGTAGGTGTATGTTTCGTGTGCAAGGGACCTATGATTTGAAAACAGCCCAAATTTAATCTTTATCTACCACTGGCAAAATGTATTTTCTTTGAATGTGGATTTCAATGCTGTTTCAATGAATATGAGTTTCAAGGGAAGAGAAGTTTTAATGCTAAGTCTATTTTCATTGTGAGACTGCATTGCTTTGTTTAGCAGATATCTATTAGTGTTTGCGCTGTAAAATGCAAAATAAAACTTTCAAATCCAAATCATTGCAGAAGTAAAGCAGTATGCACATTACAGTGTTTATGGTAAAAGGGGTGAAATAACCAATAAATGGGACATTGGAATGGCTGTAGGGGGGAGGCTCCATTCAACCATGATTTTGTGAGGGGGGAAGGGCAGCAAACTCAAAGACAGCCCCAGCTGAATTATACCTCTCAACTATCCAGATGTTTGCAGAATGAATAGATTTTTGCTTCTTATTTTTGGTTTGCTCCTCATAAAATGTGTGGTTTTCTGGCAAATCATTTGGGAATGAAGTCACTAAATAATGACAGACATTGAGTTTCAGACATCATAACCTTCAGAAAAATGCATGCTAAAGCAAGACCTGTTATTCTATCAACTGTCTTAAGTTTATACAAGAGCAATTTTTAGTACTGTTTGTATGTTCCCCAAATATATTTGGCCTCGTCCAGATTTCCTGCATTAAGAGCTTGAGAGGTATGTGCAAATAAATTGCTTTATAGAATTTGGAATATCCAAACCTCTCAACTGTCCCCAATTTTGGATCAAAATATTGCTCTCCCCCTAATAATCCCCCACAAAATGGCAATTCTGGAAGAAAACGTGGAGGGTTTACAATTATAAATAACTGTAATGATCAGAGTTATAGATTACTTTTATTTCAGAAATGCATGTAGATTCTCTTATTTTGTCAGCTGCTCAAGTTAACAGTACTAATATTAAAAAGGTGTTCCTTCTTTGACAGGTTCACAGCTGTATTGTGTGGCAATTTTATATTTCTGCATCTCAATTTTGGTCCATTTTGCATAAAATTGTGTTTTTCTGACAAATTAGTGGCAAATCATTAAAGACTGAAGTTAAAAAATAATGGTAGACATTTGAGTTTCAGATTTCATACCCTTCAGAAAATTCATACTAATGCAAGACCTACTACTATTCTTTTATCTTTCTAAGTTTATAAGAGCAATATTTAAAATTTGTCCTTATTTTTGGGCCTGTGTCCCATTTCTATGTATGGCTTTGTCCAGATTTCTTGCTCTGAGGTTGAGAGGTATGAGTGTCAGAGACATCACCGTCAGCCAGAGACATTCCAAATTGTGACATACTTGTTGCATCCCTCTCCCCCTTGTAATGACTCTGGATGTGTCCAAGCAAGGCAAGGAGCAGTTATGCAGTGTAAGTGTGCAGAGTATTCCCCCATCCAAGGTAGACACAAGTACGACAGTGGCTTTTCATCTGTCCTTGATTTTGCAGAATGGTCTGGTTTTCTGTCATATTTTTATACTGTAGATTTATGCTTCTTATTATTCAGAAAATGCATGCTGTCACAATGCCCTATTGCTCTGTGTTTAAGTAGTAATGCTGTAATGACCATCAGGTAAGCTTGTTGGGGATTGTAAGATGCGAGTAAACTTTAATACGCATACTGTTAAATAATTACCAACATTGAAAGCCTTTTTGTTGTTGCCATGCAGAGAATTTTTGCACTGTTCTAACTTCTTGCTACTTGTGTATCTCTGCTATCTTTAAAGAAAACAAAAAAATCTTGCTTTTTTTCCCACTTTCTGAAATTTAAAAAAAAAGTTCAGTTATAGATTTGCTGTTCTGAACTGTTTGTAAGTTTCTTGGAGGCCATTGCTTGCTTGGGCTAAAGGGAAGTCTCTGTGTTCATCAGTGGCAGTGGTAAACACTAAACAGCCTGCCTGCCCCTGTGGGAGTGGTTACTGCCTAGAAACTGTAGTTTTATTGGCCATTTTGGGTCAATTCCAAACTCCTTGATCCCCCTCTCATAAAACCCTCTTTTGTGCATTTTTGCGCATAGCGCAGCATCGGGCAGCGCCGCTTAATCAGGTTTAAACTATTCCTGGCTCCACAAAGTCTGCTCTTCACTTTTTCCCTTAGAACTGTTCCAAATCTCAAAGTAAACACTCTATTTTCCTTCTAAAACCCAGCAGTAGCTAGGATAAGTGTCTTATAGGTAAGCACTAACAAACTAAAGCACTACACCCTCTTATACTCCCTTTAAGTACTTGGCTCCCTATTGGTCCTTTTTGATCAAGTCAAAAAGTAATTCCTTATACTATTCTGGCATGTCCAAAAGTCACTTTCAGGTTTACTCTCCAGTCCAGCTTGTGAATATGGGAATCTTGAGGCAATGCTACAACTGCCTTATGTACACAGACCGCCATCTCCTCTTCCCAACAAGCTCAAATACATGTGAGAGATGCAACTATATAGCCAAACTGGAGGCTGAGCTCTCTCAACATAGTACTGGCACGGTCAGTCTGGAGGAGAAGGTAATCACACACACCACAAATCCAGTCTCACATAGACCTATCGCAACAGCAAACCAAACACATAAACACACAAAAACATACTCGGAGGCTCTAAATAAAAATCTGCCCAAGCAACAGAGACCTCCAAAGCAGACATCCAAGCAACTGCTACCCCACAATAATACCCACGTATCACATAGTTCACAAAGTCAGTGTGCCACACAGTCACAGCTCTTAAGGCTAAACAACACACCTAATACACTTGTAATAGGTGACTCTATTGTCAGACACACTGACGTCCCTCTCACCAGGCTGAACAAGGAGAAGGTCACTGTAAGCTGCCTGCCGGGTGCCAGGATCCACCACATAACACAAGCACTCAGGTCACTACAAAGCAAGTACAAATATGACTCCGTCATTGTCCATGCTGATGTGAATGACCTGAGACGTTCCTCCCTGGATTACATGAAAAGAGACATAGAGGAGCTCTCTGATCATGTGGCCCAGGCCGGTATGACCCTGACCTTGAGTAGCATCTTACCATCACCAAGAATGATACCACGGTATAAAGACAAAATGATCAATTTCAACAATTGGCTAAAGTATTGGTGTCACTAAAAGGGGATCCAGTGTCTGTCAGCCTGGGATGACATGCTTGACAAGCCACGTTGCTTTGCTAGGGACCTGTCATCCCTGGGTTTTCGAATACTGGCCAAGGCTTTTGCCACCCCCATAGTGCCTTTTTTAGGCAAGGCTCAAAAGACAAACCCACCTCCTTAGACAACACAAGGAAAAAGAAACTAAGGGTAATGCTGCTCAACGCCAGAAGTCTAAACCTCAAGATGCACGCACTCGAGGCTCTCCTCAGTATGGAGAATATCGATATCTGTGCAGTAACAGAAACCTGGTTCAAGGCCCCCGAGAGCACCCAAGCACTACCAGGCTATACCTCATACCATGCTTTTCGGTCCCAAAACTCGGACCGACCCACAAGAGGAGGAGGAGTATCCATATTCATCAAAGATACCCATACCTCCAGGCTAGTGGCACTGCACAAAGCATCTGAGACCATCCATGTGCAACTAACAGTGGGTAAAACTACCTTCCAGTTTGTAGCCTGCTACAGACCACCCTCCCAAACTCAGGAACCCCACTCGGCTTTCCTGAAGACACTGGAGAATATGAATGTCTCTCCAAACACTATTATATTGGGTGACTTTAACTACCCAAATATAGACTGGGAGCACTACTCAAGCCCCAACACCCTAGCCCAACGGTTCCTAGAATTTATAAACTCAAATGTTATGGAACAACTGGTCACCACTCCCACAAGAGGGAAAAACATATTGGACCTGATCATCACCAACATGGAGACTCTATGTTCCATACCAGAGGTATACCCCTCATTGGTAAGATCTGACCATAAATTAATCACTATGGACAACCATATCCCGTCCCCACCCCCAGCAAAGGAAACCACGGTTAAAAACTTCTCAAAAGCAAACTTCCCACTTCTCAAAACCGAGGTGGAATCTTTCAAAGCCCCAGGGCCAGTGGAAAATACGACCCAAACCGCAGAATCCTTTACAAACACATTCTATGGATACCTACAGGAATGCATGGACTGTGCTATCCCAAATAAAACCAAGGCACACTCCTGCAAAGGCAGGAGACCTGTCTGGTGGACCCCAGCCATAAAATAAGCTGTACAACAGAAGGAGGAAGCTACTAGAGAGAGCTACTAGCTATAGAGCAAAATCCCTGAAAGGGAAGGCAACTCTGATCAGTACTAGCAAGAAACTACGATCCCTCATAAAATCATCTAAGGCTAGCTTCGAAAGAAAAATTGCACAAGACGCTAAAGATAATCACAAGGCTTTCTTTAGTTATGTCAGAAACCCGGGTGGAAACTCCCAGATATGCTCTGAGTTAGTGCAAAATGACAAAAAATACACTGAACCCACAGACATTGCCAACATCCTGGCAGACAGGTTCAGTGCAAACTTCTCCTCCCCCCGCCAAATGAGCAAATGACTATCCCAACAGAGTGTAGCCTCCCTGACATCACAGATGCACAGGTGAGAGCTGTCCTCTCCAAAGCAAAAAACACAGCATCAATGGGACTGGACGGTGTCCCAGGCTGCGTTTTACATGAGCTCCAAGAAGAACTGAACCCTCACTTAAAATCACTGTTCAGTCTCAGCCTTACAACAGGATATGTACCCAAAGAATGGCGTACAGCAACAGTGGTCCCACTCCATAAAGGTGGTGCCACAATGGACCCCGGAAACTATCGCCCTATAAGCCTAACTAGCCTGGTCTGCAAAGCTATGGAGCGTATCATCATGGAACTTATAAACAAAGACATTGAGAACCTCCAAACACTGGATCCTACCCAATTCGGCTTTGTTAAGGGCAGATCTTGCCTCCTGAACCTGGTCAATTTCTTTGAAACAGTCACCAAGGCCGTAGACAAAGGGAAGGTAGTCCACACAGCCTACCTTGACCTTGCAAAAGCCTTCGACACAATACCCCACTCGGGCATCATAAATAAGCTCACCAGCTTAAATATCAACCCCTATGTCACAAGATGGGTTGCAAACTGGCTTAGGGAATAGAACCCATATGGTCAGAATTGCAGGTGCCATGTCAGACTCTAAACCAGTTACAAGTGGCGTCTCACAAGGCTCAGTCCTGGGACCTCTCTTGCTCAGTATATATTTCTCTGAGGTACAGGCTAACACAGGAGGACTGTGGCTGACACAGTTTGCAGATGACTGTAAACTGGGGCCCATAATCGACTCGCCAGCTGACACAAGCATCCTCCCAAAAGGTCTCACAGAGATGGATAACTGGTGCCAGAGCCATGGCCTAAAGCTAAATGCCAAAAAGTGCATAGTCATCCCCTTTGGGAAAAACCAAGTGCCCACAAATTACCACATAGGTGGTAATCCATTAATTATGGAAGAAGTGATTAGGGATTTGGGGACCCAAGTAGATTGCAATCTCTCCTTTGACAATCACATAGCCAAAGTGGTTAGAAAGACATTCTATATAGCTCACCTTATCACGAAGGGGTTCACATCTAGATCAAGAGAGGTCATTGTGC
Source organism: Protopterus annectens (assembly GCF_019279795.1). Taxonomy (NCBI): domain Eukaryota; kingdom Metazoa; phylum Chordata; order Ceratodontiformes; family Protopteridae; genus Protopterus; species Protopterus annectens. Next base: position 503,212,314 of record NC_056731.1, on the reverse strand, counting down.
CCCTCTACTCATCACTCATCAGGCCCATAATTAAATACAATGCCCCATTTGGGATGTACCTTACCCGACACCTGCTACAACTAGAAAGACCCCAAAAATACCTCACCAAGAGGATCAATGGACTCAAACAGATGCCCTACGCAGTTAGGCTAAAGAAACTCCAGCTCTACTCAGTTGCTTACCGCCTACTCAGAGGCGATCTGTGCCTGACGTATAAAGCCATGTCCAACCCAAAATTAATGGACATGCTCCACCTCAAGAAATCCAAATCCATTAGAACTACATGCTCCAGTGACTTAAACCTCAGCACGGAAATAAATAGAACATGCTGGAGGGACAGATTCATATCCCAGAGGCTCCCCTCACTCTGGAACATAATCACAATCCATGTCAGACAGAGCCCCTCTATGACCTTCTTCAAGAAGAATCTTGACGTTTGGATGGGAGATCGTAAATTTACCCCTGGGATCTCTTCTGTGTTACTGCTAGACAGAGGCATGGTAAACTAACCTTAAATGGGCTATCTTCTGTGACCTACTATACAGAGGCACAGTCAACTAATCTAAGAAGGGTGGCAAAAGCCAAACACACTCTGGCTAGGCTTGTAAGTGCCCTAGGGCAGATAGCCTAGTATCAACCTATGAACCTGTGAACCTATAACTAGATAATGTATAAGCCTTGGGTACTGAAATGCATATGACAGTATTTGTAATAAAAGACAGGATTACAGTATTTTCAGAAGCTCATTCCATTTGTTGGAGACTTGCAGTCATCTTTGCAGGCTTTACCCATAAACTAAACAGAATGCCAATCTATCATGTGTGGTCCATAACTTGTGCAGTAATCATTTAAGCAATTTATCTTGAGTTTGTTTTTTGCTTGCTGTTCATTTTTTTACTTTGATCATGTCTTCCCTGTGAAACAAGTAGATAGTTGTTCTCAGGCAGCAGGTCTTTTTTGGATAAGAAACATTTTTACAAGTGGGGGTATCACAGAGATTGCTACTTTCAGCATGTTACTTGGTCATTTTTAAAGCTGAATATAAATTATAATTAGAACTGCAGTGCAAGGAGAAGTGGTTTGAGTTGAGTGCTGCTTTTTTTTATACTTGATTTTGACTGGCATTCTAGTAATGTATTTAAAAAGTAATTTATTTTTTCATGCCTCACAACTATTGTGTTTCCATCTAGATATTACATAGGCTGTCATGTAGCCAATGTATTGAAAGTTTATTTTCTTCTACACTTCATTTTGTCTTGATTGGACTCTCGTAATGATGGTCTGGCACTCAGGGCAGCGTATTTAATTAAAGTTCCAGTTGTGGTTTTGAGCAAAGCCTCACCCCTTTCTAGTTAGCCACACCCCTTTACATTGGCCCCACCCATTCCGCTGTCTCCTGCAGCCACCACTGTAATAATATAACCCTTATGTACTTTAAATAAAATGTATAATGATGTGGTACCTCTTATTTAACCAGATTATTAAGTAGATTATTAAGTCTGTAATTTTATCCACGACAATATACTACATGGCTGGAAATATATCAACCTTAGTCCATTTGGCAATCAAAAAAAATATATAAATATATACATATACACTTTGCATGTAAAAAATCAATTGTAAAAATCATATTCTATTTTCTTAACCTATTGTCAACAAAGATTGCTTTCGTCCTTAATTTGACATGCAGCTGTAATCAACCCATGACACTATGGAAAACATTTTTCTACAGACAGGGGAATAATCTCAACACACCACACAGGAACTTGTAGTTCATTACATCCAGTAACAGCTTCAAAGCAGTGCCTTTAATTTGCATTTACTTTATATTCCCATAGTGCAGAGGATTTAAGCACATCTGTGTGAAAGTAACTAGACTGCTGCAGCTGAAACTACAACCTTCAGCTTTTGCCATATGAAGATAAATTGCATTCACTGTCACCCAACATTGATGTGTGATGCCAATCTCCATGCAAATACTGAGGACAAAAAGTGAAGGTTTTTCAGTGGGCCATTGCTGGTCATTTGTGCAATTTCTTTTGACCAGATTAAACATGGAAAAAAGGGATTGATAGGGCAATAGTGAAAATGGGGATGGCAAGCAGATAGTAGGAAACAGGAGAAAGAATACAGGAATTTGCAGGAGGATGGTGGGATAGCACCAGAGGTTTCCATTTCTTCAGAACATAAATGTAGAATTTGCAGGAGGATGGTGGGATAGCACCAGAGGTTTCCATTTCTTCAGAACATAAATGTAGAATTGTATAAAGAATTTCATTACTTTGGAGAGTCACCACACAAAGGCTGGGTGACAACAATGGAATAATGTTGTATAGCCAATTGGACCAAATCAAGTGTGTCAAGATAACACACAGGTGAAGTGAAGAGCTATGTATGAGCTCAGCTGTAATGTTTTTGTGGGACAGGCGCCCATTTCTTTATTTTATTTTATTTATTTATTTTTTTTTTGAGAGAGACGAATGTTGGAGAAGGTACTTATGAATGGGTAGGTAAGGTGGTAGATGCAGACATACAGGATTTACAAGACAGATCAAGATGGCGGTGGACACAAATGGCTGGGGAACACCATGACTGGGGATAGGTAGGGGACCTCCAAGGTGGTTCCACAACAAGATTGTGAACATCTAGTCCTCATCCTCAGAACTGTCATCACTGTGTTCTGTGTCAGTAGCATGCATTAGTGCTGTATATGGCATCATTTTGGCAATATGATGCAGGACCTTCCAAACCTGCTGATTTGGGCATCAAGGCCCCTCTCCATAAAGCCCTCCACCAGCCATACCAGGTCCTGACAAGTGACAAAATCACCTCTGCTACTACTGCTCCTGGAGAGTACCACTGCACCAGCAGCTGGAGCAAAGCTCCTGGAGCAGGAGAATCTTGTAGGGTAGGAGTTGTAGGGGCAATACTGACAGGTTGTGACCTAGATGGGCTGGGTGTCTGTGTTAGATACACCAAAAAAACAATAAAGTAAACTAAAAACTTCAGGTATGGCAGGAACTCCAAGGCATATAATGTACTGTAGAAAACTCCACTTTATTCACAAAAATAAACGTAATGTTTATTACGTGTATTTTTGTGAATAAAGTGGAGTTTTCTACAGTACATTCTATGCCTTGGGTGTCTGTGTTGCTGCAGCCACCTGTGGATGGATAGCAGGTTGAACTGCAGTGGTTGGTCTAACTCCTTGTGTTTATGGTTGTTTTGTTTTTAGCAGCAATCTAATAAAATATATATTTACTTTATTTCATTTATATTTGTTTACTGGGAATATCTGACTAGGCAGTTAGCCCATTTTCAGCAGAGGCCTGGGGAGAAAAGCTCCACAATAGATAAAAAAGAAAAAAAAATATGAGTACATAAAATATGAGAAGAGTTAGAAAGTCACAAAATTAACATACAATATAATCAGTTACATACAAGAATACATGAGTACTGTGGTGAAAAAACAAGAATAAAGTAGTCAAAAAGCACTATAATGTTAAAAAGTCACAAAATTAACACACATTATATAGTCAGTTACATACAAGAATACATGAGTACAGTAGTCAAAAACAAGAATGCAGTAGTCAAAAGCATTATAATGTTAGATGTTCAGAAAGCAGTGTACTAATCAGAGAGATGTGTATCAAGAGCTGTGCTATTGCACAGTAACTGAAATAATGAGACTTTACTTGGGCAGGCATAGAGGGAAGAATGAGAGTGAAAAATAAGGACTGCTTTCTTAAGAAGGTATGAAGGGTAGTGTTGTCTTTAGCCAGGGTTTGTGCTCCCACACTAACTCTGGCTATCTATGAAAAAAGAGACATACAGTTGGAGAAGACACAAGAGAGAGAATTAGATCAATGGCCTGTCATATTACTTAAATATTTCAGTACGCAAACCAATATGAGAAATATGTAAGTACACCTTTGCCACATCCAGATATGATGGGAAGGGATTAATATGTTATAACATCAGTCAATCACAATGGTATGATATTACCAAGATAATCATATATTTGACTATGTCATATCAGATATATGATTTCAAAGCTAAAATATGCATTTGCAAGTACTGAATTGTTAATGTAATGCAGTACTTCAGTTAATGTCTTATAAATAGTACCCTGTAACAAAGTCTAATTTATTTTTCAGGGCACTGAACCCACACAGAATTATGCTGATGTACTCACTGCCTAATGCAATAACCAAGAGCTTTTGCAGCAGGCATTTATACTTGATATAAAAGCTTATGTATGCCTGCTCAAGATGATATAGTGTAATGGACAGAAAATACCTTTCTATCTTCCATTCAGAACTGACGCATACTCACCCCGTGCCTCTCTGAGGTAAGTTAGTCTCTCCTGATGCACCTCATGATTTTCTACTTTCTCTGCTGCAGCTGTATGTTCTCTCTCTCATGTCCACCCATGCCTTTCAACACATTAGAAAATGAACTCTCTCCAGCACTCATTGTTTCCATAGCAGTTATGGGTTTTACAGGGTTGGGTTACTAACCCAAGGCCCAGCCCTTCTCAGAGTCTGTATCACACACTCAGAACTAGGGCCAATTTAGAGTATCCAATCCACCTACTGCATGTCTTTGGAATGTGGGAGGAAAAAGGGAACACCTGGAAGAAACCAACGCATGATCACAAGGAGGACATGCAGACTCCACACAGAAGGCACCCCAGTTGAAAATCAAAATTGAGAACTTCATGCTGTGAGGCAGCAGTATGTTAAAGAAAAGAAAAATGGATACATGAAAGCGATACGAATAATTGCATTTGCTGTCTAATAAATGCCATATCATAAAAAGGTGATGGGCCATATACTTACACAACTGAGGGTTGTTTGCAGTCCTTAATTCATCCTCCAATTGGCTCAAGAGGTCCTGCTTACTCCTCTTTATGTCACTGCAGTGGTGACAACATTGTAATATGATGCCAGCTGTACTGAAGACAGACTTGGACAAGCTGTTCCAAGCCTTAGCCTGATACTGAGACCCAATATAATCTCCTGCAGCAACTTCTGGCTGTAGCACTTAATGGGAAGTACCACAAAAATCCTGGACTCCTCAACACCCTACATTTGTATTCTAAATGAAGCACCATCCTTACCATCTCCTACCATCTCCAGCTATGTCTGCAGCAGTCAAGCTAGAAATATGGGTCAAAATTGGCACCCAATTCAGGTGCCACATATGTGCAATTGGAAGCAGAGCAATGACTTGCCAGACACTTTGGTACAGATTACATGAAGAAGCATTGAAGGTGTTAAAAATAGCAGTGGGATTTGACCATGTGTGATGCTCAATCGATTGAGACATTCCAAAGTTAAATACTGATATGCTTTATGGTGTTGCTTCTAATCATGGTTATTTGGTGGAAAAATGGTATAACTTGTGACATATTCGACTGCTGGAAGTTGCACACTAGTAAGATTGAGTAGTACAACCTGGGAATTGAACCCAACAGAAAAACAAGATCTAAAATTTTAAACTTTGCTCATTAACTGTCAATGCCTTAGGACTTACTTTTATCATTACTCATAGCATAGCAGATATAATAATTTAATAATGAACAGAGAACTACTTAAGAGGTGCTTGTATGCTTGTGACTTTAGTTGTGGGACTGTATCTCTAAGTAAAATTTAGTGTTTCTGTTTGTAAATACATCTCAAATGCATGCACTTGTATAACCTGAGTAAGATCTGGTGGGTTAGGCTGCATACATACAACTTGACAAGACATACTATCATAAACACATACTTATGATCTGAACTCAATAATTATAACAAAAATATTGTGCACATCATACATATGCCTCTGCATTCTATATTATACATCATCATTATCATTATATTGGGTCTCTATAGCAAGCAGTAAGATGCATTTGCTGCAATAAACATAATTATGATACTCGTGTGCATTTATTGTGACATTCTTCATCAAAATGCAGTAACAAATGGCATTCAGAGCCCCTCTGTAAAAGTATGTGTCAAATGGATTTGAAAGCTCATCAGCTGTCCTCTTTCTTTAAAATCACTTCACTTATACCTTATGCCACAAGAATACTTGACATTTATTCACTGTCCAGAGTGCTGACATCTGCACACTGGAGCCAGGCTCATTTGCATTACAGAAGGAGTGAAAATTAAATTTTTCACTTTTTTCCTTAGGAAGTGAAGTGTGTTTGCATGCTGCAGACTGGAACACACATGGAAAAGGCAATATAAAAACAGAATTAAAAAAGCACCACATTAACATATTTAATGGATATATGTAGCAGGAAACAAAGCTGTTATAGCATTAGCATGCCACAGTCATCTTTTTCACATCTGCTTGCAACATCGCAAGTAGTATTTAGGTTACACATAACCAGGATTTCAAGTAATGGCAATTGTTCAGACACACAGACAATGACAGGAGGTCCTTCTTGCCATAGCACATGCAATTACTCATGACATCAAAGTTTACAATATATTTTGGAAGTGTCATGTTGATAAATTGTGAGATATGTATAATTTCCCCAGCATACATGGCACACATATCCACATTACGCATGTTACTGCTTTTGTGGTATCACACTGTAAAAAATTTCCAATGTCACTACATCCATAGCACATATTACTAGTATGAAAACGTGACTTGAGAATAACTCCGATGTACTATACATTTACACAGAGTACAGGTAACATTTTGATAATGTATCATGGACTTTAGCCTGTTCATTTCATACACAACATTGGGTATCTATTTACTCTGGATCCAGTAATAAAAACATTTCTGTAAAATGGATGTGAACCCTGCATCACCTGTCTTATGTCTCTGACCTCGCCTAACACATACATTGTGCCAAAGCACTATAGAAGGCAGAAAATTAAAATTTTCACTTCTTCCTTAGGAAGAGAACTGCTGTTCACTGCTATGGACCTCTGCCAGTCAAGAATGTGCAATGCCAAATGGCATGCAGACAATGAAGAAAAAAAAATACTTAGACGTAGGAAACATTATGAAGTAAGTATCTAAAATGTGCAGTTCTGATATTTCCTAAACTTTGTTATCTCGTAACAAGAACATATACTCCTTAAACATCATTATGTTCACACAAACAGCACCCTCTCTGGATTTGAACCCTAGGGTATTCCCACTTAACACTGTTATCAGTATATGCCACAGACAAATTCTTATACTGTGAAAAAAAATGAGGCTACATACTCAAGATGTGATATAAACTGACGTTACAGATGTTACTGAAGCAAGCTATGAACTTTGAATTCTGTAATTTGCAGTTAGATGTATGGATGGCTGTGAGATGTATGGATGGCTGTGATACTGGCAACAGGGAAGCTAATCTTTCCTCACACAATATAAAATAAAACATTGCAGCTCTTTTATTCTTTTTATTTTGCAAACATCATTCCCTTATCTATGTATCTCTAACAAGACTGCTATGTGATTTGCCTTGCAGTTAATATATGTTTAAATGAGTAATGTACTTCCTTAAAACTGCAGACACAACATACTAAGAGGCACAAAGTCTGGTCATAAACAAGTCATATAAATATTAGGAATGTTGCCCTCCGGTGGTGCAGCAGTTAGCGTTGCTGTCTCACAGCAAGAGGTGCCTTCTGTGCGGAGTCTGCATGTCCTCCCTGTGGTCGTGTGGGTTTCCTCTGGGTGCTGCAGTTTCCTCCCACATCCCAAAGACATGCTGTAGGTGGGTTGGACACTCTAAATTGGCCCTAGGCATGAGTGCATGCGTGTGTGTGCCTTCTGTGGAAGGTTGGGTGCAGGGGCTGACAACTCAACACCGTAAGACATCAATGCCAGTCAAGAGCAGACGGGTGAACTGCTATGGTGACCCCTAGCTGGAAAAAGCCGAAAGAAGAAGAAGAAGATTAGGAATGTTGCCCTCCTAAGTCAGTCAGTGTAGTCACAAACGTTCTTGTTAGTCCCTTCTCCTTGAAATACCTTTGGTAAGTGTACATCAGTTAAATCAGACTAAGCATTCGCTCTTGCATCCACTTAGCAGGTAACACTTCTCAGTGCTCATCCTTGCAGAGGTAGGGCACGTACTTGCAGTCATGTAGGTTCTTACACCATGTTTATATTCCCTGCACTTAGGGCAGATTTTGGAATTCAACAATGGTACTGACTTGCTGCATAAGTTGCTGTTTTGTACAAACTGATGTATTTTAACTTTATATATTGCATTTTCACAATACAAGTTTTGTTTTAGTGTCTGCATTATTCTTACTAGCTGTTGGCTACTGATGGAATTCTGGCTCTATAACTCAAGGATGGGTGGACCAATCCATATCCCAAGGATTTTAATAATAAGGTGTGGAAGAGGAGGACTTTAATGCCATCAAAATGTACCTATGTTAAACCTATTAACCTATGTTAAACAGCACATCTGGAATGGTGCACTTTTTTGTTTTGATTTAATACCAAGAAAATCAACAAATGCTACATACCCTGTCGCTTCTTATTTCTTTACAGTATTAATGTATAAATGGACTTCCATGTAAACCTAATTCCTCCTAATATTTAAGAAGCAGATACATGATAATGGCAGTAACCATGTTCAAACTGTAGCAACATTTTTGATGGCTGGAAATTCCTATTCCCACATGATTATTAGCAGTAGCCCTGTCCCCAGAAAGTTTGTCTCATAAAATATTCCAAGTGCTAAGATTCCACCCCCAAATTTCTTGTGTACATGCCCCACCCTACTTGAGGTACCTCTTTGTTCTCCTACAAACATACCTCCTTAATACATGATAAAATGTTGCTGTCTGCTGTTTTACATTACCATTTTAACTCCGTATTTTTCTTTCTTGGGGTGAGTCTATCACCATTTTCTGTGCTGTACCACTGGACGTTTTCTCCGCAAGTATATCCTCTTTCTTATTCTAGTATTTTTTGTACACTGCAGGAAACTGCTACTGTGTGTGACATTCCATACTTACTCCATGTTTTGACTACATAAAAGTGTCTACCTCAGCCTTATAAGTTTCCTATTCTCCTGGGGCTTTGTTGTACATATTGAGGTATGTTTGGTACCACATTCCAAACTCCTTTTCCCTCATTGTACATATTGTGATATGCATGCTACCTGACATGACATGTGGTGCCCCATTCACTTGTCCTTTCCATTTTGTGTGCATATCAAGGTATGCGTGGTAACTGACATGACATGCGGTGCCGCATTCCCTTCTCATTTTACTTTGTTGTGTACATTGAGGAATGTGTGGTACTTCACATGACATGTGATGCCACATTCCCTACCCTTTTCCTTTGTTGTGTATATCGAGGAATGTGTGGCATCACACATATGACATGTGGTGCCAAATTCCCTACTCCTTTTCCTTTGTTGTTTATATTGAGGTATGTATGTGTGGTACCTCACATATGTGGTGCCACATTCCTTACTCTTTTCCCACAAAATAATGGCTTATATTTCATCCTTAAGAGCTTCCCACTGCTCTGCAGTATTGTTAAGCATGTTGAATCATGCCTGCTACCCCACATGAGATGTGATGCCTTTAGAAGAATGCAGATCTGTTTTAGCCAGTGTTCATGAAAACGTGCACCGACTATGTTTACCTGGATGATAAGAACTTAGTAGGACCAGATGGCAATAAGCAATTAGAGTGGGAAAAGGAAAATGTAGAAGCTTTAGCAAAAAAAAAAAAAAATTGGTACATATTCTGGTACACACATAGTGCTCTAAGGAAGGGGGGCTTACTAAGAGTTTCCTTAGGTAGCTACTACAAGATCTGATGGCAAAACAGTTAAAGATAAACTGTGTAGGGGATAAACACACCTCTCTGTTTTAACAACAGCACAAGTGTATATATGAGCTAGTTGAAGGCTACTGTCACAGAGTGCTTCCAGGGCTGTGTGAACTAAGCAGTTAAACAGCTAGATGAACTAAATGAATAAACTACTTGGACACCTTACATTATAAGGCACCTATATTCCTCTTCCCCTAGCTAAAGTGATTGCATCTGGAGTAACACTTTGTACTCTGTTTCTTGTTATGCTTGTCATCCTCTGTGTCACACGTGAGATGCCAGACCTGACTCGAGATTTCTGGATTACCTCTGTTTTCAGCATTAAAAACATGGGGTTAATCAACCCAGTTAAAATATACTTTCTGCATCACTTACATCTCATGTTAACTTGCTACTGTTTGCACCCCTGAATTCTACTCCTGCAAAGATATGGGCATTTAAAACACCCACAGACTGTTCTCTATAATTTTGCTGAAAACTTCAGACTGCACAATATTTTAATTATTATTTGCTATGTTTCAACATATGAATTGATTCTTTATAACAATAATAATGTTTGTCGTCTATACAGTATGATGATATGTTGATGTGTTTATGCATTTTTTAAAGTGAATTTCTATCAAAATGTTGCAAAATTTACAAACATATCATTTTTGAATAAAGGTAGTGCATTAAATCCATCTATATTAAATAGTAGCCTAGAACAAGAATAGCTCTTTGCTTAACTTTTATATACTTATAACAAGGCCATTTATACTACTCTGTTTTATTTATTTATTTATTTATTAGCAATCTTGCAATTAATCTGCCATTATTTCTAAGCCAGCTGCCACTGTACAACCTGTCAGGATTCTTAAATGTGGTGCCTTTGCAATGCTATTGCAGAAAACATATGCAGGGCCAGTCACACGTAGCAGTTGATGTCTTAAACTTGTCTAGGATTAAAATACATTTATTTCTTATGCCTTCAAAAGAAATGGTTGATTAATGTGGGAAAAAATTTCAAAGTCAAATGTAAATCTGTGAGTCAAAAATGTTCTGGTCATGTGTTTGGGTAGATAAATAGCTATGGAGTGTTCTCTGGGCCTAGTACTTTGGACATATTCACGATTAATGAAGAAGACAGTACTGCAAGTCTCCATGTGGGTAATTGGTCGCAGGCATTCATCCCCAAACAAACTCTCACTGCAAGTCTTCACATGGGTAGCTGGTTACAGGCATTCACTCCGAAACTATTACTGTAGGTGTTTATGTTGGGAGTTTATCACTATCACAGACATTCACCTCAAATAAACTCTCACTGCAAGTCTCCATGTCAGTGGATGGTCATCTGCATTCACCCCCCCAAAGAAACTCTGACAAAAGGATCAGGGTCCACTTTGTAATTTTGAAAATTCAAAACCTCGAACATCACAATCCCGAGGTTCAGATGTTCGAAGTTTTGAAATTTTGGAACTGAACAATTGAGATTGCTCAACAGTGCAGAATAATAACTTTACCATTCATTTCACTGTAGTGCAATCTTGGAGTTGGTATACTTAAGTAGCAGGAGGTTGTGGGGGGGGGGGATGTGCTTGCTAACATTTCAGGTTTCCCTTTTTTTTTTTTTTTTTTTTTTTTTTTTTTATTTCAAGACTTCAAAACTTTGAACATCTGAACCTTGGGATTGTGATTTTCAAGGTTTTGAAGTTTCGAAATTACAAAGTGGACCCAAGGATCAAGAAGCCAGGTGTGTTCTTTTTGAAACTAAACTCAAATATATTGCTACATCTTTGGCTAATTTCTATCATTTTATCAAATACAGCATACACCAAAATATTCATTTGTTATCAGGTCATAGAAGAGGAAACCAGTGCTGCAACTTTGGTCAGTGCGAAGATTAAGAAATAAGGTGTATCCCTGACAAAACCCGAAATGATCAATCAATAGGAGATTGTCTATTATGTATGAATCAAGTTGCTGTATTTTCTGTCTGCATTGTTATGTGCAAACCCAGGTTGCAGGCTTTTTGCAACAACCTATTAAATGTTAACATAAAGGGGAATAACATTAATATTGAACTGTTGAAAACTGAGTTTTATTGTATGCCCCACTAAAATTGTTATCCATATGGTACAAACATTATTCAAATTTATTTAGATAACTGATAATTTATGAGGTTGTCTTGATTAAATGCCTTTGATAACACTCCAATAGATGGCATTTCTAATTTCATGTGGTTTACTGGGTATTTAGCATTGGCAGACTTTGAAGTCTGAGCATGCTTGGTCTGCACAGCTTGTGGCATTTTCACTCTTTTCACGCAGAAAGTTGTAAACATAATATATAGTTTAGTTGCTTCACCAGCAACCCCACTCATTAAAAAATCATTCTTGTTGTGCACCAGTTTAACATCCATACCATTCAAAAGCAACCTTTCCTGGAAGAACAAGTCGACGCAAATCACCCCTACTGTTCCAACAGTATATGTGATGGATACAAATGTTCCATACTGTTTGAAACCTGCATGTGGACCATTTTGCAATGTGTTTTCATGCCATCTTGGAGTGTCCATATAAAAACAACCTGGCTAAAAAACTGTGCATTGAGCTTGTCGCCACCATACTTAAGGAGTGATTCAATTACCACTTTGTAGGGGTAACACTTATTACTCAGGCTTATAAAACTGTCACCAGCTATGAAATATACTTGACTAAACAGCCACAGGGGCAATTACCATCCATTCTAGTAATCTTACATGATAAGTATAACATAATTCAGTTAAAGTCACTATAATTTTTGCCATCCCTGGCAGTACAACATTTGAGGGACTATTTCAACAAAAAGGTTTTAACTATACTACTTTGAGTTGGTATTACAGGAAACATATGTGGTATGACTCTCCTCCTGCTCTTACTTGATCTGTAATGCATCAATCCAAACCCTGCTTGTTGCTGTGGGAGTGTTGGCAGTGCAGGTACAAAAAGAGAGCTCATCACATTCCAATCATATCTGGCCTTTCTAAAGAGTGTTGAAAATATGCCCCCATTCCAGTTCCATACATGATTGTCAATGTGGGGACAACACTGACCACTATGTGAGCCCCACTGATATACCTTCAGTATGTTTTATTGAAGGTGAAAAACTATTATTCAAAATAATATGCAATGATTCACAAATAACCTCTATACTGAGATGGCTAACACTAGAATTCAATGTCAGTAGTATGGCTGTTAAGGAGGTTGTCAACAATACCCGGAACATTCTAAAGGCAATTTACATATGATTAACAACATAAGAGTAACTCCCGAGAGTTGTTTACAAGAGCAATACTGACCCTAAAAACATTTTCAAAAAAACAAAAGTAAGCATGGTACATACTGACAGATTTAGGAATTAATACTAACAGGTTTTAGAAGATGTGCAGATATATGAGTGCTAGTCCATACATCACATTTCCTCTTTTCGTTAGGCCTGTGCTAGTCCATACATCACACTTCCTTCTTTCGATGGGCGTGTGCTAGTCCATACATCACACTTCTTCCTTTAGATAAGTCTGTGCTAGCTCAGACATCACGCTTCCTCCTTTAGATACTTCTATGCTAGCCATACATCACACTTTTTTCTTTAGATAAGTCTGTGCTAGTCCTTACATCACACTTCCTCCTTTAGACAGATCTATGCTAGTCCATACATCACACTTCCTCCCTTAGATACTCCTATGTTAGTTACTACATTACACTTCCTTCCTTTAGATAGGCCTGTGGCATACAATGCATACTACATTTGCAATGTCACATGTGTTGACTATCTTGCCTGTTATGATGACTCATCTCAGGCATTTTGTGTTGGTAGAACATCTCATTAGCTGGTTTACAGGGTATATGAACATGTTTACTTAAGAAGTGACACGTTTTTTGGACCTGGTAAAAGTATATTATCATGGGGATGACTTGGAAACAATTAAGGGCATTAAGGAACTTTGTTGGTACCTTTGTTTGAAAGCAAATTTTGCACCTTGTTTTAATGATTCCATCAATATGAAGTATATTCTGAAACAAGGCCTGCAAATTGTAATTTTCTTTAGTTATAGTTTAATAGTTCTTGCTGTGATTGGTTGTTGTTTGCCAGGTGATCTGTGGGGTGGGCTTTTTAAGTGTTGTGCATTTCCTCATCTTTTTGTTATGAAGATGACTTGTAATAAACTCAAAAATACTTAATCATATCTTGCCTGTGATTCTTTTTGTGATGTGTTTGATTACTTATTTTTTCCTTCATTTACTTCTCTGAAGTAAATGCAGATATCAAGGGCTGTCCCTAACTAAGTTTGCTGATTATTGCAAACTCAGTGCAATTGTCAATCTTCCCTCAGACACTTGAATACTTCAGTAGGTCGTGGACCAGACCAATGTTTGATGTGTCAATCAGGGATTCCCTTTATATGCCAAAACTGCAGAATAATTCCATTTTGAAAACATACCATTTCTCTTACCAGATTGCTGGTACCCCTGTCAAAAATAGATAGTATTATTCAAAACTTGGGTACCCATATTGTTAATTTTCTTTTTGATTGTGTTTGTCTCAATTATAGTTTAGAAGTCTTTCTTCTTTACTCAGCTAATCTGTCAGGGTATCTTCTGTAAGTCCCATGTGAAACCCCCTGTGCTCTTCCCTTACTAAAACTATATTTGAAAATAATGCCTGTTTTTGGATGCACTTCACAAAGCACCATGACAAACTTTAGAGACTTCAAACATTGCCCATAAGACTGAAATCCTCATCCGTCTGCTCTGTCTTATATAGCCTACTGAAGGGTTCTTATATACATGGAGGTTGATCTCTATTTAACCTTTTTGATCATCTCCTCCTTCATAGAACTAATGACCTATCACTTGTGCCAAACATCTCAACCTCTACCACAAGAACAGCAACACTTGCTGTGATGACAGATTTACTCAGCACATTGCCTATCTTTGGAATAAACTTTCTCTGTATGCCAAACTTAGTAACATCCTATCTACTTTCTAAACTAGCCTTGATGATTGAAGATCAGACATGTTTGCCTAAGCTATGTGGAAATACATTTCTTACCAAGATAACTAATAAATTCATTATACCAAGGGGTGCTGTGGCTAAGCTTCTTGACAGCCCCTCAGCCATAAGTCTAACATGAAGATATAATTCTATAAGTCATTAGCATGTTCTGTCTGTGACCTTAAAACTAACAAAATCAATCACCTCTCAGAAGTTACTTTTTTCATCCATATATTTATTATGATGACTATATCCTATTTAGCACTGTAGGAAGTCAGAACTTACACTTGTAAGCTTTGGGCAAAAGTCAGAGAATCACTTCTAGACAGTACACAAATCCACAGCAGAATGCAAAAATCACTCAAGCACCACATCCATCATCCACATCAATTTCAAATTGCACTGGACATAAAAAAATGCTGTAATTCTTCAATGCAGAAATTAAATGCTCCTTTGGATGAGATATTAAACTGAGGCCCTATTTGCCTGAGTTGGTGATATCTCAGGTAGATGTAAAAGATCCCACTCCACCTATCAAAATGAGTACTGCAATGCCTTGGCCAAACTTTCCCTAGTAGTATAAATACCACCTCAGGTCTCCCCTGAAAAGAGGATATTAACCTAGTGGGACTAACCTAATCAACAAAGGATAAATAAATGAATATTGCATTTTTTAAATTAAGTCTCCAGACCAATTTGTCCCAGTAGAGTGGAAAACAGCAATAAGCATCCCACTGCACAAAGGGGAACCATCATCTGACCCAAGAAACTACCAACAGACAAGTCTGACTAGTCTCATATGCACAGCTATGGAAGGATAATCATGGACCGGATTAACAATGACATAAGAAATCTCTACAATCTAGACCCAACCCAGTTTGACTTTGTCAAGGGCAGGTCCTACCTATTCCAACTAGACTTCTTTGAGAAGGTCACCAAGGCCATAGATGAGGCTAAGACAGCGCATACCACCTACCATGATCTGGCCAAGGCATTTGACACAATACCCCACTTGGGTATAATAGAGAAACTCACACAACTGGGTAAAAACCTGTATGCCACCATATGGATAGCCAGAAGGTTCCCAGATAAGAGACATATTGTTAATGTGGGTGAATCCACGTCAAACAAGAGGCCAGTCACCAGTGGAGTACCACACATCTCAGTGCTGGGCTCCCTCCTGTTTGTGATGTACTTCTCAGATGTCAAGACAAATGTAGATGGCCTTTGGCTGACTAAGTTTGCTGGTGACTGCAAGTTGGGACAGTCATTGACTCCCAAAATGATGCTGCTGCTATCTTACAATATAGTCTGATGCAGACTAATGATTGAGGTCAGAGCCTCAACCTAAATGCAAAGAAATGCATAAAAAAATACCCTTTGAGAAATCAAATACCCCTGCAAATTACAACATTGATAGTGCCCCCTAAGAGTGGATCCTGTGGTGAGAGATCTGGGTACTAAGTAATCTGAAACTTTGACCACAATGTGTCCACAGTGGTGAGGAAATTCGTCAGTGTAGCTCAGCTTATAAGTAAAGTAATGGCATCCAGACATACTGATATCATACTACCACTGTACTCGGCCTGCATCAGACTAATAATTGAGTACAATGTGCCTTTTGGCATGTACTTTGCCAGGCACCTGCATCAGCTGGTGTGTTCTCAGAGGTATCTCACCTGAAAAATACAGTGTATAATCAATATGTCATATGCAGAGCAGTTAAAAGCCTTACCACTGTATTCAGTTTCCTACCAATTATGGAGGACCAATCTGTGCCTGACCTACAAGGCAGTCTCTGACCCAGCCATGATGGAAATGTTGCATATTTGCAAAACTAACTGTACGAAGGTTATCTGCTCCAAAGACTTAAACATGATCTCTGACATGAATAGCTCATGCTGGAGAGATAGATGCATGTCCTGGAGATTGCCCCTTCTGGAATAGGCTTCATTTGCACATGACGGGCAGGCCTTCTCTGACCATCTTCAACTCCAATCAGGACCAATGGATAGGAAATTGCAAATTTACTCCTGGGGTGGCACCAATCTCCCTTACCGATAGAGGCAGTCTGTAAAAATTGTCAAAATCCTGCTTGCTGACCCTTATCTTTCCCCTTGGGATAGAAAATTGGATAAACTGGCTAGGCTTGTAAGGGATCTTAAGCCATTAGCCTTGTAATCTCCTATGAACCTATGACAATAAGTTTTCTCTTAAGTGTTTGCCTTGGCAATAATGAAAGTGAAACTGGATTTAGGAACTTCACATTGAGCAACAAAGAAACATGTACAGTTCCCCTTTTCAAACATTACATATACATACTTTTAATATATGTTGGACCTGACACATGCCCTGGGATTTGATTTATGGCTTTTAGTTGACAGTAAAAAAATGTGATTGAGAGACGACTATGACCACAGTGGGAAAAAGCATCAGCTCACTGGCATGTCTCCATCACACTAGTACTGCCAGACCTAATGACAGTAGTGTTTCCCCTAATGGCTGAAGCATCACGTTGGCTACACACACACACAAACACACACACACACACACACACACACACACACACACACACACACACACACACACACACACACACACACACACACACACACACTAATAAACTAACTCTTTCACATGAAATAGTGACAGAAATACTGTCCCATTCACCCACACTCATGCTCCAGCATTCACACAAAACCTCCAGACTAACATCCAGTGTAATCACCGAGGCAGGCACTTTTCAAACACATACAGTGTGCATAGTCTGTATGAGCACCACTTTGGGTCTCCCCTGAAAAGAGGACATTATCCTAGTGAGACTAACCCGGTCAACAAAGAGTAAGTAACTAAGTAAATGACTAAATAAATGTTGTTGGTCCCAATACTGGAACCTTTTCCTTTGGTTTTTGCCCATTTCTTGAAGGTTATGCGGAGGTCCAGCATTAGCTTACTTTGTACAGGTTCACTCTACTGTTTTTTTTTTCTGGCCCTATTTCTGCTCTTTTAATATTCTCTCAGAGTCCAGACAGTGCAGCATTAGTGTCAGTCTACCCAGCACTGGAAAAGACAGCAGTCTCCCAAACTTCCCAGATTTAGGATAATAAAGGTTGGCCATTCTGGTGTTGTCTGCTCTGACTCTGGGGTTGGGGTTCAGACCAGGACTCTCCAGCACATCTGGTAAGGCACACTTTAAAAAAAAAAAATCAAGACCTTTGCCTCTCAGCTATCCAACTCCCCAGAAAATATTTTCCCTTCCGATACTGAAGGCTCTCCAGACAGTCCAGAAAGAAAACCAGATGAACTCGAAAAATTAATCTTCTGATGGAAGATTAGCATGATGTAAAGTCTAAATCCCCAACCTCACTTTAGTAAAACCTGAAATTCAGACAGAAATTTCAAGGAATGAGAAAAAAGGGTCTGCTAAGAACATTCCTCCCAACAAAGAGAGATTACACAAAAATCTTCAGAATGCATTTTAGCATCCCCTTTGGGGATCCGCTAAGAACATTCCTCCCAACAAAGAGATTACACAAAAATCTTCAGAATGCATTTTAGCATCCCCTTTGGGGATCCATTTAGTTTCTCCAAGTATTTTTAATACCATGATAGGAATGGACCATATTCCTAAGTCAAAGTATGATTAAAGTTCATAAAACTAGTATTGTTTCAATATTTGGTATTAGCCAAAAGTGCTCTTCAAAGCACCCTTAATGTGCCTAAAAGTGACTCCTTCTGCAATTCATATGGAGTTACATGTATCAGTAGCATATCTAAATATGACTGTAAATTCTTTTTTATATGACTCATTGCTTCTACTACTATTGGAATTGCCTGTGTATCCTTCTTCCAGATTGCCCTCATTTCTGCCTACAAATCCTGATATCTTATGATTTTGTGTCTCTCTGTACATAAGACAGTGTAATCACTGGAGTAGCAATTTCAATGATTAAGCTATTTTGTCTTCTTTTCTTAAACTACTAAATCTGTTTTTCTCATCTATTTTTTTGGACTTGCTGGTAATGGGTGATCCCATGTGATATACACATCATTTTCCATAATACTTTGTGGCTCACATTTTTAATGCTTCTCAGCTACTTCAAAACTGTAATGCTTGCATAATCCCCAATGTAACAGCCTTGCCACTTCATTTTGCCTTTCAATATACAGGCCTTTCTTCTGCCATT
This sequence comes from Protopterus annectens, assembly GCF_019279795.1. NCBI lineage: Eukaryota > Metazoa > Chordata > Ceratodontiformes > Protopteridae > Protopterus > Protopterus annectens. Next base: position 503,193,308 of record NC_056731.1, on the reverse strand, counting down.
AGTGTATCATAGCTAGCATCTAAATGTGTGACTGTTTCCAATTCTGTTTTACAAAACCTGCATTTTTCTGTTTTTCCCACATACACTATATGCGCATCTATACAGATGCATGGAATTCGGAATAGCCAACAGCACTAAATAATCCTCCGCAAGGAAGAGTAAACCTGTCTGGTGGACATCTGCAATAAATAAATTCTATAACAAAAGGAAAAAACTGCTATCCAAGACCAAGAAGGAGCAGGTGCCCAATTGGAAGCAATGTCTCCTTAGCCTGAACAAGCAAATAAGAGCACTAGTGAAATCCTCCAAAGCAAACAGAGTCCAAATTGGCCACATCTACTAGAGACAATCATAAGGCCTTCTTCACATATGTCTGCAACCTCAAAGAAAGCACCCAGATCTGTTCAGAACTGGTGGTCAAGGACACCACATATACAAATGCTGTAGATATAGCAAACTTGCTGGATGACAGATTCCTCTGCCCCCCCCCCCCATCAGTAAATCGGGATATCCGTAGTACTTGCCCCTTCCCCTTATATCAAGGGAATAGGTCCTCACTGCTCTCTCAAAGGCAAAAAAATACAGCCTCCATGGGATCCAATAACATCCCAGTCTGCATCCTACATGAACTTAAGCAGGAACTTGCAGCACCATTAGGCACCCTATTCAACCAAACCCTGAGTACTGGCTTCATCCCAGCTGAGTGGAGGACAACCACTGTCATCCCTTTACACAAAGGTGGAGTGTCCACCGATCTGGGAAATTATAGACCCATCAGCCTAACTGGCCTGATCTGCAAGGCTATGGAATGGATTATCATGGACCTCATTAACAAGGACATTGGCAATCTCCAAACACTTGCTCCCACACAGTTTGGCTTCGTCAAGGCGAGGTCATGTCTACTAAATTTGGTCAACTTTTTTGAGACAGTCTCCAAAGCCATGGATTGAGGGGAAGACAGTGCACACTGCCTTCCTTGACCTGGCCAAAGCCTTTGACACTATTCCCCACTCGGGCATAATAGATAAACTCTCTCAACTAGGCATTAAGCCATATGTTATAAAAAAACACCAAGCAAGTGTTAAAACACACCAGACTACAAAGCCAGTGAAAAATATATCAATCCATATGTTACCAGATGGGTAGCAAACTGGCTCACTGATAGAACCCACGCAGCCAAAACAGGGGAAGTCACCTCAAGCAGTAGACCCATAACAAGTGGCATACCCCAGGGTTTGGTCTTGGGGTCTCTGTTATTTGGGATATACTTTTCTGAGGTGCAGGCCATAACCAGTGCACTATGGTTGACCAAGTTTGCAGATGACTGCAAGCTGGGTGCTGTCATTAATTCCCCTAATGATGTGGGATGGTCTCACTCAGACAAATGGCTGGTGTCAGAAACATGGCCTCAAGCTGAATACTAAAAAATGCATTATCATCCCCTTTGGGGAGAGTGACATCCCCACAAATGATCACATTAACAACAACGTCCTAAGCACACAATCAGTTATGAGGGACTTGGGCACCCAGGTTGATAGCAACCTGAGTTTTGACCACCAATGTGCTACAGTTATACAGAAAGCCTTCTACATGGCCCACCTCATAAGTAAGGGTATCTCATCCAGAGACAAGGAGGTCACAACATCCCTGTATTCTTCCCTTATAAGGCCCATTGAGTACAACGCCCCTTTCAGCATGTACCTTGCAAAGCACATGCAGCAGCTGGAGAGACCACAGAGGTTCCTCACCAGGAGAATTCAGGGCCTCAAACATCTACCATACACAGGCTGAAAGCCCTACCCTCTACTACTTTCATAGAGATGCCTCAGAGGTGACCTCTGTCTAGCATACAAGGCGATCACGAACCCCACCTTGATGGGACTGCTGCATATCCTCAAGTCAAGCTCCACTCAAGTAACCCGCACGCATGGCCTCAACTTGGTCTACAACATCAACAAGATTTGTTGGAAGGACAGATGTGTGTCCCAGATACTCTCCATCTATGGAAAAGACTCCCCTCTCCACATCAAGCAGAGTACATCTTTACCCTTTTTTAAGAGCAACCTAGATAGCTGGATGGGAAAAAGAAAATATACTCCTGGGATTCCATCCCTGTCCCTGCTGGACAGGGACATCGGCTGCTGATTTGTCTAAACATGGGCTAAACTCTTGGCTAGGCTTATAAGGGCCTCAGGACCAATAGCCTAGTAACTTGCTATGATCCTATGTTCAATGGACTTTGTCAACTATGCACATAGTCCACTATCCTGGGCCACCAATATTAACATTTTGTCTTTTGGATTAAATTCACCTCTCCTCAACCATTCCTGCATCAGATCCTGGTCAACATGAGGTTCCAGGATGGAAATATATTTATGCCTTTTCAACATTTCTTGCCTTCTCACCTGACCCTTCTCCTTATATTCTTTCTTTTGTTTTTTGGCACATTCAGTTGCTGCCTGATTTTTGTGTACTTCTGGTTTGGAATGTCATCTTAGACTTGTTCTGCTTATGTTTTAAAACTTTCACTTTGTTTGGACCTTATGAGGTCAGCAGATATGTATGCAGTCCCATGACTGCAGATCTATACATGTAATCAGTTTCGAGGAGCTCCATACTGCCTTCAGAATGGGATATGTATAATCTTGTTATACCCCTGGTATACATTGATTTTTATAAATGATTTGTCAGCATTTTCTTGTTTTCCTGTCCAAATGATCCAGTACCTTTTGGGGCAATTTAATCACCCCCAAAACTGTAAGTTATAACATGAAGAGCAAATTGGTTTATAGGTTAGACTTTGTTTCTAGATGTCAGGACTGTTTTCAGTATTAATTTTAGTCTTTTAAAATATTTCTAAGTTTTGTTCACATTTGTTCATGTTTTATTGTTGATCCTTCATCAGTTCCCAAATATTTATACACTCCCTCCTACTCCAGTTCCTTTATAACACATTCCTGTCCCAGGATGATATTTTTTTGGTGCTACAGCTTTCCTGATTTAAAGGTTGCTTTTGCACATTTATCAAGACCAAATGACATTCAAATATCATCTAAGAAGGTTTTGACCCCTTGCAGTTGTGCTTTCAGTTCCTCATCTGATGAACTATACAGTTTTAAATCATCCACAAAAAGATGAGAAGTCTTTATACTTTGTTGTTTTCTTGGAGCCAAACTGTAGCCATGACATAATCTGTTAAATAGACAGCTTAATTGGTTAAGGGCAAGACAGAAGATCAACAGTGACAAAGAGTCACCCTGGAATATCCTCCTGTGAATTTTTATCCCTGGAATAATTATTTGTCCTTTATCATGTCTTAACTGCAAAGTGGTTTGCCACTGTTTCTTGATCGCTGTAATGTTATTGATCAGTGTAGGATGTATCGTATACATTTTTAAGCACTCTTATCCATGAATATATTGATACTGCCAAATGCGTTTTTGTTGTCTATCCATGCCATACTTAGATTATTCTCCTTTTTACAGTTCTGCATTATGGCTTTATTTAACAACAAATGATCCTTTGTTTCATAGGAATTTCTTTTGTTACCCTTTTGTTCTACTGCCATGATTGAGTTTTCCTCTAAACAACTATAAACTCTTGTCAGCATCAGTTCCACTGTATAGTTTATATGTTGTTGGAAGGCAAGTTATTGGTCTTTATTTTTTAGGATAGGGTGCAGGTTAATTCTTAAGTAGGAATATTGTTTTTCCTGTTGTTAACGTTGGTGTCTGTTTGGGGTGTGCATAAAAATAGTTCTTAGCCATGGCAAAATTTTCATGTAAAGATGTTAATACTTTCAGCTAGAAGTTATATACTGCATCTGGACCTGGGATTTTCCAATTAAGAGCTTTCTTTAACTTTATTTTGATTTCTCTGACTGTTACTTCATCCAGTTTCATATCCTGTACATTTGAGTGTCTTAGTTCTTCTTTTACTTCTTCCATCCATTCAGGATCTTTGTTATGTTTCAAAGGATCTTCATAGATATTTCTCCCAAATGTATCCATTTCTTCTTCTTTTGGTGATGTTTCAATTCCTTTTACCTTTTTTACCAATTATCTATAAAACCTTTTTGGGTCATCAATAAATTGCTGATTTTGTACTTTTTCCTTTATATTTATCTGTGTATCTTCTAAGTTTTTATGCTTGTACTGATATTTTTAGTTTATGTGCGACAGTGCACAATAAATTCTACTCATTAACAAATACTGCACATTGCTTTTATCATGTCTATCTTTCTAAGTATTTTTGTTGATCTGTTCCCTCTCCTATACTCTTCTAACAGTGACACTTCTCTTAATTGCTTTACACTTTTCTCTATTCAATACTTCCATGATGGCATTCGATTTTTCCCAGTCTTTCTCTTACTACTGTGTGTTCGTGTAGTAGAAATTTATCTATTATTAATTTTCTGGACAGTAATGTATCATATTTACTTCTGTTATATAGCATGAATCTCTATGGACAGTACTAATTACTGTGTTTATTTGTTTTATCAAACTTCTAACTTTTTGGGTTTTATTGACTTTCTTCAGTCTATTTCTTTCATTGATCTTAATATGTCTATCTATCTATCTGTATTAATCAAGAAACTCTTCTCTTAGATCATTTTCTTCTAAACTGAGGGCACATTCTTTGTTCTCCATTTCCTGTGGGCATTCTATAGAATGATCCAGAGCATCTTCCTTTGCCAAGTTCTCTTCAGTTTCACCCTGTGTCATCCATTGCTCTTTCATATGGGAACTCACTGAGCTGTCACTCCACGACATTGACTGTCAGAGTTGCCACAATGCTCTGTTCTTTCCCTTGCTGTATAGCTCCAACTGAACATTTGTACTGGTTTCTATGGAAGGCTCCAAAGTATCTTCATATGTCAACTGATTAGATGCTTCCCTCTCCACTGGTTTCTCTTTAATTTTTATGTCCATTGTATCCTGTTTTGTTATCTGGGTTAAATTTTCAACATAAAATCCTTCACTTTGCAAGTAATCCATAACCTCAGTTTCTATTTCTTTAGTTTCTCCATTGCCAATTCTCTTTTCTTCTTTTTTTCTTATTTTGTGTATTGTAAAATGTTCCACATCCGGGTGTCTTTGCCTGTTATTTGTCTTGAATTATCTCTGGCACTTGCTCTTTTTGCATTGATTAGTTTTGCTTTCTCCTTTGCATAAATTTTGCACCATATTACATCTCTTTATTTCCCATGTCCATATTTCTTCTTCAGATGTCTCCTGCTCCTCGTTTCTCCTTACATGGGGACTAGTTGTTCCATCATGCTGTGATATAACTTGTGTTAGACTTTCTGCACTGAATCCTTCACTTTGCAAATATTCCATAACTTCAGCTTCTATTTTTTTAACTTCTACTTAGCTAATCATCTGTTCTACATTCCCTCTTTGTGATCTTATTTTTTTATTGTGACATTTTCTATATCTGGATGCCTTGGCCTGTATTTCTCTTTGAATATCTTTTGGGGTGCCTTTTTGTGTTGATTAATTTGGCTTTCTTGAGTGTGTGTGTGCATATGTGTGTGTGTGTGTGTGTGTGTGTGTATATATATATATATATATATATATATATATATATAGGTTCATAGGTTCATATGTAGGTACTAGGCTATCGGCCCTAGGGCCCATACAAGCTTAGCCAAAAAATGTACCCTGGCTTTCCCCACCCAAGAAAATTATTTTCCTGTGCCCTGTCGAGCAGAGCCACAGAAGTGATCCCCGGGATGAATTTCCCATTTCCCATCCAATCATCAAAATTTTTCTTGAAGAGTGCTAATGAGGAGCTCTGTTTGACATAGATAAGTAGTCTGTTCCAGAGTATGGGAAGTCTCTGGGACAGGAATCTATCCCTCCAGCATGTTCTGTTTATTGTGGTGACAAGGTTTAGGTCCCTAGAGCGTGTAGCTCGGAGGGATTGGGATTTCTTTAAGTGGAGCATGTCCAACAGCTCTGGGTTTGACATAGCTTTGTATGTTAGGCAGAGATCGCCCCTGAGTAGGCGATATGCGATGGAGTAAAGCTGTAGTCTTTTGAGAAGGTCTGCATAGGGCATCTGTTTGAGGCCAGTAATCCTCTTTGTGAGGTATTTCTGTGGTCTTTCCAGTTGTTGTAGATGTCTTGTGAGGTACATACCAAAAGGGGCGTTGTACTCTATAATGGGTCTAATGAGTGATGAGTAGAGGGGAACAATGGCCTCTTTTTTTCTGGATGAGAATCCTTTTGTGATGAGATGAGCCACGTAGAAGGATTTCCTGACCACTGTGGCGATGTGATTATCAAAGGAGGGACTACTGTCCACCTGTGTCCCAAGGTCTCATCACATTTTCAGCATTAAGTAGACTACCAGCTATGTGGTAGTTCATGGGTACAGAGTTTTTACCAAAGGGGATGACAATACACTTTTTGGCATTGAGCTTCAGGCCATGGCTTTGACACCAGGTATCTGTCTCAGTGAGGCCCTTTTGTAGTTTGTCCACATCGTTAGGAGTCTCGATTATGGCTCTTAGTTTGCAGTCATCTGCAAACTTTGTTAGCCAAAGACCTTCTGTGTTGGCCTGCACTTCAGAGAAGTAGATACCAAACAGGAGAGGACCCAGGACTGAACCCTGTGGTACTTCACTTGTCACTGGTCTGATGTCGGATTTGGAATCTGCTACTTTCACAGTGTGGGTTCTGTTTTATGAGCCAGTTGGCAACCCATCTTGTGACATAGGAATTTATACCTAGTTTAGTGAGCTTATCTATAATTCCAGTGTGTGTGTGTGTGTGTGTGTGTGTGTGTGTGTGTGTGTGTGTGTGTGTGTGTGTATATGTATATATATATATATATATATATATATACACACACACACACACACACACACACACACACACACACACACACACACACAGAAAAAACAAGAGAGAGCACTCGCCTAAGATATCCTTGGTAAACAAAGCAAATTCCAGAAAAAAGCCAAGGTGTATCACTGTAGATGCCTCACCAGCAAGCATTAGATCAAATAACAAATCAATAAAATAAAAACATTAAAAACTTTATTCATATGTGGTTAACCACTAAAATTGTCTCAGCAGACTCACAATTCCAAAATGTATGGATAAGCGCTTTCGGAAAAATCAAGCCTTCTTCAGATCCCATTCTATCTCATTCAAGGAGAATTTTTTAAAACCATTCATCAGCCAATCACATTGGTTCATCATGACTAGCATTTAGTACTGATCCCCCTTTCCTTCAAAAAAAGTTTAATTGGGACACTCCCATTCAAACCAGGATAGCAGTGTGCTCTAAGGTTCATTATCCAAAGTGCTTCCTCAGCTTCTGTTCTGTTCGCAATATCTCCCCCTCTGGCAGTTTCTCTTATTGCAGAGATTACCATAAATGTAAATGAATGATCTAAATTCTTCGAAATGTGCATATATAAAGCATTACTCTGTACCTTCTTCTTAATATTGGATAAATGTTTGGATATCCTCTCCTTTCTATTTGTCTTGCCTATGTAAAAGGCTGGACAAGAAGTAGAATTAGCGATGTATATCACATTCTTGCTATTACAACTTGCTATCTTTCTTAAAATCCTCAGAGTCTCTCTTCAGCTTACTACTTTTTATTTCTTTTAGTTTGGATTCATATGCTGAGTTTGTATCTCTAAATTATGTACAGTAGAAGAGGTGTTAAAAAAGGAAGAGAGGAAATTGAATGACAATTTCCTGGAAAGAGGGTATCGAATGAAAGAACTAGAGCTCAGAGAAAATGAACTGCATGAGTTACGTATCTCGAAAGGAAAGACCTATTACTCTAGTCAATTGGGCAATTTGAAAAGAAAAACTAGAGGACAAGACAGAGGAAGGAC